>NC_090296.1:48160000-48785000 GCF_039906515.1 Pseudorca crassidens | reverse complement strand
AATTTACTACACTTAACATTGGAGACAGAATACTCCCTGGACTGACCCATGTGTTTCCTCTGCTTTCCTGCCTTGGGGTCACAGAGTGTGAATGCTGAGAAAGTAAAGAACTGTGCTAAAGGACGCACTACAAATTCATGCTAATTTCAGCTGTGCTCTCACTCTTGTCTGTCAACCACCATCACCATGACCACCACCCCATCACTTCCTAGTGGTGCTTTAGGGCCTTCCCCACATTGGCTCCTCCATCCTTCTCCAAATTCCTCATACCCCTGACATTCCTTACTTTCCAGACAAACTCCTCACCTCACTCTTATTTAATTGTAAGTTTTTGCTCAATGGTCATCTATCCTCATTCCACGTAGGCAGGGACCGTATCTTTCATGTTCACAGCCTTATTTCCAGTGATATTTAGTGAATGAATGAATGAGGCTCTCTGGGGTCAGCTCTATCTTGTACCCTACTTTTCATCTCAAAATATCTCTGTCTCCATATACACCACCTTCAGATTCTTAACTCCCATCATGGGAGAAGATCTTATCCTTCTAGGGCTCACTTCTTCACCACTATTTCCATTCCCCATATCTCTGAGTCTTGCTCCCTCAATCATCTCCTCTTCTCCAGCAGCTTTACTCTCTCCTTTGTCAGCTCTCAAAATAGGAACAATTTTCCCCCAGCTTGAAAAAGGCTTTGTTTTCCCCTCTGCTCTTTTAATTTCTTTCTTTCCTTTCACAGCCAAAACGAATTGCTGGCTCCAATGACTCATGACCCGTGCACTCCTTCATCTACAATCTGATAATTGCTCTACTCTGGGCTCTTGAAGGTCATCAGTGACTTCCTACTTGCCACATTCAATGATCTTTTCTTAGTCTTCATTTTCCTCGTTCACTCTGCAATATGTGAACTATTACATACCATGGCAGAGACTGTTGGTTGACCACCAAATATCCCATTCTCCCCTTTTCCTTACCAACACAACTCCAATTTTATTTGAAGTGGTAACATGTCCAACTAAAGGACAAAATTTCCCAGCCTTTCTTGTAGTAGAGATGGCCTTAGGAAACATAAGCTTACATGCTTGAATTCATTAGGTTAATGTCAGCTGCTGTAAAAGATAAATTCTAAATTCTCATCAGCTTAGACAATAGTACTTTCTTGCTCACATAATACTCAAAATGTATGTTCCTAGCCAGCAGAAAAACTCCTACATGGTCATTCTGGGACCCAGGTCCCTTCCATGTATTCCATCTTTTTCTAGGACCTCCAAATCCTCTACATTCAGCTAGTAGATGGAGAAAGGGGATGAAGGACAGCATGTAGGAGGCCAGAACTCAGCTATATGATGAGACATAACTGCAGAGGAGGCAAGAAAATGTAATACGTGTGACTACCCAAGAGGAGGAAATGGGTTTAGTGGGCAACTAGCTAGTCTCTGGCCTACCATTACAGTTAAGCCATTCAGTAATAGATTCGGCCCTAACCCAACCACCAGGCATGAATGGAACAGGCCATAGTCACTGCACCCTGACTGCGTACATTCTAGGGCAGAAAATCTTACTCGTTCAATCCTTTAAGCCAAAGATGAGCATTTCTTCTTTACTGTCTGTCATAAGAAGTGTATTACTCAACATTTTTTTCTCTTATTGTTGTCGTCATAAAGCATGAATTAATTTGCATTCTGCCGTAATAAGAACCATTTCTAATCACAATTAGACTTGTTCCCCTTTACAGCCGTGAAAAGTGAAGTTTGAAAACTACTGAGATAAAGAAATAGATGAGATAAGATGTACTATGAGTTTGTACTTTAAATCCCCCAAGAAAGCCAAAATTGCAAAATGTGAGTCATGTTGGTTGTTGTCAACAATAAGGCTTTTTTGCCAAGTACAAAAAAAGCACCGATGAAGTTTATAAGATACACGGGGATCACAGTGTCTTACTGCCCAGATTAATGACTCCCCTGTTAGTTTACTTCTCTCTGTAGACTGTATATCAAAGTCTTCCCCAGCATTTCCTTACCATGGTTACTAACAGATGACATTTACTGTCTACTTTGACCAGCGGTTAAAAATGGCCTGCCTATAAATTATCCTTCGTTCAGCTCAGATTATTCTCTAATAGGAAGACATTTATCTGTATTGAAATTCAAGGTGATAACAGAAACGTTTGAACCACATAAATTTTCCTCCTCTCTCTCCAACCTAATTAACAGTAATAATAGTAACTCATTCTTAAAGTTGGAAGTTTCCAACTTTTCAATTGTTTGTTCTCAACGCTCTCCTGCTAAGAATGTGTGTTATTTCAAATAACTCATCTTTCATATAAATTAGCACATGCACAGAGAAACAAGTGATTTCAAGAGCCAGTCTCCATTTTTTCCAGAGCCACATACAGGTATACAAGATAATTTTGACACCCAGACTTACATAAGCATACAACTTAAATTTGTTTGACCTGGGCTTTCTGTCTGGCAGTTGAATACAGAAGAATATTTTAGCTTCTTAGAATGTGAGATCAAAATTGTTTCTGACTCAGGATAGAGTCTTCCAGGACAAGGAAAAATAGTGTCATTGTTATTCATTCATTTAGTAAATATTTATGCAGAGCCT
The DNA here is from genome assembly GCF_039906515.1 of Pseudorca crassidens. Classification (NCBI taxonomy): domain Eukaryota; kingdom Metazoa; phylum Chordata; class Mammalia; order Artiodactyla; family Delphinidae; genus Pseudorca; species Pseudorca crassidens. Next base: position 48,782,394 of record NC_090296.1, on the reverse strand, counting down.
ACCATATGCCTAGCAGCATGCGCTGGGACCTGTGGGAGAAAGTTAAATAAGACACAGGCCCTGCCCTTGAGAGATTCACACCCCAATGTGCAAACACACAACACAATATAATACATTAAATGTGATGGGGCTTTCAGAGAGCCCAAGAAAGTGGGCTTCTTAGGTTCAGGGATGAGGGTGAGGAACTTCTGGGAAGAATCTGAAGAAGTCTGTTGAAATAAAAATCCAAGGCTATGCTGAGGAAAGCAAGATTTTAAAAAGGTATGAATAAAGAAATAGCATTGGAATGCTGTGACCTAGGCGTTGGCCTAACTTGCCTGAGGTCACCAAAAAGGGGTTTAGGGAGGCTTCTTTAAACCTGAGGTAAGTGTAGGTGGAGCTTAAGGGCCCACTGCCTCTGGGTCTTAGCTGAGATGCCCACCAGTACCATCCTGGTAGTGGATGCTGGATGCAGACTAAAGGGCTTACTCCTCCAGCTACTGGCACGCAGTCCTCACTATCAGCCCCCTCTAGCTGTTGCCTTGTCTCAAAAGAATTGCTGCACTCAAGGTCATGTGCCCTTCCCTGGGCCCCCAGTGCCTGGCCCACCCAAGGTGATAAGGCCCTCACCCCCAGTTCGGGGCAACTCCGAAGACTCCTTTCAGCTTCTGAGCTACCAGTCAGGTTGGTTCGGTCCTTTTATTGAAACTATCACAGCCTACCTTCACCCTCTGCCCAATCCTGCTTCTGTTCCTTCCCTTTCACAGGTGTTCATCACCAAAGCACTCCTAATAAATATCCTACACACTAGCCTCCACCTCAGAGTCCGCTTCACAGGGAACAAACCAGCCACACCTGCCAACAACACCCCTTAGAACCACAAGCAAACTGCTAGAAAATCTCAGTAATCAGTGAACCGTCAAACCTATAATTGGGTTGACAAATGTATTATTCCACCATTTATTTATTCCCAGGTCATCACCCAAAGACAGTTTCAAAAATTCATTCTGAGCTTTAGGGTTTAAACTACAGCCAAGCTCTAATTGAGAATACGTTTTCTCCAAGATCCAAGCATACAGAGACCCTGATCCTGACACTGCGGTCAGCCAGGACACACCCACTCCCCAGAATCTCTGGAGGATTTAATTACTTGCTTTGGCAGCAAAAGATATCAAAATGAAACTTCTTGATGGACAAGAGGTTGGGGAACCCAAAAAAGCAGAAATCGGAATGGGACAAAATGAAGAGTTTACTAAACCACCTGCAAACTTTAGCCAACAGATGCTAATATGATGTTCGTGCAGACTTGGCCACATGACATACGCAGCCAGCAGAAATGTAGGCAACTGGCATGCTGTCTGACCCTGGGGGAGTTCTGCCTCCCCACCTCTGAGCAAATAAAGGAAATTGCAGGGTCCTTCCTTTCTCTCCCACCCTCTTGTCTTCTCTGCTCGTCTCTTCCTCCAAAGCAGAGGCCTGGGGAATCCAAAAGATCTGGATGCCATTCTAGCCTCATCACTTACTAATTATGTAAACTTGGAGAAGTTATTAAGCTGAGTCTCATTTTCCTTATCTGAAAAATGGGAGAAAAAGAAAGAAGACTTCTCGGGTGCCACTGACAGGAATAAAAATATTGACATCACTGACAGAGCCATGCAGAGTAAGTACAGCACTAAGCTTAAATTCTAGTCTCACTGTAACTGCACAGTGGAGTGAAGCCTGGAGGGAACTCCCAGAGAGTCTGATATAATTGGTTTAAGGTGTCCAGTCATCAGAAATGTATACAGCTTTCTAAGTGATTCTAAAGTGCAGCCAAGGATTGCAGCCGCTATGGAAAACAGTTTGGGGGCTCCTTAAACAACTAAAAGTAGATATGATCCAGCAATCCCACTCCTGGGCTTATATCCAGAAAAGATGAAAACGCTAATTCAGAAAGATACATGCACCCCAATATTCATAGCAGCACTATATACAATAGCCAAGACATGGAAGCAACCTAAGTGTCCATTGACAGATGAATGGGTAAAGAAGATGTGATATATATACACAATGGAATATTACTCAGACCTAAAAAAGAATGAAATAATGCCATTGGCAGCAACATGGATGGACCTAGAGATTACCATACTAAGTGAAGTAAGTCAGACAAAGACAAATATTATATGATATCACTTATATGTGGAATATAAAAAAATGATACAAATGAACTTATATTTACAAAACAGAAATAGACTCACAGACATAGAAAAGAAACTTATGGTTAAAAAGGGGAGGTGAAGGAGGGATAAATTAGGAATTTGGGATTAACAGATACACACTACTATGTATAAAATAGATAAACAACAAGGACCTATTGTATAACACAGGGAACTATATTCGATATCTTGTAATAACCTATAATGGAAAAGAATCTGAAATATATATATATAAAACTATAAACGGAATCACTTTGCTGTATACCTGAAACATTGTAAATCAACAATATTTCAATTAAAAATAATAAATAAATGAATAAATAAAGTACAGCCAAGGTTGAGAATGACTGCTCCATGAAGATTATTTTCTATTTAAGGTACATAACTAGCATATGAGTTCAGTATAAGTACTCCTCCCTCCATTTCCACAGACAAGGAAACAGGTTTAGAAAGGTTAGAAGGTCGCTCAAGGGTACAGAGCTAGCAAGGGGGCAAAGCTGAGATCTGAATTCACACCGTATGACCACAAAGACCCTTCCCATCACCACCACACTGCTGTGCCACCACCTCACCCCCTGCAAGTGAAGAGTATCTAGCACGGCCGCTAGCACACAGCAGCTACCAAAATTGGTAGCTGAGTTTGTCTTTACTTTTTAGATTTCCTCCTCTCTATTCTTTGCTCTGTACAATCCCCAGCCCAAAATATTGCTTAGAGTTCAGTAGGAGTGAGGGATGGACCCAGGAAATCCTATTCTTTCTCCTACTCTCCCCTTTCTAAAATCTGGCCATGAGCACACACTTGTTTTCTGTTTAAAAAATTTGTAGATAATTATTACGGGTACCATACTGAAAATATCACAAATCCAAGAGAAATTTTTCAACCATCCGTTCTCAAGTTTAAGTTGTTTTATTTGCCTATGTCAACGTCTAGTTCTTGTCCATGAGCATATATGGTTTTTATATTTACAAAATCATAATATAATTATATATTTAGATGTTCACATTATACCATATATATTTTTCCAGAAGATCTGTCTTATAACCCAATTAAGCAACCTGCAGATAATGAAGATAACTTTACTATGTAACTGGGCCCAAGATATTTTCATTAGAAGTTTCCCTCTAGGGGTCGGGGTGGGGGGGTGGGGAACCTTAGCCTTGTTACTATGAAAACTGATATAAAAGTGTATAACCGTGTAAAGGTCACATGACATGACATTTGCCTTCCCTTCTTTGCTGTATGTTCCTCAAGGCCCACACACCTCACTCCCATGCCTGGCACAAAGTAAGAGCTCAAAAAATACTTGATGTATGAACAAATGATACTTTTCTGGGCTGAACAATGAAGTTATACAGTAAGATTTCTTAGGCGGAGGGACAGGAGACTCCAAAGTTAACCATGAGAATAGGGCAGGGTGAACCAGAGCAAACAGGAAGGAAAGCAGATGGAAATCCCATGGTGAAGGCCAGCTACATTGGCTGGAAGGAAGCACATGTTTTCCTGAATTGTATCCGTTCAAAGCCACCAGCCGTGAAGCATGACATATATAGACCATGTCAAGGATGGACAGCTGCCCGTTCAGTCCCTTGAGAGTTGTTTCTAAAAAGTTGTGTACATTCTCGGAATGGGTATGAAGGTCAAGACAGCTGGAACAGAAAAATAAGAGTGCAAAAAATGGGAGTCGGTACACTTCAGAGAACATCCCGATACAACGTCATTCGAGGAAGATTCTTAACCTAGAGTCTATTGGGCCTCCTCCAGACAGCATAGCGAGACTTCAGGAAACTGTGAACACACTGAAATTGGTATAAATTGTGCATACGTGTGGCTGTCTGTCTAGAGAGACCTCAGATTCATCAGATTTTTGTGCCCTTTGGTTATCGGGCCTGCTACTTCTTCCTCTTCATCACCTCAAATGGAGCTCCTCTAAGTCCATCATTATTTGTTAGGGGCTGGAGGTGGGAATAAGAGGTGGTGGGAACGAGAGGTAGAAGGGAACTAAGCCCTCGGAAGACCTTCTATTAATTGAGTCAATAGATGTGAAAGGATTAGAGAGTGTTCAGCATATATAAACAGGGGCTTATAAATGTTAGCTCTCACTATTTTTATTACTCTATGCCAAAAGCCTTATGCTTTCTCAGCTTCACAATAACCCTACAAGGTCAGCATAAGTCCCATATCCTATTTATGAGGAAACGGACTCAGAGAGATTAAGTAAACTAACCCGTGGGTCACAGCTAGTGGTGGAGTTCAGAAAGATCAAATTCCAAAGCTTGGACTCTTTGTCTCCACCCCAAGACTTGAATTACTGGCCAGCTGAAAGCAGCCTCTCCGGCTACCCTTTAGGCTTTTACGTCTAAAGCCCGGTCTTACTCTCTCCCTGAGTCTGTCCATCAGAACAGGCACTGAGCCACAAAATGAACTTCTTCAAGCCAAGGCATAATCTACTTCCTTATGTAATAGGGTCCTGGTCATCCCCCCGAAATTCCACACTCAAGCCAGTTTCTTTCCCAGGGTGTCAAGTGTTAATTAAAGAAATAAGTCACGCTAAGCACAATTAACTCCCTCCACTCTATCATGCAGCCAAGTGAAAGGCCAGGAGGGCAGAAATGTTTTCTAGTAGTCACAAACCAGAGTGAAAAAGCTCCAAACTAAGTCTCCTACTTTCTGGTCTCAAAATTGCAGTTAAACATTAGCTGCTAAAACAGCCTTCCTAAAACATGATAGAATCCTGACAAAAGTATGTACTTAGTGCTTCCTATGTGTTCGCACTTTACACGTGTTATCCCTATGTTTCAAAAGAGCCAAACAAGCTGGTTAGATGTTACTTCTTGCGAGGTTAAGCAAGCCTCTCAGGGTCACACAGTGAGTAACAGAACCAGGACATAAACCCGGGTCTGACGTCATCAGCACTCTTAATCATCTTCCTCCCACCATGTCTACACAACCACCGTGATTCACGCTACCCAACATCTCCTCTTGGTTTTCCCTGGAGCCACTTGCCTGAAATCTTGAGAGGAGAAGCCATGAAAGCAAGACAGATGGACTCTATAAACAGAAGATCCGGGTTCCAGGTCCAGCTCAAGTACTAGCTCTGTCACCTTGGGAGATGACTTAACCTTCCAAGATCTCAGTTTCCTCACCTAGGCAATGAAGCTCATTGTTCCTGTTTCAGGATCTAGAAGAGAATGGAGCTAAGGCTTAGGTGTTATGCGAAGGTTGGTTACCTTTTCCCCTCCTTAAAGCACTAATGCGAAAACTAGTGGTAGCTCTTTCTCAGCCTCCCAGCCTCTTCTCGGCCACCGCTAGAGTCCCTCCACGCCACCACCTCCTCCTCGGGCCCCTCTCCTCGCAGTGGCGGCGGCTTAATTTCCCCTCCAATTCAGTAGTTCTCTTGCCTCGCAGGAAGGACTGGTCTGGGATGCTGGGAGTCTGCCTACTTTTCCCCTCCCTCCCTCCCTTCTTCCGACTCTGGGCTTGAGGACCTGTCTCCTCAGGATCCGTCGCGTTGGGGCGGAGCTCTTCACTCGGCTGCCGGGGGTCTCTGCGAAGCCGGCGCCGGGTGCGCAGCCTGCAGTGCGTCCCGCCCCGAGGGGCGGGGTGTGACCCGAGAGTTGAGATAAGAGGCGCCTGCTGTGGTGAGCGCGCCGCCATCCGCGGAGCTTCCTTGACGGCTCAGCCTCTCTGGCGGAGCCGCGCCTGGGGCGGCCGGGGGGCTTCTCTGCACGCAGACGCCGTGGCCCCAGCCCTCCCGCAGCCTCCGCTCTGGCTCGCCGCGCCTCCCGCCATGAGGCCGCTGTTCTACCGCTGCTGCAACACCACGTCGGTGGAGAAGGGAAACTCAGCGACGATGGGCGGATTGCTCTTCAGCACGGGCCTCCTGGGCAACCTGCTAGCCCTGGGGCTGCTGGCGCGCTCAGGGCTGCGGACGTGCCCGCGGCGCTCGCCGCGCCCGCCGCCCTCCGTCTTCTACGTGCTGGTGTGCGGCTTGACGGTCACCGACCTGCTGGGCAAGTCCCTCGTGAGCCCCTTCGTGCTGTCCGCCTACGCGCAGAACCGGAGCCTGAGGGGCCAGGCGCCCGCATCCGGCAGCTCGCTGTGCCAAACCTTCGCCTTCTTCATGTCCTTCTTCGGGCTTGCCTCGACGCTGCAGCTGCTGGCCATGGCCCTGGAGTGCTGGCTCTCCCTGGGGCATCCCTTTTTCTACCGACGGTACATAACCCCGCGCCGGGGCGCACTGGTGGCGCCTGTCGTGGGCGCCTTCTGCCTCGCTTTCTGCTCGCTGCCCTTCGCGGGCTTCGGGAAGTTCGTGCAGTACTGCCCCGGCACCTGGTGCTTCATCCAAATGGTCCACGAGGAGCGCTCGCTGTCAGTGCTGAGCTACTCAGTGCTCTACGCCAGCCTCATGCTCCTGCTGGTCCTCGCGGTCGTGCTGTGCAACCTGAGCGCCATGCGCAACCTCTACGCGATGCACCTGCGGCTGCGGCGGCTCCCGCGCTCTGGCCCCAAGGAACGAGCAGAGCTGGCCGCCGGCGAGAGGCAAGAGACCCCGCAGCCCCTGGAGGAGCTGGATCACCTCCTGCTGTTAGCCCTCATGACTGTGCTCTTCACCATGTGCTCCCTGCCTTTAATTGTGAGTCGCTTGGCGCTGAAGCTGCGGGAGACTGAAGCGCGTCGGGCCGCAGTTGCCGGGAGGGAAGGGTGGGGCGCATTGGACGCTGTGCAAGAGGAGCTGCGCCCTGAGCCAGGAGGGTTTGTTGCTGCGTTCCCCGGATCAGCTTCCCTCCACAGCCCCCAGGAGATAGAACCCAATTTGTTGAGCCAAAAAAGGTAAAGCCACAGAAATGTAGGGAAAGCCGGAGCCGGATGGTGTCCCCTTAGCCCCACAGAACCTCTCCAGTTAACAGAACCCCCTCCTCCCTGCTTTCCTCTGGGAAGATCTCAGGGTTATTTATGCACCTCAGGACTTTGAGAAGCAGACCTTGATTCCTCCTTGGCAATACGAGTCCTTTACCGCTTCTCGATGGCTACGCGAGGTTTTATTTCGTTACACCCGCCCATGATTTTAGTGGCGTCAGAAATGGGCAAATGGCACCTGGGAGTTCTCCCCGGTGTTGGCGTGGAAAGGGAATAAGGGAAGGTGCGCTCCTGCCAAAGTGATTTGCACATGTGAGTGACTAAAAGCATAGGTTTAGGTATTTTTTAACTCGTGAGTAAACTTTGAGGAGTGGCGGATGCTGTTTCTGGTACTGCAGCTGCGGGGGATGGTGGCGGCAGAGGCGGAGAGGCTGTTTGGATTAGCAGATGTGTAGGAACGTTTCCGCTGGTGGTGTCGTTCTGACAACCTGTCTCGACAGGTTTTGTTTCTATCTTGGCAAGCGAGGTGACATGTAAAGCCATTATCTTGGGTTTCAATCACTAATGGGGGTGGTGGTGCAGATTGGATTACTTCATCGTTTTGCAGGTAATTTCCCTGCAAATTAGGTCTTGTGACCCTGGCCAAGACACCTAGGAGTGACTGAGGCTTGAGAAACCTTTTTCAGCCTTGCTCCTCTCCCTCTCCAGACCCCTTGGAGTCCCGAGACTTATGTGAATAGGAAAGTTAAGTTTCTCATGGCAGTGTAGCAGCTTGGGGCATTACTTTCAAGGGTGGATGAAAGTGAAATATAGTGTGATTTTTCCCTTAAATGAAGGCCTTAATGTGTTGGGCAAAGAGCTCTCTGGGTTAGGATCAGAACTCCCCAAGATAAATAAATAAATCTCTATCTATAGAAACAGAGAGATAGAGATATAGGTATAGATATTTAGCAGTGGTTTTCAAACTTTAGCACACTCAGACTCATCAGCAGTGCTTTGAAAAGCAGAGCTGGCCGGGCCCCATTCTCCAGAGTTTCTGATGCAGACATGTTTGAAGAATTCAGCAGCCTCTTCTTCACCTGCTGATGTGGGGATCACATTTTGAGAACCACACTCTAAAGCAAGACTTAGCAATCACAGCCCACAGGCCAAATACGTCCTGCGCACTGTTTTAGTGCAGCCCTGGAGTTAAGAATAGTTTTTATAAATAAACATGTACCAGAAATTTGATGACAGGGCACATGAACTCTGAACCCCAATCAAATATGATTCCAAGAAAAAGACTCACTCTTCTCCTTAGTAGACATGTGTTACCAAAAATTGTACTCAATTATTATCACATTTTTAATTCCATCAGTTAAAATTGTAGAAATGTGTTTTCTCTCCCGTTAGTAAGTACCTACTAAATATCCACGATTTGCCTCTTGGCTCATAAAACCTAAAATGTTTGCTCTTCGGCCCTTTACAGAATATGTTTTCGGATCCTTGCTCTAGAATAAGAGCCTTGCTTACCTGTGCTGTGATAAAAGCAGAAATTAACCAAATGCCTGGACATTATGTCCTGAGTTTGAATGTTTTAGTAAGAATAATGCAGAAAGCATAATACATTGGAAAGAACATTGCATTTGACGACTCTCTAAGGAGATTTGAATAACTCACAGGGGCTTGTGAGGATTGAAGGAAATAATGGATTTGAAAATGATTTTCTAAAAAACTTGTAAAGTTTCAAAGACATGCAATGCAGACAGCATTCTTCACAGGAGGTATCATTTCTAGAAAGGATAAGGGCTTTAGCATGGGTTTGAATCAGGTCTCATCACTTACTAAGTATAAAAGCGCTTAGTTATCCTTTCTAACCTCAGTTTCCTCATCTGTGATGCAGATAACTATTCTTACTCTGTAAGGTAGTTTTGAAGATTTGAAGTGTTATATACACATACATACACACTAACCAGGTGCCTGGTGGCCTCAAAAATTATTATTACTAATTATTATTACTACTTATAACTTCCATTTATTATAATTGCCTGCTAGACATAGAAAATTAATTAAGAAATATGACCTCCAAAGATAGTATAATATTTTAAGGCAGTGGTTCTCAAACTTGTTCTAGTCTAAGGACCCTCTTTTCAGTCTTAAAAATTATTAAGGGCCCAAAGATGTTTTATTTATGTGGATTATATCTATTAGTATTTACAATATTAGAAATTAAAAATAAGAAAAATTTTAGATATTATTGTAAAACAAGTTACAATGTACTTATTGCTTGTGTTTTTGCATAGGTGAAAGAGAAGTTTGAGATTTCAAAATTATTTAATGAATGATAATAAAGTGTAGTAATATTAGCAGGTAACATGGGAAAAAACATGTTAAGAGCACAGAAGCACTGAGAACAATCTCTGAAAATGCACATATGTATGTATTACCTTAGAAAGGTCTAGAAAATGCAAGAGTACACAGCACATATTCCATTAGCCATGAGAGTGATGATATCATTCATTACACATCAGGCAGCTTCTGTGAAACTCACTGTACACTTATGAGAGGATGAAAGTGAAAAAAGACAAGTAACATCTTTTTATGAAAATAGTTTTGACCACATAGACACACTGAAAGAGTATTAAAGATGCCCATTCTTTGAAAATCACTTTTCTAAGGAAAGGATTTAGTGATTGGAAAAAATAAGGCTGTATATGAAGGTGGGTAAACTTAAAAAAAAATAATCTTGCTCATCACATAAATATTGTATTTCATTAAGCTGGTGAAAAGTTTGTTGGAATATGATTTTTTAATTAAGTTTGTTATAATGCTGGATTAGAGCAAGATGTTTAGATTGAATTCTCAAATTTCCAATTTGATACGGTAAAAAGAAAGTATAGAGAATATGGGAGGAGCTTTAGTGGCAGTTTGCAGCACGTTCTTTAATGTATACGAAGTATTTTCATCAAAATTATTTTTACCTTAGAAAACCACAGTGTTTTGGAGGTTGGTCGGGAAGCAGGAATGGCTGAAAGAGGGTTTTCACGAATAGATGCAACATAGTAGTTGAGAGGTTTAGAAGCCAGGTAAAGGTATGCACAAGCTTGTGTAATCGCATATATCAGAATCCATGGAGTCAGAGAAGTGGTTAGAGGACCTCCTGCATGCATTGAGATAACTCTTGTGTGTGTGTGTGCGCGTGTGTGTGTGTGTGTGTGTGTGTGTGTGTTTCATTTTGTTGAGCAGAAAGAATGGGTGGGATGCTCCATCCATAGGAGGCTGTTAAAGTTGTGTAAGGGATGGTAGCAAGAGACTGGCCCAGGGAAAAGGGTCAGAAGTGGATTTAAAGAGCTAGAGCAGAGGATGAGGTCTAGGGTGTGGTGATGGGTGAACTGAATGGGAGAGGGCGTTGGAATCAATGTTGCTGTCCTAAGCAGGGATATCCAGCCAAGCTGTCGCTAGAGAACAGGCAACACCAACATTTTTTTGTGGACCCCTAATTTCAACAGAGGGCGCTCTTCTCACACCAGTTCTCTTTGTGTAATGACCTGCATGCGTCGAACAAGCCAGGAATACCATTGATCATCAGAGGATTTTTCAAAAGTCTAGATTGTGTTCAAACGGATGTCTTGTGAGAATTAATAGAATATGTACTTTGATCACTGTCACAAGGGAATCAATTTGTCATACTTTTAGTAAACTCAAAAAATAAATAAAATTAAAAGGCCGTTTGTAGAATATTACATTTCTAATACAAATCAGGTGACTTGAAAGTACAAATAACCTAATAATATGCAATAGAATTGATATGGATAAATAGTGTACAGAAATAAAATTTGTCTTAATTATATAAACATCATTCAGTTACCCAGATCCCAACTAATCAAGCTTTCTCAAATAGTAAGAATTATATCTTGCTGCACTCCACTTTGAGGAGAAAGGAGCAGATAGAAAGATTAAAGTCATAAAAAGTGTTTGCTTTTTCAATCAACTCAAGTGTGTAGCCTGTTGTCATCCATTTATTCATTCATCTCAGATCTGGAACCTACAACATTCCAGGCACTGTAATTCATTGTGGGGATATAAAATGAGAGAAACATCCCATCTGCCCACAGAGCTATAATACTGGGGGTGAGAGGGAGTGACTAGGGCCAGAAAGGAGTTAGAAAAGGAAAGGATTGACTCCTAATTGATAAAATAATAATAATAGCTAATTATTGAATTATTCTTAATGCAAGGACCTGTTCTCAAGGTTGTACTCCTACTATCTCATGCAAATTTCATAACAATCCTGAAAGATAGGTGCAATTATCCCCATTGTATAGATGAGGAAACAGAGTAACTTGCCTGAAGTAACACAGCCAGTGAGGCGATTCTATCTAACCTGGATGGTCGGACTCTAAAGCTGATGAGCTCAACCACCACCTTAACCATCACCAGAGGCTTCGTGATGGGGGTAATGTTTTAGGTCAACCTGGAAAGAAACTAGGATTTGAGCATGTAATCAATGTCCACATCTGTAAAATGGAGATAATGAACATACTTACTTCACAGGACTTTCGTAAGGATGAAACAAACTTTTAAAAGTAAAACACTTAGAACGGTGCCTGAGAATATGAAGCTCTGTGTGGACATTAGCCATTATTATTACTCTTAGTATTATTAAGCAGTGATGATGGGAGAGGGCTTCCAGATAAACTCCGTCTTCCTAAGTGCACTAGATGGGAGTATCTGAGCCTACAGAAAAGAGAATAAAAAGGTAAGGAAACAATTATGAGAACATACATCTTCTCATATCCCTGATTGCGTTGAATGGGTCTGGTCTGTGTACTTATTCATATCCCCTCCCATTAACGTTGAGTTTGCATATTTTCTGGACCATTAGAGTCCATTTTGTCCCATTATGGATTTAGAATCTTAATGAGCATGGGCGATGTAAGAGCACTGAGAAAAAGTGGCTGGCCTCCAACTGAGTGGGAGACAGTTGTAGTGCTGGTCTAGACAGCAGTGTCGGCTGAATGGCAGGAAAGGGATGAAGCAGTTTGCAGGGCTCCCAAGAGGCCAGAGAGCTCAAGGAAGAGCAAGACAATACAGGAGTGGCTGGGCACAGGTAAGTAGGCTTATCGCTCTGTGTATGTTTCTTTTTTCTTCCTAGTCTGAAAAGAGGGTGACGACCACAGAATGATAAGCATCTGTGCTAAAAATGAGTAATTTACGCAAGTTGTCTTCTGTCTTTCCACTGGAATATGTCCTGTCTCTTCACGTTGATTAAACGTTTCTGTTTCAGATGGACTCACAGACATAGAAAACAAACTTATGGCTATCAAAGGAGAAATCAGGGGCAGGGATAAATAAGGGATTTGGGATTAACAGATACACACTGCTATATATAAAATAGATAGACAAGGACCTGCTGTATAGCACAGGGAACTGTATATCTTGTAATAACCTATATTGGAAAAGAATCTGAAAAAGAAAAAAAATACATTTATATGTATATACATATACATGCTGTACACCTAAAACATTGCCAATCAGCTATACTTCAATAGAAAAAAATTCAGAGAAAGAAGAAACAAGTTTCTGTTTCATGGGTGTCTCCACACATGTGACATTTCACAAGTGTGACTTATTTCTGGGCTAACTAAGAATCGAGGACAGGAAGGAGGCAGAGGAAAAAGGGAAGAGAATCAGTGTCTATGGAAGTGAGGTGACTCTGTAAACGACTCAGTAGACTAGATTTGTCCCACTTCAGCTCTTCCTCTACACCGCCAGGTAGGGAGCGGGCAACTCTAGCCCTGCCACACTCACCACAGGTGGACCAGCTCCAGGGACTTAGCCAGGGGCTCCCAGGAGGACCTGGCTTCCACTGAGCCTCCCAGGTCGGCCCTGCACCTCCCTGGCTTCTCACTGGCACCCATCCACTGTGGTGGCCTTAGCTGCTTATAAATTTACCCAAATGAATACTCCAAGCCAAGCTGCCGTACTCTTACGGAAAAGTAATGTTTCCTAAGTGAAGTAAGTGAATTTGTTGCGGCCATCGACCTTCCGCTCTCCTAATTGAACGTTTTTCTTTAAAACAGTATCGTGCTTACTACGGAGCGTTTAAAGCTGTTCACGAGAAAAATGGAACTGCTGAAGAAATTGAAGACCTCCGAGCCTTACGCTTCCTCTCTGTGATCTCCATTGTGGACCCTTGGATTTTCATCATTTTCAGAACATCGGTATTTCGGATGTTTTTTCACAAGATTTTCATAAGGCCTCTTATGTTTAGAAACTGGCACAGCAATTCTTGCGGAACTAGCGTGGAATCCAGGCTGTGACGGTGTGTTAACCTCTCTGGTAAACTCAGGAATATATCACATTTTCTGGCAAAGAACCATGATCAAAAATATCTTACAAGTTATATCCTTAAAACTATGTCCCATAACAAAACATCTAAATGTATTTTCAAAACTATTCGATCGATCTTAATAATGTGTTGTCACTCTTTATTCAAGAACCAGTTCAGTGGGGTTTTTCATTTTGAGTAGCAACTACAATTTCATATATTGTAAACAATGTTAAAAGTCTTAAAGCAATGATAGTAATTATTGCATTGTTTGTACTTGGTGTCCCTAATTTTTTAAGGCGGTCTTGAGACCTCTGGGTCTTTATTTAAATTCAGTAGAAACAACACAGTTTACAATTATGTGATAGGTGTCCTTAAATTTTCTTACCCTGTTTATTTCTAGTGGAACCTGATTTGTTTATTTTGCATCACAATTGCCCCTGTTTAATTCTTTCCTTTGCCAACTGATACAAGTATAGCCTGAATTATAGATGCTCCTCTGAAAAGGGTGATAGAAAATATAACTAGGTGAGGCGTTTGGAGGGTCCTTCCCCCAGCCACCCTCTGGGAAAACGCTCACCACCTTGTGTGAAGAGGCGAAGCTGTAAATAAGTAAACGAAAGGCAAGATGTGACTATGATCTACACCCTAGAGAAGAAAAAATTCTTTTTACCCTTTGAAGTCCAGTTTCTTGTGTGTTGAGGTAGGGGTGTCAGTAGGCATGAAAATTTGGAGTGGGCTACAAAATGTTGTTTCAGTTTTTGGAACCTCCATTTTGTAGGTTTATCAAAATAATGGATTCTTTGGTGGGGAGGGATTTATGGTCTTTGGAAGACAGGGATGTATGACTTCCCAGAGAGTGTGTTTACTAAGCATGGCTGTGACACAGCCGGGCATTCAGCACAGGGACAAGCTCACTCGGGACTCAGTCAGCCTCAGCTGAGAGCAGTGACAATGACCTTAACTTCTACATGTTAGAGCCATATTCTGCCCTTGGTGGAGACCGGAAGACCTTATTGAGGTTCCTGAGAGATACGCTTTCAATCTGGAGCAGAATATGGCCCAGATGGAGCACCACCAAGCACTTTAATTGTACATAATGTTTACAAAGGTTAGCAACACTATGACCAAAAGGGAAAAGTGGGGAAAATACAGCTGCAGCTGTTAAACTAAGCAAGAGACCGTAGACCCAGCCTGCAGGGAAGAACTTTCACCTTGGGTAAAAGATGAAAGTTTTTTCATGGGGGCGTCAGAGGGGTTTCAGCATCTGTGGTGTACCTGACACACTCAGACTCTGAGCTGGACACCTGAATAGCCTGAAACCCCCATTCAGCCATCCCTTCCAAAGATCAGAGTATTTGCCTTACTTTCAGCTTAGCAGCAGCCCCATTTTTTCACCTCTGGTTTATCTCAGAGGTGGTATTGACCTGGAAATACATGTGTAATTTTTGTGTGTAGCAAAACTGTGAAATGGCCAAATTAGGAATACAGGAATTATAATCTGAGAGTATGATGTGATGAAAAATGCACTTGTTTTCAAGTTTAACTCTCGTTTGTATATTTAATTTGTCAGTACCTTTATGTGTTTCATTGTCAGAGGAAGTGCATCTGTTTCATGCTCTCCTTTTGGAAGGTGTGTTATGATCATTATCAAGATCATTTGAAAAGTTCCCAGATACATCAATAAACATAACTTTATGATATTTTGCAAAGAAAATTACTTTTCTTTAGTTTTTTTTAGTTTTTTTTTTTAGTTTTTTTTTTTTTTAGTTTAGTTTAGTTTTTTTATTTTGTTTTGTTTTGTTGTTTTGAGTAAAGGGCTACCAGCAGTCTTTCATTCTCTAGCAGTTTAATAGTGAGCATTTTTATAGGCTGTTCTATTAGCATATGTATTCCTTTAAACAAGTTTGCACAGGTTAATCCAAGGAGGTAGTGGTGCTTTCTGTTTAACGCAGAATGTAGATATAACATCTGGGTGAAATCCATGTTAAGTTAAAAGTCAACTCTTCAATGATCTTCATTGATTTACTCATTAGATCATTAAACATTAAATAAGTTTTAATTGACACATACCTTGGGTCAGGCAATTAGTTAGGTGTGGAGGAAAAAAATACATAAGACTTGGGCTTCCCTGGTGGCACAGTGGTTGAGAGTCCGCCTGCCGATGCAGGGGACACGGGTTCGTGCCCCGGTCTGGGAAGATCCCATGTGCCATGGAGCGGCTGCGCCCGTGAGCCATGGCCGCTGAGCCTGTGCGTCCGGAGCCTGTGCTCCGCAACGGGAGAGGCCACAGCAGTGAGAGGCCCGCGTACCGCAAAAAAAAAAAAACCCATAAGACTTAGTTCTGGCGCATGATTTGCTCATTGTCCAGTGGGGGAGACAAGCACGTAAACAGTTACAACAGAGTATGGAAATCCCAGTGATAAATGTACACACACAGTCCCATTACAGAAGAGGAAACCTGAACTAGGGGTGTTGTGTAGGGTTATCAGAACTTCACAGTGAGAAGATGCTAAAGTGAAATATTGAAGATGAGTAGGAATTTTGACTCCAGTTGAAAACTAAAAAATAGTCTACATAAAACTAAAATAGTCTACATAAGAGGAAATACATGTGGTTAATAAATGTAGAAAAATTCCTGTCTAATCAAAGAAATGCTAAATTAAAATCAAATTATCAAGGACCACACACAAAAATAATTATGACTGTCAATAACAGAAAGGCTGTTAGTAGATAAAAGGAACACTTGTGCTCCCCTGGTGAGTTTGTAAATTTGTCCACCTTTTCTTGATAGCAACCTGACAGTGCGTATCAGGAGCCTACAAGTGTTCTTTTCTACCATTCCAGTGACTCCACTCTAGAATTCTCTTCCAGAGGGGCTGTCACCGTTATGTGCAAAACTCTTCTTTGTAGCATTATTTATAATAGCAAAAAGATGAAAATGAAATCATCTACCTGACCGAAACGGGTTAAACAAACTCTTCAGGTATAATATAGATACACACACAAACATATATGAAAATTATGTAGCCATTAAAAAAAGACATTTTCAAATAATTTATAAAAATTGAGAAGAAAGCTTACAGTGTAATACGAGGTGATAAAAAGCATGATACAATGTATTTTAAGGTATGATCCATAATTAAATATGCATATAAAATACCTTGAAAAAATAAACCAAAGAATCAAAGTGTGAACCACAGTTATCTTTTTTGTGGACACTTTTTCCCACAATTCTTCATATTTTCCAAGTTTTAAAATAATACATCAAAATTTCTTTTATGTGAAATTCTTTTTTTAAAAGAATGAATAGAAATGGACTGAGAAGACAAGGGGGAAAGGCACGAACGGAAATCTTTCACATCTAAAGGACCAGTATGTGCAAAGCCATGCAGGAATAAAGGAGTGTGGCATGTCCAGGCTTAGTTAGTAGCTTCATTTGGCGGAAGCTTGGGAATTATGAGCAGAGGTGGCAGGAAAAGAAGCTGAAAAGAGGGGCAAGTTTCCCACCATCAGGGGTGTTTGGTGCAGGGGTGGAGGTTTGGAGCTCTCGTGGGGCCCATATACACGCTGGAGACTTTGAAGCCAGGGTGCAGTCAGAATGGAGTTTGAGGAAGGCCGTGCTGGTGGTATGAATTGGGGATGGTCAGGTGGGAGGCCTCATGTGGTTGTGCAGTCCGTGCACTAGACCAGGGCGCTGGTTAAGGAAGAGAGTGGGACTCTCTTGCGGGGCTGCTTGCCTGGAAGTGGAGTTCATTGGCTTAGAAGAAAGGGCCCCCTTTGATGATCTTTCTACTGGGAGGAGGGACAAAAAAGGCAAATATGCAGGCCCAGGAGTGCCCTGCTGCCAGGGAGGGAAAGAGGTGAGAAGGAGCTGAATTCTAGCAGTGCCAGGGAGAGGTAGGTTGCACAGCTTTTTAGTAGGTAGAGCTGATGGCAAGGATTCCAACTTATGACTCAGTTGTGCCTTTATTCTTCTTTCAATATACTCAGGAACAAGTGAGGGAAGGGAAAAATTCTGCAAAAAGTCTCTTTTTCTTTTTCTTTTTTTGCTGACGTTCCCAGTATACCTGAACAGAAGATTGCAGTTATGACTCTAATGAAGTTTCTGGGTCATCTATGGATTTTAATTATATACCACCCAGCCACGTTATTAAAGGGCCAATGATTAGGACTGTTAATTTAGTTCCAGAAGTCTATCAAAGGCTGACTGGGCTAGGTACTCCTGAAGCTTTAGGGGAGAGAAGGGATCCCACAAATAAAACCACTAGGATGATGGATCCGCTGCTCCACCAAAAAAGAAAAAGAAAAAAGGAAATACCAGCCAAAGGACCAAAAAATATGCAAAAGACTCCATTCATCATGTTTCTCTGAACTCTGATTCTCAGATCTTTTCAGTTCCAGGTGATCACTGACACCTAACCGCCCAAAGCATTTTATCTGTAATGTTCTCAAGGGAGTTAACAATATTTCCATACAGGCAGCCACCATGGATCATTGTTTCACATGCTCGTAGTACTAATGGCAGTGAGGAACCTTTGGCCCATGTAGGGAAAGATGCTCCCCCAGACATGCTGCTTCTTCATCCTCATCCAGATGCTTATTGGGCCTAAGCCTGACAGCTGTTCTGTTGTGAAAGAACGCCAACTAAAGGGCAGTCATCACAGAATAACATTACCAGAGATTATGTCTAAAGGTGAGCTTTCATTAGGGGACTAATTATATAATTTTAGCTCAATTTAGAATAGAAATCTCCATTAAAATATGTAAAGTTATTTTTAAACTTTTGTAATTTGACCTTTTTATAAATTTTTGGAAATATATTTTATGTTTCATCTTCTTTTCCAGGCTTCAAAATATTTGAGGACTAGATATTCACCTATTTTTTTTTGTCTTTTCCCATAATGGCATGAGCTGTGGAAGGGCAAAAATAGACTATAAATATATATTGATTAAAAGGTTCTCTCTCCCATGATTTCCCCAAAACATAAGTATACTCAATAAGAGGCTGCTATAACTTGGTCAGAGATTCTGCTGTATCTGAGAGGAATGTTCTTACTTCAGCATATAAGGACATTTTTCTTAGGTTACCCAAAGGCGAAAATAATAAAATGCAGGAGAAAATATTTTTGCTCCATATTTTTCCTACTGTCATAGACATTGTGGAAATTAACATGTTTCAGTTTTATCCAGGACTAGAAATTCATAATTAACAAAATTAACAGTATGAAAAGTTTCTTAGGCATTTAAAAATTGTAAAGACAACTTTGTCTTACTGGCAAAGAGAGTTTGGCGACTTCTCTTGTAATTCCTCTCAAGAGTGAGGCTGGGATTGCCGGTCTAGGTATTCCCAGTATGGCCTTCAGATGGAGGAGAGCCGAGCCTACAGGTGAGGAGTGGTATGTAATTAGGGCTTGCTTTCCCTGCCTCTCCACAATTGCCTAACTTGTTGAAACAAATCAGCAGGTCTCACCTGATATCAGAAGGGTAAAAATTTCAATCTGCCAGACAATTAAAAAAAAAAAACTGCATGTACTCAGGAGTCAGTCCAGTCTTAAAAATACTTGCAATGAATCCATCCATGCTCTGGTTACAGAGTAAATGATATCAAATACAAAGAGAAGAAGAAATGAACTTGGTTGTTTCTTTGTTTTTTACTTTTTGCTACTTAAATCCTGACACCAGTGAGAATAAGGCTCCGGACGTGCAGGCTCAGTGGCCATGGCTCATGGGCCCAGCCGCTCCGCAGAATGTGGGATCCTCCCAGACTGGGGCACGAACCCGTGTCCCCTGCACGGACTCTCAACCACTGCGCCACCAGGGAAGCCCTATAATGATTCTTAATTCATAGAAACCTCTTACAAACCAATCAGAAACCCAGGACAAATTAGAATATAAAAATAATACAATTTAGGGCAAATGTTACCAAGTGCTGCAGTATGGGGCAAAAATCTAAAAGCAAAGCCCTAAATCAAAGATAATTGACATTCAAGATTAGCCTAGTAGTGCATTATATAGACACCTGGACAAACAATGAAGTTGATAGTTTGTACCAATTTCTTATTGGTACAAATAGGAGATGGAAACAGTAAGTGTCACACAGCACAATTCATTGTGAATTGGGAAGACTTCTTTAATTCCCCCCAATTTAAAAATCACTCAGAGTTCTCAATTATGTTAAAAAGACAAAGTGCAACGATTTACTTGTTATGATTGACACATCCAAAATAATATGACCTCCCCCCCAAACTAAAATGGGACCAAAGAGCTATCCTTCAAGTGGAAACAAATAGTAATATCAGGCAAAGTAGAATCTGGGGTAAGTTTTAATGGGTTAAATGGTTAAAAAGTTCATCTGTGGCTGTAAGATACAATCAGTAGTGAATACCTTACAGCCTTGACTCATTTTTACCAAACAACATGTCAAAAGTACAAAGGAAAAAACACTAGAAACAGGAGAAATTGAAAAATCACTAGTCATGGTTGATTTTCATGCCCACCAGCAATGAAAAATAGATCAAATGATAAAAAGACATACATTTCTATTTCTGTTATCACATCATTCAAAACTCAGATGGATTTTTATTCAATAGGCAGAGTATATTTAGCATGGTCTGTTTTTAAGCATAGACTATGACATAGTCCTGTAATTCACTTTGGGGGGGCCTTAGAAACACCTGCAGAAAGGCATATTGTGGTCCTCCAGAGTAGCTCAAACCCACGCTTAACAAGAGGCTTGGACGACTGCAAAAGATACAGTCCTTATGTGTGTGCGGGCAGAGGAAAAGGACAGTGTTTCAAACATGAACCCCATACTCAAAATCATACTGTTACCACCCTTTTGAGTCAGACCCCAACAAGGGTCCTCCTGACCCATATCACTGGAGCCAATAGAACGAGACCAAACTTGGTTCAGAAGCACAGGAAAACTTTATTCTCTGATGAAAGCACTGAGAGGTGCGAGCTCCCATTCTAGAGCAGGTGCTCTCCTGGATAGGCTGTGGGCGGAGCTTCTTTATCCGGCTCTTGACAGAGGGGGAGGGGGCGAGTTCTCCAGGGGCTTAGGCAGGTGTGCTTCTTAGGCTCCAGACCGCAGTGCCTCGGGCAGCGTCTCTGCACACGGCCCGCCACTGCCATCTTGAATTGTGTCGTGTGTAGCGCTTCTGCACTGCCCAGCGAGACAGCAGAGCATTCGGGTGCATGGGTTTTGTGCTGGTAACTAATCCAACGTGTTAGGTGCAAGACCTCTGCATATGGTCCCTTATAGGCCGGCGAAACTAGACTAAGCACAAAAGAAGAGGTTAGACCTTATCACCTGGATTCCATCTTATTTTTCCTGGGGATGCCAGGAGGCTTTACTGGTGACAAGGACGGATCCTCTGTCTGTTAGCTGTTCATTTGTGATCAGCTGCTTTGTGCATGCAAACTCTGTATACTGCGAGCCAGGATGAGTATCAGTCAGGATTTTATTTGATAATAGCGATTCGCCAAAGCAGCAAAGGAGAAGTCAGCTGGTGAGTTATATCATTGTAACAGGCAGCGTCTAACAGAGCTGCCAGTGATTCCTGTCTCCTGGGGTTCATGCCTTTGTGAAATCTCTTCCCCTCCAGTGCGAGCTGGACCCAGAAACTTGCTCCTAAGGAGTGGAATACAGCAAAAAACAACTGGCACGTTACACTCCAGCTTTGGTAACAGAAAAGACTGTGGCTTTTGCCTCACGTGCTTGCTCTGATGGAAACCAGCTGCCATGCTGTGAGAGGCTCACATGGGCAAAAAACTGAGGGAGATCCCTAGCCAACAGCCTGTCCAGAGCTGGAGGCCTCAGTGCAACAACCCATGAGGAACTGAATCCTCCTACAGCCGCATGAACCTTCTTGGAAGTGGAAACTTCCGAATCCAGCCTTGAGATGGCTGCAGCCCCCGCCAACGCCTCTGCTGCGACCTTGAGAGAGACCCAGAGGACCCAGCTGAGCGGCGCTCAAAATCACTCAGAAACCGTGAGAGAAATGTTGTTTTAAGTCACTAAATTTGGGGGTAATTTTTTCTGCAGTCATAGATAACTAATGCAATCATGACTATTAAATCAATGGCTATACAAATTATACACAAATCTATAGCATACTTTGTTGATAAATACAATACATGAAACAGTTATAAGCCTTGATGTTATACTAGGCTACAAGGGAAATCTCAACAAATGTAAGAAGGCAGAAATCGAACATTCCATCTTCTCTGGTTAGGAAACACATTTTTATTTAAGTGGAAACCAAAAAAACTCTCCAATTACTTGGAAATGTTAACTTTTTTGTATCATATTAAATGGTGCATAAAACGTGCATATACTGTTTAAATAATAGTTATAAAGTGAACATTCAAGAAAACGCCATGCAGGTCAAGAAACAGAACCAGAGGTGAACGCTATCCTGATGTTGGGATAACACATGTCCTCTCTTGTGTCTTTCTCCCTAGCTTAGCACTGTCTCAGATCAGATTCCTCTCCTTCAGAGGAGAGACAGGGATTCAGGTGTGTGTGATTTGTGGAGCTCGTGCCCTCAGGAAAAAGGTGGTAAAGGACACAGGGACAGGGCAGGGACAAGAGCTAAGCAAGGATGAGGTCTCAGCTTCAGCCTGATCCCCAAGGGACCCTGGAGCCTGGAAAGCACCACTGTGTTGGTACCGCATGTCATAAGCAATCTTTGGCCTGGGTGTACTGGGGGTGGCCTTCAGGTCGGGCAGTTTTCCAGAGCAGGGGCCACCTGTGAACCATTAGCAGCCAATACTCATAGGGGCTGAGGAGTGGGTGCCCTGGCCTGGAAAAAGGGATGTGGGCAGCACCCACTACGTATTATGTTTGAGATTCACCTCACTGTCTGTGTGGCTGCAGTTCATATGATATCATTGCCAAATAATATTCTATTGTATGAATATATCATATGCTGCCAATGAACATTTAGGTTGTTTCCCGATTTGTTTATTACAAACAATGCTGCTTTGGCTATTTTATCATGTATTATGTCAGACGGGTAAAAGAGTATGTCTAATAACTAGGAGGGGAATTTTGGAATTGTAGGGTATGTGTCTCTTCTACTTTATTATATTATAAAAAAAATTGTTTTCCGGGCTTCCCTGGTGATGCAGTGGTTGAGAGTCCGCCTGCCGATGCAGGGGACACGGTCGGGGAAGATCCCACATGTCGCGGAGAGGCTGGGCCCGTGAGCCATGGCTGCTGAGCCTGCACGTCTGGAGCCTGTGCTCCGCAACGGGAGAGGCCACAACAGCGAGAGGCCCGCGTACCGCAAAAAAAAAAAAAAAAAAAAAAATTGATTTTCAATTTACAATACCACCAGCATTGTTTGGTAGCATTGCTCCACTTGTATCTCTGGACTTAGCCATTCTGGTAACTTTTAATGGTATCTCACTGAGGTTTTACATCTTTATTGGAGTATAATTGCTTTACAATGGTGTGTTAGTTTCTGCTTTACAACAAAGTGAATCAGTTATACATATACATATGTTCCCATATCTCTTCCCTCTTGCGTCTCCCTCCCTCCCCTCCCTCCCTCCCTCCCTATCCCACCCCTCTAGGTGGTCACAAAGCACTGAGCTGATCTCCCTGTGCTATGCGGCTGCTTTCTCACTGAGGTTTTAATGTGTTTTCCTTTTTATTAATGATGTTGTACACCTTTTCATAGATTAATTGGTTTGGAAGTTCTCTTTTTATAAAACTTTTGTTCAAGTCTTTTGCCTAGGTTTATCATATAATGTCTTTTTTTTTCTTATTGACTTGTAGATGTCCTATCTACTGTTACTTTGTTAGTTATATGTGTTGCAAAAATATTTTCCCATTCTGTAATCTGTCTTTTCAGTCTCTCTATGGTGACTTTTAATGAACAGAAGCTTTTATTTATTGGAATCTAATTTATTAAGCTTTTCTTTTATGGTTAAGCTTTTTATGTCCTAATTGAAAATTTTTTTCCTAACATGGAATCATGAAATATTTTTCCACATTATTTTATAAAAGCTTTATAGTTTTACCTCCACTCTTGGGTGTCAATCCACCTATAATTTACTTTGTGTATGGTGTGATGTAGATATTCAATTTTATATTTTTTTACCATATAAATAACCAGTTGTCTCCAATTGAACTTCTAATCGAAAAATTCATCCTTTCCTCATTGGTATTAAATATTATCTCTGTCACATATCAGGTTTCCAAATTTGTGTCTTTTTGGAGTCTCTCTATACTATTCCATTGGCTTGTTTTCTTAGTTACTGTAATTTTACAGTACCCGGTACACTATTTCTTCTACCTAATTCTTTTTCAAGTGGACCCTGCTAATCTTAGTTATTTGTGTTTCTGTATAAAATTTAAAATAAGCTTGCCAATTTACACCAAAAACAAACAAAAAACCCGCCGGGAGTTTTACTGGAATTGCACTTGATCTATTGATCAATTTGGTATATCTCCCAGTTTACTTTTTATTAAATTATAATATACATACAGAAAAGTATAGAAACTATAAGTAGACAAATTAAACACACTAAGTAACCAGCACCCAGATCAAAAAACAGAATACCACCAGAATCTCAGGCCTCTAAAAACCCGTTTTAGCTACCATCCTCACCCACAACAGGTACTAATATCATGTATTAATTTTGTCTACTTTTGAACTTTATTGAAATAGGAAAAATAAGTCACACAGTATGTACTTGGCTTTTTTTTCATTCAGCGTTATGCTTGTGAAATTCATCCATGTTGTTCAGATAGCTATATTTTGTTTACTCTCAGCGTTGTAGTGTGTAGTCTTCCACAGTATGAATTTATCACAATAGGTTATTCCATTCCATTGTAGATAGACATTTGAGTTATTTCTAATTGGGGCTATTACAGATAGTAATATACATTCTTGTACACATCTTTTAGGAACGTAAGCATGCATTTCTCTTAAGGAAATAACTGGGAATGTAATTGCTAGGTCATAAGTTTTGTCTTTGGTACATACTGCAAGCAGTCTTCCAAAATGGAGTGTATTAATTATACTTCCATGGCAGTGTGTGAAACTTCTAGTCGATCCACATGCTAATCAATACTTCACATACTGTCTTTCTATTTCAGTTTAGCCATTCTGGGACTGTATAGTGGTATCATGTTGTGGTGTTAATTTGCGTATTCCTGTATACACTTTTTCATGTGTTTATTGGCCTCTGGATATCCCTGTCTGTGAAGGCTCTGTTAAAGTCTTTTTCCCATTTATAAAAGGTTGTCTGCCATTTGCTTATTGATTTATGCCATCTCGTCATCCAAATCTATTAGGTTCTTAAATTTAGACAGTGTGTGGCAAAATTTTGTACAGAGAAGGAATTCTATGAAATCCAATCTATTTGTTTTCTGGAATTCACAATAAGAATTTAGATAACGAAGGATACCTGAAGCCACTGTAGGTGTTTTTCTGCTGAATCTGGTTTCTGGTGTCTCATCTCCTGATGAGCTTGACAGTATGCTAACTGCTCATATTTCTGAGATTCTCTGATGCCTAAGATGATGGTCCCTTCCTCCAGTGAGGTTTTGTATCTGCCGGGCACTTAGAGTCAGTCCAGGACGACTTTAAACCAATTCACGGCATAAAGATTTTTTGGACCAACCACGAAAGGTGAATTGCGGTTACAAACTCACAATTTCTGCCAGCATGTGGTTATAACTACCCGGAGACAGAGTTTTTCTTTTCTTTACTCCCTCTGCACAGATAAACATCAAAGGACTTTATTTTTCATGTGTCTCTTGGGGATGAGGATTAGAGAGTGACAGCAAGTTTACTTCCTTTTTTTTTTGAATTTTTGAATTTTATTTATTTTTTTATACAGCAGGTTCTTATTAGACATCAGTTTTATACACATGAGTGTATACATGTCAGTCCCAATCGCCCAATTCATCACACCACCCCCACCCCACCCCCAGGGCTTTCCCGCTTGGTGTCCATTCGTTTGTTCTCTACATCTGTGTCTCAACTTCTGCCCTGCAAACCAGTTCATGTGTACCATTTTTCTATGTTCAACATACATGCGTTAATATACGATATCTGCTTTTCTCTTTCTGACTTACTTCACTCTGTATGACAGTCTCTAGATGCATCCACATCTCCACAAATGACCCAATTTCATTCCTTTTTCTGGCTGAGTAATATTCCATTGTATATATGTACCACATCTTCTTTATCCACTTGTCTGTCGATGGGCATCTAGGTTGCTTCCATGACCTGGCTATTGTAAATAGTGCTGCAATGAACATTGGGGTGCATGTGTCTTTTTGAATTATGGTTTGCTCTGGGTATATGCCCAAGAGTGGGATAGCTGGATCCTATGGTAATTCTGTTTTTAGTTTTTAAGGAACCTCCATACTGTTCTCCATAGTGGCTGTATCAGTTTACATTCCCACCAACAGTGGAAGAGGGTTCCCTTTTTTCCACATCCTCTCCAGCATTTGTTGATTGTAGATTTTCTGATGATGCCCATTCTAACTGGTGTGAAGTGATACCTCATCATAGTTTTGATTTGCATTTCTCTAACAATTAATGATGTTGAGCAGCTTTTCATGTGCCTCTTGGCCATCTGTATGTCTTCTTTGGGGAAATGTCTATTTAGGTCTTATGCCCATTTTGGGGTTGGGTTGTTTGTTTCTTTAATATTGAGCTGCATGAGCTGTTTATATATTTTGGAGATTAATCCTTTGTCCATTGATTCGTTTGCAAATATTTTCTCCCATTCTGAGGGTTGTCTTTTCGTCTTGTTTATGGTTTCCTTTGCTGTGCAAAAGCTTTTAAGTTTCTCTAGGTCCCAGTTGTTTATTTTTGTTTTTATTTCCATTACTCTAGGAGGTGGATCAAAAAAGATCTTGCTGTGATTTATGTCAAAGAGTGTTCTTCCTATGTTTTCCTCTAAGAGTTTTATAGTGTCTGGTCATATATTTTGGTCTCTGATCCATTTTGAGTTTACTTTTTTGTATGGTGTTAGGGAGTGTTCTAATTTCATTCTTTCACATGTAGCTGTCCAGTTTTTCCAGCACCACTTATTGAAGAGACTGTCTTTTCTCCATTGTATATCCTAGCCTCCTTTGTCATAGATTAATTGACCATAGGTGCGTGGGTTTATCTCTGGGCTTTCTATCTTTTTCCATTGATCTATGTTTCTCTTTTTGTGCCAGAACCATATTGTCTTGATTACTGTAGCTTTGTAGTATAGTCTGAAATCAGGGAGTCTGACTCGTCCAGCTCCGTTCTTTTCCCTCAAGACTGCTTTGGCTATTCGGGGTCTTTTGTGTCTCCATACAAATTTTAAGATTTTTTGTTCTAGTTCCATAAAAAATGCCATTGGTAATTTGGTAGGGATTTCATTGACTTTGTAGATTGCTTTGGGTAGTATGGTCATTTTCACAATATTGATTCTTCCAATCCAAGAGCATGGTATATCTCTCCATCTGTTGGTATCATCTTTGATTTCTTTCATCAGTGTCTTATAGTTTTCTGCATACAGGTCTTTTGTCTCCCTAGGTAGGTTTATTCCTAGGTATTTTATTCTTTTTGTTGCAATGTGCAATGGTAAAATGGAGTGTTTCCTTAATTTCTCTTTCAGATTTTTCATCATTAGTGTATAGGAATGCAAGAGATTTCTGTGCATTAATTTTGTATCCTGCATCTCTACCAAATTCATTGACTAGATCTAGTAGTTTTCTGATGGCATCTTTAGGATTCTCTATGTATAGTATAATGTCATCTGCAAACAGTGACAGTTTTACTTCTTCTTTTCCAATTTATATTCCTTTTATTTCTTTTTCTTCTCTGATTGCTGTGGCAAGGACTTCCAAAACTATGTTGAATAATAGAGGTGAGAGTGGACATCCTTGTCTTGTTCCTGATCTTAGAGGAAATGCTTTCAGTTTTTCACCATTGAGAATGATGTTTGCTGTGGGTTTGTCATATATGGCCTTAATTATGTTGAGATAGGTTCCCTCTGTGCCCACTTTCTGGAGAGTTTTTATCGTAAATGGATGTTGAATTTTGTCAAAAGCTTTTTCTGCATCTATTGAGATGATCATATGGTTTTCATTCTTCAATTTGTTAATATGGTGTATCACATTGATTGATTTGAGTATATTGAAGAATCCTTGCATCCCTGGGTTAAATCCCACTTGATCATGGTGTATGATCCTTTTAATGTGTTGTTGGATTCTGTTTGCTAGTATTTTATTGAGGATTCTTGCATCTATATTCATCAGTGATATTGGTCTGTAATTTTCTTTTTTTGTAGCACTTTTGTCTGGTTATGGTATCAGGGTGATGGTGGCCTCATAACATGAGTTTGGGAGTGTTCCTTCCTCTGCAATTTTTTGGAAGAGCTTGAGAAGGATGGGTTTTAGCTCTTCTCTAAATGTTTGATAGAATTCATCTGTGAAGCCATCTGGTCCTGGACTTTTTTCTGTTGGAACATTTTTAATCACAGTTTCAATTTCATTACTTATGATTGTTCTGTTCATATTTTCTATTTCTTCCTGGTTCAGACTTGGAAGCTTATACCTTTCTAAGAATTTGTCCATTTCTTGCAGGTTGTCCATTTTATTGGCATAGAGTTGCTTGTAGTCGTCTCTTAGGATGCTTTGTATTTCTGCAGTGTCGTAACTTCTCCTTTTTCATTTCTAATTGTGTTGATTTGAGTCCTCTCCCTCTTTTTCTTGATGAGTCTGGCTAATGGTTTATCAATTTTGTTTATCTTCTCCAAGAACCAGCTCTTAAGTTATGGATCTTTGCTATTGTTTACTTTGTTTCTACTTTATTTATTTCTGCTCTGATACTTATGGTTTCTTTCCTTCTGCTAACTTTGGGTTTTGTTTGTTTTTCTTTCTCTAGTTCCTTTAGATGTAAGGTTAGATTGTTTATTTGAGATTTTTCTTGTTTCTTGAGGTAGTCTTGTATAGCTATAAACTTCCCTCTTAGAATTGCTTTTGCTTCATCCCATAGGTTTTGGATTGTCGTGTTTTCATTGTCATTTGTCTCTAGGTATTTTTTGATTTCCTCATTGATTTCTTCAGTGATCTATTGGTTATTTAGTAACGTATTGTATAGCCTCCATGTGTTTGTGTTTTTTACGTTTTTTTCCCTGTAATTGATTTCTAATCTCATAGTGTTGTGGTCAGAAAAGATGCTTGATATGATTTCAATTTTCTTAAATTTACTGAGGCTTGATTTGCAACCCAAGATGTGATCTATCCTGGAGAATGTTCCATGCACACTTGAGAAAAAAGTGTAATCTTCTGTTTTTGGATGGAATGTCCTATACATATCAATTAAATCTATCTGGTCTATTTTGTCATTTAAAGCTTCTGTTTTCTTATTTTCATTTTGGATGATCTGTCCAATGGTGTAAGTCAGTGTTAAAGTCCCCCACTATTATTGTGTTACTGTTGATTTCCTCTTTCATAGCTGTTAGCAGAAGTGTCTTCCAGGTCACTTATCCGTTCTTCTGCCTCAGCCTTATGTATTGAGGTGCTCCTATGTTTGGTGCATGTATATTTATAATTGTTATATCTTCTTCTTGGATTGATCCCTGGATCATTATGTAGTGTCCTTCCTTGTCTCTTGTAACATTATTTATTTTCAAGTCTATTTTATATGATATGAGTATTGCTACTCCAGCTTTCTTTT
Organism: Pseudorca crassidens; assembly: GCF_039906515.1. Classification (NCBI taxonomy): domain Eukaryota; kingdom Metazoa; phylum Chordata; class Mammalia; order Artiodactyla; family Delphinidae; genus Pseudorca; species Pseudorca crassidens. The sequence continues at coordinate 48,753,360 of NC_090296.1, read as the reverse complement.
GATTTCCATTTGCATGGAATATCTTTTTCTGTCCCCTCACTTTCAGTCTGTATGTGTCCCTAGGTCTGAAGTGGGTCTCTTGTAGACAGCATATGGATGGGTCTTGTTTTTGTATCCATTCAGCAAGCCTGTGTCTTTTGGTTGGAGCATTTAATCCATTTACATTTAAGGTAATTATTGATATGTATGTTCCTATGACCATTTTCTTAATTGTTTTGGGTTTGTTTTTGTAGGTCCTTTTCTTCTCTTGTGTTTCCCACTTAGAGAAGTTCCTTTAGCATTTGTTGTAGAGCTGGTTTGGTGGTGCTGAATCTCTTAGCTTTTGCTTGTCTGTAAAGCTTTTGATCTCTCCATCAAATCTGAATGAGAACCTTGCTGGGTAGAGTAATCTTGGTTGTAGGTTCTTCCCTTTCATCACTTTAAGTATATCATGCCACTCCCTTCTAGCTTGTAGAGTTTCTGCTGAGAAATCAGCTGTTCACCTTATGGGAGTTCCCTTGTATGTTATTTGTCATTTTTCCCTTGCTGCTTTCAATAATTTTTTTTTGTCTTTAATTTTTGCCAATTTGATTACTAAGTGTCTCAGTGTGTTTCTCCTTGGGTTTATCCTGTATGGGACTCTCTGCACTTCCTGGACTTGGGTGGCTATTTCCTTTCCCATGTTAGGGAAGTTTTCGACTATAATCTCTTCCAATATTTTCTCGGGTCCTTTCTCTCTCTCTTCTCCTTCTGGGGCCCCTATAATGTGAATGTTGTTGCGTTTAGTGTTATCCCAGAGGTATTAGGCTGTCTTCATTTCTTTTCATTCTTTATTCTGTTCCGCAGCAGTGAATTCCACCATTTTGTCTTCCAGGTCACTTATCCGTTCTTCTGCCTCAGTTATTCTGCTATTGATTCCTTCTAGTGTAGTTTTCATTTCAATTATTGTATTGTTCATCTCTGTTTGTTTGTTCTTAAATTCTTCTAGATCTTTGTTAAACATTTCTTGCATCTTCTCAATATTTGCCTCCATTCTTTTTCCAAGGTCCTGGATCATCTTCACAATCATTATTCTGAATTCTTTTTCTGGAAGTTTGCCTATCTCCACTTCATTTAGTTGTTTTTCTGGAGTTTTATCTTGTTCCTTCATCTGGTACAGAGCCCTCTGCCTTTTCACCATGTCTATCTTTCTGTGAATGTGGTTTTTGTTTCACAGGCTGAAGGATTGCAGTTCTTCTTGCTTCTGCTGTCTGCCCTCTGGTGGATGAGGCTATCTAAGAGGCTTGTGCAAGTTTCCTGATCGGAGGGACTGGTGGTGGGTAGAGCTGACTGTTGCTCTGGTGGGCAGAGCTTAGTGAAACTTTAATCCATTTGACTGCTGATGGGTGGGGCTGGGTTCCCTCCCTGTTGGTTGTTTGGCCTGAGGCAACCCAACAGTGGAATCTACCTGGGCTCTTTGGTGGGGATAATGCAAACTCTGGGAGGGCTCACGCCAAGGAGTACTTCCCAGAACTTCTGCTGCCAGTGTCCTTGTCCCCACGGTGAGCCACAGCCACCCCTCACCTCTGCTGGAGACCCTCCAACACTAGCAGGTAGGTCTGGTTCAGTCTCTGTGGGGTCACTGCTCCTTCCCCTGGGTCCTGGTGCGCACACTACTTTTTTTTTTTTTTTAGTGGAGTTCAGTTTTTTTACTTTTTCTTTTTTTACATCTTTATTGGAGTATAATTTCTTTACAATGGTGTGTTAGTTTCTGCTTTATAACAAAGTGAATCGGTTATACATATACATATGTTCCCATATTTCTTCCCTCTTGCGTCTCCCTCCCTCCCATCCTCCCTATCCTACCCCTCCAGGCGGTCACAAAGCACCGAGCTGATCTCCCTGTGCTATGCGGCTGCTTCCCACTAGCTATCTATTTTACGTTTGGTAGTGTATATATGTCCATGCCTCTCTCTCGCTTTGTCACAGCTTACACTTCCCCCTCCCCATATCCTCAAGTTTGCACACACTACTTTATGTGTGCCTCCAAGAGTGGAGTCTCTGTTTCCCCAAGTCCTGTCAAAGTCCTGCAATCAAATCCCGCTAGCTTTCAAAGTCTGATCCTCTAGGAATTCCTCCCCTCCTGTTGCCGGACCCCCAGGTTGGGAAGCCTGACATGGGGCTCAGAACCTTCCCTCCGGTGGGTGGACTTCTGTGGTATAAGTGTTCTCCAGAGTGTGAGTCACCCACCCAGCAGTTATGGGATTTGATTTTATTGTGATTGTGCCCCTCCTATCATCTCATTGTGGCTTCTCCTGTGCCTTTGGATGTGGGCTATCTTTTTTGGTGAGTTCCAGTGTCTTCCTGTCAGTGATTGTCCAGCAGCTAGTTATGATTCTGGTGTTCTCACAGGAGGGAGTGAGAGCACGTCCTTCTACTCCGCCATCTTGGTTCAGGCCAAGAGGATCACTATATTCTTCATGAACAATTTTTATTCCTTACATCAACAGACTTGACTCCAAAAGTGTTGAGAGTCATCTTAGACTCATATAAGATGGCAAAGTATATGCAGGTTTACTTCTGGTTAATTCTTTTTTTAATAAACTTATTTATTTATTTGTTTTTCACTGTGTTGGGTCTTTGTTGCTGTGCACGGGCTTTCTCTAGTTGCGGTGAGCAGGGGCTACTCTTCGTTGCAGTGCACGGGCTTCTCATTGTGGTGGATTCTCTTGGTGCAGAGCACAGGCTCTAGACATGCGGGCTTCAATTGTTGTGGTATGTGGGCTCTAGGGCACAGGCTCAGTAGTTGTGGCCCATGGGCTTAGTTCCTCCACAGCGTGTGGCATCTTCCTGGACTAGGGCTTGAACCTGTGTCCCCTGCATTGGCAGGCGGATTCTTAACCACTGCGCCACCAGGGAAGCCCACTTTTGATTCATTCCTAACCTGAGGAAATAACCCTTTGGGATCCTAGCCTTATGTGGGAAGGTTTCCTCTTAAATTCTCCACCTTTGCCACAACTAAACCTTTAATTTCCAAACTCATGTGCCCTCAGAGAACTTAAAACATATCAACCAAGTTTCCGTAGTTGGCACATGTCTTCAGAGGCAAAAGCAATGCCAGTGTTCTACTTTTCCCTACAGATTTCCATTTTCATTTGGATTTTGGCCTGAAAAATCCTTACTATCTTTTTTATGCTTTTCAGACTTTTGAAATATTTGCACAACATTTTTTAGTTGCTTTCATCTGGAGGATTAGTCTAAATAGTCTAGTCTGTTACATTACTGAAAATATGACTTCTTTTAAGTTTTCAGACTATCAGGCAACCATGGGAACAGGGAGGGAAACTCTTAAATAACTAAAATTGTTTTAGTAAATAATTAAAACAAACCGATTAATGTAAAAAAAATGTATAGGATCCTGTATTTTAGAGGGAAAGCTACAGCAACAAGTATTTTTAATATGGAAAAGGAGAAAGAGATTTATCATTTACAATTTAAGAAAAAGAACACAGTTCCTAAGCAAAATGGGATTTAAAATGATAAAGACAAATAAATGAAAGAAAGAGAAAAAATATAAACCAAAAGCTAATTCTTTGGGGGAGGGGGGAGAGGTAGGAAACAAAAAATTTTACTAATTAATTGAGAAAATAGCACAAAATAAAATTAAAGATCAAAGAGATATGACACTGATAAAAATTTGCAGTTGTAGGAAGACACTAGGCACCAGTAATTTCCATAGTCTACTTTCCAGAGCCCCAGAGGGTAGGGCACAGGAGAGGAGCTGGCAGGAAATCAAATCAGTAGGGGGTCTAAACCTTTCTCCATCTGAGTCATCCAGAGCAGGTCCATTTATATTGATACCTAGGCGTAACAAAAAAATACCATACAGAAGAGATACAAATTGTACCAATTTCAAGGATTCTCTAGAAGGACTTACAAGACTCACATATAGGGAGAGTCTAAAACACACAGTCAACAATGGGAAAAAGCACATGAGGTGAAGTGCAGAGAAAACCAGGCACAAGCTTCCTAGAGTCCTTGCCAGTGGGATCACACAGATGTGCTTAATTCCTCCAGCAATGAACTGTGACAACACCTATGAAGCAGTGTCCACCAGGGATGCTCATTAGGGATGTAGTGCCCAAAGTTTCTATCAGAGTTGGTCACATAGGCAGCCTCTACCTGGCACATAACAAAAATCTTAGACTTTTTGAAGGAAAACAGGTGTTCAGCATAAACTATATTTTTGCACAGTCTAAAAATATTGAAGCACCCTTATCACTTAGAGAATGATGAAAACCCTCCCAAAGTCCAAGTTCCCAGAAGGCAGCCAAGGGCCAACCATGCAAGCAGGCCTGTCTAATGATAGCAGTCTCAGGCCTGCTATATTAACACTTTTCTACACACAGAATTTTCTAAGAAGAAAGAAAGGCATCATTCTAAACTGATACTATTATGTATCTAGAAAATATAAAGGAATCATCTGATAAGCTATTAAAACAAATAAAAGTTTATAAATATGGCTTAATATAAAATATATAAAAGTCAATAACATCTTTATATAATAGAAGCAACCTATACAAAAATGAACCAAAAAAAAAAAAAAGATCCTGTTTGCAATAGCTGATAAAACATACATAATGCCTGGGAATAATCTTAACAAGGTATGTAGTGATGTCATGAAGAAAAAATGCAAATTATATTGAAAATATAAAGTAATACTTGGAAAAATAACTAGGTGTTTATTCCAACTTATATTCCTAGTTAGGAAGACTTCATATGAAAATAACTATGTCCAAATTAATTTATAGGTTTAATGTAATGCCAATCAAAATGTCTACTCCTTTGAGTTCCTTCTTTTCTTTTTTTTTTTAACATCTTTATTGGAGTATAATTGCTTTACAATGGTGTGTTAGTTTCTGCTTTATAAAAAAGTGAATCAGTTGTACATATACATATAGCCCCATACCTCTTCATTCTTGCGTCTCCCTCCATCCCACCCTCCCTATCCCTCCCCTCTAGGTGGTCACAAAGCAACGAGCTGATCTACCTGTGCTGTGCAGCTGCTTCCCACTAGCTATTTTACATTTGGTAGTGTATATATATATGTCCATGCCACTCTCTCACTTTGTCCACCTTACCCTTCCACCTCCCCATATCCTCAAGTCCATTCTCTAGTAGGTCTGCATCTTTATTCCCATCTTGCCCCTAGGTTCTTCATGACCTTATTTTTTTTTAAGATTCCATATATATGTGTTAGCATAGGGTATTTGTTTTTCTTTTTCTGACTTACTTCACTCTGTATGACAGACTCTAGGTCGATCCACCTCACTACAAATAACTAATTTTGTTTCTCTTTATGGCTGAGTAATATTCCATTGTATATCTGTGCCACATCTTCTTTATCCATTCATCTGTTGATGGACACTTAGGTTGCTTCCATGTCCTGGCTATTGTAAATAGAGCTGCAATGAACACTGTGGAACATGACACTTTTTGAATTATGGTTTTCTCAGGGTATATGCCCAGTACTGGGATTGCTGGGTCATACGGTAGCTCTATTTTTAGTTTTTTAAGGAACCTCCATACGGTTCTCCATAGTGGCTGTATCAATTTACATTCCCACCAACAGTGCAAGAGGGTTCCCTTTTCTCCACACCCTCTCCAGCATATATTGTTTGTAGATTTTTTGAAGATGGCCATTCTGACAGTTGTGAGATAATATCTCACTATAGTTTTGATTTGCATTTCTCTAATGATTAATGATGTTGAGCATTCTTTCATGTGTTTGTGGGCAATTTATATCTTCTTTGGAGAAATGTCTATTTAGGTCTTCTGCCCATTTTTGGATTGGGTTGTTTGTTGTTTTGATTTTGAGCTGCATGAGCTGCTTATAAATTTTGGAGATTAATCCTCTGTCAGTTGCTTCATTTGCAAATATTTTCTCCCATTCTGAGGGTTGTCTTTTCGTCTTGTTTATGCTTTCCTTTGCTGTGGAAAATCTTTTAAGTTTCACTAGGTCTCATTTGTTTATTTTTATTATTCTTTCCATTTCTCTAGGAGGTGGGTCAAAAGGGATCGTGCTGTGATTTATATCATAGAGTGTTCTGCCTATGTTTTCCTCTAAGAGTGTGCTAGTGTCTGGCCTTACATTTAGGTCTTTAATCCATTTTGAGTTTATTTTTGTGTATGGTGTTGGGAGTGTTCTAATTTCATTTTTTACACGTAGCTGTCCAGTATTCCCAGCACCACTTATTGAAGAGGATGTCCTTTCTCCACTGTATATTCTTGCCTCCTTTATCAAAGATAAGGTGACCATATGTGCGTGGGTTTATCTCTGGGCTTTCTATCCTGTTCCATTGATCTATCTTTCTGTTTTTGTCCAGTACCATAGTATCTTGATTACTGTAGCTTTGTAGTATAGTCTGAAGTCAGGGATCCTGATTCCTCCAGCTCCGTTTGCCTTTCTCAAGATTGCTTTGGCTATTCGGGATTTTTTGTGTTTCCATACAAATTTTGAAATTTTTTGTTCTAGTTCTGTGAAAAATGCCACTGGTAGTTTGATAGGGATTGCATTCAATCTGTAGATTGCTTTGGGTAGTAGAGTCATTTTCACAATTTTGATTCTTCCAACCCAAGAACATGGTATATCTCTCCATCTATTTGTATCATCTTTAATTTCTTTCATCAGTGTCTTATAGTTTTCTTCCTACAGGTCTTTTGTCTCCGTAGATAGGTTTATTCCTAGGTCTTTTATTCTTTTTGTTGCAGTGGTAAATGGGAGTGTTTTGTTAATTTCACTTTCAGGTTTTTCATCATTAGTTTATAGGAATGCAAGAGATTTCTGTGCAGTAATTTTGTATCCTGCTACTTTACCAAATTCATTGATTAGCTCTAGTAGTTTTCTGGTAGCATCTTTAGGATTCTCTATGTATAGTATCATGTCATCTGCAAAGAGTGACAGCTTTACTTCTTCTTTTCCAATTTATATTCCTTTTATTTCTTTTTCTTCTCTGATTGCTGTGGCTAGGACTTCCAAAACTATGTTGAATAATAGAGGTGAGAGTGGGCAACCTTGTCTTGTTCCTGATCTTAGTGGAAATGCTTTCAGTTTTTCACCATTGAGGACGATGTTGGCTGTGGGTTTGTCATATATGGCCTTTATTATGTTGAGGTAAGTTCCCTCTATGTCTACTTTCTGGAGGGTTTTTATCGTAAATCGGTGTTGAATTTTGTTGAAAGCTTTCTCTGCATCTATTGAGATGATGATATGGTCTTTCTCCTTCAATTTGTTAATATGGTGTATCACATTGATTGATTTGTGTATATTGAAGAATCCTTGCATTCCTGGGATAAACCCCACTTGATCATGGTGTATGATCCTTTTAATGTGCTGTTGGATTCTGTTTGCTAGTATTTTGTGTAGGATTTGTGCATCTATTTCATTAGTGATATTGGCCTGTAGTTTTCTTTCTTTGTGATATCTTTGTCTGGTTTTGGTATCAGGGTGATGGTGGCCTCATAGAATGAGTTTGGGAGTGTCCCTCCCTCTGCTATATTTTAGAAGAGTTTGAGAAGGATAGGTGTTTAACTCTTCTCTAAATGTTTGATAGAATTTGCCTGTGAATACATCTGGTCCTGGGCTTTTGTATGTTGGAAGATTTTTAATCACAGTTTCAATTTCAGTGCTTGCGATTTGTCTGTTTATATTTTCTATTTCTTCCTGGTTCAGTATTGGAAGGTTGTGCTTTTCTAAGAATTTGTCTATTTATTCCAGGTAGCCCATTTTATTGGCATATAGTTGCTTGTAGTAACCTCTCATCATCCTTTGTATTTCTGCAGTGTCAGTTGTTAGTTCTCCTTTTCATCTCCAATTCTATTGATTTGAGTCTACTCCCTTTTTTGCTTCATGAGTCTGGCTAATGGTTTATCAATTTTGTTTATCTTCTCAAAGAACCAGCTTTTAGTTTTATTGATCTTTGCTATTTTTTCCTTCATTTCTTTTTCATTTATTTCTGATCTGATCTTTATGATTTCTTTCCTTCTGCTATCTTTGGGGTATTCTTGTTCTTCTTTCTCTAATTGCTTTAGGTGTAAGGTTAGGTTGTTTATTTGAGATGTTTCTTCTCTCTTAAGTAGGATTGTATTGCTGTAAACTTCCCTCTTAGAACTGCTTTTGCTGCATCCCATTGGTATTGGGTCATTGTGTTTTCATTGTCATTTGTTTCTAGGTATTTTTTGATTTCCTCTTTGATTTCTTCAGTGATGTCTTTGTTGTTAAGTAGTGTATTGTTTAGCTTTCATGTGTTTGTATTTTTTACAGATTTTTTTTCCTGTAATTGATATCTAGTCTCATAGCGTTGTGGTCAGAAAGATACTTGATATGATTGCAGTTTTCTTAAATTTACCAGTGCTTGATTTGTGACCCAAGATATGATCTATCCTAGAGAATGTTCCATGAGTGCTTAAGAAGAAAGTGTATTCTGTTGTTTTTGGATGGAATGTCCGATAAATATCAATTAAGTCCATCTTGTTTAATGTATTATTATTATTTTTTTTTATGTTGGGGGTAGGAATTTATTAATTAATTAATTTATTTTTGGCTGTGTTTGGTCTTCGTTTCTGTGTGAGGGCTTTCTCCAGTTGCGGCGAGCGGGGGCCACTCTTCATCGCGGTGCACGGGCCTCTCACTGTCGCGGCCTCTCGTTGCAGAACACAGGCTCCAGATGCACAGGCTCAGTAGTTGTTGCTCATGGGCCCAGTTGTTCCACGGCATGTGGGATCCTCCCAGACCAGGGCTCAAACCCGTGTCCCCTGCATTGGCACGCAGACTCTCAACCACTGCGCCACCAGGGAAGCCCCTAATGTATTATTTAAAGCTTGTGTTTCCATATTTGTTTACATTTTGGATGATCTGTCCACTGGTGAAAGTGGAGTGTTAAAATCTCCTACTATGATTGTGTGACTGTCAATTTCCTCTTTTATGGCTGTTAGTATTTGCCTTATGTATTGAGGTGTTCCTATGTTGGGTGCATAAATATTTCCAATTGTTATATCTTCTTCTTGGATTGATCCCTTCATCATTACGTAGTGTCCTTCTTTGTCTCTTGTAATAGTCTTTGCTTTAAAGTCTACTTTGTCTGATATGAGAATTGCTACTCCAGCTTTCTTTGATTTCCATTTGCATGGAATATCTTTTTCCATCACCTCACTTTCAGTCTGTATGTGTCCCTGGGTCTGAAGTGGGTCTCTTGTAGACAGCATATATATGGGTCTTGTTTTTGTATCCATTCAGCCAGTCTATGTCTTTTGGTTGGAGCATTTAATCCAGTTACATTTAAGGTAATTATTGATATGTATGTTCCTATTACCATTTTCTTAATTGTTTTGGGTTTGTTATTGTAGGTCTTTTCCTTCTCTTGTGTTTCCTGCCTAGAGAATTTCCTTTAGCATTTGTTGTAAAGCTGGTTTTGTGGTACTGAATTGTCTCAGCTTTTGCTCATCTGTAAAGGTTTTAATTTCTCTGTCAAATCTGAATGAGATCCTTGCTGGATAGAGTAATCTTGCTTGTAGTTTTTTCCCCTTCATCACTTTAAATATGTCCTGCCACTCCCTTCTGGCTTGCAGAGTTTCTGCTGAAAGATCAGCTGTTAATCTTATGAGGATTCCCTTGTATGTTATTTGTTCCTTTTCCCTTGCTGCTTTTAATATTTTTTTCTTTGTATTTAATTTTTGATAGTTTGATTAATATGTGTCTTGGCATGTTTCTCCTTGGATTTATCCTGTATGGGACTCTCTGTGCTTCCTGGACTTGATTAACTATTTCCTTTCCCATATTAAGGAAGTTTTCAACTATAATCTCTTCTAGTATTTTCTCAGACTCTTTCTTTTTCTCTTCTTCTTCTGGCAACCCTATAATTCGAATATCGCTGTGCTTAATGTTGTTCCAGAGGTCTCTGAGACTGTCCTCAATTCTTTTCATTCTTTTTTCTTTATTGTGCTCTGCAGTACTTATTTCCACTATTTTATCTTCCAGGTCTCTTATCCGTTCTTCTGCCTCATTTATTCTGCTGTTGATCCCTTCTAGAGAATTTTTAATTTCATTTATTGTGTTGTTCATCATTGTTTGTTTGCTCTTTAGTTCTTCTAGGTCCTTGTTAAATGTTGCTTGTATTTTCTCCATTCTATTTCCAAGATTTTGGATCATCCTTACTATCATTATTCTGAATTCTTTTTCAGGTAGACTGCCTATATCCTCTTCATTTTTTTGGTGTGGTGGGTTTTTGCCTTGCTCCTTCATCTGCTATGTGTTTCTCTGTCTTCTCATTTTGCTTAACTTACTGTGTTTGGGGTCTCCTTTTCACAGGCTGCAGGTTCGTAGTTCCCACTGCTTTTGGTGTCTGCTCCCAGTGGCTAAGGTTGGTTCAGTGGGTTGTGTAGGCTTCCTGGTGGACGGGACTAGTGCCTGTGTTCTGGTGGATGAGGCTGGATCTTGTTTTTCCGGTGGCAAGTCCACATCTGGTGGTGTGTTTTGGGGTCTCTGTGGCCTTATTATGATTTTAGGTAGCCTCTCTGCTAATGGGTGGGGTTGTGTTCCTGTCTTGCTAGTTGTTTGGCATAGAGTGTCTAGCACTGTAGCTTGCTGGTTGTTGACTGGAGCTGGGTCTTGGCGTTGAGATGGAGATCTCTGGGAGATTTTCACCTCTTGATATTACTTGGAGCTGGTAGGTCTCTTGTGGACCAATGTCCTGAACTCAGCTCTCCCACCTCAGAGGCAGAGTCCTGACGCCTGGCTGGAGCACCAAAAGCCTGTCTTCCACATGGCTCAGAATAAAAGGGAGGAAAAAAAAGAAAGAAAGAACGAAAGAAGAAGATAAAATAAAATAAAAATAAATTAAATTCAAAAGTTATTAAAATAAAAAATAATTATTAAAAAAATTTTTAAGTAATAAAAAAAAGAAAGAAGAGAGCAACCAAACCAAAAGACAAATCCCCCAATGATATCAAGCGTTAAAAACTATACTTAAAAAAAAAAAAAAAAAAAACCAGACAGACAGAACCCTAGGACAAATGGTAAAAGCAAAGCTATACAGACAAAATCACACACAGAAGCATACACATACACACTCACAAATAGAGAAAAAGGGAATATATATATATATATATATATATATATATATCATTGCTCCCAAAGTCCAAGTCCTCAATTTGGGATGCTTCATTGTCTATTCAGGTGTTCCACAGATGCAGAATACATCAATTTGATTGTGGAGATTTAATCCGCTGCTTCTGAGGCTGCTGGGAGAAATTTCCCTTTCTCTTCCTTGTTTACACAGCTACTGGGGTTCAGCTTTGGATTTGGCCCCGCCTCTGCGTGTAGGTCACCGGAGGGCATCTGGTCTTCACTCAGACAGGACGGGGTTAAAGGAGCAGCTGATACGGGGGCTGTGGCTCACTCAGCCCGGGGGGAGGGAGGGGTGCGGATGCGGGGCGACCCTGTGGCGTCAGAGGCCAGCATGAAGTTGCAGCAGCCTGAGGCGCGCCAGTGAGTTCTCCCGGGGGAGTTGTCCCTGGATCACGGGACCCTGGCAGTGGCGGGCTGCACAGGCTCCCAGGAGGGGAGGGGAGGATAGTGACCTGTGCTTTCACACAGGCTTCTTGGTGGCTGCGCAGCGGCCTTAGTGTCCCATGCCCGTTGCTGGGTTCCGCGCTGATGGCCACGGCTCACGCCCGTCCCTGGAGCTCCTTTGAGTGGTGCTCTTAATCCCCTCTCTTCGCGCACCAGGAAACAAAGAGGGAAGAAAAAGTCTCTTGCCTCTTAGGCAGCTCCAGACTTTTTCCTGGACTCCCTCCCCACTAGTCGTGGCGCACTAGGCCCCTGCAGGCTGTGTTCACGCCACCAACCCCAGTCCTCTCCCTGCTCTCCAACCGAAGCCCAAGGCTCAGCTACCAGCCCCGCCCACCCCAGCGGGTGAGCAGACAAGCCTCTCGGGCTGGTGAGTGCTGGTCGGCACCGATCCTCTGTGCGAGAATCTCTCCGCTTTGGCCTCCGCACCCCTGTTGCTGTCGTCTCCTCCGTGGCTTCGAAGCTTCCCCCTCCGCCACCCACAGTCTCCACCCACGAAGGGTTTCCAGTGTGTGGAAACCTTTGCTCCTTCACAGCTCCCTCCCAGAGGTGCGGTCCCGTCCCTATTCTTTTGTCTCTGTTTTTTCTTTTGCCCTACCCAGGTACGTGGGGAGTTTCTTGCCTTTTGGGCGGTCTGAGGTCTTCTGCCAGCGTTCAGTAGGTGTTCTGTAGGAGTTGTTCCACATGTAGATGTATTTCTGATGTATTTGTGGGGAGGAAGGTGATCTCTACGTCTTACTCTTCCACCATCTTGAAGCCTGAGTTCCTTCTTTAAAAGAAGAATAATTTTTGCCTACATTGACAAAATGATCCTAAAGTTCACTTGGAGAATGAAAAGGGAAGAAAATGCTGAAAAAAATTAGTTGTGAAAAGATTAGCCCTATTCTGTTTTAATCACAAAGATATGGTAATTAAAACAATGTGATGTATGTACAAAGAAAAGTCTAGATCAACAAAGACAAGTCCAAATATAGATCTTACTATATGAATGACAAAGAATGCATCTCAAATCGATGAGGAAGAGAAAGATTAGTCAATATATGATATAGTAATAACTGTTTAACAATTTGGAACTCGTTAATCTGGGCTCTAACTTGTTTTAAGAGAAAACCAAGCATGTCTTATCTTTTTATTATTTCCAATGGCCATTATTTGACACCTAATTAAAGCCAAGATGTATTTGGCTTTGAAAAGAATTTACAGTTACAGTTTATATGCTGCTTCAATCCAAGGCCATGTGAACTTGGGTAAGTTGTTAGCTTCTGGAAGACTCAATCTCCTTCCTCCTTGCAGGATTGTGGTGAGGATTTAAAATATATGTAAAGCTCTTAGCCCAATATTTGACATATTATGGTTGCTCAACAAATGATGCCCAGTACTAACTACTAAGTGTTAGTACCACTACTCAGTGGTGGTGGTAGTGGTTGTGAAAGTAAGAGCTCACTAAGTAAGAAAATTGTAAGTCCCTCAAAATAAATAGATAAAGAACATGAACAGAGGGAATTCCCTGGCGGTCCAGTGATTAGGGCTCTCTGTGGTGAGAGAGTTCTCTCTGCGGTGAGATAGACTAGGTTCAATCCCTGGTCAGGGAACTAAGATCCTGCAAGCCGCACAGCATGGCCAAAAAAAAAAAAAATCAATCAATCAATAAATAAGAACATGAACCGAGACTTCTCAAAAGGGAAAGTAAAACTCATAAACTTGGAAAACGGTTCAACCTCACCAAAAGCCAAAGAAGTGCAAATGAAAACAATGGGATGGCATTTTTTGGTCTACTAAGTTATCAAAACATTTTTTAAAACAGTAGCATCCAGAACTGGGAGGGTGTGCTGAAAGTGGTATTTTTGTACATTACTGATAATATGTAAACTGGTACAACCCTCTTAGGAAGTTATGTGGAAACATATACTGTCATTTCAAAAAAGATCATATTTTTGATTCAATAATTTCACAGCTGAGATTCAGTCCTGAGAACAATTCCCCAAACATGGAAATACTACATGAATAAAACTGTTAAATGTAGTTCTTATTGAATAATTGGAAACAACCTAGCTGTCCAGCAATTGGAGGAATAATTAGGATTTACTCTGTAGATATGATGATACTACATAGAAAATACAGTAAGAAAGAAAAAAGCAGGATGCAGCATTTTCTGTGTAGTATTGTACAGCAGAATAAACTGGAAGGACATATTTCAAATTAGAAACAGGAATCATACTAAAGTGGTATGATTATGGAGAATTATTAATTTTAAATTTTAAAATTATAGTTAATTAAAACTAGGTTTTCCTGACTATTTCCAAATGGATTCTTTCTCATTTCAATGACACCAAAATTTAACTTCAAAACTCTTAAAAGCTGATTGACCTGAGTTTTTACATTGCTCCTCTAGAGGGAGCAGAAGTACTTAAAATACATCCTCACCAAACCCATCTAACTCACCATAGTCAAGAATCTTAAAACTGGAAGTGACTTCAAAGATAATCCAGTGTGTTTTCTTTAGCGTTAGGGATATACAGAAGATAATCCCTAGCTATAAATCATTCATTTTCTATTATTAGTGCTGCTTTTAAATGACACAGACTTTCTCGAATTATAGTGTATATAATTTTTTTCTTTATTTTTATTTTATTTATTTATTTATTGCGGTACGCGGGCCTCTCACTGCTGTGGCCTCTCCCGTTGCGGAGCACAGGCTCCGGACGCGCAGGCCCAACGGCCATGGCCCACGGGCGCAGCTGCTCCGCGGCATGTGGGATCCTCCCGGACCTGGGCATGAACCCGTGTCCCCTGCATCGGCAGGCGGACTCCCAACCACTGCGCCACCAGAGAAGCCCTAATTTTTTAAATTAATTTTTATTGGAGTATAGTTGCTTTACAGTGTTGTGTTAGTTTCTTTAGCAAAGTGAATCAGCTATGCACATACATATATCCCCTCTTTTTTTGAATTTCCTTCCCATTTAGGTCAACACAGAGCATTGAGTAGAGTTCCCTGTGCTATACAGTAGGTTCTTATTAGTTATCTATTTTATACATAGTATCAATAGTGTATATATGTCAATCCCAATCTCCCAATTCATCCCACACACACCCCCACCCCGGTATCCATACATTTGTTCTCTACATCTGTGTCTCTATTTCTGCTTTGCAAATAAAGTCATCTATACCATTTTTCTAGATTCCACATATATGCATTAATATACGATACTGGTTTTTCTGACTTACTTCACTCTGTGTGACAGTCTCTAGGTCCATCCACATCTCTACAAATGACTCAATTTTGTTCCTTTTTATGGCTGAGTAATATTCCATTGTATATATGTACCACATCTTCTTTATCCCTTCCTCTGTTGATGAGCATTTAGGTTGCTTCCATGACCTAACTATTGTATTGTAACTGCTGCAATGAACATTGGGGTGCATGTATCTTTTGGAATTATGGTTTTCTGCTGGTATATGCCCAGGAGTGGGATTGCTGGGTCATATGGTAGTTCTATTTTTAGTTTTTTAAGGAATCTCCATAATGGCTGTTTGAATTTACATTCCCACCAACGGTGCAAGAGGGCTCCCTTTTCTCCACACCCTCTCCAGCATTTGTTGTTTGTAGATTTTCTGATGATGCCCATCCTAACCGGTGTGAGGTGATACCTCATTGTAGTTTTGAATTGCATTTCTCTAATAATTAGTGATGTTGAGCAGCTTTTCTTGTGCTTCTTGGCCACCTGTATGTCTTCTTTAGAGAAATGTTTATTTAGGTCTTCAGCCCATTTTTTGATTCGGTTGTTTGTTTTTTTGATATTGAGCTGCAGGAGCTGTTTATATATTTTGGAAATTAATACCTTGTCAGTTGCTTCATTTGCAAACATTTTCTCCCATTCTGAGGGTTGTCTTTTCATCTTTTTTATGGTTTCCGTTGCTGTGCAAAACCTTTTAAGTTTCATTAGGTCCCATTTGTTTATTTTTGTTTTTATTTCCATTACTCTAGGAGGTGGGTCAAAAAAGACCTTGCTGTGATTTATGTCAAAGAGTATTCTTCCTATGTTTTCTGCTAAGAGTTTTAAGGTGTCCGGTCTTACATTTAGGTCTTTAATCCATTTTGAGCTTAGTTTTGTGTATGGTGTGAGGGAGTGTTCTAATTTCATTCTTTTACATGAAGCTGTCCAGTTTTCCCAGCACCACTTATTGAAGAGACTGCCTTTTTTCCATTGTATATTCTTGCCTCCTTTGTCATAGACTAGGTGACCATAGATATGTGGGTTAATCTCTGGGCTTTCTATCCTGTTCCATTCATCTATATTTCTGTTTTTGTTCTCTATTGGCTTTCTCTCTCTCTCTCTCTCTCTCTCTCTCTCTCAGTATCTTTGTATAGACACATGGATTTTTATCATTCGGTTTGATTCAAGTCTAGAAAATCTTTTGTTGTTGTTCAAATTGTTGCAACTTTGGGCTCCCTATTTTTTGAACTTACATTTACACATAATGTTCCCTCCTCTGAGCACTATCCTAGTCCTCAATTTATGCATAATAGTATTTTTGCTAATGTTCTTCTCTGTGATTAACTTAGGCAATACTCTTTTTTTTTTTTTTTTTTTTTAAGCGGTACGCGGGCCTCTCACTGTTGTGGCCTCTCCCGCTGCGGAGCACAGGCTCCAGACGCACAGGCTCAGCAGCCATGGCTCACGGGCCCAGCCACTCCGCGGCATGTGGGATCCTCCCAGACCGGGGCACGAATCCGTGTCCCCTGCATCGTCAGGCGGACTCTCAACCACTGCGCCACCAGGGAAGCCCAGACAATACTCTTTATTTTATATATATATATATATATATATATATATATATATATATATATATATTGCTGTGTGTTTTTGTCTAATATAAACAGCTTTCTGCCTTTTAATTTTCAACTTAACAATTCATGACCATAAAAAGTATTTGTCTCTGGCCTACCAAATCCGTAGTTTGTTGTCCATTTTCTTTCCAATTTTAAAATTTTTATTGCTTTTGTCTCTCCCATTGTCTTTGTCTTCATAGAGGGTAGGTAGGAGCCAGGGCATGATGGGTCTTACATGCCAAGTTGAAGAATTTAGACTTTAATCTGAAGGCAGGGCGGAAACATTGACCAGTTATAAACAGGGGAGTATCATGATCACATCTCCTTTTTGGAATGATTACTCAGGCCATAATATGAATAACTGAATGGAGGTGAACAGAACTAGAGACTGGAAAACCTGATTCAAGCGAGTCACATAAATTTTTTGGTTTCCTGGTGCATATAAAAGTTATGTTTATACTATACTAGATTCTATTAAGTGTGAAATAGTATTATGTCTAAAAAAAGTTTACATACCTTTATTTTAAAATACTTTATTGCTAAAACAATGGTAACCATCATCTGAGCCTTCAGCGAGTCATACTCTTTTTGCTGGTGGAGGATCTTGCCTTGGCGTTAATGGCTGCTGACTGATGGGGATGGTGGTTGCTGACTTTGGGGTGCCTGTGGCATTTCCTTAAAGTAGGACAACAGTGAAATTTGCTGTATTGATTGACTCTTCTTTTCACAAATGATTTCTCTGTAGTAGGCAATGCTGATAGCATTTTATCCACAGTAGAAATTCTTTCAAAACTGGAGTCAGTTCCCTACAGGCTGTCATACAGAGTGAAGTAAGTGAGAAAGAGAAAAACAAATATCGTATATTAATGCATATATATGGAATCTAGAAAAATGGTACAGATGAACCGGTTTGCAGGGCAGAAATAGAGACACAGATGTAGAGAACAAACTATGGATACCAAGGGTGGAAGTCGGGGATTGGGGGGGTGGGATGAATTGGGAGATTGGGATTGACATGTATACACTAATATGTATAAAATAGATAACTAATAAGAACCTGCTGCATAAAAAAAAATTGAAGTCAATTCTTTCAAACTTCGCTGCTGCTTTATCAACTAAGGTTATGTAATATTCTAAATCCTTTGTCGTCATTTCAACAATCTTCACTGCATCTTCACCAGGAGTAGATTACATCTCAAGAAACCACTTTCTTTACTCATCCATGCATCCTTATCCATTCAAGTTTTTTTTTTTTTTTTTTTTTTTAGTTTTTATGTTATATTGGGGTATAGTTGACTAACAATGTTGTGTTAGTTTCAGGTGTACAGCAGAGTGATTCAGTTATACATATACATGTATCTATTCTTTTTCAACCTCTTTTCCCATTTAGGTTGTTACATAATAATGAGCAGAGCTCCCTGTGCTATACAGTAGGTCCTTATAGGTTATTATCATGAGATTGCAGCAATTCAGTCACATCTTCAGGCTCCACTTCTGTTTCTAGTTCTGTTGCCATTTCTACCACATCTGCAGTCACTTCCTCCACTGAAGTCTTCCTCAAAATCATCCATGAGGGTTGGAATCAACTTCTTCCAAACTTCTGCTCATGTTGATATTTTGACCTCTTCCCATGAATCACGAAGTTCTTAATGGCATTTAGAATGGTGAATCCTTTCCAGAAGGTTTTCAATTTACTTTGCCTAGATCCATCAGAGAAATCACTGTCTATGGCAGCTATAGTCTTACAGAATGTATTTCTTAAATAACTTGAAAGTCGAAATTACTCTTGATCCATGGGCTGCAGAATAGATGCTGTGTTAGCAGGCATGAAAACAACATTAACCTCCTGAACATCTCTATCAGAGTTCCTGGGTGACCAGGTGCATTGTCAGTGAGCAGTGATATTTTGAAGTGAATCTCTTTTGTGTGAGCAGTTGGTCTCAACAGTGGAGTTAAAATACTCAGTAAACCATGTTGTAAACAGATGTGCTGTCATCCGTGTTTTATTGTTCCATTTATAGAACACACAGTACATAATTCTTACAGATTCTTAAGAATTCTTAAGGGAAATCTTGATTCTTAAGGAAAATCCCTAGGATTTTCAGAATGGTAAATGAGCATTGACTTCAACCTAAAGTCGCCAGCTGCCTGAATCCCTAACAAGAGTCAGCCTGTCCTTTGAAGCTTTGAAACCAGGCATTGACTTCTCTCCAGCTATGAAAGTCCTAGACGGCATTTTCTTTCAATAGAAGGCTATTTTGTCTACACTGAAAATCATTTTTTCAGTGTAGCCACCTTCATGAATGATCTTAGCTAGATCTTCTAGCAGATCGTAGCTAGATCAGCTTCACCTTGCACTTTTATGTTATGGAGACGGCTTCTTTCCTTAAACCTCATGAACCAACCTCTGCTACCTTCAGACTTTTCTTCTGCAACTTCCTCCCCTCTCTCAGCCTTCATAGAATGGAAGAGAATCAAGGCCTTGCTCTAGATGAGGCTTGGCTTAAGGGAATGTTGTGGCTGTTTTGATTTTCTATTTAGGCCACTAAAATTTTCTCCGTATCAGCAATAAGGCTGTTTGGCTTTCTTATTGTTCATGTGTTCACTGAAGTAGCACTTTAATTTCCTTCAACAAGTTTTCCTTTTCCTTCACAATTTGCTAACTGTTTGGCACAAGAGACCTAGCTTTCAGCCTGTCTCAGCTTTTGACATGTCTTTCTCACTAAGCTTTTGACTTAAAGTGAGAGAATTGCAGCTCTTCCTTTCACTTGAACACTTACAGGCCATTGTAGGCCATTGTTATTAATTGGCCTATCAGTAGTACTGTGTCTTAGGGAATAGGGAGGCCTGAGTAGGAGAGAGATAGAGTATCAGCCTGTCCGTGGAGAAGTCCAAACATACACATTTAATCCGTTAAGTTCACCGTCTTATATGGGAGCAGTTCAGACCCACCCCAAACAATTACAGTAGTAACAGCAAAAATCACTGATCTCAGATCACTATAACAAATACAATAACAATGAAAAAGCTTGAAATATTATGAGCATTGCCAAAATGTGATACAGAGCAAATGCTGTTGGAAAAACAGTGCCAGTAGACTTGCTCGATGAAGGGTTGCCACAAACCTTCAATTTGTAAAAAAACGCAGTATCTGTGAAGTACAATAAAAGTGAAGCACCAGAAAATGAGGTTTTTACTTACACATGCCTGGGTAGCATGCTGCCTTTATCAATGCCAAGTTCCACGGCAGCTTATCTTAATTTGGATATAAACGGCCACAATTTCCCAGCTAAAGTACTTTCCTACTCCTGGAAGTGATGATGCACTGTTTCTATTTGAAATTGCCAACATCCCTCCTCCTTTCTCTGGTGGAAAAATCTCCTCATCCTCCCCGCCAATTCTGCCAACCTACCTGCATCTGTGCCCACGTACACTGACTTTCATCCAGGAGGAAATGCACCTGCTCCCCTTTATGGCACCCCCCACTTGTGCCCTACTCTTCTCTTCTCAAAATTCCCAACCTGTTTGCACTAGCAATTACTGATTTTCTCTTGTGTATCATCTTTTTCTCCTTCTCTACAGGACAATTTCCATCTGTGTACTATTACCCATTTTATAATGGGAACTCCATGACCCCTCCAGCTACCACTGAATTTCTCAGCACCCCTCATGGTTCTCCAAAACTCACCTGTATTGTGGTCTTCATTCCTGTGGTTTCGTCAGTTCTCTCCTCATTCTCTCCCCTAGTTCCTCTCTAATCAGGTTTTATCCCTGCCACTCCACCAAAAGAGCTCTTAGCAGGGTCACCAATGGAACCTCCTGCAAAAGTCAGTGGCCGGTTCTCTGCACCCATCGTGTTAGACCCCTCAGCAGCACTGGCTCAGCCCACTGCTCCCTCCTTTATTCATTCAACACATATTTACTGAGTGCTTACTCTATGCCAGGCACAGTTCTAATCCCTGGGATGATACATCAATGAATTAAAGAGACCAAGATCCCTTCCTTCTAGGAACTGAAATTCTATCAGAGGGAGATAGTCAACAAGCAAAAAACAAAAACTAGCAAAACCATGTGTGTTAGAAGGCAACAGAGCTATGGAAAAGAGAAAACATAGAACTCAGCATGGCCTGTGGAATTTCCCTTTGACACACAGTTATCACCATAACAAAACACACCCTATGTGACAACAATATTTAATATCAAATCAAATTGTATCTATATGTCTGTATATCCCCACATAATAAAAATGAAGCACATTTTCATCTGCTATCTTTCTTAAGTCAATACTCTTCTCCCTCCTACTTCTCCTGGATGTGATATGATATTGGAGAAAAGAAAAAGTAGAAACTCAGGGGAAGGGATAATGGGGATTTGAGAGTCCTTAGTTTGTTCTACTTGCATAGTATTCCATTGAACAGATATACCTAATATATTTCCATAAATATCTTTTACTTAACATTTAGGCTAGTTCCTAAAGCTAACATACAAATAATGAAAGAAACTTCCTTATACTTACAACTTTGAGCATTTATTCTTTCAACTTCAGTTTGCTCATCTGTAAAAGGAGGATATCTCTGACCCTTCCTACAGAACTGATATAAAAAGTAATGAGGTAATGTGTACAAAGCCTTGAACAGTTTTAGGAATATAATAAGAAGTCCTTAATAAATTGTACTATTTTTATTATTGTCATCTGATTATGAACTTCATTAGAGGGACCATATTAACATTTTTCAGGACATGGCTCAATGATAAAATAGCTAACCCCCACTGAGTACTTCCTATGGGTCAGGCCCTTAGCTCAATGGCAACCTTTAAAGGTCTGAGTACTGTTATTATCCCCATATTACAGATGAGAAAACTGAGGCATATAGAGGTAAAGTAACTTGCCTAAGGACAGAACTAAAAATTTGAAATCAATGCAATCTGACTCTAGAATCCATTCTCTTAAAACTCTATTGCACTACCTCAGAATATATATGCCTCAATAAATTGTTGTTAAGTAAATAAATAAGTGGATTATAGATTTCTAGAAATGGAATTTCACATGCACATTTTAAAGCCTTTAATACATATTTCACTTACAAGGTATTCATTACACTTTTAAGTTTCTTAAAAAGTATAGAAAAATTTACATATAAAATTATCACAACTGGCTTCCCTGGTGGCACAGTGGTTGAGAGTCCGCCTGCCGATGCAAGGGACACAGGTTCGTGCCCCTGTCCGGGAAGATCCCACATGCTGCGGAGCAGCTAGGCCCGTGAGCCATACCTGCTGAGCCTGAGCGTCCGGAGCCTGTGCTCCACAACGGGAGAGGCCACAACAGTGAGAGGCCCACGTACCGCAAAAAAAAAAAAAAAAAATCACAACTATGGGGGAAAAAGATCTGTATAGAAGAAAAATTGAAACAAACACAATAGAATTTTTTTTAACTTTATTTTTTAATACAGCAGGTTCTTATTAGTCATCCATTTTATACACATCAGTGTATACATGTCAATCCCAATCTCCCAATTCAACACACCACCCCCACGGCCCTGCCACTTTACCCCTTGGTGTCCATACGTTTGTTCTCTACATCTGTGTCTCAATTTCTGCCCTGAAAACCTTCATCTGTACCTTTTTTCTACGTTCCACATATACATGTTAATATACGATATTTGTTTTTCTCTTTCTGACTTACTTCCACTCTGTATGACAGACTCTAGATCCATCCACGACTCTACAAATGACTCAATTTCATTCCTTTTTGTGGCTGAGTAATATTCCATTGATCTTTGTTTCTGTTTTTGTGCCAGTACCATATTGTCTTGATTACTGTAGCTTTGTAGTATAGTCTGAAGTCAGGGAGTCTGATTCCTCCAGCTCCATTTTTTTCCCTCAAGACTGCTTTGGCTATTCGGGGTCTTTTGTGTCTCCATACACATTTTAAGATTTTTTGTTATAGTTCCATAAAAAATGCCACGGTAATTTGATAGGGATTGCATTGAATCTGTAGGTTGCTTTGGGTAGTATAGTCATTTTCACAGTGTTGATTCTTCCCATCCAAGAGCATGGTATATCTCTCCATCTGTTGGTATGATCTTTAATTTCTTTCATCAGTGTCTTATAGTTTTCTGCATACAGGTCTTTTGTCTCCCTAGGTAGGTTTATTCCTAGGTATTTTATTCTTTTTGTTGCAATGGTAAATGGGAGTGTTTCCTTAATTTCTCTTTCAGATTTTTCATCATTAGTGTATAGGAATGCAAGAGATTTCTGTGCATTAATTTTGTATCCTGCAACTTTGCCAGATTCCTTGATTAGCTCTAGTACTTTTCTGATGGCATCTTTAGGATTTTCTATGTATAGTATCATGTCATCTGCAAACACTGACAGTTTTACTTCTTCTTTTACAATTTGTATTCCTTTTATTTCTTTTTCTTCTCTGATTGCCATGGGTAGGACTTGAAAACTATGTTGAATAACAGTGGTGAGAGCGGACATCCTTGTCTTGTTCCTGATCTTAGAGGAAATGCTTTCAGTTTTTCACCATTGAGAATGATGTTTGCTGTGGGTTTGTTGTATATGGCCTTTATTATGTTGAGGTAGGTTCCCTCTATGCCCACTTTCTTTCTGGAGAGTTTTTTTTTATCATAAATGGTGTTGAATTTTGTCAAAAGCTTTTTCTGCATCTATTGAGATGATCATATTGTTTTTATTCTTCAGTTTGCTAATATGGTGTAATACATTCATTGATTTGCATTTATTGAAGAATCCTTGCATTCCTGGGATAAATCCCAATTGATCATGGTGTATGATCCTTTTAATGTGTTGTTGAATTCTGTTTGCTAGTATTTTATTGAGGATTCTTGCATCTATATTCATCAGTGATATTGGTCTGTAATTTCTTTTTTTGTAGTATATTTGTCTGGTTTTGGTATCAGGGTGATGGTGGCCTCATAGAATGAGTTTGGGAGTGTTCCTTCCTCTGCAATTTTTTGGAAGAGCTTGAGAAGGATGGGTGTTAGCTCGTCTCTAAATGTTTGATAGAATTCACCTGTGAAGCCATCTGGTCCTGGACTTTTGTTTGTTGGAAGATTTTTAATCACTTAATTTTAAGAAATTAAATGATTTAAAATTTTAAGAAATTTAAAATTTTAAGAAATTGTGATTGGTCTGTTCATATTTTCTATTTCTTCCTGGTTCAGTCTTGGAAGGTTATACCTTTCTAAGAATTTGTCCATTTCTTCCAGGTTGTCCATTTTATTGGCATAGAGTTGCTTGTAGTTGTATCTTAGGATGCTTTGTATTTCTGCAGTGTCTGTTGTAACTTCTCCTTTTTCATTTCTCATTGTATTGATTTGAGTCCTCTCCCTCTTTTTCTTGATGAGTCTGGCTAATGGTTTATCAATTTTGTTAATCTTCTCAAAGAACCAGCTTTTAGTTTTATTGATCTTTGCTATTGTTTTCTTTGTTGCTATTTCATTTATTCCTGTTCTATTCTTTATGATTTCTTTCCTTCTGCTAACTTTGGGTTTTGTTTGTTTTTCTTTATCTAGTTCCTTTTATTGTAAGGTTAGATTGTTTATTTGAGGTTTTTCTTGTTTCTTGAGGTAGACTTGTATAGCTATAAACTTTCCTCTTAGAACTGCTTTTGCTGCATCCCATAGGTTTTGGATCATCGTGTTTTCATTGTCATTTTTCTGTAGGTATTTTTTAATTTCCTCTTTGATTTCTTCAGTGATCTCTTGCTTATTGAGTAATGTATTGTTTAGCCTCTATGTATTTGTGTTTTTTTACGTTTTTTTCTCTGTAATTGATTTCTAATCTCATAGTGTTGTGATCAGAAATGATGCTTGATATGATTTCAATTTTCTTAAATTTACTGATGCTTGATTTGTGACCCAAGATGTGATCTATCCTGGAGAATCTCCCGTGCACACTTGAGAAGAAATTGTAATCTGTTGGTTTTGGATGGAATGTCCTATACTTATCAATTAAATCTATCTGGTCTATAGTGTCATTAAAGCTTGTGTTCCCTTATTAATTTTCTGTTTGGATGAAATGTCCCTTGGTGTAAGTCAGGTGTTAAAGTCCCCCACTATTATTGTGTTACTGTCAATTTCCTCTTTTATAGCTGTCAGCAGTTGCCTTATGTATTGAGGCGCTCCTATGTTGAGTGCATATATATTTATAATTGTTATATCTTCTTCTGGGATTCATCCCTTGATCATTTTGTAGTGTCCTTCCTTGTCTCTTGTAACATTATTTATTTTAAAGCCTATTTTATCTGATATGAGTATTGCTACTCCAGCTTTCTTTTGATTTCCATTTGCATGGAATATCTTTTTCTGTCCCCTCACTTTCAGTCTGAAGTGGGTCTCTTGTAGACAGCATATAGATGGGTCTTGTTTTTGTATCCATTCAGCAAGCCTGTGTCTTTTGGTTGGAGCATTTAATCCATTCCCGTTTAAGGTAATTATCGATATGTATGTTCCTATGACCATTTTCTTAATTGTTTTGGGTTTGTTTTTGTAGGTCCTTTTCTTCTTTTGTGTTTCCCACTTAGAGAAGTTCCTTTAGCGTTTGTTGTAGAGCTGGTTTGGTGGTGCTGAATTCTCTTAGCTTTTGCTTGTCTGTAAAGCTTTTGATCTCTCCATCAAATCTGAATGAGAACCTTGCTGGGTAGAGTAATCTTGGTTGTAGGTTCTTCCCTTTCATCCCTTTAAGTATATCATGCCACTCCCTTCTAGCTTGTAGAGTTTCTGCTGAGAAATCAGCTGTTCACCTTATGGGAGTTCCCTTGTATGTTATTTGTCATTTTTCCCTTGCTGCTTTCAATAATTTTTTTTTGTCTTTAATTTTTGCCAATTTGGTTACTAAGTGTCTCAGCGTGTTTCTCCTTGGGTTTATCCTGTATGGGACTCTCTGCACTTCCTGGACTTGGGTGGCTATTTCCTTTCTCATGTTAGGGAAGTTTTCGACTATAATCTCTTCAAATGTTTTCTCGGGTCCTTTCTCTCTCTCTTCTCCTTCTGGGGCCCCTATAATGTGAGTGTTGTTGCGTTTAGTGTTATCCCAGAGGTCTTAGGCTGTCTTCATTTCTTTTCATCCTTTATTCTGTTCCACAGCAGTGAATCCCACCATTTTGTCTTCCAAGTCACTTATCCATTCTTCTGCCTCATTTATTCTGCTATTGATTCCTTCTAGTGTAGTTTTCATTTCAGTTACTGTATTGTTCATCTCTGTTTGTTTGTTCTTTAATTCTTCTAGACCTTTGTTAAATATTTCTTGCATCTTCTCAATATTTGCCTCCATTCTTTTTCCAGGGTCCTGGATCATCTTCACTATCATTATTCTGAACTCTTTTTCTGGAAGTTTGCCTATCTCCACTTCGTTTAGTTGTTTTTCTGGGGTTTTATCTTGTTCCTTCATCTGGTACAAAGCCCTCTGCCTTTTCACCATGTCTATCTTTCTGTAATGTGGTTTTTGTTCTGCAACCTGCAGGATTGTAGTTCTTGCTTCTGCTGTCTGCTCTCTGGTGGATGAGGCTATCTAAGAGGCTTGTGCAAGTTTCCTGATGGGAAGAACTTGTGGTAGATAGAGCTGACTGTTGCTCTGGTGGGCAGAGCTCAGTAAATCTTTAATCTGCTTGTCTGATTATGGGTGGTGCTGGGTTCCCTCCCTGTTGGTTTTTTTGGCCTGAGGCAACTCAACACTGGTGCCTACCTGGGCTCTTTGGTGGCGCTAATGGCGGAATCTGGGAGGGCTCACGCCAAGGAGTAATTCCCAGAACTTCTGCTGCCAGTGTCCTTGTCGCCACGGTGAGACATAGCCACCCCCGTCTCTGCAGGAGAACCTCCAACACTAGCTAGTAGGTCTGGTTCAGTCTCCTATGGGGTCTCTGCTCCTTCCTCTGGGTCCCGATGCACACACTACTTTGTGTGTGCCCACCAAGAGTGGAGTCTCTGTTTCCCCCAGTCCTGTGGAAGTCCTGCAATCAAATACCACTAGCCTTCAAAGTCTGATTCTCTAGGAATTCCTTCTCCCGTTGCCAGACCCCCAGGTTGGGAAGCCTGATGTGGGGCTCAGAACCTTTACTCCAGTAGGTGGACTTCTGTGGTATAAGTGTTCTCCAGTCTGTGAGTCACCCACCCAGCAGTTACGGGATTTGATTTCATTGTGATTGCCCCTCCTACCATCTCAGTGTGGCTTCTTCTTTGTCTTTGGTTGTGGGGTATCCTTTTTGGTGAGTTCCAGTGTCTTCCTGTCGATGATTGTTCAGCAGTTAGTTGTGATTCTGGTGTTCTTGCAAGAGGGAATGAGAGCACGTCCTTCTACTCTGCCATCTTGAACCAATCCCACAACAGAATATTAAGAGTGGCCATTTTTGATGGATACACTCATAGGTGACTTTTTTTCTTCTATTTTTCCAAAATTTCTATAATGAGTTGTTACTTTATATAAAGAAATTGAATAACCATAGCCTTACTTTTGTGTTATATGTGCTTTTCCACCTTACAGTTGGTTCTGTTCTTAGACACAGAGCTTTCTGGTAAAAGGGAATGTCATGATTATATTAGTCTCTTTTTCCTCTATCAATCTTAGAAAGGAAATTAGGATCACAGGTAATTTGCCTTCCTAGCATTATTGGAGTTACTCTTTTGAGCTAAGCCATTGTGCTAATAAGCCGTGTTGTGGGTTTACCTTTATGTTATTTCCTGTCTGAGGACAAGCGAACCATATTAACTTATGAGTTTTTGCTTGTTTGTTTGTTTGTTTTTGCCCAGTACTTCCTGATACTCCAGACCTTTCTCCCTGCTTTTAGCAGTAGCTAGGGCATTCTATGCTGACTGCCTCAGAGAAAGGACAATATAGCAGAACATAGGCATCAATTCTTTTTTTAACATCTTTATTGGAGTATAATTGCTTTACAATGGTGTGTTAGTTTCTGCTAACGTGAATCAGCTATACATATACATATATTCCCATATCCCCTCCCTCTTGTGTCTCCCTCCCACCCTCCCTATCCCACCCCTTTAGGTGGTCACAAAGCACGGAGCTGATCTCCCTGTGCTATGTGGCTGCTTCCCACTAGCTATCTATTTTACATTTGGTAGTGTATATGTCAATGCTACTGTCTCACTTCGTCCCAGCTTACCCTTCCCCCTCCCCGTGTCCTCAAGTCCATTCTCTATGTCTGCATCTTTATTCCTGTCCTGCCCTTAGGTTCTTCAGAACCATTTTTTTTTTTTTTAGATTCCATATATATGTGTTAGCATATGGTATTTGTTTTTCTCTTTCTGACTTACTACATTCTGTAAGACTTTATGTCCATCCACCTCACTACAAGTAACTCAATTTCATTTCCTTTTATGACTAATATTCCATTGTACATATGTGCTACATCTTCTTTATCCATTCATCTGTCGATGGACACTTAGGTTGCTTCCATGTCCTATTGTAAATAGTGCTGCAATGAACATTGTGGTACATGACTCTTTTTGAATTATGGTTTTCTCAGGGTATGTGCCCAGTAGTGGGATTGCTGAATCATATGATAGTTCTATTTTTAGTGTAAGGAACCTCCATACTGTTCTCCGTAGTTACTGTATCAATTTACATTCCCTTTTCTCCACACCCTCTCCAGCATTTATTGTTTGTAGACTTTCTGATGATGGCACAGGCATCAATTCTTAGCTTATGACTTTTGAATGATAAGACCAGATCAGAGGAGATAAGGAAGAGCAAAGTTTCACCACTTCTCCCCCAGTAGTTCCACAGTCTGTGAAGGAGGGACGGTGAAGTTTAAGAGAACTGGGAGAGCTTAGATGTTAACACAGGGGTTTCCTAGATAAGGTTGCTCTGTACCCCCAAATCTCAGGGAGGTTTGAGGGATCTGAGAGCATAGGAAACCCATGTTTCACTTCTTGGGTAGAAACAGGGCAAGCAGCAGGAAACGAGAGTTCTCTAAGCCTTATGTAGTATGGAAAAAGTGAGAATATTTCCCAGGAGCACAAAAGTCATGATGACATGAAAAGAAAGGTGACCAGATGTGATTTTAGTCTTCAAGTTCACTCTTATTCTGCCAACTGCAAGCTGCTGTAACTTTTAGTTTAGAATTTCCATTTAGTTCTTTTTTATAGTTTCCATTTCTTTACTAAGATTCTCTACCTGCCCACTCACAATTTCCTGTAGTGTTGTGAACAAACCTTGTAGTTAGTTTCTATTGACTGCTTTTTCTGTTTGTTTTTGACCCTTTGGTTGACTTTTTGCTACCACTTTTGCCACCTGGTGATGATAGTGTCAGAACTGAGTTAAGCAACAACGCTAACACATACCAAGAGTCTGTTGTCAAAGCAATCACTTCAAGTGGGGCAGGGCACCATCTCATTAGAAATGGTGCCTAATGTGTGATGATTTCCAATCTTCAAATAAGGACAGTTACAAAAGCCTTGTGAAAACTGTAAGGATAGCATCTCCAGTCTTCTTGATCAGTCTCAAGAAACCAACAAGACTTTCCCACTCATTAAGGAGTAGAACTGGAAGAGAACTGAAAACATTAGCATTTAACCCCCTGCCTTCTACCAAGTAGAAAAGAGTCCTCCAATGATTAATTTTTTTCTAAGTAAAAAGCAGCTTCCTTGCATTTCCTGATATAAAGATAATACATACTTGTAGAAAAATCCACCAAGACAGAAAGACATAAAGAATAAAGTACTACCAGAGAAATTACCATTAATATTTTGCTGAACATCCTTCCAGATGCTGCTCTGTGCAAATACTTATGAATATAATTTTATTTATGAATGGAATAATATACATACTTTTAACTCAAGTGGTAGAGATCATTATCAGTAAATACAGATATACATCTTCCTTTTTAATGACTGTATACTGTGTTATATAGGTGTACCAAAATTTATTAAACCAGTCCTCAATGGTAGGACATTTAGTTCTAGATTCTTGCAATGATGAACATTATTTCTGCTTTCTCTGTGTATGTGTAACATCTTTGTGTACTTGTCAGATTATGTCTCCTTGAGGCAGTATATTTCTATAACACTATTTCTGGGCTGAAGCATATTCAACCGACTTGACTCCTGGACCTATGGGGCAGTGTGGTGACTTTGTAGTATGTCAACTCAGCTAAGCAGGATTTATCTTCCAGAATCTTGCATGGTTTCAGTGTTGCATGAGCTCTGGAAGGCAACAGTGAGGCAGTGGCCGTGGTTTTCACGCTCTGAAGGACAGTGCAGGGCTCCAGGTGTGGTGGTAACTCTAGCACATTGTAGCTGATCTGCTGGCTCCCCTTGCTGGCATGAGGCAGCACCCAGCTCCTGCCAGATCTTCAGCTCCTTCAGGTCCTAAGCCAAGTGCATGTGCAGCTCCATGAAGGGTGCCAGCTTCTCCTGCAGTATATCTGCATCATCAAAGTTGGAAGTAATGAGAGACACACGCAGGTGCAGTCTGTCTTTGAAGATTACGGTTGTTCATGAATTCCAGTTTGTCCCCACAAGTTTTAAGTCTGTTCTTGCTCTCATCATGTCCAGCTTTCTATCCTGACTGCCTCTGGCTGATCTATGGTGATTTCAGGTTCAACACTAGAACCAGAGACAGCAAACAGCCTTGCATAGACTCCCCCACCTTCTCCCGCCAACATGTAAGGTCCAAAGCAGCCCTGTCCAATAGAACTTCTGTGATGACGTGGTTCTGTTTCTCTGGTTGAATCCTGCTGACCAGTGGGGAACAGAATGTAGACAGAAAGCCAGCATGCTAGGAATGGCAGGCCGGAGGAACGAGTCCTGGAGGTACACCAGCCTGCCACCACTGACATTCTTACATGAGGAAAATAAACCCCCTGTGAGCTTGCGCTGTTGGGAATCCCATCCCCAACCTAATTCCCAAGCCAGAATCATCAAAGTGAGCTAAAATAGTCATAGACTGCAAGCAGGCTTCAGGAAGGGGTGCTCTTCAGCAGGCAATCCTTCTGAAGGCAATCCTCTCAGAGGATGACTTCCCACACCCCCTTTCCAGTTCCCTTTGCAGATCCTTCCCCAAGTGAGTATGACCTTCCTTACAAAATATAAGTACCCATGTTGTCTGTCAAACTGGGTTTTTTGTTTTAAACATCAGCCCATTTTCATGACTCTGCATATGTGACAATGGGTAGTAAGAAACCATTTTTGTCAGCTCCAGTCTCTGAAACTGGCCACTTACCAATTCAACTTTACCAGGAACGGTTCTTTCCAGATGGGTCCTGAACGGTTAACTGAACATGAAAAACATGTATGGCTGAACATTTTCTTTGGCGGCTGAGCTAGAGTAGAGAACAATGTGCAGTGGTTTCAAGCTGTGCCCACAAACACAATTCTACACAATCACAAGGAACATTTCTTTTTTTTTTTTTTAATGGTTATTTTAAACAAGTGGTTATCCGTTATGGTGTTGACATAAGAAAAGGCGAAATGCTGGGAACCGAATCAAAACGACAGTGCAACAGGCAGCTTGGTGTGAGCGTGTTTTGGTTCCTTGAATGCACAGGCTTGCTTTTCACTTCCTCCTAACTCTGGACCCGCCTTCTTGGTGTGTTTTCCTGAAAATGCTTTTAAAAAGAAAAGAAAAAGAACATATCGGTCTTACTGCAAGCCGTCTTTGGTGTCTGTTGTTCCCTTCTTTTTCACGTCTCACGGAACTGGGTCCTCCTAACTTCTCTACTGTTTAGTGAGTCGCTTAGCTCTCCCCGGCGTTGCCCGCCTTCTGTAAATCCTGCGCAGACCCCGCCAGTGCCCCGCACTCCCTCCCAGCCCTCTACCAGGGCTAAACTCTTCCCAGCGGTGGTCAGGCAGCCTGCGGACATCCAGCAAGCCGAGCAGCGGAGAACGAGGACCGCTGCTCCCACCGTCCACCCTCTCGCCTCGCCCAGCGCGCACTCCGCCCCCGCGCTCCGGAGAGACTTGCAGTGTGACGCGCCCACCTCCCTTCGGCTCGCGGGCTCTCGCTCTGGGACAGCCGCCACCCCCGGGAGACGTGGAAGCGGCGGCGGCGGCGGCGGCGGCGGCGGCGGCGGCTCCCTGGGCGCGGGCCGGCCCAGGAGCGTGGAGCGCCGCATGGATGCGGCAGCAGAGCGGCTTCTCCGCGAGCCTTGGGAGACCCGGGCAGAGCCCGCCCTCTGTGCGCGCTGGGGGCCGGCAGGGGGCTCTGGATTTCGGTCCCTCCCCTTTCCCTGGGTGTCTCGGAGCACTCCGGCTCTCAGACCCTCCTCCAGCCAGGTGCAGGCCGGCGGGAGAGGAGGACGCATCTCTTCTTCCGGCGCCCCACCATGGGCAATACCTCCAATGACTCCTGGCCAGAGAACTGCGATACTCGACAGTGGCTCCCCTCCGGCGAAAGCCCAGCCATCAGCTCCGTGATGTTCTCGGCCGGGGTGCTGGGGAACCTCATCGCGCTGGCGCTGCTGGTGCGCCGCTGGCTGGGGGACTCGGGGCGCAGCGCCGGCCGCGGGAACTCCATCTCGCTGTTCCACGTGCTGGTGACAGAGTTGGTGTTCACCGATCTGCTCGGGACCTGCCTCATCAGCCCTGTGGTGCTGGCTTCGTATGCGCGGAACCAGACCCTGGTGGCCCTGGAGCCCCAGAGGCGCGTGTGCACCTACTTTGCCTTCTCCATGACCTTCTTCAGCCTGGCCACCATGCTCATGCTCTTCGCCATGGCCCTGGAGCGCTACCTAGCCATCGGACACCCCTACTTCTACCAGCGCTGGGTCACATGCCGTGGTGGCCTGGCTGTGCTGCCCGCCATCTACACAGTCTCCCTGCTCTTTTGCTCCCTGCCGCTGCTGGACCACCGGCAGTACGCCCAGTACTGCCCTGGGACGTGGTGCTTCATCGGGCATGAGCAGACCACGTACCTGCGGCTTTACGCCACCTTGCTGCTACTGCTCATCATCGCAGTGCTCGCCTGCAACTTCAGTGTCATCCTCAACCTCATCCACATGCATCGCCGGGGCAGGAGAAGCCGCTCCGGACCCTCCTTGGGCAGCAGCCGGGGCGGCCCTGGCAGCCACAGGAAAGGGGAAAGGGTATCCATGGCGGAGGAGACGGACCATCTCATTCTCCTGGCTATCATGACCATCACCTTCGCCGTCTGCTCCTTGCCTTTCACGGTGAGTCGCTCCCTTCATTTCCACAGAGGAACCGGGCAGCCTTCTCACACTCTCCCCTCTTACTCCCACCCTTTCCACCACCACACACATTTTGCAACTTGTAAAATTATGGCCTCATTTGTAAAGGGTCTATAGCCTTCCCCTCTCACTTCTCACCTTTGCCCCACTTCCTACTTCCCTAACCCCAGCAAACAGGGCATCTCTATGCTACTGCTTCTCATTTACCAACACAGTCCCCCTGAAAGGGAGTCCTGGCTCTCCACTAAGCCAGCGCAGACTGCCACCCTAGAGCCCGAAGCCACTGTACAAGGCCAGTCTGGCTTAGTACCTGACGAAGAAGCAGCCCCTTCCACCTTTGGGTAGTTGTCAGTTACAACCTGACTTCCCTGAGCTGTAGTTCGCCTCCCGGTGCCCCCCATCCACTGGTGCTAGTTCTCCAGGCTCTGCCTTCTGCTTCTCCCAGAGCAAAATGTAATACTCAACCCATAGCCTTCCATTGAGAATGGTCCCAGGTGAGAAGGGTCCATGTTGCCAGAAGTCCAGAGCATTCATTGTCTTAAAAGTTCAACAAAACCTAGCTTACAGATTTCCCAAACTACATATTGGGAGTATAACTCTTTGTTGCCATGAAAGTTCATAATATGTTCATAATGATAATTAGAGGAAAGGCTGCTTGCTTGGAGGAACCCCTTGCCTAGGTTCTGGGCTGGGTGCTGCCCTGGTTGGGGGCAACATCTGTGGTTAGTTCCGTGATGCTGTGAGTTTGAGCCTCCTAAGGTGTAATGTGGGTAGCAGAGCCTGGGATGTATCCGAGCATGTGCTGGCCTCTTACAGAGAAATGAGAGCTCAGTTTTAGCAGCTCCGCTTCCTAATCTTCAGAAGCACAAGACTGACCCTACAGGGAATAAACAGTTGGCAGTGACTCTCACCTGACACAGTCTTGGAGAAAAGAAAAAGATAAATGATGCTGCCATTGGTCAGTGTGACCTGTAGAAGTCACTTTATCCTACTTCCCGCCTCCCTCACTGCTTTAGATTATCTTCATAAACTCATCCATAGGTGTGGGAGAGGACACAGGATCCTAAAAGCCTAGATATGACCCTCCCACATACACAAATTAACTCCCTTTCTTACCTATGTTCTCTCCTGCCTGGTCCCCACTGTCTTCACACTTCTGCCCCATCTTCTGTCAGGGTAGAAGCTGCTCTGAATCAATAAGTTACACTTTGAGAGGAATGAGATGGAGTATGTAAAAGATGCCCTTTTATAAAATGAAGTAGGATGTGGGAGGCTGCATCTCCCATTCACCCTGAGCTGGGGAGTTTGCAACAGAAATGCTGTGAGGTAGAAACCAACATGGCTTCCACAAGTTTGCTTTGTTTTACTGGTAGAACTGGTAGAACTACATTAGGAGCTAAATTAACTTTTTGGCGTTGGGACTAGGATGCAGAACATACATGTATCTGTGAGAGAAAGCATTTCAAGTTCCACTAAACAACTTAGAATTTAACATGAGAGACATAAACCATTTGTGAATTGGGGGGGTACCTGTTTTGGACTGGTGGGAATCAGGATGTCAGTCCTTAGAGTTTTATCTATCATTTGTGAGTGTGTACGTATAAAAATACCTTCCACTCTCAGCTACTTAAAATAGCTTGGGAACAGGCTCAGAGGTGACCACACACTTGTGAAAAGGATTGTTATTCCCTTTGAGGAGGAGAGCAGGAGGAAAAGGTCTCCCCCTTGATCATGACTGACCCGCAGCATAAACTGTATTTTTTTAAATAAAGGCAGTTGATTTTCGATAGGTTCCCCAGTTTTCAAGTAAATTTGCCTTTTGCCATGAGAATTCCATCATTGCCATATGTTGATTTTCAGATACACCCACGCAAACACACACACTCGTTTCCTTTACTATTAAGCCAGGGGCAACTCCAGAGTTGCCAAATGGAAGAACTAGAAGGCTGGTTAGAAAGGGTGGGGACGTAGGAAGTTTGCTTTGAAGCTGAGTTTTTATCTGAGTGCCTGTTTATGGCTTTGGGGGGCCAGATGTAGATTATGAGGAGGCTTAGCTCCTTCAAGCCACTCCTTGGCATTGACAGTATCAGCAAATATTATCTAGGGTCTCTTCTGCGTGTATGCATGGCAAAGAGTCCCAGACAAAGAGTGGGAAAAATGCCTAGTGTTAATGTAATCTAGAAAGTGGGCTACGCTGACTTCTTGCCTTGGGGCTAACATGACACATTTTCCAGATGAACTACAGATAACCCAGTAGGTGCAAAACAGATATTTGAACTGTACCCTAAATGGGAAGTACCAAGTCATCTCTCAATAGGGAAATTTACTTTGACCATTGACTAATTTTATTTTATCACTAGATTATTGATACTTGTCAGTATCTTTCATTTACATGGCACTTTAAGCATTATGAAATGCTACACTATCCAGAATTTAGTTACTTCTTGGAAGGCTTATCTGACAATTCAAATCTCAAAGCTACTGAATGGTGCATTACATTCTGCTATTTCAGAATGCTTGGCATGTGTCCCTGGGTGGTGCTTTTCCCCCATGTCCTTTTATTCTACTTGGCCCACACTAAAATTCTGGTCAGAAATGGCCTACACCAATCTCCCGCCCAAGGCAGGAATCATTTCCATATATCCTAACCCAGGCTCTGATAGAAAAGGCAAGGGCTCTGGTTGCCTTCAGAAATTCTCCTGTTCTTCTATAATAGCACACGCAGCCCAATAGAAATACAGCATGAACCACAAATGCAAGCCACATAAAAATTTCAAATTTTCTTGTAGCCACATGACAAAAAGTAAAAAGAAACAATTGAAATTAATTATTAGTAGATTTTATTTAACCCAGTATATCTAAAATATTATCGAGGCAAAATATATCAATGTAAAATAATTATTAATGAACTATTCCAACTAATTTTCTTCCTGTGTCCCAGAAAATACTAGTAATCTACCCTGTCTCTGCCTCTTTCTAACTCGGGATAACAGAACTGCTTTCTGTGGCCCTCAAAGTGGGCCATGCCACCGGCCCAGCAAGGAGAGCTCACAGCTGTGTACCCAGTGGGACAACAGCCTAATCACTCCAGTAATGAGAAGAGGGGAGTGGGGAATTGAGGAAACCTGAACTGCTAAGGAATGTCAGCCATTGTCCCAAGGTGTGGGCAGGTTACAATTACTGCTTCCTCCAAGAATGCCAGCCTAGGACTTTCAAAGTTTGGGAATTGAAACTCAAAATATTAAATGCCCAGCACGCTGTATTGAAGTCAAGTTCAACTTCAAATGTCATTATTATCAACATCAAAATGGCTAACATTTTTTTTTAAACATCTTTATTGGAGTATAATTGCTTTACAATGGTGTGTTAGTTTCTGCTTTATAACAAAATGAATCAGCTATACATACACATATATTCCCATATCTCCTCCCTCTTGCGTCTCCCTCCCACCCTCCCTATCCCACCCCTCTAGGTGGTCACAAAGCACCGAGCTGATCTCCCTGTGCTATGCGGCTGCTTCCCACTAGCTATCTATTTTCCATTTGGTAGTGTATATATATGTCCATGCCACTCTCTCACTTTGTCCCAGCTTACCCTTCCCCCTCCCCGTGTCCTGAAGTCCGTTCTCCATGTTTGCGTCTTTATTCCTGTCCTGAATGGCTAACATTTTTGAGTGCTAATTTTTTACATACTTCAATCCATTATCTTCACAACAATCTGTCAAATAGGTAGCATTTTTACTCCCATTTTACAAATGAGGCAAATAACTTACCCTGGGTCCCGCAGCTAGTGAGTGAGCGCTGAAGCCAGGATTCAAAGCCAGGCAGCTTAAGCACAGAGCCTGTGCTTTTAATCACAATACTGTCGGAAAGTACTCATTTCAGGGGTAACATATGAGAAGATTAATCCAAGATTTATAAGAGAATTGTGAAGATGTTATAAATATCTTGCCCACTTTGTCTCTTAATTTCAACTTTTAGCTTTAAAAATACAATGGCAAAGACCTTTTTCTCCTTATCAGATCAAAGGGCCTGAGCTGGGGCCAAGGGTACAGTTTCTTTTTTCTTCTGCACTGACCTATGCATTAAAAGGCTGAGTCTGAGATTTTAGGAGATCGGCTAGTGTAAATGCGGGTCTAAATTAAGAAATAATCAGATTACCCCTCACATAAAATTTTCTGTTGGTACACATAAGATATAACTGATTTTTTTAAAAAGCATTATTTTGTCGATCCAATATAAAGTCATGCGTAGGACCAACAACATATTCCAAACTGTTTATGCACTAAAGGAATATTGCGTAAATTAATACATTCCTCATGTTAATCAGATATTGTCATCATTTCACAGTGATAAATAGAAACTTTCTTCCTGAAATGAAACAGGACACAGGAAATATATCAGACCTCCATTCTTGACTCAGATACTGTTTGTCTTTTAATTTCCAACCCATATCTAGCCGTTTTCTCACTACTTTACTAATAATTGTGAATAACTTCTGGTCATTTTAAACTGTTTTCCCCATGTCATTAGGATAAAGTGCTTATGCATTTTATTCAGTTCTAAAATTTCAAGAGTGAACCATTGACTCATTCTAAAATGTCTTCATCTTTAGAAATTCTTTAGGGCTATAATTTCTAGGTTACTCTGATTAGTGGAAATCTGATCTTTGAAATACAGAGCAAACTCAAGAGTACTGGAGTTTCCCATTCATTCCTGGTACTCTTTATGTAAAATGTAACATGAATGGGGGTTGTAAAACTGATTTGAAATTTGTCAATTACATACATGCACAGTATCACAATTCTAGTAGGGATGAAAGAGAAATTCAGAAATCTCTGCATAACCAAAACAAACTTTGTCTGGTGATATTTTGAGTTAATATCCATGTACTACTGGAAGGCCGTTTATTATTCATACATCATCAATGATGTGTTTGGGGATTGTTGAAAGAGTTTTAACACACCTTACCTTTTAAGAGAAAGTTCTTCCATATGAGTGTTTTCACTTGACACCTTTTCCTTTGCCATTTGATATTATGAAATTGTGGTTGTAAATAATGACATAATTACACTGATTTTTAAAAATTTAGACAGCAAGAACTATGGTCCTTTTCCCTAAAGAGAAGTGGTGCGTTATGTCTACACCCTTGGTCAAGGTGAACATCTCTGCCTGCCATCTAGCTGTGGAAAGCGTGGAAGAAAGAAAAGACCCAAAGAAAACCAAGTAGCTACTTAGATATAGCCATGGTTTTAAAATCTATAAACAGGAGAAATAATACCCATAAATCTTTGTGACACATTTGGAAAAAAGTCTCCTACAAACCCATAATCAGTCAGTGGTGAATTTCATGTGAGACTTTACGTCAGAGGCTTTTTATATAGATGGTGGCAGAGTGTGTAGTGGCTAAGAGGAAAGTCTGGGTCCTGCTACTATAATTGCATGGCTCCCCTCCTTACCTGCGGTGTGATTTGGGACAGGACAACTAATTATCTGAGCCTTGATCTCCTCCTTACTAAAATGGGAGTAATAACACTTTACAGATTTGTATAAAGATTAAACACAACAAGACACAAATTGCTTAGCACCATGCCTGGCATACAGGTGTTCAGTAAATATTAGCTACTCTTTCCATAGGATTCCGTTTCCAAAGGAAAATCATTTGATATTAATGACCAGGAACTGAATTCTGGAAGCTCCGTGTCATTTGTTTGATTGACCAGGCCTAAGTGGGTCTTTTGTTTTTAAGTGTGATAAATGAATCATTTTAAACTATTTCAATTTTGGGGTAAGGGTCTAAAGCAGTGGGTCTCAACTTTGCCTGCATATTAGGATCACCTGGGGGGCTTTAAAAGCCCTGACACCTGGGTTACAGCCCAGGCTAATTAAATCAGAGTCTCTGAGAGAGGGAGCAAGCTATCAGAGTAGTTTTATTTCTTTATTTAAAATTTTTTTTCCATCAGAATATTTTTAATTATCCACAGGTGATTTCAGTGCACAGCCAAATACATTTCTCATTTACTCTAAAATTCTGAACCCACTATGTAGTCACATTAAAGGTAGGAAAGTAGCTGAAAGAAACGGTGCCAGGTCAGTGCCAAGATAAAGTTTTCCATGGAGGTGGCAAGGATTCTATGGAAGACAACAGAATACTAATTTTCCTCTGTGCCGCTTTCCAGGTATCACAACAAGCTCTGTATTCTTAGCAAAGCTCTCTCTATAGAGAGAGTCTGTCCTAAGGAATTAAAACTCACTAGGCTGGTTTACATTAGTCCTTGGTATTTTTCTCATAGCAGATTTACTTGTAGTATGTGCAAAAGCATGTATAAATTCTACCAGCCTCTGAAGCTGAAGTCCAGAATATCACCGAAACATTATTAATTAATTGACTTCTATCCATTGTGTCAGCCTTTAATTAAAATCCAGGATCAGCTGGAGGGAGAGGGAATGAGGAGTTAGTGTTTAATGGGTACAGAGTTTCAGTTTAGGAAGTTGTAAAAAGTTCTGGAGATGGATGGTGGTGATGGTTGCTGTTCCCCGTTCTTTTTATATCATGGTCAGTCAAGTGCAGCCACAAGAGGAGACAGGAGATGCTCCAGGAAACAGTTTATCAAACTCACAGGTCAAAAACAGGAAGCACTGCGTAACGTGCCGGGCCACATGAGGAAGTACCAGTGCAGGTCAGGAGGAAAAAGAAGCAGGAGCTGGGGAGAGCCTGTGCCACGGACTTTACTGGAGTTTCTGAGGGAAAGACAAGGCAGAGTAGGGGAAACAGTTTAGGACTGGCTATTTTGAAGCATTTCGACAGGCTCTAAGCTATACGAGTAGCCCCTAGTCGCCCCGTACCAGGCCTTGGAATGATGAAAGCTGCCTCCGTGGGGTAAAGGGCCACACAGCGGAGCTCTGCATTGGTTAGTTTGCATATCAAGCGATTGCTTCTGGGTAAGCCCTTGGCTATCTCTAAGCATTGGCTAGCCCTGGAAGGGGCAGTCTCTCCCCAGCCAGAAAGTTTTTATGATGTCAAAACATCACAATATACAGAAAATAAAAATACAAACAGTACAGTTGCACAACAATGTGAATGTACTAAATGACACTTGAAAATGGTTAAAATGGTAAATTCTATTCTATGTATTATCTAAATTAAAAAGAAAAAACCCAGGGTCCACAAGATTGAAAATGGTGAACTCTAGACAAAAGCCAAGAACGGAAGGAAAAAAAATGGAGAGGTAGAAGACAAAACTTACATCAAGAACTTCAAGGTTCTCTGAAGTATGTCTCTTTTCCAAGCATAAAAGAGGAAATTATCTCTACAACATATTGGCCAGCTCCTAAAATGCAAATTTTAAGCATTTCTAAAAATTACTCAGCATAGTGGATGAAAAGGAAAGGAAACAAATAGTACAGAATTGCTTCATCCTCTAAAACCATTTTTCACTTCTCATTGGTCTGTCACACTCTAAAGAGATCAGGAACTATGGTTTGGGTTATTTGCCACAGAAAACCTGACTCATCTTCATGTGTGACCCATGACACTAGAGGCTGAGCCCTCTCTACATGGCCCACTAGACAATCCAGTATTATATTCTTTGGCAAAATTAGATCTAAACTCAGCTACAGACTTTTTCTACAACAGAATGCTCAGTTTGTGTGTGTGTGTGTGTGTGTGTGTGTGTGTGTGTGGTGACTAATATATTTTAATCTATCGGGTTTATGTACACTATTATCCTGAATTCCTAAACTTCAAAATCGCTCCTTAAATACACCATATAAGTACTATCAATTTCTCATTCAAAATAGTTTAGCTGACAAGAAAAGTATTGCTCCCTTGCATATCCCCACCTAACTTTCCTCTTCTCTGTATACTCAGGGACATCCACCATCAGTTCTTTCTTTCTTTTTTTCCTTTACTCATCTGCCAAGTCTTTTCTCCATTCCCTTAAGCCAAGATTCTCTGGCATAAACACCTATGGCTGCCAAACCTTCCTGATACTGTCCTAACATAAGCAACCCGAAGATGACTACTCTTCTCCCTCCCTGCAATTTGCTTTGTATATCCAGTTGCCAGATGCCTGCAGAGTAAGTAGTGGGGGGAAAAGGAAACAAACTATTCCTTCTTCTGGCAAGGGAGAGTGGAGGAAAGAAGGAATAGCTCTCTAACTCACCAGCTGCCTTTGGTAAGAAAGTCCCAGGAGCTCTATAAACAACTGGTTTCAAACGACTAGGTGTGATTTACATGTTTCTCTCTTTTCTGTAAGCCATGCGGAAATGTTTGATCTTTATCAAGCATGTACTGGTCCATTCTCTGCAATCTGACCAAAAAGTTGTGTTGTTCCCTAAATATCTAAGAAATCGGATGAGAGCTGGTATACTGCTTTGAGGACATTGGCCAATGCGTAAAGATGTGTCAGTGGCCAATGTGTAAAGATGTGTCAGTGGCCAATGCATAAAGACGTGTCAGCTTTCCGGTGTTTAGGACTTTGTTCTGAAGACCTTTGGTCTAACATAGGCAACCTGGATGTAGCACACAGTGAGCACTGCTCTGGTGTCAAGGGACTTGGAATTTGTGTCCTGAGTCGGCCACTAACCAGCCCTGGGAACTTGGGCAAGACCCTCACCTTCTCTGCACCGTGGTGTCCTCACTGGTAAAATGGAGATAATAAAGACTAACGTTGGGGGGACACTTATTAAGTGAGCAGTTTTCAGTAGCTGACCCGGATGATTTCCTCTCATCCTGCCAACAACTCCAAGAATAGGTATTGTTATCGTTATCACCCATTTTAAAGATGCAGAAATGAAGGCACAAAGAGGTTAGTTTTCTTACTTATGGTCCCAAAGCTATCTGTGGAGCCAGGATTCAAACCCAGGCAGCCCAACGGCCAGAACACAGGCTCTGTTGTGTGCCCTCTCACTGAATTGTCGTAATGAAGCCAGATTCAGCTTTTGGAAGTAAATGCAACATGTTATTATTCACTCACTTCCTCATCTGTCAGAAAGAGACAATGCTTATGTTTCAGAGTGTCTGTAAGGCATAAACATGTGCAAGCGGAGTGAGATTTTGCTACCTCTCTCTCACCACTACGACCACACACAAAACACGTTTTGCTTTTCAGTCTTAAGAAATTGCATATGGTCTAAGCCTGTCCACTGCTACAATGTAAAACTAACATCCTTTTCCCCTTTTGCTTCTTACAGATTTTTGCATATATGAATGAAACCTCTTCCCGGAAAGAAAAGTGGGACCTCCAAGCTCTTAGATTTTTATCAATTAATTCAATAATTGACCCTTGGGTCTTTGCCATCCTGAGGCCTCCTGTTCTGAGACTAATGCGTTCAGTCCTCTGTTGTCGGGTTTCATTAAGAACACAAGATGCAACACAAACTTCCTGTTCTGCACAGTCAAATGCCCGTAAATAGGTTGACCTTTGAGGATGGTAGTTAAGAAGTGCTTAGTGAGCCAGCATCTGGAAGATCATTTTGAAATGGTTCCTTGGAGAAATGGAGAAAAGTTAGTTTATAAATACAATGAAGCTACCCTAATAAAACAGAGCAAACAAACATTTCAACAGTGGTTTGGGCTACAGACGTGCTGACAAGGCACTTCGTGGAAGGTATCAGAAGGCTCTATAAAACCTACCGTCAAAGAGCACGTTCCATGGCCTTTAGAG
The DNA here is from genome assembly GCF_039906515.1 of Pseudorca crassidens. Lineage (NCBI taxonomy): Eukaryota > Metazoa > Chordata > Mammalia > Artiodactyla > Delphinidae > Pseudorca > Pseudorca crassidens. The sequence continues at coordinate 48,711,116 of NC_090296.1, read as the reverse complement.
GAACAACCAATTGCATTTAAGATCCAGTGCCTTTCGATTTAAGCTTTCCTGTTGAATGAGAAGCCATGTAGTTTTGTAATTTGTTTAAAACCCTAAATAGTTACTGTGTTTTCTATTTTAATCTTCTAGGCTAGTACCATTGTAAACATACAGTGTACAGTCAGACCAGATAAAACTTCTCACGTATTCTCTAGGGAGTGGATATGTGCAAGCAACCAAGCCCGGTGTCTTGTGATCGTCCTTTCTTTGGACAATGAATCTGAAAACCATAGGTACTTTGTACTGTATGTTTGTGTATGTGGGAGTGCTCTCTTTTTACAACAGTATAACTCAGTATTACTGAGTAGGCTCTGCTCGTTAATGTCAGCTTTTTCACCATCCACAAGAAGCTGTGTGTCAGTGTCAGGTTATTTATTTTATAACGTCTGCCGTGCTAATAGTGACCAAAAAGGCTGGGAATTTTCTTCTCAACAATAAATAGTAGACTATTAAGAGAGGTAATTCTGATTAATACTCTTCATTCTATTTCCAGGGAATCGTATACGTGGCTATGTCTGAAGCCAGATATTAGGATCAAAAACGGAAAAATCTGGTCAGTTCTTCAGAAACACTTGAACTCTTTTAATGCTGATGTTGAGGACATAACTAACATCTACTTTATAGGATGGTTGTATTGTAGCAAAATTCATCTGGGAAATACGGCTTGACTCATACTTAATAGGAAATCATGTAACAGTGAGTCATATCTTAATATATTTCTAAATCTAAACGTTTGGCATTATGTAAACTCGGCATAAGATATTTCCGTGAATTTGCACTGTTTAATCATATCTTATTTACAGTGTAAACTCATCTGAAATGTTACAAAAATAAACTATAAAACAAAAAATTGAAAATGGGATAGTATGTGATGAATTCCCCCCAAACAACAATTTATAATTAGTGTAGATATAATAATTTTTAAAATGAGATAAAAGTGGAAAATTTTCATTTAATTTGGCAGGTTTTTAAAGTGTGGTTGTATTACAGATTAGAGTTTGAAATATTCAATACAGTACTTGGTATTAGAGGATTTTTTTTCCCTTATAGCATGATCTTTGAAATAGTGGACACCTTATTTTTTTGCAGTGAGTGTTACTACAGCATAGTTGTAATAAAAAACCAAAAAAGAATGTTAGTCTCATTGAGTTGCTTACGCAAAACTATTTCCTATAAGTAGTTATCAGACTAGATGATCACTTAGGAGTGATTCCAGACCTATCTAGAAATCAGTGTATTTTGACACAATCTATGTCAAATCATCCCTTATTTTAAAAAGAATAAATGAATGGTTTGCTTTCCTACTAATTTAAACAAACCAGGCAAAGTTTAACTTAGCTAAAATCTGGACATTTAAATAAATCTTCCCTGTCCACCAAGTATTCTAGAGTTAAGAAATTGTTCTAAATAGGATTAACTAGCCTCATGGGTAATTCCTAAACATAAAATTCTAAAGTTACTTTGAATCTGGAAGATTAATTTCCTTTATCAGATGACTTTTTTCCCCTCCAAATGAAAATGTTAAGTACAATCATTCACCGTACCTCACCACCCCCCAAAATTCTCGAATAATGCCTGAGAACTTAAAAACACAAACTTGGACATAATATCACTACTGGGAACAAAATTTTCACTCTGTGAAAATGAGTTTAAGTCATTAAGAACTGATAGATTTCCAGCACTTTGATTCCTAGTATACTCCTGTTCCTTGCACTGTGTTAAATGACTAAATCCTGTTATTTCATCTGCACTGATATTTACATAGAAGGAATTGAAAGTTAAAGTCCTATGTAATAGTAAACTGCTTACTATTAATGGAAATTTCAAGGTAATAGAAAAAATTACTGATATTGGATATGTAAATATTTTTTAAAATATTTTTAAAAATCACGTCACATCAGACGTACCTGTTTAAGTTTACTGACTCATTTTCAAGTAAAATAAAAAACACAGAATTTAGCCTGGTATATCAGAGAACTGAATTGTGATGAAAAAAGACCTAGATTTTATTCTTTGCCCCTAACAGTGAGTGGAATGAAAAGGGAGAAAGAAACTATAGTGGATGTTCAACTCAGAATGCCAGCCCTAACTTTAGGTGTCCAGAAATGGGATGGGCCAAAGCAGTCTATCCTAAGCCGAATTTCCTGGGTGGTTCACTGTGGCCCCAGGTCATCTTTCCCAAGAGAAAACTGGGAAACTCTGGTACTAAACTGTGGCCTTGAATCGCTAAAGATCCTGATAGGGCCTGAGTTTGCTTAGAAACTATAGAAAGCCTCCCAAAGACTTGAATCTCAAAGTGGTCTGGACCCATGACGACCCAGAGCCAGAGCAAGGCTCTAGAAACAGCACCAACCCCAAACTGCCATGCTGGCGGAGGCTGTGAGCCCTGGGCAGGTGGAGGGAGAATCCGATCCACAACACTATGTTCTCGGTGTAATTCAGTTCAACTGTTGGTGCCCCCCCTGCCGGCTCCCATCAGTGCACTTTGAAAGACAGACTGCCCTCTTGCTATCGTAATGTCAGCTCTGCTTTGAACCAAGAAGAAACCAACATGTTCAAGTTTAGAATTCGATGCCTTTGAAAGGCAGGGGAAGACAATTAGCTCACACTTAAGATGAGGGTTTTTTTTTTACTTCACTTAGCCAAATCTAGTGGTTTAAGCCAAAAGTAATGGTTTTCTGAATTTGGGGAAAGCCCCTGTTTGAGTCCTTCACAGAGAAACAGTCTTCCCTGCAAATTTAATGTGTGTGGACTTGGCAATACCTACTCATGATGACCATCTTCTGCCTTTATGAAACACAACTCCATTGGAATTTCTCTCTGATTGCACGTTTAAAACATACCTATAATCATTATACTAACAGCATTATCATTGATTTTTTTTTTAATTTACAAAGCATTTGATCACCTGCAATACACACTTTGGAAATAAATGTCATTTTAGCAATTCACAGAAGCTATAGTCTAATTTATACATGGGAACAAGGCCATGTATTGGGCATTAATTTTATTTCAGAAAGTTACTTTATTTTCTGGTAGGTTTTATGATTTTTATTGTAAGTAAATTTTCTTGAATTATATTTTTGTATTTCCTATAAAATGTATGTACAATTAAAGGTCAGTTTGGGTGGTTTAATTCTGTGATCTGTGTGTTTCATTTTTTAAAATATGCCAAGTCAAACAGATCAGTAATGATTCCAGCAGAAAGAGCTGGCACATTGAAAAGGGTAATTGAGGACTGTTGACTGAAAGGAATATTTACAGAGGGAAGAGCAGGGTTAAGGGAATCAACAAGGGATGGTGGAGGAGCCCTTGGAAGCTGCTGTCACTCCCAGGCCTGAAGGAACAAGGGAGGAGCCCTGAAAGCTGTGTCCCACCCAACAGAAGCTGTGGCCTTAAGTAGGGAAGCATAGCTGCTGCCGAACCACAGGGAGGGAGGGAAGGGACTACCTTCCTGGAAGATCTTCCTGCTCTTCTGCCTGTTCCTCCCATTGGCCAAACCCAACTATAATCCAGAGAGCAAGGGGAACCTGGGTAATGCAGTCCATGAAGACCACAGTACAGGTGGAGAGTAGACTTAGAGGAGCAGATGAAGGATATCCAGCATAAGGAGATTAAAAATATGTTCTCCTTTTTAAAATTACACCAACAGCTCTGTGGTGACCTAAATGGGAAGGAAATCCAAAAAAAAAAAAAAGGGGGATATATGTATAGCTGATTCACTTTGCTGTAGAGCAGAAACTAACACAACATTGTAAAGCAACTATACTCCAATAAAAATTTTTTAAAATAAAATAAAATTACACCAACACAAAAACTGAAAACACAGAATGGGCAGCCTTTCTTTCTGCCTTCTACTCCAAATAGATATCCTCTAGCAAGCTTGGGAAATAAGCATCAGCCCCACGTGTATGGAAAGGGGTAAAATACTGTAGATTCCCTTATCAAAATATTTATCCTAGACCCTGTTCCCTTGACGCTCAGCATTTACATTTATCCCACCCTGGAGGCAGTTTATATGATTGGAGGAGAGAAAGGAGATCGGACTGAAGCATCTTTCTGCTTTCCCTGCCCACAGCAGTACAGAGTAATAGCTCTTCCTAAGCAGAAGAAAGGGTGATAGTCACGTATACTGGTCTAGCAATCAACCGAAACTTACTTTTAAGAAGGACCACAGGAGTGAGAAAAATCTAGAAAAATATCATTTAGTGCTGAGGGTAGGCCATATCCCCAAACTTAACATAAGCTGGGATGCATCTACACAGCTATTGTAGAGAAAGAGTATATATAGCAATTCAGCAATGCTGCATAGTTTAAAATGCTGGTAAAAATATCAAGAAAAAGCAGATTTTAACAAAATGGGAAAAGATTGGACAAAGCAAGTCTCCTAAGGCCATCTGTCCATGTTGCCCTTACTGCTACCACAGGATTTGTCTTTACTCCCTCTTTAGTCTCCTCCCTTTATCCCTTTCTGGAGCATACTTTTCCTTGCAGACTAACCCCTTTTCCCCTTCTACCAGGTCCTATCGTCTTTGATGCACACACTCAAACTTTCCCCTTTCAGCAAACTCTAGATTTATCCAGGGGACATTAAAGATGTGTGACACTGCCGGTTGTGTTCTCAGACAAGTTATTTAAACTCTCTGACTTTCAGTTTCCTCATCTATAAAGATAATAAAATTATCCACCCATGTAATTATTGTAATTATTTTGAGGATTAAATGAGTAAGTACATACAAGACATTCAGCACAGTGCCTGGATGCAGTAAATGCAAATAAGGTTAGGGATTAGTACTTTCTCAGATGCCTGGTTCAATGGCCCCTCTGACCTCTTCACACACATCTGACTCAGATTGCTCATTCTTAGTGCCGCTCGTGGAGCTGGGGTCGTGGCATCTATTAACTCTGGGCAACTCTCAAGAATGAAGACGATAATAAGTATGCGGGATGAGTTCGTATTTCAGAGAATGCAATGAAAATTGGCACAATGGGACAATGTAGAGGACCCAGAGTCCCAGGTAGAATGTAGAGTTCTAGGTGCAGAAGCACCCCAGACTTCTCTAGGCAAAACTTTCCTGCTTTCTTCAACTGTCCCTTATGTGACACCCTACCATTTTGGTGCCCTCTTCCAGATCTTATCCAAGTTACCAATGTCCGTCTTAATATGTTGGGCCAGAACTAAACATCAAGAAATAATTCTAAACCAGTCTTTCCAGGACTTAGTGTTGATGTGTCAGTTGCTGGCTTGATCTGGACATTATCTTTCCATTAATGTAACCTGAGATTACAAAGCTCTGTGAGCAACTGGGTTATACCTTTATATCGTTCAAAAAATGGAAGAAGCACCAGCTTTCTACTTTACAGAGAGGAAAAGTGGGCATGCAGAAGGGAAGTGAGTTGCTCACTAAGGACGTCCTCATAAGATACCCTTATGATTATGGCTGTGGCGATGACCTTGCTGCCTGAGACCACACAGTCATTTGGTTTCTCATTAGTCATTAGCCTGTGAGTTCTTGGGTTGAATCTGTAGACTAGTGATGGGGAGCTTCGAACTTATCAGTCAAGCCTGGTCTGTTGTGTTGACAACTTGGACCTTGAGATGATGTGGAACTAGGTGCCAGTGCTGGACCCCAAAGAATAATTTTTTCCTTGAAAACGGAACTCACTACTTTTAGTTATCAAATGATATTTTTGCTAGAATTAACGGACCAATGCCCACCTCAGCCCTAAGAGTGTGCCTGATCTGTCATGATAAATGAAACATTCAAACATTCAACAGCTGCACAATTAAACCTTTGAAGACATAGCTGAGATTATCTTTCAGCTCTTAAAAAACTCAACATGTACACATTGTTAAGAGCTTAGAGGAACAAGACAAAAGCCATACACCTTTAAAAACTCAACATTAACTTTTTATGCTTTTAAAAGTAAATGTCCTCAAGTTATTTGTAAAATGAAAGACACGATAACCAAAACACGCCAGGCTGAGTACTGTGGTGTACTACTCTTTGACCTGTAAAAATGAATCTTTCTGGTGTGAGTAGGTGTTCTGATAAAAGCAGAGCAAGCTTAACTATAAACTAGAGATCCTCATTCTCTTTACTACCTATTATGGTGACTAGCGAGTCAGACGCCCACTTCTGAGACGAAACACTAGCTCAGATGTTCACATTTTCTTGTGAAACGCCAGTTTGGAAAACTAAGGAAGGTGGGGAGAGTCAGATTCCTGTCTACCTTCTACGAATTTCTTCTGTGTTCTCAATTAAGTTATGGTGAACCACAGTGGCTGCAAAGAAATACTAAGCGAGGAAGCACAATTATCCTGTGTTATCAGTATTAAAACCTTTTAAAAATAATGTCTTGCCTTTAGTTTATCTTACTCGAGCATGTTAAAATGCTATTTAAATACTATTTAAAATGTTTCATAATAGGAATTTTGGATTAAGAGACAAAACACATGGGGAAAAGAACCCGATCACATTTTTTAAAATATAAATTTATTTATTTATTTATTTTTGCTTGCGTTGGGTCTTCGTTGCTGTGCGCGGGCTTTCTCTAGTTGCAGCAAGTGGGGGCTACTCTTCATTGCGGTGCACGGGCTTCTCATTGCGGTGGCTTCTCTTGTTGCAGAGCACGGGCTCTAGGCACGCGGGCTCAGTAGTTGTGGCTCGCGGGCTTAGTGGCTCTGCAGCATGTGGGATCTTCCCGGACCAGGGATCGAACCTGTGTGCCCTGCATTGGCAGGCGGATTCTTTTGTTGTTGTTGTTGATGTTGTTTGTTTGTTTGTTTTTTGCGGTACGCGGGCCTCTCACTGTTGTGGCGTCTCCCGTTGCGGAGCACAGGCTCTGGACGCGCAGGCTCGGCGGCCATGGCTCACGGGCCCAGCCACTCCGCGGCATGTGGGAATCTTCCCGGACCAGGGCACGAACCCGCGTCCCCTGCATCGGCAGGCGGACTCTCAACCACTGCGCCACCAGGGAAGCCTGGCAGGCGGATTCTTAACCACTGTGCCACCAGGGAAGTCCTTGATCACTGTTTTTTAAACCAACACCCCGAAAAGTTCATTAAGAATGGTGAAACTGGGATTGGAATACAGACATCTGATGGATGAGATCTTCCCTCTGCACGATGTGTCCCTACTCCTGAGGTCCCTCCCCCACCTCTCTGCCCTGCTCCTAACTCCAGCCACCCAGCCCACGTACTGTGCCTGGTGCACACCAGCAGGCTCCCGTTTCAGGATCATTGCCCTGGCTGTTGTCTCTGCCTGGAATAAATGCTCTTCCCCCAGTCAGCCACAGCCCACTTCTTCACTTCCTCACCTCCCTCAAAATGTTACTCTAGTGACGCCTTCTCAGTGAGGCCTTCACTGACCCCCTTCCTAAAATTCCCCCCCCACCTTACACACCCCCTCCCCTTTCCCACACTCTATCACGTTCCAACGTGAGTGACCTTAAACATACCTCAAAGTTGACATATTTATAACATTCATGGTCTGTGTCCTTGCACTAGAATCTGAGGTCCAGGAGGGAGAGATTGTTGTCTGTTTTGTTTTGACGTCTAATGTTATAGTATCTTACAGCGGCGGCCAGATGTCCCATACACTTGCAATTGTATCTTACAGATTCCAGGGTCTTCTTCTATTTTAAAAATTTACTCAGTATATTATTCTTCGGATATTTTGAAAATGATTCAATGCTATGTACTGAGTGTTTTATGTATATTCATTTAATCTTCAAAATGATGCAGTAAGGTAGATATTGTCCCCATTTTTTCAGATGACAAAACAGATGTCAAAGTTAAGCAACTAATTCAAAATCATATAGCTTTAAAAGGAAAGTAAAAAAAAATATATTAAACCATTTTCTGATCTCAAGCCCAGGGATCATTCTACGGATCCCACAGAAATGGAGATCTGTAATGGACCTCTGTTTCTGACTATATTCCACTGGAATGAAAACTCCATGGGCCATGGACCTTGTCATTTTTATCACCACCATATTTGCAGTACCTAGGATACTGTCTGGTATGTTATAGGTGTATATATATATATATGTAAACATATATATACATGTAAACACACACATATTTGTTGAAAGAACTAAAGAGTGAATGAAAGGCTAATGTCAAGGACACAATCTCTATTCATCTCTGAAAGACTCAAAATAGTTCAACTTCCTTCTCCTCTTTTTCTTCCCCTCCTCTCTGAACAACTCAATCCCAAGCCCATTAGGTAGGGTAGAGGAAGGTTGGCTTCTGCAGCTGGGGGATGTGTGAGCCTAAGCAGGGTCGTGGAGCCCATGCACGGAGGCTGGTGTGGCGTGTCAGAGCCCAGGCAGGGGGAGGATGCATCCACAAGGGGGTGGGGCGGTGTGGGATGCGGAGCCCTAGTGGACTGGGGAGAGCGTCCCCACAGAAAGGCAGCCTGGCATGGGGTATCAGATCCCCAAGGGGGTGAGGAGATTATCCACACAGGGAGAGTGAGGCAGTGTGGGGTATCAGATCCCCAAGGGGGTGAGGAAGCTATCTGCTGATGCACAGGGGTGAACTGGTACAGGAGGACAGACCTGAGTGGGAGGCGAGGGCATCCTTGTAAAGGGATGGCCCCGGGACGGGCTTAGGAGCTGAGCAGAATGAGAAGGGCATGCACCTGTAGGGGCAGCCTGGTGTGAGCTGTCAGAGTCCAAGCAGAGTGAGGATGGTGTCCACATGGGGCAGCTGGGAGCTCAGATTGGGGAGTGAGAGCTTGAGCCCAAGATAGAGGTGTAGGGAGGGGTGATGGCAGGGATGAGAGACTGGCTACTAACAGAGGGATTTATCAAACAAGCAAATACATTAAGGATAATGGAAACCAGGCTTGTCACTGTTGGAGAAATATAAACAGAAAAGTTAGAATGAACTCTGTAGTGCTGGATTGGAATTGGGGGTATTGGTATTAACTCATATTTTTCAATCTATAAAGATAAATATAGAACTAAATACATATGTAAATGTGCTTGTGTTTTCTCTGTCTCGTCCACTGAGAGAAACTGGGATTCCTTGCGCTATAGCAATGAGCACACCTAGCACAAGGATCTTGATTTCTAAATGCCACTTTCCTCTAGAAGGAACCAGGGCTCCTTGGAGAAATGTCTGATTCCAGACCTGGGGCAGAGAAAGTGTGAGATGACCCAGGGACATCTTATTGTACGAGAAAAAAGGAAGCGCTCAAGGAGTGAGGGGCCATAAGAGGTTCCAAAGGAACCTGTGGTTCCAAAGGAAAGAGAATGTCTTTGGAGACACACACCGAAGTATTCAGCAGGTGATGATGCATCACCTCTGAAACCTAATCTCAAATAATTTAAGGGAAAAAAGTTATGTGTACTGTACTTCCAATGTTTCCGTGAGCTTATAATTGTTTCAACATTTAAAAAATTAAAAAATAAAACAGCAGGCACACTGTGCAAGAGGAAGAAAACAAAAAAATGTCATATTTGTTGTACATAGGGAGGCATTAACAAGGGTAAACTAAAATCAGAATTTAATTTCTATCACTCTGATTCATTTTTCCTCATAGATTCTGTTTTTCTGCTGTGAGTAATTATCAGTGAAATGAAAACAAGAACTAATACTAATGATACTGAATGTTAATGATAGCTGTCTTACTGGCTGGTGAACGCTGTGGTCCATAAAGCTGCTCTTTGTAAGAGTTTTTATCTTGACCTTTCCAACCTGTTCACCAGCAAGTGAGGCTAAGCACTAGTATAATGCTAATGGTTTGGCTTAAAGAATTTATATACCTATCATCATGTTCCCATTAGAAAAAAAAGAAACTACACACATTTGCAGTTATGAACAGTTATTTAAATTTACATGAGTTATTTTGGAGGGAAATACGATTATTTCAGCATCGACTTAATGACAATTTTAGATATTTAAAAAAGTGATTAAAAGAAAACATGGTTTATCCACCAGAGGTCCAATCCCATATTGTGATTATTTGAACTGTGGGCTTTCCCAGCATCCTCAGAATCACTAGTTTATCCTTATCTATAGGGTAGCCCTCCTTCATCCTTCTTGTTTCTCGATTCAACCTGCACAAGTGCAACAAGGTTTGAAATCTCACAAATGGAGACTAATTATTCTTAAAGATGAATTTCCACAAGACCTTTTCCTCATGGGAAATCTGTCTTCTCACTTTTCCTGTCAATCATAAATCTCTGCTCAAAAGCATAGAAGGGTTCTGTTTACTCTAGGGACTACGTAACAGGATACCCAGGTGAGGGAGGAGGTTGTCAGGAAATTAGTCAGAAGTGCTGCCTTGTTCTGTTTAGCACTCATATCCTTCCCTGCCCGCCCTCCACGCTGCCACCAGCGCATTGCCCTTGGAGACTGAATTGCACAATGGTTGGTATAAAGTTTGGACTTTGAAGTTAGACCACATTTCAAACCCTGCCTTTGCCCCTTACTGTGTAACCTTGAACAAGTTACTAAGAGACTTTCTAAGCCTCTTTTCTCACCTCTATCATGAGGTACTTGCCCATCTCACAGAATTTCTGAAAGAATCAAAGGATATGTCACATAAAATACTTAAAGCAATGTCTAACACACGGTACATGCTTTAAAAAATGCTGGTGGTTTTTATCATGAGTGATGTTTTAAATGATCATGTTATTAAGATCCCATATTTATCGTGTATTGAGTTCCAACCCCCTGCTGTTCAAAGATTTCTTATCATAAGAGGTGCGCGCGCACACACACACACACACACACACACACACGCAGACCGCCAGCACCACCAACCCTACCACCAGTGCCAGCACACCAACTTCATCCTATTTGTGGCCACCTAATGACTTTGACAGATGTTACCAACAAGACTGAGGATGACTGGGGACCCTGACAGAGGTGATGTAGCTGGTTGGAACTACATCTGTGTTCACAGCAAAGAATCACCAAAGAAGTAGTGACTTGAGCACCTGTCCCACCCAGACATTTGGAGGCGTTCATGCACTTCTTTCCCCAGACTGTCTCATTTCATTCAAATATCACTTCCACAGCCAAGTCTTTTTTGACTTATATAAAATAACCCTATAAAATATTCCCATCACTCTTTTCCCCCTCCCTGCAGTCTATTCATTTTTCTTTACCACCCTTTTCACCCTTCTCAGTACCTAGCATTAGTGTGTGTGTGTGTGTGTGTGTGTGTGCACTTATTGTCTTTCTCTCCAAGTAGAAAAAAATCTCCATGATGGCAGGATGTTCATCCTTTTTGTTTACCATTAAAACAATATCTCATGTAGCAGGGGGTTCAATAAATATTAAGTTAATGAATGAATCTAATTGTCAGCTAGCAGTTTAGGCACAAAGGACCCTAATTTTTAATTGAGGCCAAAGATCTTTGGAAAAATAAAATATTCCCATGTTTGCTACAGAGAGATTTACAAGGAAAAGAAGACAACTTTAGCACAATTCATGCAAAAAGACAAAACAAAGCCAAAGAGCCCTGAAAGTAGCCTTCACTACGTAGCTCTTAATACACATTTGTAAAAGCATATCTTTCTGTATTATTTCTTTTCTGTTTATTTTCATGATTGGGGTTTCTCTTCTCATGAAAGATGTTTCCAGGAATAGAACCCCACTCTATAACATTGCACCTATAGAACCTAGGAGTCCAACCTGTGACTATGGTCCAGAACCAGTTCGTTCCTAAGTCGCCAGTTTCCTAACGTCATTGGCCCCTATCATTCTGAGGGTGAGAACCAAGCTCCTTAGCAGATGAGCACGGATGGCTGGGTCCGCTCGCTCCCTGCTCTTACCTCATGCACCCCCTGGCTCCTGTCTCAGTGCTGAGGTGCTTCTGGTTTCACTTCTCCATGCCTGGTCTCACCTTGTCCCTGAGTCTGCAGTGCCTCTATCTCCCTGTCCTGGTACACACCTGTCTTTTTTTTTTTTTTTTTGCGGTACACGGGCCTCTCACTGTTGTGGCCTCTCCCGTTGCGGAGCACAGGCTCCGGACGCGCAGGCTCAGCGGCCATGGCTCACAGGCCCAGCCGCTCAACGGCATGTGGGATCTTCCCAGACTGGGGCACGAACCTGTGTCCCCTGCATCAGCAGGCAGACTCTCAACCACTGCGCCACCAGGGAAGCCCTAAAATGTTTTCTTTTACATTACTAAAAGGAATTCATCCCATTCCATGTCAACTATAGCTTGTGAGATCCTAATTATGGTAATACACGTCTCACTAATACTTGTGGAATTGTATCATGACCCAAATCCAAATCTGCAAAAGAAAATGAATACAGATAGAAAACATATACTTCAGACTAGTTGTTTGTTCCCCTGAAAATAATCTTACAAACAGTACCCAACTTTTAAGAAAAAAAACAAAAACCACTTAACCCCAATTCAGTCAGATGAATCTTTGTGAACCAGTTGTATCATCTTTTAACTCAGCAATAACTTTAAATAAGGAACCCACAGAATTATATATTCCAGGAAAATTTTCAGAGTGTAAGTTATATCTCACAAATAATGGCGTTAACTATTATTTTACATGAAGTTTTCTCAGGGAAAAACATAAAATAAAACTGATATCTGATAGGCATTTGTGTTTCTTATGCCAAAGAACAATACCCCAGGAGTTAAAACTAGAAACTATGGTTTGAATTTCTTATGAATTCAAGATAAGACCTCAAAATAGTGACATAAATAATGAACTAGGTCAAATACCATATACAAAAAAGTTTTTAGTAGGCTTCCACTTTAAATCTTTATCCAAAAGTTTTGTTTGTTACTCAGACTATTTATTTGGAGAGAAGAATTCTTTTTTTTTTTTTATGTTGTTTTTTTTTTAAAACATCTTTATTGGGGTATAATTGCTTTACAATGGTGTGTTAGTTTCTGCTTTATAACAAAGTGAATCAGTTATACATATACATATGTTCCCATATCTCTTCCCTCTTGCGTCTCCCTCCCTCCCACCCTCCCTATCCCACCCCTCCAGGCGGTCACAAAGCACCAAGCCGATATCCCTGTGCCATGTGGCTGCTTCCCACTAGCTATCTACCTTACGTTTGGTAGTGTATATATGTCCATGCCTCTCTCTCGCCCTGTCACAGCTCACCCTTCCCCCTCCCCATATCCTCAAGTCCATTCTCCAGTAGGTCTGTGTCTTTATTCCTGTCTTACCCCTAGGTTCTTCATGACATTTTTTTTCTTAAATTCCATATATATGTGTTAGCATACGGTATTTGTCTTTCTCTTTCTGACTTACTTCACTCTGTGTGACAGACTCTAGATCTATCCACCTCATTACAAATAGCTCAATTTCATTTCTTTTTATGGCTGAGTAATATTCCATTGTATATATGTGCCACATCTTCTTTTTCCATTCATCTGATGATGGGCACTTAGGTTGTTTCCATCTCTGGGCTATTGTAAATAGAGCTGCAATGAATATTTTCGTACATGACTCTTTTTGAATTTGGGTTTTCTCAGGGTATATGCCCAGTAGTGGGATTGCTGGGTCATATGGTAGTCCTATTTGTAGTTTTATAAGGAACCTCCATACTGTTCTCCATAGTGGCTGAACCAATTCACATTCCCACCAGCAGTGCAAGAGTGTTCCCTTTTCTCCACACCCTCTCCGGCATTTATTGTTTCTAGATTTTTTTTTAACATCTTTATTGGGGTATAATTGCTTTACAATGGTGTGTTAGTTTCTGCTTTATAACAAAACGAATCAGTTATACATATACATATGTTCCCATATCTCTTCCCTCTTGTGTCTCCCTCCCTCCCACCCTCCCTATCCCACCCCTCCAGGCGGTCACAAAGCACCAAGCCGATATCCCTGTGCCATGTGGCTGCTTCCCACTAGCTATCTACCTTACGTTTGGTAGTGTATATATGTCCATGCCTCTCTCTCGCCCTGTCACAGCTCACCCTTCTCCCTCCCCATATCCTCAAGTCCATTCTCCAGTAGGTCTGTGTCTTTATTCCTGTCTTACCCCTAGGTTCTTCATGACATTTTTTTTTCTTAAATTCCATATATATGTGTTAGCATACGGTATTTGTCTTTCTCTTTCTGACTTACTTCACTCTGTATGACAGACTTGGAGAGAAGAATTCTTAACCAAGAATTAGGACTAACATAGACATTTAACTTTGACTGAAACAGTAACAGAAAAGAGAAATTAGGAAAGACACACATAAGAAAAGAGCCTCTGCTTTCTTCATGAAGAGATCATTATGACTGTATATCTTGTTTCCAAACATCAGTAAATAAAAAATGTTCACTGAGAGGATTCTTCTCTGGAAATGCAGGTGTTGATTAAAAGGATTCTTCTTTAGACTTTTATTTGGAAAGTCCTGTGAAAATCAAAGATACTCATGGGAATACTGTTTTTATTTTTTTGTATCCATTGTACTTCCAAAAGGATTTGATGGCTCTAGAAAATATAATGGATAACATCCAATGTTGGAACACAAGAAATATTTTTCAGAAGAACCCTTAAAAGACTTTTATTAAAAATTTTAAAATTTGGCCCAGTGAAGGCATTCTGTATACTGTCAAGAAGATGTAATATACGTAAGATACTTTCTGATTATCTAGCAAGACAACATTGTGGTGACTTTTTATTCTCAGTGTAGTTAAGCTTTAACCGTTTCCCACAGTTCCCTTCTCTGCATGGCTCTGGGGTCAGGCTGGTCACAAGAGAACTTTTTGCCAGATTTGGAAGGCAGAAGTGAAGCAGCAGCCACGTTTAAGCTTAGAATGTTGCTGTTAGGTCAGGTACAATTGCAGTTCATGCAATTGCTGTGGGTTTGCCAGTTCACTTTGTTGGCATGGGAAAGGAGTGGTTGGGCCCCTAGTTTCCCACCTCCTCCCAGATCTCCTTGGGACAGCAGCTGGGCCCACAGTGCCTCCAACAAGGGGCTGGATTTCCTTATTCAGCTTGTTCAAATCCTGGGCCAAGCTCACATGCTGCTCTGGAGGGCACAGGTCTTCTGCAGGTCACTCACATCATTGAGGAGATGTGGGAGTCCCATAAAAGGTATCCTAGATATCTAGTCTAGATCTCCTCAACTGATGAAAGAGATCCTAAAAAGAGATAATACTCAGGCTTCCCTGGTGGCACAGTGGTTGGGAGTCTGCCTGCCGATGCAGGGGACACGGGTTTGTGCCCCGGTCTGGGAAGATCCCACATGCCGTGGAGCGGCTGGGCCCGTGATCCATGGCCGCTGAGCCTGCGCGTCCGGAGTCTGTGCTCCACAACGGGAGAGGCCACAACAGTGAGAGGCCCGTGTACCGCAAAAAAAAAAAAAGATAATACTCTTATTAAGATTTATCTAGCTTCTAGCTCCCTTTGGGAATATTTTTAACTTGATACCATAATCAAGGTTTGTAAGGGTGAGTCTACCAACTTTCCCAAGGAGGCTGTCTCTTGGGCCAAGGAAAACTAGTACAAAGATGGAGGCTCATTCTAGAGAGATCTTTGTAGAACTGACAGTGTAAAGAGGTATCTTGTCTCCATGGTTTGGACAGGCTATCCCCAGAACAGTACAGGTTGTTTCATTATTCAAAATAGAGGAAAACATATATAACTACACAGTCAGTTGACCAGAATAAGAAGGAAATACTGTCACTGCCTTACTCTATTATTGGCTTGGAAGCCTAAGCAATGGAGTTAGACAAGAAACAGAAACAACAAGTATGAGAACTAAAGAGGAAGACACATTGTTTGTAAATAATGAGTGTCTATATGGAAAATCCAAGAGGCACTTTAGACAGATTATTAGAATAATTTTTTTAAAGTTCAGCAAGTTTTCTGGGAAGAATAGATTAATTTGGAAAAACCTATAGTGTTCGTATACACAAACAATGACAAATGAGAAAATAGAGTTTTAAAAAATTAAATATATAATATTAAATGTAAATTATATATCATTTTTAAAAATGAACAACAAAAACTACAAAGTACCTCAGAATAAATCTATCAAAAGATGTGAAAGACTTGTATGGAGATAATTATAATACTTAAGTGAAAGATATAAAAGACTGACTAAATGTAAAGTTATATTATGGTCATGAGTGGGAAGACTCAATAATGTACAGGTATCAATTCTCACCAAATTTATCTATAAATTTCATGCAATTCCAATCAATACTTTTTGTGGTATTTGTGGGTGTGTGAAAACCACAGTGAGATACCACTCACACGCACTAGAATGGCAATCAAAATAATTTTTTTAATGGAAAATAACAAGTGTTTGTGAAGATGTGGAGAAATTAGATCCCTCATACATTGCTGGTAGGAATGTAAAATGGTGCAACTATTGTGGAAGACATTTTGGGAGTCCCACAAAAAGCTAAACATAGAATTCCCATATGACCCAGCAATTCCATTCCTAGGAATATACCCCAAAACTTGAAAACAGAGACTCAAACAGATAATTGTATGTCAGTGTTCATAGCAGCACTATTCACAATAGCTGAACCATGGAAACAGTCCAAATGCTCATTATCTGATGAAAGAATAAGCATAATGCGGTATATCCGTACAAATCAATGTTATTCAGCCATGGAAAGGAATGAAGTACTGATACCTGCTACAACATGGATGAACCTCATGCTAAGCGAAATGTGCCAGTCACAACAGGCCACATATTGTATAGTTCCATTCACATGAAATATCCAGAGTGGGCAAAGTAGGTCAGAAAGACAGAAAGCAGATTAGTGGTTGCCAGGGCCTGGATTGGGGCAGAACAGGGAGTCACTGCTTAATGGGTGTGGGGTCCCTTTTAGAGTCATAAAAATATACTGGAACTAGATAACAATGATGATTTCTCATCATTGTAAATGTACTAAATGTCACTAGTGGTAACTTTTATGCTGTGTGTCTTTTATCACAATAGAAAACACAAATGATAGATTGTATACATTAAAATGTAATAATCCTATACATTTAAAGACTCCATAAATAATGTGAAAAGAGAAACCACAAACCCTAAAAGACCTTTGCCACTCATGCAGCCCAAAAGGATAATCTATCAAGAATATTAAAAAGAACTTGTGTAGATCTACAAGGAAATACAAATAATACAATGGGAAAAAGAGCAAGGACATGGTCAGGCAATGTATAGAAGAGAGAACCTAAATGGCAAAAAAAATATATGAAAAATATTTGGCCCCATCAGTAATTAGGAAAATGCAAATGAAAACACATTTTGCACCCTATCGGACAAGTAATACTTTAAAAGACTGATAATACCTTGTATTAGTGATGATGTAAGGAAATGGCATCTCTAACGCATGGTCAATAATGCACATTGGAGTAACTCTGGAGGCTAATTTGGCAATAGCCGATAAAGGTAAAAGTCTGTATATGGTATGTACCAACTAGCAATTCCACTTCTAGAAATATACCATAGAGAACATTGTTTGGGAACAAGGAGATGTGTACATATATGCTCACAGGAGCATTCTTTATTATTGTCAAAAGGAGGCGGGGAGGAAACAGCTTTAAATAAGTGGACAAATAAACTGTGGACTACCCCTACATCAATTAGAATGAATGAATAAACTAGATCTAAATGCTTACCTATGGGTAGGTCTCAAAAACAAAGTTGAGTGAAAAAAGACAAATTTCAAACTGATTTTTAGGATAAACTGATACTTGTGTTAAATTTTTAAACATACAAAGTGAACCAAATGTTGCTATCAATGCAGACATCTGTAGTGAAGGTACAAAATCTTAGAAGGAAAGAACACCCAGTAACTTTCTTATGGTGTTTCTCTCTGGGGATGGAAGGGAGGAAATAGGATGGCACAAAAGGGATATTGTCTCTAATTCTAATGTCTTACAAAATCTGCAGCAAATAAAACACATTGTTAATAAGTGTTAATTCTGAATAGGGGGCACCAACATCTTTATTACTTTCCGTGCTTTCTGTGAGTCTGAAATTGTTCAGAATAAAATAACCAATAGTCTATTAATATGGAGAAATAACGTAAGAAGCAACTCTGCAAAGACTAAGTACGTAAACGTATAAATTTTGTCACAGTGAGAAAATCAACTAAATAAGTGTGTGTATGTGTGTGTGTGTGTGTGTGAGAGAGAGAGAGAGAGATGATCCAAGCAAAGCAAGCAGCCAGGTTGTTTTTTTGCAGGAGAAGCCGCATAATGACAACTTTAATGATACTCCCTAGTCAGAGGTCAGAGATCCCTGGACAGTGACACGCCCAGACACTTGTCCATTTGCCCAGGACAATGTGTGCTGCTATTGACTCAGGGCAATTCCTGTTTCTCTCCCAGAGAAGGCAGCCAAACGACAAATCCAGAACAAAAGCTATCACCCATTCCTGGTTCTCCCACTATTTTTCATAGACCCAAGTTTCATTTAGTTGCTCATTGACTTGAATCTGATATGGGACATAATGTCATTGGTTTGATCAGACATAGTTTTTTAGATTACCTTAGCTATCATAATTACAACTGGGAAAAAAAGTGATCTCCAGCTCATTGACTTTTGAGGCTATGTCCTGACACCAGCTCATGTTTTCTGAAGAATAACGAATGGAAAATGTTACCACCACTTATTTAACAGATTTGCTATTGGTTTTCTGGGCTTTATATTGAGTCGCCATTCAAACAGTCTTTCAGAAACGACAGCTTCTTGGCAGAGAGGCTAAGAGGCTCAGCGGTCCCACAATTGAGATCTCTGTCTTGCCGTGCTGCATCCAGACTGCTGCCTGCTCAGCCCGTAGGAATGTTTGATTTACATGCTACTTTTTGGAACTAATAAACACTCCTCCCTAATGCTGGGCTAGCTGGCAGAAGCCCTGACTTAGCGTTCTTGAGCTTTTTGAACCTTACCACAGGAGGTAAGACAGGGAATTCTGTTCCTAAGAATCACTGCAACTTTATAAATATTGTGTGTCAGTAAATGTGACATTAAAATGGGATTTCTATTTGGTTGCACTGGTGGCTGTTATTTGTTTTTGGTTTTTCGGGTTTTGTTAACATCTTCGTTGGAGTATAATTGCTTTACAATGGTGTGTTAGTTTCTGCTGTATAACAAAGTGAATCAGCTATACGTATACATACATCCCCATATCCCCTCCCTCTTGGGTCTCCCCCCCACCCTCCCTATCCCACCCCTCTAGGTGGTCACAAAGCACCGAGCTGATCTCCCTATGCTACGCGGCTGCTTCCCACTAGCTATCTATTTTACGTTTGGTAGTGTATATATGTCCATGCCACTCTCTCACTTCGTCCCAGCTTACCCTTCCCCCTCCCCGTGTCCTCAAGTCCATTCTCTACGTCTGCGGGTGACTGTTATTTGCACAGCAGCCTTTCTGAAATAAGGAGGGTGTCCTTACGCATTAAGCAAAGTACAAGATAAAATTCGTAATCTTTTTCCTTCATCTCATCATCCAGATTTTTCTAGAACACAACCTTCCCTTTGAGAATGTAAACTTCTTGGCAGCAGAGACTTGGAGCTACTTATTTAGCACGAGACCTGGCACCTAGTTGGTATCTGTAGAGAATAGTGCAGACATCAGATGACCCCATGGATCATGGTTTGCCTTACCTAACCCAAACACAGGAAGCATGTCCTACCCTCTGCCCTTAGAAGACTGAATAAGAAAACAACAAAAAAGAACTAAAAATACTAGGATTCAAATCATCCTCAATCAAGAGAACATATGAAGAATCATAAGCACAACTACTGTGATTATGGGAAAAAAACATCTAACACTAAAATCTCTAATGATAAATAGCTCATGAATAATTCATCTATGTCTAAAGGACAATTCTTTATATTGAAGGACAAGGACAAGATATTCATTTTTATGAATGCGTATACATACACATACTTACAAAACAG
Source organism: Pseudorca crassidens (assembly GCF_039906515.1). NCBI lineage: Eukaryota > Metazoa > Chordata > Mammalia > Artiodactyla > Delphinidae > Pseudorca > Pseudorca crassidens. The sequence continues at coordinate 48,691,203 of NC_090296.1, read as the reverse complement.
GAAATACTTTCATTTATAACCCTAAAGCTTCTAATTTTTAGGGTGGATGGACCTCGGTACCTAAGGGAGACTTTCTTTGCTAATCAGTGTGATGGCTTGAGTGTGTAAATTTGGGTATAAGCAAGGTGGCAGAGTTGAACAGTTCTGTCTAATTGCAGAGAGAGAAATTTGCAATCTGAAGGAGGTCAGCGCACAGCAGAAATACTTTTGAAAAAGAGCCTGAGACACTGGGTATGCTACATAAAAGAAAGATCAGAGAGAGAAAACTCTTGTGAAGATGTGGCCAAAGACCAGGAAGGGCCTTTGGGAGACAATTGTCTCATTGGTGTTTAAGCTGTTTGCTATGGGATTTATGACATGAAATGCCTCCCCCATCTCCTGAACGAAGTCTTCAGTTTACATTGCTCCTTAATGCTTTTCTGTGTGACTGAATTCTATTCAAGGATCTAAGAGATGTGCTGAGTTCTGTTTCTGGATTTACATGGAGCAAAAGAAAGACAGGACATACAGACAAAGGAAGGAAAGAATGACAGTTCAGCTGACTCCCTGTTAGTCCCTCTCGGGTGTCTCTTAAACATCTCAGACTTAACATGGTCAAAGCGGAACCCTATTCTTCCACTCCAGCCCTGTTCCTTCCGCAGGCTTCCCCATGTTATTAAATTGCACAGCATCCACTGTGCTGCTCAGGCCAAAATCTTCTTTCATTCCTCATTTTTTCTCACTCCCTACCTGTAATCCATCAGCAAGTACTTCCAGGTCCACCCCACTAATATACCCCAAATCCATCCACTCTGGCACCGTTGGCCCCATCTCCTATCTCTCTCAGGAACTACTTCTAACTGGTCCCCTTACTTCTGCTTTTGTCAACCACACTCACCCTGCACTGGCTCATGGTCTCTTCACAGAACATCCACAGTGACCCTTAGTACTAAAAATCAGATCACATTCCTCCCATATTTAAAGCTCTCCAATATTTATCCATCCCACTGAGAATACAGTTCTCCTTCACCATGGTCTACAGAGCACTCCGTGCTCTGACGCTGCCCCTCGGGCCACATCTTACTCCTCTTCCATTTCGGTTCCATCTCAGCAGTACTAGCATTACTTTTATTTCTCAAATACCTTTGCCACAAGAGCATTCCCTTTTCCTAGCGTGTTCTTCCTCTAGATCCTTGCTTGGCTAGCTCCTTTTTCTTATAAGATCTCATCTCAGGTGTCACTTCCTCAAGAAATGGTTCCCCATTCTAATGCAGCTGTTCTTCTGCTAGAAAATCCGATCATATGACGCTGCTTTCACAAAACATACAAAGAGGCTCTTGGGAGTGTGAGAGTAAGGCCTCAGCCTCCTTCCCTTGTAAGCCCTCGGAGCATGCATGACTTCTGCAGGTATAACAATTGGTTATTTTCAAATGTATTCTTACTAGGATGGAATGAGACCTGCCATACATACTATAGATCTCTCCCTCACCAAAAAGTGAGCTTCACGTTGGTAGAGTTGCCAGGTAAAATACAGGACATTGGGCTTCCCTGGTGGTGCAGTGGTTGAGAGTCTGCCTGCCGATGCCGGGGACACGGGCTCGTGCCCCGGTCCGGGAAGATCCCACATGCCACGGAGCGGCTGGGTCCGTGAGCCATGGCTGCTGAGCCTGCGCATCCGGAGCCTGTGCTCCGCAACGGGAGAGGCCACAACAGTGAGAGGCCCGTGTACAGCAAAAAAAAAAAAATACAGGACATTGATTAATTTGAACTTCCAATAAACAATAAATAATTTTTTACCAGAAGTTCAAACTTAAGAGTCCTATATTTTTATTTGCTACCATCTACATGCTGGGCACCGAACAGTGGCCTGAGGTCAGGAGGAGGCTTTGCAACAGACAGAGCTGGGATCAAATCTTCACTCTTGGATATAGTATGGAAGCAACCTTGAGCAAGTTACTTAACTCACTGAGCTTCAATTTCCTCATCTATAAACAAACCCGCCTCACAGAGTGTTCATGAGGCTCTAATGAGGTAGGCTTTGTGAGAGCACTTAGCAGAGTGCCAGGGGGCTGGATAAATAGGAAACCTGCAAAACACATTAATCTGCCTTCCTACTCTTCTGGTACTTCAGGTCTGATCTCTGGCTGAGATGCTGAAAGCCAATTTTTGTCTAAGATAATTAGAATCAGCCTTGAGGGCAATTGAATGAAGGAAATATCAATTATCTGTTGCCACAGTAATGCTGTGTCACAACGTGAAACCTCAGTGGCATTCAACAGTAACATCTATTCTTGTTCATGAGTCTAGGGGTTGGCTCAGCAATTATGCTAATCTGAGCTGGGCTAGTGGGGGCGCTTAGGTATCTGTGGTCAGCACTTAGGTGGGGTGGGGACTGGCTGGTTAGGATGGCCTCCGCTGGGATGACTTGGCTCTGTGCCGCATGGCCTCTCATCTTCCAGTAGGCTGGCCTGGGCCTGCTCTTAGGACAAGGGTAAGGCTCCAAGAGAAGAAGCAGAAATATACAAGTACTTCTACAAGACCATTTGCATTGCTTGCTATTGTCCCATCGGCCAAAGCAAGACATGTGGCCAAGGTCAGATCTGGTTAGAAGGACACTACCAAAAGGTATAGAGAGAGGCATGAAACCATTAGTGGGATCAATCTGCAATACCCCCAACACATGGAATTTGTAAAATAAAATTTCAGATTTAGGAAGTCAGTAAATGAAGGCGTTAACAATGTAGTAGGTACCTGATTGAGGTGTCTGCTCTGCTTCTCTTCTCCGGGAGCTGCCCAGCCCACCCGTGGGGGTGGTTTCTTGGCAGCCTTGCTTATTCTGTGTGACCCTACACCCTGGTTTTGGCTTACCATCCAGAGTGGGAGCCTCTGACCCCAGCCAACCGGATCACATTCTCTTTCTAGAATTTGGAAATGGAACCAAGAGGGTTGAGTCAGAATCTGTGTGCGACACGTAAGCTTGGGTGCTCTGGGGAGGCCGTGTTTTGCCACATGAACTGAGGAGCAGGAAAACACAGCCATTCTCTCAGCCAGTAGACAATGAATTAAATGAAGTAAAAGCTGTATTAATGTCCTGTTGATGCTGTAACAAATTACCACAAACTTAGTGGCTTAAAGAAGCAAATTTCTTAGTTTACAATTCTGGAGATCAGAAGTCTGAAATGGGTTGGCAGGGCTGCCGTCCTTCTGGAGGCTCTGGGAGAAATTCCATTTCCTTGCCTTTTCCGTGTGCTTCTAGAGGTTACCTGCATTCCTTGACTTATGGTTGCATCACTATAACCTATGCTTCCATTGTCACATCTTCTTCTCTGACCCCCGGCCTCCCTCTTTTAAAGACCCTTGTGATTAAACTGTGTCCACCTGGATAATCCAGAACAATCTCCCCATCTCAAGATCTTTAACTTAATCATATCACCAAAGTCCCTTTTGCCATGTAAAATAGCATTTTCACGGGTTCCAGGAATTAGGACATCTCTGGGGGTCATTACTCTGCGTACTATAAATGCTCATGGAGGAACAGAGATGGAAGGAAAAGAAAAGGTTCCAATAGCCTTCTGCTTCTGGACCAAGTCAAGGCGTTCCAGTATTCCTGCCTCCTGTTTCATGATACACTCTTACATCCTTTTAAGGAGACTTTTGGGTGATAGCTCCCTGGAGGCTCTGTTGAGAAGAATCCTGAAAGCTTATTGAAATACATGATCAATTAACAATGTCTGACACCGGTATCAAACCAGAGAGTTATATTTGTTTATTTGATACACACACACACACACACACACACACACACACACACACACACTCATCATCCTTGTTCTGTATTAGAAATTATAGAGTTGGCATGGCTGAGTGTAAAGAATATTTTTTCTTATCAAACTGGGGCTTAAACTATGAAAATTTAAATCCTTGTTAGTGGTATCAGAACCTGAATTAAGGGATATCACCTTCATGACTGCCTGTAACATATACCACGTAACTTGGGGGGTGTGGGTAGGCTGCGTGTTACCAAGTACCAGATACCTAGCACTTAGAAGACCAAAAAAAAAAAAAAAACAGCGTGGTGTTTTTTCTACCCAATACCTTTCCCTTTGAACAAAGTAACTTTTCAGAGACTGATCACAAGCCCGCATCAAACGTCCATCACATTCTCTTTCCTCTTCCTAAGCGGCGTGGCCACAGCCAGGAGGCCATCTGCATCACCATGCAAAACACTTTTCCTTGTCAGAGCACTTTCTCATAGGAGAAGGGCATTGGTTTCAGGAACTCCAAGTTTTATTTCTGTCCGTTTTGTTTAGTACCATGTGCCAGGAGCTCACTTATGCCTGGATCCTTGGCCTGGCTTTTATAGGAAATTCTCCCCTGAGTGACACTTAATAACTTCACTAATCACTCATTCCAGTGTTCTCAGTGACTTCCCAGAGCTGAAATTACACTCTCACATCCACACCACACAGGAAGAAAGATAAGATGAGCCTGTCGTGCTCCAGAATTTATGAGGTGGGCCGGGGGGGTTGGGGGGGGAGGGCGGGTATTGCTCTATTTTTTTAAGTGGCCTCAAGAATTGAAACTGTCTCTCAGAATCAGCGAGAACACTCAGAAGAAGAGGAAACAGACCAAATACCTTTACAAAAGAGACTCCTTTCTGTTAACTCCCGCTGTAGTGTTCTCTTTTCCTGAAGAATTCTTTCCTCTCTGAAGGTTCAAGGAGGCAGATGTGATTTAATCCCCCACTGGAGTTCTTAAACCCTGCAGAATGAGTGTTTACAAAGCAGGATATTTTACTAGATGTTGTAAAAGAGATGTCTGTGTGTCTGTTTTGCCAAGAAATTAAAATCCAGTCTTTGCTGAGGAGCATAAATATCCTTGGCAGAATCTAAGGGCTCAGTAGCAAAGATGAAAGTAATTGTTCCCTTCAGCCAACTGCTCACACTTACTGCAAAACATCTGTCTTCCCCCGTGGTGTGTTTTCTCCCCTCATGCAGTCGGCTCTGGGAATTATCATCCTCTGGCTCTTGGAAGGCCCGGGAGAGAGACATTGATGTGTGATGCTCTGAGCCACGGAATTACACATCTCTGCAGTTCCAGGAGCACAGAGGTCCAATGAGTGACCTGAGACATTTCATCTCTCAGCAATCTGATATGTTCTCCTCTGGTAATGAGCAGTTTTAAAGAAAGACATTTATATTTTAACTATGTCATTCCTTTTACTGCTTTAAAATCTGATTTGATTTTCTTCAGCTCTCTGGGCTTCATATAAATGTCGGTAAGCTGAATAGATTGTCAACACTTGGACTGATGATCAGTTATCAGGAGATTTCTCAGCTTTACATTCAATGAAGCAACTCAGGCACTGTTTATGTGAACACTGGTGCTTTTAAGATTTTTCCTTACCCCCTTTACATGTCCTTAAACACTATCACAACCACAATGGCTTGATTCCGAGCAAAACCTCTTTGTTCTTCCTTTTCCTGTGACATACGCTCAAAACCAAACAGGTATCAGAAAACTAGAATTTACATACATCCAAATTTAAAATCAGTTCTTTTTAAACTAGTTAGAATATGTTCCATGATTTAAAGGTCAAAAAATATCTAGCATTTCAGCAAAAACTTGAATCATCACCAGTAACTAAAATTAGAGAATATTACTTGGCAGTTAATTCAGTTTATATACTTGACAATACTGCAGCTGTATTTCTTTTTAAAATAGCCTCTTAAGCTTTTAAAAGTCACTCAATTGCTGATTGGTTTAGAACCACAGTTGTTTGTGTACTTATCTCACTTTTCTTCTGAATGTGGGTTCCGAGGGTGAGACACCTCAAAGCATTGCGTGGGGAAACCAAACACCATTTCTGTCCTTCAGAAGCTTAGGCAATTGCAAGGGATGGGATCCCCAGCCCAAAGAGCTGTCCTCATCCTCTAATGGCCAGACTCTTTTCTTTCTTCTCCACTTACTGCTACCCTTGCTAAAAACGTCAACATTTCTTTTTATTCGTTATTCAGTTTTTGTCAAAAGCTTCTACTAAAAGAGCAATCACCCCAGATCCTTTTTGAAAAGGAGTAATGTAATATAAATCACTCCTTTAAATCATGGTAATATACAGTAGGTTATTACTTAGAATGCTTAGGGCTGGGAGGTGGAGTAGAAAGAGGAAAGAAGGAAGTCTCTCCCAAGAGAATGATTAAAATAGGCTATTTGGCTTCGTTGTGACACTGTAGTTCACACTTTAAATAAATATTGCAGATTTTAGGTTATAAATTGGGTTTTTTAAAAAAATAATTAATTTTATTTTTGGCTGTGTTCGGTCTTCGTTGCTGTGCACAGGTTTTCTCTAGTTGTGGCGAGCGGGGACTACTCTTTGTTGTGGTGCGCGGGCTTCTCCTTGAGGTGACTTCTCTTGTTGCGGAGCACGGGCTCTAGGTGCGCGGGCTCAGTAGTTGTGGCTCGTGGGCTCTAGAGCACAGGCTCAGTAGTTGTGGCACACGGGCTTAGTGGCTCCACTGCATGTGGGATCTTCCCGGACCAGGGATGGAGCCCGTGTCCCCTGCAACCGCAGGCAGATTCTTAACCTCTATGCCACCAGGGAAGTCCCTAAATTAGTTTTAAAAGTCAAACATCCTGGGGAAACATTTTTAGTACATTAGTAATATTATTACTGATATCTTTTCCTCGCAAAACTACCAATAAAGTGATATGAAGTGTCATGGTTCTGCCCATTTTTTTGTCTTACAAGTAGTTATACAAACACAAGATTTCTTTTAATAAACCAAGCAAGTCAAGTTTATTCCAGGAGAAAGAAAAAGTAAAATAGAAACATGTTGAAATCTATGACTAAGATTTTTCAGATGAAAAACCACCAAAGAGTAATTACCTTCTTTCTTTAGCAAACTTAATATACCAAAACTTGGATTTATACAAATGATACCTAGAAAATATTTCTTCTTTGTTAACACGAAGTAAAATTCTTTAAGCATCCTATTTTTCTAGTTCTATTAAGCAATTTATAAATATACCTTTAGCATTAAATGTGTTGTTAATGGGAAACAGCCTCCTTTATAAGTAAAACACAAATCTTCCAAGATTTTAGCAGAAGATAAAAGTCCGCAGGAAGTCATATAGGTTTTCTCCATGTTAATTCCCACTGAAGCTCTGACTCAAGAAGAGACACACACACACCCACCCTCATTCTTTAGTTCCCCTTGACCCAGTCGAAATCGATTTAGTATTGTCTTTTATACTTATAAACACATATACTCATACTGCTTTTGATTTTGCTGTTGTGGCGAGAACATAGGAAATAATTATGGAAAATCCAAACTCAAAAAATAGGCACATTTTTAAAGCATGTATTTGTGATCCTAAAATGACCTCCCTCTGGCCCTAAAGGACTGGTAGAACTTTGCAGACACTTTGCCCAGCTTGTTTCTCCTCTAGTTCTCCACGTTTCTCAAGTTTGCCAAAAAGTCCTGGGAATTATACCCATAAGAACCAATCTAAAATGACTTATCTTAGACAACGATTTTGACATTTTCCTTGCCTTAAATTTTCTTCACCCCCAGATTCTCCACTTAAGCCTAGTTTCCCATATGAGGGACACAAATGATTTACAGGGACATGATGATTAGAATAATGAATTGACTACCACTTTCTAGCCCAGGTTACTGGCTCTCTTCACTTTTGTAGACAGCACACCAAATATAAACCCAGCTGTGTTATTCCCCAACTGGACAACAGCCATTGCTTACACACAAGAGTGTGGCTTGCTCCACACACTGGCAATGGAAGGCATGGAATTCAGGGACTCAGGTTGCCCCGGTCTCCATAAAACCATCCTACATGGAGGACAAAGCCCCTCAAAACTGCAGGAACAAACCACATGGAATACTTGAACTAAAGGAGCCATAGGACTAACCATTTGAGCAGCAAAGGGGGTGGGTTGGGGAGGGTTATTAGGAAATAAATCTTCGGATGAATAGCCCATCGAGAACTGGGATTTGACCACGTGTTGTTTATGACCCAATGTGGGATGTTACCAAATTCCATTCATGGAATTTTATTCATATCTGAAACATAAACTAGGGAAAAGAATTCAACAGCAACAACGAAATGGCAACAAACTCTCAGTAATTAGAATAGGTTCTGTATTTCCACTTTCTGTAGAACAACTACAGTTCAAGAGTAATAGTTTCTTATAAACTGATTAACTCAGTATCCCAGTGAGCAGAGCAGAAACCAAAAATTGGTGAGTTTCCATTTTTTTCAGATGGTTTCCCTTTTCTTTTCATTGCTGTCATGCAATAGTTCATTGCTCTTCCTAAGGAAAAATGTGTTTTGCCAGTAAAGATGTCTTAAGGAGGCTGGTCTTTTTACAGATCAGTGTCCTGATCTTCCCAGACTTGCCGCAAACAAAATTCCTCTCACAGGAACTTCCCCCATAAGCATCCCAACCCACTGCCCTTAAATTCTGATGGGCAACTCCATCCTAGATATTCACATTATCTGACCTCCAGAATTATCTTCCATAAAGTATATATGGATAAAAACCAAGATTTTCAGTGTACAAATGTGGCATTTCTGAATGACTTTTTCTTCTTCAATGGCTTGTGATATTAACATCTTAAATGATCTTCCATGAGAAAACTTTCTATCCAGTTAGTTATCCAAGTGTCTCTTACCAGGAGTGGAATAGAAAAGAGCCTGAAGTGGGTAAGATTTTTGTCATCTCAGCATGAACCTTCAGTACATTAAAACTAAATTACGATGATTCCATAACTTCTCTTGGCCCTAAGAATCATTCTGCTCAGTGATGAAAAGAGAGAGAGAGAAGCACGCTCTGAACAAAAGTTGGCGCAAGAGGAACAGGCATGAAATATTTGGGCTCTACATGGGCTTTTATTTCTCAGGAGCCCACATTCTTGTTGGGCCCGTTTCTTAGATTGCAAGATTCCTTAGGAAAAACAGCTCTATCGTAAGCCAGATACTAATTAATGGCAAAGAATTATATTCTTGCAATAATCATCCAGGGAATTCTTTGGGGTTTATTTGTTTATTTTTCTTTTTGAAAGGTGTTAAATATGCCAGGAAGTACTGTGCTTTGATGCTCATGATACAGTCCTTTTATTTTCACCAGGGGCGTTTTTGCATGCATAGGACAGAGTCCCTCACCAGGTGACAAAAGCAGCTTGGCTGTGTATTGTAGAAGTGAAGTACCTCTTCAGCCATTTTTCACAAAGTATGCTGCTTCTGGACCTTTCCTCAGGACAAGCCTCTACTCTTTATTAGGCCAATAAAAACTTACAGCCCTGGAGTCTTTTCCCCCTCAAACGTGTGACTTTGAGTGTATCCACAGGCCAAGAAGAAAATGTGAAATACTGACACCCAGACCCACCAGTCTGTTCCTGCCTTTAGTACAGGCGTGCTCAGGCACAGATGGGCTTGATGAAGCAGGCTTCTGCCAGGAGACCTGTTTCACCACTTGTATTTATTTGGAGCACCTGAACCTTGACTTCCATAATTGAGGCTTCCGAGAACTGTTATTCTAACAAAACACCTGATGTCTATGGCGTACTCATAACATGCCAGGCATTTAAGTAGACTTGGCTCCTTTCATCTTCACCACATTCCTAAGGGGTAGCTTCCTTATCTTACGGATGAGGAAGCAGAAGCTCAGAGAAGTTCGGAAAGTTGCTCAAGGTCATCCAGCTGAGCAATTAGTAGAGACGGGCTTCAAATGCAAGCAGTTTGAGTCCAGAGCCTGTACCACCTTTTGGGAAGTAGTTTACCTCTTGAAATGAAAGAATGTAAAGAACATTTAAATAACTAAACAAACAAATAATGACAACAACAATGCCTTTACAAGTTCCTTTACTCAGAGCTGTTTATGAAAATCATAGAAGAATTAGTTGAGAATGACTGGGGTTAGTTTAAAATATCCCATAAACTGTATAAAAATGTACAATGAGGTTCTTACATAAACTTACAATTTCTCCTCTCTAAGGAGTTAATGAAAACCCTTCATCAGGTGGGGTTAGGAGAATCACCTTTCTTCTTGTCCAGTCGAAATGCTTCCCTCACTGTTCACTCTCCCAGAGTCTGCTTATCGCACAGTGTCCTTGCCCCAAGGCGATTTGGAATTGCTCAAAGTTGACCTTAAGCACCAAACCATTATTAATAGATTACTGAGAAGGTTTGCACAGTGCCTGCTGTAGACCTTTTTCTTTTTTTTAACTCAGTGAATGGTTTCTCTCTATCATTCTCATCCCCTCCCCTCTCCATTCGCACAATCCTGTAACATTTTATTTATACCTGTTCCAAGAGCTCTACATCTTACATCTGTTTCTGTACTGTGTTCTACCCTCTGCGGCAATATAAGAATTATTTTATTTTGCTTCTTGAGGCGTGAAGTGTGGTTTCCTGACAGAGATCTCCAGCTGACACTGTTGGTGGGTGCCCTAACCTACCCTCTCAGCCTTCACCTCACTGATGACTGAGAACACCTGTGATTCTCCCCTTGGACAGGGAGCAAGCTTGCAGGCTGAGCCAGAAGTGTCAGAATTGGTGACCCTGAGAGCAGTACTCAATCCACTGGTAGATGGGAAATTGGAAGATAAAAACTTCCTCACTCCTGGTTAGTAAAGCTCTGAGGCAAATTCTACCTCATCTCCCAGGGTTCCCCAGGTGCCATGAAAATCCATGTAATACTTTCAAACATACCCCTAGGCAGAGCAGTCCGGGTGACTTCTGTTCAGTCATTTCACATGTAGGCTCAGTGGGAGCTAGAGAAGCTGGCCGAGGTGAGCTGGTGCCAATGTGATTAAAGCACCAGATTATAAAGATTATAATCGTGGATTCTATACAGTATTGGCAAGCATGTGAGAAAACAGGCATTCTCATGTAACCTTTGTTGGAGTGAGAAATGATATAATTCTCGGAAGGCAATTTCGCAACACTCTGAATGTGTGCATACACTGTGGCTCAGAAATTCCCCTTTTAGGAATTGATTCTGCAAAGATACTTACCCGTGCATGTCTAGAAACTTTCATCGTAGCATATTTATAGTAGCAAAAACAATGTCCCTCAAAAGGACACAGAAAAGTTGTGGTGCATTCATATAAGGGAATACTTCATAGCCTTAAAGAAATGAGATGAATCGGTGTATATTGGGGTAGAACATCTCCAAGATATACAGTTAATAAAATGAAAAGGCAAATTACAAAATATTGTCCCTTTCTGTTTTAAAAAATTATATACAAGTAAGCCAGATCATATCGAAAGACATATTATTTTCTGGATAGGAAGACTAAATGTGAAAAAGATACCAGTTTTAGGTTATTTAATAAACGGAATGCCATCCCGATAAAAAAAAATAACATCGGATTTCTTTTCCGGAGCTAGATAAATGAATTCTAAACTTTATGCTAAAAAAATAAATAAATAAACCAGCAAGGAGAGCCAGAAGAGCAAGAGCCTGAAAAGGATGAGCAATATGGGGGGTGCGAAACACAACCCCTATCAAATATTAAAACATATTATAAAAGCCTCTATAATTCAACTGTATGGTACTGGTGCATGAAAAGACAGACCAATGGAACAATAGAAAGTACAAAAATAGAGCCCAATTGATATGGAAATGTAATAGATGATATAGATGGCATTTCAAATCAGGGGACAAAAGATGGACTTTAAAATATTCTTTTTAATGAAAAACTTTTTGACTTAGAAATTTTAGAATGAATAGCCATGTAAACAAAGGTAAAATTGGATCCATATTTCATACCATATACCAGCATACATTCTAAATGGATCAAGGGTCTAAAAGTACAAAAATAACCCATATTAGTATTAAAGGAAAACATGAGTGAATTCATTTAAAACTTCAGAGTAAGGAAAATCTTCCTATCTAGGACTCAATATCCAGACACAATAGGATAAAAAAAGCCTTCACATGGCAAAATCTTCATAAGCTAAGGCAAAAGACAAAGGACAAATTGGGGAAAGTGTTTGTGATGTTTATCATGGAGCTAATCTCTGTAATATATAGACCTATAGTCTATATTATAGACTGAGAAAAAAAGACTGGCAACCTGGGTGGAGGAAAGAGGATACAGACCTCCAGTTATAAGATGATCCAGGTACAGCATGATGACTATAGTTAACAATACTATAGTATGTTCTTGGAAGTTGCTAAGCAAGTAGATCTTAAATGTTTTCACAACAACAACAAAACAGTAATTATGTGAGGTGATGGAGGTGTTAACTAATCTTATTATACTAGTCATTTTGCAATATATATGTGTGTCAGATCATCACCCTGTACATCTTAAACTTACACAATGTTATATGTCAATTATATCTCAGTAAAACTGAGGGGAAAATGATTGACAACCTGATAGAAAATTTGGAAGAGCCATGAATAGATAATTTCTAGAAAAATAAAAACATATGACCTTTAAACATAGGAAAAAATTTCAACCTCACTTACACTAAGAAAAATTAAAATACGAGATAAAAAAATAAAGCAATTATACTCCAATAAAGATGTAAAAACTATTTTTTAATGAATAAATAAAAAGAGGAGATATGGGGATATATGTGTATATATATAGCTGATTCACTTTGTTATAAAGCAGAAACTAACACACCATTGTAAAGCAATTATATTCCAATAAAGATGTTAAAAATAATACAATGAGATATTATTTCTCTACCAACAGATTGACAAAAATCCAAACTCCTACAATTTCCTCTGTTGTGGAGGAACTGGAACTCTTATACATTGTTGGTGGGAATGCATAATTGTGCAACCCCTGAAGAGGGGCATTTAGCAATAACTAGAAAAATGATGTGTATTTACCCTTGACCCGGTCATCCCACTTTTAGAAATGTATCCCAAAGGAAAAAATTATATATACACAATTTATTTATTGCAACATTATTTATAATAGCAGAAGATTGGAACCAACTCAAATGTCCATCAATGGGATACTGGTTTAAAAAAAAACAAAATGCCTCCACACAGTTGAATCTATGCAGCTATAAAAAATAATTAAGGCAGTACTTGATTTATTGATACAGAATGATGTTCAGAACGTATTATTAAGTTATTATTTTAAAAAGCAAAGTGAAGAATAGTGTGTTAATATCCTATATTTTAGGTAACAAAGGGGAATACATACATACATATATATGTCCTTATATTTTCACAGCATAAACACTAAAAGTTTAAATCAAAAATTAATAAAAATTGTTACACATAGAAGAGGTAGGAAACAGAATGGAAGGATCAGGGATGGAGGCAATATTTCTCTTAAGATACCTTGTTATAGTTTGCCCAGGAGACATGTACTTCTTTTAACTCATTCAAACAATAAAAGTAAGTCAAAATGAAAAGAGAAATCTCTATAGACTGAAAGCAAATTGGAATAAATGAAAATAATTGTATGTCATATTGGTAACATAACTTCACAGAGAAAGGCAAAACTTCAAGTAACTTCAGAACACAGTTGTTTGACCACATATAATTGATGGGATATAGTCAGTAACTGCAAATAAGTTTCAGCATCATTTATTAGTTTTGTTAGTAACAGTAATATTCATATTGTTCTTACTGTTATTTTGAAACTTTTATATATGGCAGGATAAAATAAATAAGCAATAATGTTATAGGGAAAAAACATTTTTAGGTTAAAAATAGATACTAGAATAAAATCAAACAATTTAAGTAAGAATTCTGTAATCATATTTTTACTGGAAATATCAGTATGACCTCATAATTTTTAAAGTATATTTTCTGTCTCTGACCACTGAAAAATCCAATAACAATGATCATTTGCAATACTTAGAGTTAGATCTCTAAATACCATCCCCACTCCCAGAAAAAAACCCACAAACACCAAAGAGGATTCTTGGAGGAATGACTAAGTTTTGCAGAGAAAAAAAGACAGAGAGAGGAAGGAAGGAAGGAAGGAAGGGAATGTGTAACATGACCCTGAGCATTCTGTTGTGCCAGAAAGTAATGAAGTGTTTTAAAGATGAACACAGTCAATTCTAAAGAATGACGGAGCCAGCTTGAATGTGTTCTCCACAGTCAACTTGCGAATCAAAAAGAATCAAGACTAACTGACTGAAATCATACTAAATATTTAAAAATCCAAGAATTTGTAAAATACTCAAAAAAGCCCTCAAAAAATAATCTGTGTCCATTGAAATTAGCTTGTACATGAACTCTCTTTCTACAATGGTAATGAAAGCGGAAGAATTGGCACATTTATTGTGTCTTTCCTACACAAGTTCTATTTCTAAATATCCACATAGCTGTAATAGATGCCAGAAAGTACCACGTTACTGAATGTTTAGAGCTGCTAAGTGTATAAAGGAATGATAAAATCCAAAAACATCTATTCTATGATCCCTAATGAAGTAATTGATTCAGGCTATGGTCATCAACAAATGCTAAAACTCTAGAAGAAAGGTCAATGGGAACTAGATATTTGCAGGGTGCCAAGCATTGATTACTTATTTGTTATAAGGAGGAAAGAAAAACTTTATATTGGAGAGACTAGGCTGTTACCTTCACCACACAGATAAATCTTGCCAACACTAAGAGTGGGACAATTAGCTATGGTGACACTCCTCAGCTGCTGCAATCTGAAGGATGTGGCATCACCTATGAAATAGTCTTGTCAAAAAGTCAATCCTGGGCTTCCCTTGTGGTGCAGTGGTTGAGAGTCTGCCTACCGATGCAGGGGACACGGGTTCGTGCCCCGGTCAGGGAAGATCCCACATGCCGCGGAGCGGCTGGGCCTGTGAGCCGTGGCCGCTGAGCCTGCACGTCCGGAGCCCTGTGCTCCGCAATGGGAGAGGCCACAACGGTGAGAGGCCCGTGTACCGCAAAAAAAAAAAGTCCTGTAAAAAAGAATGAAATAATGCCATTTGCAGCGACATGGATGGACGTAGAGATTATCATACTAAGTAAGTCAGACAGAGAAAGACAAATATCATAAAATATCACTTATATGTAGAATCTAAAAAATGATATAAATTAACTATTTTACAAAACAGAAATAGTCTCACAGATATAGAAAACAAATTTATGCTTGCCAAAGGGCATAATGGGGTGATGAGGAGGGGGCGATAAATTAGAAGTTTGGGATTAACATATAAACACTACTATGTATAAAACAGATAAACAACAGGGACCTACTGTATAGCGCAGGGAACTATATTCAATGTCTTATAATAACTTATAATGGAAAGAATCTGAAAAAGAATATACATACATACATACATACATATGTATATATATAACTGAATCACTTTGCTGTATACCAGGAGCTAACACAACATTGTAAATTAACTATACTTCAATTTTTAAAAATGGTTAAAAAAAAGTCAATCCTGAATCTAAGCAACTGTAGAAAGAATTTTCTTACAGTTGTAGAAAGGCAATCAGAAAAATTGAAAGCACACTGAATATTAGATGGAAGAATTGTTCTCAATTTTGTTATGTGCAATTAGGAAAATGAGCTTTTTGTGTGGAGCTGTATTTCGCATTTATACTGTACTGTAGTATTTAGGGATGAAGTGTCATGACATCTAGGATTTGCTTTAAATGCTTCAGCAAAGCAAAGTATAGATTAAAAAAAAAGATGAAATACGGCAAAATGTTAATCACTATTTACACTCACAGAGAAGTATTTGCATAAAGAGTTCATTATAATCAGCTATTTTATGAATATATTTTCAAAACTTTTTGAAAACATTTAAAAGGGACAACTTGTAAAAACTAAAATTTTAGGACATTCCACTTTTATTCTTAAAATATACATATACAATTTTCTGTGTATAAACAAAGTTTGCTTTCACTCAGTCATTCATTAATCGTGGTGCTGCTCACCATGTTGGGAACATCGTCCAGGCCCTCATGGGAGCCTACATTAGAGATGAGGAAGCAAACATTAAACTAATTGTGAAATTAATTATTTAACTGCAGCTGTGATGAGACCTCAAAGGAGAAGCCTAGGCTGTGAGTAGACATCTAATACCAGGACATCTGGCCTTGGCCGGGGAAGTGATGGCCAGGCCAAATGCAAGAGAAATGTATTTTTCCCAAATGCAATAGAATCCTGGGAGCTCATGAAGAGAAACAGCTGAATTATTGGCAGCAAGAGAGGACTTGAAGGTTTGGGGCTGGAGCCAGCTTCAGGTGTGGAGAGTCAGTCAGGCGTGGACAGAATCTCTAGGGACACACACACACACACACACACACACACACACACACACACACACACGCATGCACGCGCACACACACACACACATGCCTTGTCATGCGTTAATCTGGCAGGAAAACGGGGTCCTTATCAAGATGGGCCAAACAGAGGTGGTGAGGCAGGGAGAGAAGCTGGTTAGGGACCCCCTGCCGGAGTCAGTAGTGCTCCATTTGCTGATAGAGAGAGAGCTGAGGGCCAGCTGGGAAAAGCTGGGAAAGACCAGGGCCAGGGAAATTAGGCAGGGCTCACCCAAGCACACATAAACTTGGATAAAAGATCAGACTCAAGTTTATTTACAAACAACAGTGCATTGCTTGAATTCCCCAAATTAACACTCCTAGAAGAGTATTAACTAGAAGTCCTTCCAGATTGCAAACTTGTCTTGGAGCAATAATAAAATATCTTGCCTCTTCTGTCCAAAAGAAGAGATTGGATTGTCTCTTGGCTTTGGCTAGGCAAATGTATCCTCCTTGGAAAAAGCCTTTCTGTTTCCTTATCCTTTAAAGGTGGAATAACAGTAGTGAGTCTAAAAGAGCCTGTACCTATGGCTTAATCCTTTTTTTATTATGAAATATGTTAAGTGCATGTGAAGTGCAGCGTATTATTATACAATGATACCTTACCTACCACTCAGAATTTTAAAAGTTTAACATACGATTAATATATTTGCTAGTTAAGAATAAAACATGACACATACAGTTGAAGTCCCTTTTATATCCTTCCCTGAAGCTATTCTCCTTCCCTCCTGGAAGCAACTACTTTCCTGAGTTTACTATATATAAATGAAAAGTTAACTTCATATATATGAAAAGCATATGTATGTGAAATATATACAAATATATGTATATGAAAAGTATACATCCACAAATAACACACAGTATGGTTTTGTGCATCTTAAACAAATTTTACAATAAGTTATCCAAGTCTTATCACACTATAAAATATCAGCCTGCAACATGTTTTTGTCACTTAATATTGTTTTTTCAAGATTCATAATATAGATCTAGTTTATTCAGTTTAACTATTGGTCATATTCCATCATGAGAATACTCTATAATTTGTTCATCCGTTTCACCTACTGGTGGGCATTTTAAAACTGTAAACTGGGGCTTCCCTGGTGGCGCAGTGGTTGAGAGTCCGCCTGCCGATGCAGGGGACACGGGTTCGTGTCCCGGTCTGGGAAGATCCCACATGCCGCGGAGCGGCTGGGCCCGTGAGCCATGGCCGCTGAGCCTCCGCGTCCGGAGCCTGCGCTCCGCGACGGGAGAGGCCACAGCAGTGAGAGGCCCGCGTACCGCAAAAAAAAAAAAAAAAAAAAAAAAACAAACTGTAAACTTTCAAATATTATAGATCATACTGCTGCAGTGAACTTCCTTGTGCATTACTTTAGGTATACATGTGCAATTTTCTCTAAGATTTACACCAAGAAGTGGAATTTTTGTTTCTAGCTTTTAATCTAAATATGACTCTAGCATCCTTAGGTGAAGAATCTATCCTCAAACTGCTTTGACCTTGGGGGTGACAGAGAGATTCAGCAAGACTAAGGATTGTTGATGGATTATATCATCTTGTGGAATGATTAATATACATTTATTTATAGGACATTAGGACATTGCTTCCTTGCTTGCTTTATTAATTATAATTTTGTTAATCAGTTAATGATTATATATATATAGTTACATATTATAATTTACCTACCATAAATAACTTCCAATTTTATTGGTATATACTCCCTTCAACCCAAGGTATTTAGTTAAACAAATCTTAGTTCCCCCGGGGAAATCTTAGGATAACATCTTCTCATCTTTCATAACCCAAGGACTGTTCTTCTATCAAACTGCAAATAAATTCACTAGTTTTCTTATTTTATATTAATAAGGACTGCTCGATCCAAGTGTTGGATCTTTAGAAGATAACTGATGTTACCATACTGTGTTTATCTAACTTCCAGCTGTAAACCAAGAATCTTAATATTTTAGCTATCCTGTGATTTCTTCAAGGAAACCCGCTTAAATAACATCACTGATCTAGAACCCAGCAGATATAACCTATATGACCTAAACTTCTGAATTACTAAACATGATTTTAATTATTAACATATTAAATATTAATATAAACTGTTAACATATTAAAGCATTTCATTCCAACTATTTATATGTGCAATCATACATTACCTAGAAAGATATGAGAGAAAAGAAAATAATCCAATGTTAAGAGCAAAGTAAATCAATGATAAGTGCAGATTATGAATCGATGAAGAGTTCTCTAATGACTATTCATAGCTAAATTTGTTTTGCTTTTTGTTGTTGTCTCATTTTCCATCCATGAAAGAGATAATGCTATGACTTTCATTCACATTTGCTCGGGGAAAATGTGAGAACTGATACATAACTTTAGTTAAACTCATTAAATTGTTGGATTTATTGAGTTGATTTAACTCAGTTAAAATAAATCAGGTTATCTCAACATAGACCACCATTAGATGGTATTATCTGGCAAAAAAATACATACGAGCTTAACTTCAGCCGAACGTAGTGGGAATAAGTATAATGTGTTTTCCATTCCTGTCTTCATAGATATCCTCTAAACTTTAGATGACCTGACGTCATTCCAGAATGGGCCAGAAGCCTTAGATTCTCCCCCATTCAAAGTTGTACTGCTGAAGCTGGATCAGAAGGAAGCAGCCCACAATTTGTGTATCAGCACCAGTAACTATTAAATCGAATAAGCAAGTTCTGAAGGTCATAGTGAGATGAGATGAGGAAAACTTATTCAGCCTTATGGATACTTTTATTTTCTATGAAGATGATCTGTGCTTCTTGAACATTTCATAAACACAAAGGTACAGTGCCATAAATAATCATATAAGCCAGGTATCACATTTCATTCAGAGAGAAACAAATGCTTACCTTTTCTGAGAAGAAAGCGTATGTTTCCAGGCATTCCCTAATGATGCTGTTTATGTGTGATCAGTTTTGAGGGGCAAGATTGCATTTACGAGAAAATTTTGTTGCTAATTTACACTTAGACTGAATCCACCAGTTGAGAGCCTCTCACCTGGGCAAATGCAGAGACAAAGAGCTTCCCTTCCTACCATCTCCATGTATAGGACAGCCTCAGAGACTGAAGTCCAGACCCAATAATAGCTAACGGTTTTTAGCATTTACTGTGTGCCAAGTACTGTTTTATGTGCTTTTAAAGTATTAAGTCATCGAATCGTCACATAACCACATGGGTTAGAAGCTATTATGATCCCCATTTTACAGGTGAGGAATTTGAGACACAGATAAAGTAACTTATCCAAGTTGCACAGCTCCGGAGCTAGTGCTCTCAAGCACTCGACCACACTGCATATTTTACACAGCTCCAGTAGAGCCAATCAGCTACACACTTGCTGCGGTCCAAAGCCCTCAGGGAGACCGGATCTCTTCGGGAGCCATTCTAGGCTTTGGGACCCACTGCCCAGACCCAAAATCCAAAGGGAAAGATGAAAACAAAATAAAACAAAACTAAGAGTTAGACCTGCCATTCATTTTGAGGTGGCCGTCAGAAAGTCCTGGAGACTCTTCAAATCAAAGGCAGTTTGGAGCTTCCTGTTTTTTTCTCAAGATTGGAATTTCATAAACCCCATAAACAGTTCTTCAAATGCTAATAGTTGTACTACCAAAAAGTGAGGGGAGATCTCCTGGTCAAATAAATTTGGAAAAAAATAACATTCTACTGAAGATTCACAATGAATCATAATGAATATGAATATATATTGAAGGCTCATAGAAATCCTTCGATAAAGAAACTTGTTTAATTTTGTTTAAGCTAGTATTTCCCGAAGTTGTTTTCCTTAACATTTCCATGGAGCTTCATATGGGACCGGTGCTCTAAGAATGAGGTTGGCCAGCGGCCCCTTAAGCCTGGTGTAGGAAGATGTAGATAGATCCTCTCTGGTCTGCCATGCCTTGAAAACATTCCACAAGAACCCTTACAGCCTCTGCATCACCCCTCCTCCCAGCCTAGCCTTAGGAAAGCTTTCTCCTCTGAGAACTTTAGCAGGACCTGGGTTCTGAGGTTGGTGCTCTGTACCCCCAGGCCTAGGCTTAGCTTCCTAAGTCTCCTTGGTCTTTTCTCTCAACAGCTTGATGTGTGGCCCTGAGCAACTTGAGAATGAGACATTCAGATCTAATCCCAAAATCAGGGAGCCAAGACATTTTGTTTGGATTTTTGGAAGATATTTGGCAATTTTCCATAGAAGTGGTTCCTCAATAAGCAATGAATCATAAACATCCATTACGGACAGGAGCAACTGTGTATTAATAGACCAGACACACACTGTCCTTATAACCTTTTCTCCAAAGTGGAGCTAAATTGAATTAATTTTTTTTCCACAGTAAACTACTCTGCATTTTTTAAGGGTATGAGAAACCTGGAAATTACAAGGCAAGCCACAAATGAATTGCTGTTCAGTAAAGTCACACAACTAATAGAACGTTAATTTACCCTGTGACCAAACGTGGCATCTAGTTCTCAGAGTATCAAAGAACACCAAGCCAGGCAGTGACCACTTTACAGGTATCTACTGCTCCACCCAACCAAGGGTCTCAGAACATTTAAAAAGTGTCAACGGATTAGGATTTTCATTTTACTGGAGCAGAACAATACATAGGCTAGTGAAGTTGTTTTATGACATCCCCATCATCGTCTCCTTTTTCAGTTGCTAGGGAAAGTGGGAATTAGGACTGTTTTTTTCTTAACCACTTAATTGAGGTATGATTGACATAGAAACCGCTACACGTACTTAATGTGTACAATGTGATGAGTTTGGAAATAAGTATACATCCATGAAACATCACCACAATCTATTCCATAAACATATCTATCGCCTCCAAAAGTTTTCTCCCACCTCCTTTATCATTATCGTTATTATTATTTTTTATTTGCATGTGTATGATAAGAATGCTTAACATAAGTTCTACCCTCTTAGCAAATTTTTAAGAATACAAGACAGTATTATTACCTTTAGGCACTACACTGTGTAGTAGATCTCTAGGACTTATTCATCTTGCATAACTGAAACTTAGTACCCTTTGACTAATACCTCCCCATTATCCTCTCCCCCAGCCCCTGGTAACCACCATGCCACTCTCAGCTCCTCTGGATTTGACTATTTTAGGTTCCTCATGTAAGTGGCATCATGTAATATTTGTCCTTCTGTGTCTGGCTTATTTCAGGTAGCATAATATCCTCTAGGTCCATCTATAGTGTCACAAATGGCAGGATTTCCTTCTTTTTAAAGGCTGAATAATATTCCACTGTATGTGTATACCACATTTTCTTTGTGCCTCTGTTGATAGACATTTAAGTTGATTCCACATCTTGGCTATTGTGAATAATGCTGCAATGAACATAGGAATGCAGATATCTCTTCAAGATCCTGATTTTAATTCCTTTGGATATATACCCAAAAGTGGGGTTACTGGATCATATTATACTTGCTAAGGTGCTATCCATGAAAATCATGAAGATGGTTAATGTCATTCTGTGTTTAAGTTATAATTTTCACAAGAAATACATGAAACTTCTCATTAGATTTTTACAACAATGACCTAAAACTATTATTATAACAAGTGAAATCTGCACAGTGGGAAGGGGGGTAGCTATGTGACATTGGCCAGATTTGTTTCTATGGCTTTAGTTTCCTCATATTAAAAGAGAGACTTGAAAGTCATTAAGCTTCTTTTAAACTCTGAAATTCTATGAATATACTATAACCTGTTATGAGAGTGGAAATGATCCATTATGTAGAATTACATAATTTATATTGAACTTTTCCTGTGGGTTTGCCTTAATTCCTCAAAGAAATGGCTGTAACTGACATTTCCTGTACCTCTTCATAGAGTGTCTGGTACCATGTCTGTTTTCTTCTATACTATGCCTCCATGCCTAGCACAGGCTCTGGTGTTCAATAAATACTTGTTGACCAGCTGACACAGAAGACAACTCTGCCTTTACTATGCCACTAAAACTTCTCACCCAGAGTCTACTAACCTCTTAGTGTCCAAGCCGAATGGCCTTCTCTTGATCCTTATTCTTCTTGACCTCTCTGTAACTTGGGACACTGTGAGATTGAATCTTCTGCCTTTCTCTTAGCCTTCTCAAGGAGTTGGACCACCAATCGCTCCTTTAAAGGAAAATAACCCTTTCTGAAGAAGTTGGCTTGACAACCACTTGTTATAGCATCTGAACTCTCACCCTCCACTTTGACCCTCATGTGATCTCCTAATCCTGTGTACCTGGCTTGGAGTTCAGTCTTCTGAATTATTTGGACCAGAGCTGCCTGCACTACAGGCAAGGAAAGGTCCAGGTTCTTGGCTAGAAAATGAAGTAATAATAGCGAGGAATTGACTCAGGAATTCACCAACAACATGACTGGCCCAACATGATAGCAGAGTCAGTAGGGGAACTACAACCGGAACAAAGTCTGAAAATCAGAAAACTCTGCATGATATCAGGTACTTAGTCCCATAAAGCAAAAGTAGCAGGGATGCTTAGAAGCAGTGATGGCAAGGCAGCCGCCAGGGCCTGCTTGTTGGCCTAGTCCATCTGTAAGGCATATCAATCTCTTTGGGCTCTTCATAAACGCAAGTCATTGAATGTGTACACATAGAGTAGGGGAAAGGAAGGCAGCTTTTCATGCTTAGTGGATTCTTTAGATTTTATACTTCCTCGTGATCAAGGAAAAGGACAAAGTTGGTCTCTTTCATTTTACAATAGCACTTATTAGGTACCAGGTGCTGTATATGCACTATTCCATTTAATTCTCCCAACAACCATATGAAGTAGGCAACATTCTTCCAATTTTTCAGGAAAGTGAGTCTTAGTAAGGTTTATTACATGCTCAGACTCGCTGGAATTTGGATCCAAGTCCTCCATACCCTTAACTACCCTCTTACAGTGCCTCTCAGCATTCAATAGATAAGTGCTAGACAATTTATTGGACCTATGGAGGGTAAAACCATGAATTAGACATAGTTCCTGTACTCAAGGAGTTTATGTTTTAATGGGATAAATAGGATCCAATCAAATAGGTATCATACAAAGCAGAATTGAGTGCCATAGGAAATTAAAACAACTACAGCAATTAGAGACAGAGTGAATAGTATGAGTACAGGTATCAGAGAAGAAGAGCACAAGATGGACACAGGAATGTTCACTAATGCAGGACTGCTAGGGAGGATGAAGCTTGAAAGGAGGTAGGAGAAGATGCAGTCAGAATGGAAGTTTGAGATGGATAATGAAGAACTTTAAATTTCCAGCCTAGATTTGATTGTATTCATTCCAGAGAACAATCGATGTTTTCAAGCAGGAGGGTGCTTTCGATAAAGAAGTCTAGAAGTGGTCTGCAGTGAGGATTGAAAGTGGATCAGCGTGAGTGAGAAAGAATATTAAGGAGGTTGGAAACTATGGAGGCCAAGAACTCCAGCCAAGAGGGAGAGAACTGAATTAGAGAGGGACAGAGGGACTAGGGAAAAGGGGACGAATGGGGGGAAGTGAGATTAACAAAAGTTGGTAAACAAATAAATGTGGGGAATAAGTGAGAAAAGAAGTAAAAATGACTCTAAGATTTTCACCCTGGATGATTAGAAAAATGATGGTGTCAGCGTCAGAAATGATAATGGAGCTCAGAAAGGAACTGAGGAGGAAGAGTCCTTAAAGGGAAAGTGATGAATACAATACCAACATGGACATGTTCACAAGGAGTTCAAGGGCAAACACCAGGTAGGAATTGAAAGTGCAGGACAGATGATCAGAAGATCAGTCAGGGCTGGATAGAGAAATGGCTGTGTCCCACGCATGAAGAATTGAAGCCATGCCAGAACCATGGGAAAGGAATCTTTCATTCATTCAGTTAACTTTTATTGAGCCCTTATTCTATACCAAACACTGTCTGAGGTCTTAGGGACATAATGGTAACAGAAGTCTTGCCTTCATGGAATTTATTTTCTAGAATGTAAACCAAAGAGCAGAAGATCAAAGGTGGAGCCTTAGAGAACATTTACTCTTAGAAGATGGAAGAGGAAGAAAAACAAGGCAGGGAACAGACAGAATTCTATGTCTCAGATATTGAAAGAGGAGAAATTTCAAGAAAGAGTGGAAATATTGCAGAGAATTACTTTGTTGTAATAATTCCATAAACATTCATCAAGTGCCTTGAACCTACTAAACATAGAACAGAAGACCAGAAAAGAGTCTACACTTGAGGAGCTTACATTCCAGTAAAAGCCTGCAAAGGCAAACAAATTAAAGATAATTATTCATTGTCATAAGTGTCATAAAGAAACAAACAGGATGAAGAAGTGAGGAGAAGCTGAAGAGGGAGAAGGCTTTATAGGCTGCCAGGTGAGACCTCTTAAAGAAGTGACATTTGAACTGAGACCTGAGAATGATTACCTATTACAGAGTCATGGAAAGAATGTTCTAGGTAGAAAGAACAACAAAGGCAAAAGTGTGAAGTCGTCAGAGGAGCAGAAAGGAAGCCAGTGTGGCCGGAGCCTACTGAACAGGAAGAGGACTGGTATGAAATGAGGCTGGACAAACAACTGCCGGTGGGCAGCAGAGAGTTTGTTCTGTGACAGAGAAGATAAGGAAAGGGCCAGATTTGGACTGAAAATAAATAGAATTTGTTGAGAGGTTAGTTATGGGAGAGGAAGGAAAGGGGAAATCAAAGCTCCTCCGCTAGAGTAATCAGGTGGATCCTGGTGCCATTTCTTTTGATGTGAAAGACTGGGAGAAAAATACATTAGAGCAATAGAGAGCTCCATTTAGGATATATAAAATTCAAGATACCTGTGTGACTATTACTTAGATTGCCAAATAATGGGTTTGGGCAATAAGGAGGCTATTTTTTTCTAATTGGAGATGTGGTCCATGGTAGTTCTGAGGTAATACCCTTAAAAACACTTACCTTCTAGCTCCAGAAGAAAGTCTCTGTGAAGAGTCTAATTGGTGTGATTTGGGCTCAGCGCCCAAGTACAAATAGACTCCTATGACTGGATCTTACCTGTCACATTCCCATTCTTCTTGCTGGTGGGCAATAGGGCCAGAGAAAGTATGCAGGGTCCGTTACCAGAAAGAAGGTGAAAGGATTTGCCACACAGACAACAAACATAACCGCCAAAGGCAGAAGAGTTGGCTCTACTCCTGCCCATATGGCAAATTTTTTTCTGGTGTCTTCTCTGCTAAAATATCACAACAATTTGTTTTATTAGAGACAAAAGTCACACTGCAAAATGGTAGCTGTACGTGAGCATCTTTGGCAAAGTAGGCTGACTTTGATGCTACAGCCAATTGGCCATCCCGAAGTGATTCCTACTAAGAGACAGAAAGGCTGAAAAATAAGTTGCCAGCTTGATCTAAGTGTTCATTCATTTCCTCATTAAACAAGTAATTAATAGTTAGCACTTAATATGTGCCAGGAGATGTGGGGTATATATAGATGTAAAAGACAAAGCCTTTAATCCTGTGGAGGAGACTAGATATGAACATAAACAGTAATGCAGTAGAGAATGGGTTAAATGCCATTTGAAACCAAGTCCACTATAGGAACCTAGCCATCATAATTTAAGGAGGATGTGGTACTTATGTAGAGGAAAAGAAATATGAGAGAAGAGGTTTTGCCAAAGTGTGGAGATAAGAAGGACAAGGTGGGATAGGAGAATGGTCAAAATATCTGGTGAACTAGATGCTAAATTTGTATTACAAAGTAGTAAGATATAGGGGTTGAAAGGTAGGTTGGGGCAAGATGATAGAAGGCCTTGAATGCCAGGCTTGTAGGACTGGACTTGATAGGATCCCTCCCTGGGCTTGAGTGGAGGAATTACAGGATCGAAGCAGGTTTGCTTGGTGGTGAGTTGGGGAATCATTAGAGGTGGGGTGACAGGGAAGACTCGAGAGGTCACCACACCCTCTGTGCATAAGTGACGGAGCTGAGCTTGGGAGAAGATGGTAGCACTAGAGGAAAAAAGATGGATGGAAGTATGAAGAAGTATTTGACTGGACTGGAGGATGGGAGGTAGGGAGAGTTTCAAACAGGAAGGAAAAGAGAAATGAGCTAAAAGTGACTGAGGTTTTGGGATTAATGAAAAGGAAAAAGGAAGTTTTGCTTCAGAAACAGGAAGGTCTGGGGGTTTGGGGAAGACATGGTTTGTTGATTTCAGACCTAATGTATTGAGTCTGAGGCACCAGGTGGACAGCCTGGAGTAGTTTTTCATCAGTGGGTTGGGCACGTGCAATTGGGACCAGGAAAGCCACTGGACTGGAGACAAATCTTCGGTTGCCATTGGCTGACAGGTGAGCGCTGAAGATGTGACCGCCAGGGCAGAAAGTGTTTGGGAAGGGCTGAGGTCAGAACCTTGGGTAACACAATTAGGAATCTGGTAGTGACAGGAGTCAGAGCAGAGTCTGGGGAGGTCAGAGAGTGAAAGAGAAAATATGCTTGTGACGGAAGCCAAAGAATGATCCACCAAGTCTTTTGTGATGATTAACCTGATTTCAGAGAAGCAGTTACCTTGCAGCAAATTGAAAACACATCTTTCATCCTTACTCAACCCCCAGGGGCAGATCCTTAGGCTGAGGACAGATTTGTATGCAAACAGTGCTACCAGTTAAGTGAGATTTGTCACTCTAATTTGAACAGGCACTTGTCACATGAGTTAGACTAATAATCTCCTGGTTTCTCGGAGAGAGAAGGCCTTGACCCCATAGACAGCATCTGGACTGCTTTGAGGCTTCCTTCTCGACTATATTCAGGAGTGGAGCTGGAGTTGGAGGACAGGGAGCCAAGAAACTTGACATTCAAAGAGAGGAAGTTCACCCAGAGGCAGATTGGAGGGCTGGATTATTCAGGGAAGAGGAGGATTTGTAGTAGGGGAATTAGAAAACCACATCTAGAAGACATTTTTTTTCTCTGTTGTGTTTTATTAGAAGGGGAAGAATAGGAATGAAAATTAAAAGGGGAACTAATATATGAAAAAAGCGATGTTATCAGATATTTGGGTTAATAAACTCTATTCCCTCATTCAGAAACTTGAGTATTATATTATATTGCCCGCTTTTAAAAATAACAGTAAGTCACTTATTTCTAAAAAGAAAAAAAAAAAAGTAATGCATTGTTGAAACTAAAAAGTGTGGAAACACGCACACAAAAAAAGTGCAAAGAAAAAAATCAGATTACCTCTAACCCTAATCCAGAGAAACTCCTGTTAAATGTTGATGTATAAAATTCCATTTGGAATTGGACAATTAGGCTTTTTCCAATTTTTTTTACTATTATAAACAATATTATGATGAATACCCTTATACATTCATTTTGAATACTTATTTTAATAATTTATTAACATAAATCCATTTAAGTAGAGTTTTTGGGTAAAAGCTTTTGATAAATACTGCCAAATTTCTCTTCAAATAACTACACAAATTTGCTCCTCCACCATCAATGTAACAGAATGTCTATTTTTCCCCACATTCTCATCAAATCTTTTATATTAATTTGGATTTAACTAAATACATAGCTGGGTTGAATTTTTTTCCCAAACATTATTGACCATTGGTATTTCTTTTTTTTGTTTGTTTCATTTTTTATTTTTTTGTTTCTTTTCTTTTTTTAAAATTTTTATTGGAGTAGACTTACAATGTTGTGTTAGTTTCAGGTGCACAGTAAAGTGAATTAGTTATACCTAAATATATAACTACATATAATATATATACATATATAACTACATATATACATATATGTATATATACATATATAACAACATATAATACATGTATATGTTATACATATATATACATATATATATCTATTCTTTCAGAGATTCTTTTCCCATATAGGTTATTACAGAATATAGAGTAGGGTTCCCTGTGCTATACAGTAGGTCCTTATTAGTTATCTATTTTATATATAGTAGTGGTATATGTTAATCCCAGTCTCCTAATTTGTCCCTTCCCCCCACATTTCCTCTTTGGTAACCATAAGTTTGATTTTGAGATCTGTAAGTCTGTTTCTGTTTTGTAAATAACTTCATTTGTCTTATTTTTATTAGATTCCACATGTAAGTGATATCGTATGATATTTGTCTTTCTCTGTCTGACTTACTTCACTTAGTATGATAATCTCTAGGTCCATCTGTGCTGCCACAAATGGCGTTATTTCATTCTTTTTTATGGTTGAGTAATATTCCATTGTATATATGTACCACATCTTCTTTATCCATTCATCTGTCGATGGACATTTAAGTTGCTTCCATGTCTTGGCTATTGTAA
This sequence comes from Pseudorca crassidens, assembly GCF_039906515.1. Classification (NCBI taxonomy): domain Eukaryota; kingdom Metazoa; phylum Chordata; class Mammalia; order Artiodactyla; family Delphinidae; genus Pseudorca; species Pseudorca crassidens. The sequence continues at coordinate 48,662,629 of NC_090296.1, read as the reverse complement.
ATAGTGCTGCAATGAACACTGGGGTGCATGTATCTTTTTGAATTACGGTTTTCTCCAGATATATGCCCAGGAATGGGATTACCAGGTCATATGTTAGTTCTATATTTAGATTTTTAAGTAAACTCCATACTGTTCTCCATAATGGTTGTACCAATTTACATTCCCACCAACAGTGTAGGAGGGTTCCCTTTTCTCCACACCCTCTCCAGCATTTATTGCTTGTAGATTTTTTGATGATGGCCATTCTGATTGGTATGAGGTGATACTTCATTGTAGTCTTGATTTGCATTTCTCTAATAATTAGTGATATTGAGCATCTTTTCATGTGCTTTTTGGCCATCTGTAGGTATTTCTTCTTTTGTGAATTGCTTGTGTATGTCTTTTTCCCATTTTTCTTTTGAGATGTTCATCTTTTTCTTAATTTTTAAGAGTTTTTTATATAATAAGGATATCCATTCTTTATCTGTCACATACATTGCAATGTTTTATTCACTACTTTCTATCTTCTGGTGTTGGAATTAATTTCACAGTTTTCTAAATGCATAGGAACATTTAAAATTTTTAAATATATATAGTCACATATGTCAATATTTATGGTTCTTGCTATGCATGTTATACTGAGAAAAGTCTTCCCCACCACAAGGCTGAGAAATATTCACCTACATTTTCTTAATGTTCTTTAGTTGTATTATATGTATGTATATATATTTTATATATAACATTTTGATCCATGTGGGTTTTATTTTTGTATTTTGTAATTTTGTATGTGAATAGTTAATCAGTCATCCTCGCACATTTGACAAACTTTGTTCTGGGGAACTTTGTTCAGAGAGATGCAATTGGTGCTGTGAAAAATGGTTCCTAAGATCAATAAAGTTTGGACCCTGTTGCATACTACAATATAATGCCTCCTTTAGGAATTAATAATAATAACCACTAGCAATTTAATAAGGAATCCTAATTAACCTCAACTCGGGGCTTTATAAATATATTTGAGCATGGAACACTCTCTTTGCCACTCAACTACTAAATTCAAACAAATATTTGTTGCATGTCTATTTTCAAACATATAGAATTATAGGGATTTAAAGGTGAACAAGATATAATCTTTATCCTCAAAAAGCATAAAACCAAACGGGAATTATAGTTTAATAGGGACTGTTTTAGAGGGCAGAATAGGATACTCCCTGTTAGAAGCAGACAAAACCTTTAGGGCTCGGCAACTGAACTTGTACGAGGGCAGGGGAACACGAAAGGTCAGACGAGAGTCCCAGTGACTGGCAGATGGTGCCGTGTTGAACCTGGCCTTGCTCAACTTGGACTGACGGTGGCACACCTAACAGGGCAACGGAAGCTGTACAACTAAAGTTTAGGTGAGAAGAGCAGAGATACAGATTTGAAGACATCAGTATAGAGGAGATATATAAAGCTCTTAGGGTAGATTAATAGCATGAGAGAGAAGAGCAGAGAGCCACCGCATGAATCCTGGGGTACGGCTACATTTAGGGAGCAGCAAGGAGAGCTAGGAAAGCAAAAACGTGATGGCATCAGAGAGGAAGATGGAGAATCTTGAATAAATTTAGAAGTCCTTGGAATAGATTTGTTTTATAGTATCATTCTGAGATATTTTACTAAAAATTAATTGGTAATTTCCTGAATGAGAGGCTTGGGACAGAGGGTGAAGGGACGTGCTCAGGGGACCATAATAAATCAGCAGTCCACCACACATGAACTTCAACTGGAAATGCAGAAGTTGAGATAGGAAAGAAAATGGAAATTACATACAAGAACTACATCATTTAAAAATGCAAAGAGTTTAAAATACATGGCTATAATTTTAAAATCATCACAACTATATATTGGCCTTTCTGCTTTAGGAAAGGAGAAAACAGACTAGTGGCAGAAAGACTAGTGGCAAATAGAAAGGAGAAACAGACTAGATGCACTCCATGAACTGGGGCCATGAACTGGGGCCGTCTGAGTTTAAGGGGCAACTCTTCAGTTTTGAAGAGTGGTGAGTGTGCAGGAGAGTTTACCAGTAATGAGTAAAACCACGGGAACCTCTGAAAGTGTTGACAGGGTCACCAAATGTTAGGGTTTGTGAGAAACGTTTGGTAAACCATAGGCAAAGGAGTCCCAGATTCTGATGTGGGAATGGGATACTCATTTGGCTCACAAGTAAAAATCGCTGCAGCTTGAAATTGTTCTTCTCACGGCTTCCATAAGTGCATCTTCTCTTGTCTCCTTTCTCTTCGATTGCTGTTCTTTGACTCCTCTTTCTCTTCCCCTTTCCTTAAATTCCACATTCATGGACATGGTCCCCTAATTCCAAGTCTCACCTCCTCTATCTGTAGAATCAATTACTTAAACTCTTTTCAGAAGGTATTTTCATCTTAGCCTGTCTCTGTTCAGTGTCTCCTCTTTGTGCACAAACAAAACCAACCTCCTCATTCCTCTACTCTTAATGATCACCATCTGTAGAAGCATTTCCCAAGGGTGGGGGGGGGGGCGCTCAGGCAGGGCCAGTGCTGAGAAATGACACTGGTACTGGCTGAGGCTATGGATTCAACCCAAGAAGTCTAACTCCTGACTTAGTATTTTAAAAGTCTGGGCAGGGAGAGAGGAACACAGTGTTCAGAAGAGGCAAATGTTTCGGGCAGCTCTAATGTTTCGGGCAGAGCTCTGGAGTTGGGTGTAAAGCAAAACGGATGGATACAGTAAGCAGGTGTGGCCAGGGAAGCCAGGACTTCCATCTGCTAGAAAGTGACCTGGTCACTTTGACCCGATCATTCTGCCAGACTAGTCCCCTCCTCCCTCCCTTACATGCCGTTCCTGCTTCCTGCTAGTCCTCTCCTGGAATGCCCTTTCTGTTGGGTTTCCCTCCGCACACCCTGTCTAGTCCAGGAAAACCCCCTCTGGTCTCCATTACATTCGCTTTCCGTGACCACCCATCACACTTACAGTATTTCACGACTCATGTAAATACATAACCACACTACTTTGTATGGTTACTCAGCAGTTTCATGCTTATTCCTCCCTTTCAGCGAAGGCTCCTCAAAGTCAGGGACCAGGTACGGTGTTTTGTTAGTCCTCCTTCCCATCCTCCACCGTACCTTCATAACGCTGACCACATGAAAGGTATTCAGTGAATACTTGTTTACTCAAATTCCATAATTGTGGGAAACCTTCTTAGTGACCTTTGAATGAATAAGTTCTCAATCTTTAACTTTCTATTTGTATTTGTCACGCAATGGAGATCTATTGTTTTAAACTGTATCCAGAACTTCTGTTTACAAAGTACGGTTTCAGTTATGTCATGCAGACCAAAAAAAAAAAAAAAAAAAAAAAAAAACTGTTGGCTTCCGGAAAACATTTTTTATAACATTATTATTGGCAACTCATGCTGACACGGAACTACTTCTTTACTGTGGCTGAACTTTGAACACAGATTCATGTTCTCCGAGTTCCTTTTGGAGTCAACTTTTCTCTCATGCGAACTTCCTAAGGTTTCCAGCTAAATCTCTCAGTATGAAGCAGAAATGGCCATGTGTACAGAAAAATGATCTAGGTAAAAGTCCAATATCTGTGTTCATTTTACTGCTTTTAGTTAAAATGTTCTGCAGGTGGCAAGTCCAGAATTTCCAAATGTCCGCCATACGCGTAAGCCCAAGCAAATCAAACAAGTTTCAGTTGTAACTGGGTAATACTATAGTCTACCTTCTGTCTTACTACTTGGGCTTGCAGTGGGACCAGTAGCAGACAAATATAATTTCTCATTTCCCAGGCCAGAGTCATTCCAGAACCCACCCAGAATTCTGTACATGCCAATGACTGCCCCATCTTTCCAATGTCTTTGAAAACCTCATCAAGGATCTTTCTTTTCTAAATGATGATAAATTCTCATATTCTAATCTAGTAAAGTTATTCAAGTTTCTTGTATTTAAATTTTGTCTTCCAATTAGATTTCAAACAGTAAGTAAATAAACCATATTTAACATTCCTTTATACCTCCTACAACTGATTCCAGTACTTTGAAACCCATAACTTAAAAATTTTAACTGATTCATGATCAAGTCAACAAAAGCTTAAGTGGCTTTTTCCATCAGAGATTGCAGGTGTTTTTTGGTATTCTGTGTTTAGAGGATGTGACCATCCTTTATTTATAAATTTTACTCATAAATATTTATCCTATATTTAGTTACAGGGTCATTCTGACTAAAAAAATTGTTAATAAAAAGCTAGAATATATCAATACTTTCTAATGTATATGTTTAATTTTTCAAATATATTTTTTTTATTGAACTTTAACTTTTGTCCCAGGCCTAGTTCCATCTTAGACAGCTTTTCTCCTTAAACCACTGCAAGGCCAACTGGACACTATATACAGAGCATCCTTACTGATAACTTCTAGGGTTTACAAATGAGGTAGTACTTCTACCCCATGTCTGATAATTAAGTCCATAATGCTTAGCAACATAGACAATGATCTTGAAGACTGTTCACATAAAGAAGCTAGGACACCTACTGATCCCTACTGCCCAGATCTTCAGTGTACTCCAGGTTCCTTCATCTCCCCAGGGCACAGATAGCCAGTGGGATTCCATTCAATGTTGTGTACACCACCGAGCTGGCTTGGTCCTACAACCCACCTCCCTCCCTCCCTCTCTTTCTCTCTCTCTCTGTATCATTTCTCTCTCTCTTTTTTTTACTTCCTTCTTTTCTTCTCTTCTCTCCTCCCCTCCCCTCTGCTCTTCCCTCCCCTCCATACCTCTCCCTTTTCCTCCCCTTTCCTACCTCCTCTCTCTTTCTCTTCCTTCTTTATTTCATTCATCAAGCATCTATTAACATTTATGATATGTGGGGCCCTGTATTGGCCAGTAGACGCATTATGTTAGAGCTTATGGTCGAATAAAGAGGTGAATATTCATAGAATGATCACAAATTGTGATGAGCTCTATGAACTCTCCCCTTCTCTCCCCTCAAACACACACCTCCTTGGTCCCCGTCACCTGGTTTGAGGCTGGCCTCATCTGCCACACCCTCACCTGGACTTGGTCTCTGTAGGCTTCTCCATCTCTGTTTCTTCTTGCTGATAATTTTTTATTAAGCATCTCCTTAGTGGAACACATCAAAATGCTTGCTCATTAAAGAAAGTTTCCATTGTTGCCAATGTACTTACTATACTCTTCTAAGGCAGAAAAGTATATTTTATTCATATTTTTAATATGTAAGGAATGATTCAAATCAGTTTTATTTGATAAAGCTTAATATTGGCAAGGGTGTGGAAAAAATGGAAATTCTAATTCAATATTACTGACACTGTAGAATTTGGGGGATTCGTCAGTAGTATCTACCAAAATTTTAAATGTCCATGCTTCTTGCCCCAGCAGATCCTCTTCCAGGACATACTTACACGAGTTGTACAGAGAATTATGTAGAAGAATGTTCACTGCTTCTGTTATAATAAAAATCTAAAACAACCAAAAGGCCCATCACTATGGGATTTGAGAACTAAACAATGGTTCAGTCAGGTACAGGGATACTTGCTACCAATAAAAACAATGAGATAAATCAGTGTGGACTGACATGGAAAGGTGAAAAAAATCAAGCTATAGAACAGTATAATAGTGCAAGCCCATTTCTGAAGAAAATCATAAAGAGCAATTCTGAAAGAATATGTGAATAGTAGTCATCTCTGGATGGTTGGAAGATCTGGGAACTTCCTTTTCCTGATGGATCACCACTGTAATGTTTGAACTGTTACAGTGAGCGTGCCTTATTTTGTTAAATAAATAATCATGGCTACATGATAGTTTTATAGATTAATTTACAGTGGAGTTTTCCCCCTTATTCCCTCCCCTTTATTTGAGCAGTGTCTGTCCATTTCCTCAAGGAATATAACAAAAAATAAAAATAGCTTTTCCAGTCTTTCTGGCTGTTGTGTTCCAAAAGCACAAACCCTTAGGGGAAGGGAATTTGTATGTGCGTAAACAAAACGTCTTATTGAGCAGCAAGGGGAAGGCAGAGTCTCACAAACACAGGAAAAGTTGCCACCTAATGGAGGAGCGGAGGGAGAGGGTGGGAGAGCAGAAATAACCTGCACGCTGTTCTCAGTAGCTGGTGTGTAGGGCAGGAGACCGGGGTAAAAATGGTAAGATTCCAGAAAAGAAATGTCTGTGTCTAGGCCAGGAGTTACAACTCAGATGCCTACAGGGGCTAGATAAGTGACATCAGTGAGGGAAGCACAAATGGTTGTAAAAAACCAGTGAGGAGTGGTGGGCTATGGCATCTTGGATTGAAAAGTCTCACCTAGAAGGGCAGCTGTGACCCAGGGTCTGCTGACAGCTGCCCAGCATGAGTAGGGGCCCAGCGTTGCCTTCCGATTTTTCAAATCCAAAGTTACAAACTCTTAATTTTTAATTGGCTCAATTGCATAGGTCAAACTAACTGTATACCCGTCTTAGTCCTTCTATGCTGCTATAACAAAAATGCCATAGACTAGGGCAACAGACAGAAACAGAACAACAGAAATTTATGTCTCACAATTCTAGAAGCTGGGAAGTCCAAGATCTAGGCACCAGAAGATTCAGTGTCTGGTGAGGGCCTGCTTCCTTGTTCATAACCATCTTTTCATTGTGCCCTCACATGGTGGAAGGGGTGAGGGAGCTCCCTGGGGTCTCTTTTATAGAAGCACTAATCCCACTCCTGAGGGCTCTACCCTCATGACCTAAGCACCCTCCAAATGTCCCACCTTGTGGGTTAGGATTTCGACATATGAATTGGGAGGGGGAAGGAGCATAAACATTCAGTCCACTGCAGTATCTGTGTTTGGTTAAACTCAACCAACAGGCCACACATGGGTGAAATGATGGAAGAAAAAGAAGCAGCCTCTCAAAATTCCTGTGCTCCAAGCATGGGCCAAGCAGCAGGGGCTGTGGGCATCTCTCTCCACAGGTGCCAGATAGACCAGGGCCACGTGCTCCTTCCCACCTGCAGTGCCCCTTTTAAGCACTCAAACCATAGATATTGGATTCAAGAAGATGTGAGGAGACGGGAAACCCAAGGTGACCTGTTGTTATCCTTTTTATCTGCCAGTACGGGTGAAGGGAGACAGAGTCAGAAGTGAAATTGAGAAAAAAACTGAAGAAGAAGAATTATTAATACTATAGATGATTTTTCCTAATCCTTGCAGGAAAAGCAGAGGTGCTCTGCCCAGCCCCCCAGGGACCCACTTCTCCAGAACCACAGCTGCGTGAGCTCCTCCCCTGCACGCCCAGCAGGCAGGGGTCTTTGCCTCACTGCTCCTGATCTCTCTTCCTTCCACCATCTCCACAGGTGTTTCCTTCCCTCCCCACAGCCAGGAGGAAGCCCCCCTGCCCTATCTTCCACCACGGTCACTAGGGCATATGTGAAAGTCAGGCCCGTGTAAGTAAGAGGCTGAGAGTAAGTGGCACTTTTGTTTCTGGGAGAAATATGAGCTTTTGGAATCCCCTGTTGGAACCTGGAACAAACAGAAACAACATAATCCGAAGGGATTTCTCTGCTGCTGGGAATATTATAGTTCAGGCCTACTAAGTCATGATGTGAAGACTGGCCAGGAAAACTAAATCAACACTTGACTAAAAAAAGACTACTGGGGAGAGGCATTTTAAACTCCACCTACCTACAATCAAACTCATGGTTCTCTTCACCACTTTTCTCTTACATCTCTACTTTCTCTCCCATCGAGTCTCACAGCTTCAGGTCACACCTCTACACAGGTGAGTCAAGTGCAACTTGTCTGAGCACCAGACACACACTGTCCACGGCCTTGGACACATCCCATCCTGGGATGTCCAGAAGGTCTCCCAGAGACCTATGGAAATGTTAGTAAGCAATTCCCTAGAATTGGGGGGGTGGAAGGGTGGATGAGGAAAGAGGGGACCAACATGAAAAATGCCCTCCCCTTGCTCCAGGAAAATAGGGGTGTGGATCCTAAGGCCAGGGCACTCAGCTTGGCTTCCAAAGCACCTGCTGAATTTCAACCCCTGGGGTGACATTCTTCCTCCCATCTTCCCTTTTTCTGTCACTGTTTTTTCAGTCACTAAGGCCTGACATCTCCCAATCAGCTTAGATGTCAATTCTTCCATAAAGTCTTTCTTTCTTTTTTTTTTTTTTGAGGTACGTGGGCCTCTCACTGTTGTGGCCTCTCCCGTTGCGGAGCACAGGCTCCGGACGCGCAGGCTCAGCGGCCATGGCTCACGGGCCCAGCCACTCCGCGGTATGTGGGATCTTCCTGGACCGGGGCACGAACCCGTGTTCCCTGCATCGGCAGGCGGACTCTCAACCACTGCGCCACCAGGGAAGCCGGCACTTAGACTTTTAAAAATCAAAAGTCAGAAAGGGAAGTGTCCCGCCAGCCAGCCACTTCTGCATTCTGCCCCCTCTAAGGCAGGGTCAGAACCTGCCTCCCTACTTAAATGAAGGAAGATAAAGAATAAAATACAGGAAGAAAAACAACAACTTGTATCTCAGGAAATTTCTCAGCCATTTGTGTCTCATCCTTGTCCTCTACTCCTGGCACCCTTGTGGTGAATAATGCCCCCTACCCTGCCAAAGGTATCCACATCTTCATCCCTGGACCTGTGAATATGCTACCTTACATCCTAAAAGGGGCTTTGCAGATGTGACTCAATGAAGGATCATGAGATGGGGAGATTATCCTGGATTATCTGGGGGAACCTGATGTGCTCAATCACAAGATACCGATTAAGACGGAGGCAGGAGGGTCAGAGTCAGATAGCGAAGACGTAAGGATGGAAGCAGAGGTCAGAGAAGAAAGGCACAACACTGCTGGCTTTGAATATGGAGGAAGGGGCAGTGATCCAGGGAATGCAGGCAGCCTCTAGAATCTGCAAAAGGCAAGAAAATGGGTCCTCCCTTAGACTCTCCAGAAAGGACACAGGCTTACCAACACCTTGATTTTAGCCCAGTGAAACCAGGTTTGAACTTCTGACCGCCAGAACAGTTAAGATGATCCAATTGTGTTGCTTTAAGCTTCTGAATTTGTTGTAGTCTGTTACAGCAGCAAGAGGTACCTGATAGACACCTGAGGACAGGGACTATATATGCATCCTGTGTAGGACCTTATGAAGTGTCTTGCACAGAGTACTTGAAAAATGTTTATACAAGTGAATTCTCTGCCTCTGATAAATAGAGGCCTAAGAAATTGAAAGATAGCCTACTGGACTTAAAATATGGTTTGGTCTACAGGAGTCTGGCAGGATCATGTTTTGGTTTAAAAATGTACTGTCCAGGTTTTTGCCCTTGTTCTTTGCTCCGTTCCCACCGCCTATACTGAGGGCTCTCTTTGCGCACTGCTCTGAGGGTGTGGGTGACACGGCTGGAAAGAGGAAGACCCTTTTCAGCACCTGGCTTTTGATCACCCGGGGAGACGCCACTTAGCTACAAGACTGGCACTGAAGGAAAAAGGAGTTTTTGAAATCTTACACACACACACACACACACACACACACACACACACACACACACACACACATTCCTTTTAAATATTAAGAGCCACAACCTGTCCAAATTAGAGCATGGAATTTTTACCATGAACCATGGAGCAGAAAAAATGTATAATTATGTAAGAGCAGTTTCCACCAAAAAGAGAGGCATTCCACGTCCAGGAAGGCAAGAGAGATTCCTAGACTCTGAGACTCCAGGCTCAGCTGCAGTAGGTCTCTGAGAAATGCCAGTGCCTTGCACTCTGCCCCTCTGGGCCCAGCCAGGAACAGGGTAGGGAGAACAGGGGGAACGACAGGTAAGTTTGGGAGATTCCCGGAGCAGAAAGGACAGTTGAGACAAAGCAGGTGCAGGTAACATGGCCCTGAGGGCAGCAGGCAAAGCTACAGACGTGGGCAACAGACGCCAGGTATGTTGATGGGACCAGACCAGGTGATGTCCTTCAGCTCGACAAGGGGTGACATGTGGTGCCTGTACCCTGCCCCAGTGCCAGATGTTACAGAAGCACCCTTGCCCCATCCTCATCCTTCACGTGAGGGGGCACACTCAGACTCTTGCCTCAGCGTTTAATCCAAAGAGGCTGCTTGATCAAGTGACCCTGATTTGATAGTATTCACTCTTCCCATCTTTGGCAGAATTGAGCGCTGCAGAGCGAAGTCATTTCAGTCATGAAGAGACATGAACAATTATATCTCCTCACATCAAAAATTTGTACCCTGGTGAAAATTTATACCGACCAATAACTTTAAGCAGAGCTGAAGTGGAAACTTTTACTGGAGTGACACCCAACCTTTGTTATTTAAGATTTGTTTTTATCCACCAAAGTTTAAAGAAAATAATTCCATTTTATGGCTTAATACTTAAAGCATTTTTTCCTTTCTTAAGAAAAAAAGATTTTACAGTAGTTCTACTATGGTTTTCTCTAAGGCCAAGGTAAAATTAGATTTTACAGATCAATTCTACTTTTCATGTATACATTTTATCATAGGAGTCTTTCTCCCTTTTTCAAACGTAAGTGGATCATTAAAAGCCCCGACCTGGAAACATCCTTGATATAGAGGGAAGATAAGAATCTGGATCCACTCAGGGAAAGACACCCACAATCATTTTTTTATGGCGTATCAGCGTAACGTAGTGGAAAAGTCACAAGTCCAGGAGTCAGTCAACATGGTCTCTTGGCTCCCAGTATAGGAGTCTAGTTAGCCTCTGGGTGGGAGTTCCATCAACTCATTCGTACCCTGTTTCCTTTTCCCCTATTTGTCAAATGAGGAAGCTGGAAAAGATGATCTCCAAGGCAGTGCTTCTCACGCTTTAATGTATGGATTTTGTCAACGTGTGCAGATCTCAGGGCGGGCCTGACATTCTGCCTCTAACCAGCTCCCAGGTCAGGCTGATGGTGCCCAACCTCAAACCACACTTTGAGTATCAAGGCTACAAGGACAACCCAGATCTGAAGTTTTCTGTCTCATTAACTCATGGAAGCATTCAGAGTACTGCCATTTGTTCCCATTTTCTAAAATACATTTTGATCAGCTGGAAAAGGCCCATATTGTTCAACTTTTAAGTGAATTAGGGATGGGGATCACTGTGAAGGATTGCAGGTCACTAAAAACAAATACACAAACACACATCTTTTCTTCTCTAGCCCAGTATTTCTAGCCCCTATAGCTGCACATTAGTACCACCTGGGGTGCTTTCCAAAACTCCCAGTGCCTGCCCACCCCTACCCCCCAACCCCCTACTTACCAATGCACCAGAATACAATTTAATTGGTCTGGGGAGGGGCCCAGTGACCAGGTATTTCTCAAAAGCTCTGCTTCTCTTGTGATTCTACTGTGCAGCACAGAAGGAGAGCCACTGCAGGCCAGTTTCTCCAACTCTGAGGCACTCCAGGTATGGCCAAGTTGTTTTTATGCTCCCCGCAGCTGTTAGCCATTAACTCCGAGCGTTCTCATGGAAAGCTTGGTTAGATGATACAACTCACATAAACATTTCTCTTATGAACTTGTAATTCAATAAGAGTTCTCAGCAAGGGAGATGATGCAGAGAACCTAGTTTTCTTTGGTCCTTTTTAGAAAAAAACAGGCAATTATCAAATCATCGTGCATCCTGGGGCTCTAGGAAGTACACGGGCTTTAAAGGAGATTTTGTCCATTTTCTCCTTCGCAAGGCTCCACGTTAACCAGCCAAGTTGGCAGAAGCCGGCAGAGGCAGTAAAAGTTCCTGAAGGTTCAGATGTCAACAGAACAATCCCTCCCCAGAGAACAAGTGTTTCTGGAAGGTCGCAGTGGTTAAAAAGCCAGACTGTCACTTGGAATCCTGGCTCCATCATTTTCTAACTATAGGTCCCTGGGCAATTTTCTTAATACCTGAGTTTCCTTATGGATAAAAATGTGATGGCGATTAGGTTATGAAGATTAAAATAAGTTAATGTGTATGCAGGGCTTTTTTGTACAATGCATGTTATATAGTCATTATTATTACTATCACATAGCCCATGAGATTAGAAGTGAGATATTACTCTTTCCCCCCTTTAAAATTACATTATAGCATTGCCTCAGCAAGACTAGAGCACCTGTGTCTTTGTTTAGAGAACAACTGGAAAGAGGAGTGTGGTGACTGGCAGGGCTGGGAAAGTCAGTCTTAGAGCCAGAAAGGTAAATTGAGGCTGGGTGGTGGCAGACCTTATGGGCTAGGCCGGAGGATCTAGATTAATCTCGTCAGCAATAGAGAGCCATTCGAAATGTTTGAACCAGAGAAAGATGTGACCGTCTTTCTGTATTAAAACAGACCAGTGCAGAGTTCAAATGGGGTATGCAAGTATCTCGCCTCTTCTTGAGCTGCTAGAGTTTTTCTGCCCTTCTTCTACAAGTGGTGCTACCACAAGATTTGCATTTGCAATCTGTGGTTTTCCTGAAGCAGAGAAGGGCCTTCAATCCACTGACATTTCGGTGTCTGCCCAAGAGGATGAACGTTGAATAAAACCTTGAAGCCCCAATGGACATTCTGACAACTCCCAGCCAGCTACAGCCCTGGAATAATTTTATTTTTCCCTTAAATCTTAAAGCAGGTAGTTGTATCATCTAAGGCACTTTGGAGATTTTCATTCCAGCCTTTGCCCTGCCCGCCCCCCCAACCCTGTGCCCAGCAAAACCCAAAGTAAAAAGCAATGTAACTGGGAACAATGTCGTGGACCCTCCTGGAGCAGCTGGGGCCCTCCAGATACTATGGGAAAATCACGTAATGGAGAGGAATTGCTAGTCTGCTTTCAAGTAGCTCAGGGGGTTAGGGTCAAGGAGTTTACAACGGAGACTTGGGGCTTGGCCAGATATAATGCAGAATGTGAAAATGCTTACAGGCTGAGAAGTTTGCCCAAATCATCTCCCATAGGTTAAAACCAGAGTTTGTAAAGTTAGGCAGCTTGACTCCAGCCTTCTATTTAAGAAAAAGACAAAACACTCTTAAATAAAATAAATATATTCCTTCCAACTTAGAAGTGGGAGGTATTTGGGAAGTGGAGCTGAAGTGATGTAACGTCTAAACCTAGTTCTTTCCTGATTTGGGTTATTGAACTCTTAAAATCTCTGTTCTCCCCCCAGATAAGTGGTAATATCAAATTCTCAATCACCTAGATGTGTAGAAGTTCAATAAATGCTTGTTGAGTGCCTACCATGTGCTAGCCCCTGTTTTTTGGTTTGTTTTTCTTAAGATTTTTTTTGATGTGGACCATTTTTAAATTCTTAATTATATTTGTTTCAATATTGCTTCTGTTTCATGTTTTCGTTTTTTGGCCGTGAGGCATGTGGGATCTTAGCTCCCTGACCAGGGATCGAACCCGCACCCCCTGCACTGGAAAGCAAAGTCTTAACCACTGGACCGCCAGGGAAGTCCCAAGCCCCTGTGTTTTATTCAATCAGTTCTCATCGTAACGCTATTGACCCGGAAATATCATTAATCCCATTTAGCAGATAAGGATCCTGAAGCATAGAGAGGTTAATTACTTGCCCAAAGCCACAGAGCTTGAAAGTGGCAGAGCCAAGATTCAAACTTGGAATCTAGAGTCAGTGTGGCTGCAATAAAATGCAGTCACCGCCCTGAACAAGCTGAGAGCCTAGTGGGGAAAAATTGAGTGCATGCAGACATGTTTACAACCCAGGTGTCTCTGCAGAAAATCAAGAAGACAAGAATGTTGAGGGAGAGAGAAGACCTGGTTGCCAGGGTCAGAGAGGCTTCTGAGAAGAGTGGGGTGGGAAATGGGGCTGAAAAAGTGAGGGCGTCTATTTTACCGGGCAGGGAGTGAAGACACTCTAGGCGGAGGAAAGGAGTGTGAACAAGAGCATGAAATATCAGGCACATTTGGAGACTGGCCCTACTGTGCTTTAGTAAAGAAGCGTGGCAGAGGCTGGAGAGACAGACTCCACAGAAGCCGAGAGAGGTAGTGAGGGTCCTAATCAGCTAATAGTTGGAGCAAGAGAAAGTAGGAGACAGGACTGAGGAAGAATGTCGAGAATTTGCCTACCCTTTAAGACTGGGTTAATTCAGCGTTGTTTGGGGGATGTCTAGCCTGATATCTGACAATAAGACTTTAAAGACGCGTTTGTTGAATGAATAAAGGGGAGAAAGTGTCAAAAAGAACCAAAGATGGGAGAGGAAGTAGACTAGGTATAAATAATTCAATACATACCACGAAAGAACTTTGAGGCTTCGCACATGAGTAAATGGTGGGTCTGTGAACTTAAATGGAGAAGTCAAGGAAACAAACTGGTTTGGAGGAATGCCAGTCTACCCCACAATGTTCCGGGAAAGGTCAAGTCAAACGAGGTGAGTACGGTGCTTCTGTAGCTCTATCTGAAGTATACGTGTCTGCATTCATTTATTCACTAAACATTCTTGAGCATTCTTTGTGCCATATAGTCACTCAACAAATATTTTATGAACATCTATAACCTATATTATATAGATGAATATAACAGAATACTTGCCTGAGAAACTCACTATCTAGTGGTTGAGCTAGAAATGAAATAGAGTAATCATAGTAGTAGCCAATGTGTATTGAATATTCGCTGTATGCCAGGCAAATGTACTTTGTGTATTGACTCATCCTTTCTATGCCTCCGAACAGTCTTCTGAGGCCTATCTGTGGTAGGTAGAAAAATAGCAACCCCACAGGTGCCTATTTCCTAATCCCCCGAACCTGTGAATATGTTATACAATAAAGGAGAGTTAAGCAGGAGGTAGAATTAAGGTTGCTAATCAACTGACAATGAGATGGGGAGAGTAGCCTGATTCCCCAGGTGAGCCCAGTGTAATCACAGGGGCCTTTCAATTAAGTTGAAGAGAGGCTGGGAGGCAGAGTTGAAAGGAGGTGAGACAGTGGAAGGAATGCTGGCAGCCTCAAGAAGCTAGAAAAAGCAAAGAAACAGATTTTCCCTTAGTACCTCCAGAAGGAACCAGGCCTGCTGACATACTGACATTAGCCCAGTGTAAAAGACCTATTTTGGACTTCGGATCTCCAGAAATGTAAGATGATACATTTTTGTTTCTTTAAGCCACTAAGTTTATGGTACTTTGTTACAGTAGCAATAGAAAATTAATATGCTATTCTAAATTTCTTATTTAATAAAAATGTATGCATTTATTTTAGTGATGAGACAAGAGAGGCACAGAAGTATTGGGTTACTTGTCCAAATTTTGGTTACTTGTCCAAATTTTGACTACTTACCCTTGATCTTTCTTGGGAGTTTCCTGGTTTTTCTCCTACCCGTCTGGCCACTTTTTCCTCAGGCTCTTTGCAGGACGAATTCCTTTACTCCTATCCAATCTCCAAATGGTAGTATTTGTCAAGAATTTCTCCTAAATGCTCTTTCTCTTTATTTTTGAATTCTTTTTCCTAGGTGATCTCATCTAATCCCAGAGTTTTAAATACTTTCTATAACCTGATTCCTCCCTAAGTAATATTCCTAATTGAGACCCCTCCTCTAAGCTTTACACTTGTAAGCTTGTCATCTCTCCATTCGACATCATTTGGGGGCGTAGGATAGCATACAAACATTTCAAACCCAACATGTTCAAAACAGAATCAATACCTCCCACAAAACCAGTTCCCCACCCGCCACATTCAGTTACGTTTGGCTTAAGTCAAAAAGATGAGTCAAGGGGCTTCCCTGGTGGCGCAGTTGTTGAGAGTCCGGCTACCGATGCAGGGGATGCGGGTTCGTGCCCCGGTCCAGGAAAATCCCACATGCCGCACAGCGGCTGGGCCCGTGAGCCATGGCCGCTGAGCCTGCGCGTCCGGAGCCTGTGCTCCGCAATGGGAGAGGCCACAACAGTGAGAGGCCCGCATACCGATGAGTCAAGCTTCATTTCTCTTTCCCTCAACCTCCGTGTTCATCCCACCAGCAAGCCATCCACTTTTGTCTGCCTTCACTACTACCAACCTCATCCAAGCTACCATCATTTTTCACCCCAGCATCATAATCACTTCCCTTCAGCCTCTGCTTCTAACCTTATTCCTCCGTGGATCTATTTTCCTCACCACAATGAGAATGTCCTTCTTAGGCAGTAAGTCAGATCTTGTCATGTCCTAGCTTAACGCCCTTAAATGGCTTCCACTGGACTAAAATAAGATCCCAACTCCTTTGCAATGACTGGTGAAGCCCTGCCCAATCCAGCTGGTGCCTATCTCGCCTGCTACCACTGCCCCTCGATCATTCACCTTTTTCCATTCACAAGGGGATTCTCTCAGCTGCTCAACCCCTGAAGTTCTTTCCTGCCTCATGGTCTTTACATCTGTGGCTTCCCGTTGGTGGGGTGCATGTGCATACGTACGCATACACACACTCACGCACACGCACGCACACACACACACCACACACGCCTTTCGTCTATTACTCGTTCTTCAATTTTCAGCTTAACTCCTTCCTCCTCAGAAAGGCCAACACCTACCATGCTATCTAAAGCACTTTTACTCTGCCCCTCAATCCCTCTCCAACCTGATACTCTATCCCAGCCCCCATGTGTTTCCTTTTAGGACTTATTACAACTTGCAGTTCTTCGTCACTTTGGTTACTTCTTTGGGGTTTCTTTTTTTCCCCCCTCCAACTATATAAGAGGTTTTTCAGCGCGGAAGATGACTTTTGTCTTCCCAGAAGACAAACCCTCTACTTTGCTTTATGAGGCAGATAGCAACCCCAAACCACGGACAGGTTGGGACCTGCACGAGGGTTTCTTTATTTGGAGTGTTTCTTTATTTGGAGTGGGGGGCTTTCTAGAAAGTAAGTTGCATAAGGGCAGAAACTGTCTTTGGTTACCAGTGTAACTTCAGAGCACTATGCCTGACACATAGTAGGTGCTGAGTAAATATTTGTTGAATGTTGAATAAATACTGTACGTACACAGTAATGTTTAAAATGGTACTGATACTCCCCATATCATTATCCAAGGGCGCTACAACTACCTAAGTAATGAATTTGAATTTAAAATCATAGCCAGTTGAATTTACATTTTATAATATCCTTTTTTATTACATTGATTGTGCTTATCTATATATTAAATCAACTATGCATTTAAAAATTTCATGTTATGACAAACTTGATATTTTTTTGACCTCATGACTTTTTGTACCAGTTAGCTTCTTTTGACGTTTTTTCTTCACTTGTAAAACCACATGGTGCAGATTCAGAGAAAGGAAATGTATATTTAGAACAGAACAGACCAGCACACAGCATCACATATTTTTCCCCAAAACTGTAGGTACTAAAGAGAAGTTTTTGGGCCATATGTGATTTATAGGAAATCCCCAATAAGAAATAAACATAGGATATAAATATATATAAAATATATATATAAATAAATATAAACATTTCTTCAGATTATGAATAGCAAATACTAATTCCTCTCAAATGGGTATTTGAAGATGAGCTAAAATGTAGTAGCAGGTAAATGAAACAATGTTGATATGTTTAACCTCAAATAAGGCTCTGTTGAAATCATTAGTCAGAAAGTAACCTACTCCTTTGCATAATATCTGCAGAATAAGAAACACCTTCATCCTTCTTCCACCCTTCATTAAGGCAACATATATCCGATGCCCCCAAAGAGGACAGAGATGTGGGGTATGTAAGTCTGAGGGATTACCGTTCAATCAGTAAATTTTTATTTTGAGGCTACAGCATGCTAGGTGCTTTTGAAAATAGCATGATGAATGAATCACAATACCTGATTTTATATAGGTTACAGTCTGGTTGGAAAACCAGGCAAAATATGCAAAGAGGCTGCAACACATCAGGACCAGAGATTTTACAAGACAGTATAGTCAGCCACAGGGCCCACCTGTACTACTGCCATTTTATTTGAGACTGGAGCATCCTCAGATTTTGGTTATCTGTGTGGGTCCTGGAGCCAACCGCCCACAGATAGGGAGGCATGACTGTACTAAATGACCACACATGTGCCCTCAAGAGACAGACACGGCGTCAAATTTTGACTCTGAGTCTTCACAGGCTGCGCAACTTCTGTCAAGCTACACAACCTTGGAAGGTCGGTCCCTCCTCTGTTAGAAGAGGATTTCAGAGACATACTCATGCCTCATAGGGTTATGAGGATAAAAACTGAGATCATCTGTGTGGAGCGTTTGGCACTGAGCATGGCACAAATTAAGCATTCGTGAAACATTAGCTATTGTTATGATTATTTTAGTCTTGAAAGTTATATGAGTAGTTGCTTATATAAAGGGAGATGGAGAAAAGCCTTTGTTGGAGAGTATTATATGCAAACAGTGATATTTGTTGTAAAGCATTTATCATAAACTTACTTAACACCACTGGGACAAATCCCACTGTGATTTTTGCCGGAAGTTTGTGAATTTGAGGTGGCACCTTCTGGAGTCAGAAGGCCCTTTTCCTCTTCTAAGATGACTTTCTTATAATTAGATGCTGCCACAGGCAAGAGATAGAGGGATCTTGTTTATGATCACATGACCTAATATAAGAATGTAATTAATTATTCAACAAAAATGTATTTATTTTGAAGGATACAAAATAATATCACATATAGTCATAGTCCTGGTACTTTAAAAGAGCATATATATATCCATTATATATATAATTTATATATATATCCATTATATATATAATTTATATATATATCCATTATATATATAATTTATATATATATATAAAATTTGGTTAGTCAAACAGTCAAAGAGGAGTATTTATTCTACGAGTGATGGGAAACCCCCGAAAGCCCCTGAAAGATAATTTTTCTTTTTCGTTTTTTTAAATTTTTCTTTTTTAAGTCAAATATATATTGAGGTGTAATTTATGTACAAGAAAATGTATCCTTCGTAGGTGTGCCATTCGATGAGTTTTAACGTGTTCTGAGCACACAACCACAACCGCAGCTGAGATACAGCACACTTCCATCTCTCTAAAACCTTTCCTTGTGCCCCTTTGTAGTTATCCCCTCCCTCACTCTCAGACCCTGTTAACCACTGATAGGATTTTTGATCATATAATCTTGCCTTTTCCGGAATGGCATATGAACGGAATCAGACAGTGTCTAGGCTTTTGTGTCTACCTTCTTTCACTTAGTATAATGCATCTGAGATTCTTCCCTGTCTTTACACGTCTCAGTGCATAGTTTATGTTTCATTCCTGAGAGTTACTCCACTGTGGATGTACCATGAGTTTTCTATCCAGACATTTAGATTGTTTCTAGCTTTTCGCCATTAGGGATAGAGCTATTATAAACATTCACCTGCAGCTCTTTGTGTAGACAGATGTTTCATTTCTCTTGAGGAAATATCTAGGAGTGGGATTGCTAGTTCTTATGGTAAGGATATGTTTAATTTTATAAGAAACTACCAAATTGTCTTCTAACATGTCTGTGCCATTTTGCATATGACCAGCAGTGTTTGAGAGTTCCAACTGCTGCATATCTTTGCCAGCCCTTGACATTGTGAAGTTTTGTTGTTTGTTTTCGTAGTTACATAGTGGCATTCATTGTGACTTGAGTTTGCATATCCCTAACGGTTAATGAGGTTGAGCATATTTTCAAGTGCTTATTTACCATCCATACCTCTTATATGAAAGAGAATCTGTTCAAATCTTCTGCCCATTTTGTTAATGGGTTGTTTGTCTTATTATTGGGTTATAAGAGTTCCTCATGATCTAGATGTAAGACCTTTATCCAAGATGTATTTTGCAAATATATTCTTCCAGTCTGTGGCTTGTCTTTTCATTTTCTTAACAATGTCTTTTAAAAAGAGAAAGGTTTTAATTTTGGTGAAATCCAATTTATCAATCTTTATTTTATGGTTCAAGCTTTTTATATCCTGAGAAATCTTTGTTCAACCCATGGTTACAAAGATTTTCTCCTATATTTTAAGTTTATTGTTTTAGATTTTATGTTTGGTCTCTGATCCATCACTGTAGGGTTTTGACCAGAGTTATACAAAATTTCATTTCTATTTCTAAAAAATAACTGACTATAATACAGAGAACAGAGAGCAAAGCACCAAGAGCAGTAGTTCAGAGGCTTGTTGGAAGGAAATTGCAGTAATCCAAATGAGAGATTTCTTTTAAAAGCTGCTGGTGATAAAAGTGGTAAGAGGTAGTCTGAAGGAAGATATATTTTAAAATTAGAACCAAGAAAACTTGCTATGGAAAGAGGAAAAGAAGAATGATGGATTACTCCAAAGTTTTTGATCTGAGCAACTGAGTAAGGTTTTGCCATTTTCTAAGTTAAAAGACTGGAAGAGTGAAAATAAAGAGTTGCATTTTGGACTTATAAAATTTGAGATGTCTGTTGGACATCCAAGTGTAAGTGAGGCTTTCATGGACGTCTGCTTTGTGCCTTCTTGCATTTCTTTCCCCTTCTTCTGGTAAGAGCCTGGCTGCCCTGTCTTCCTTTGGGGGCCAGCCCTCACACATGTCAGGCCATGACATTCCAGAGGGGTTGACTCCAGCCCTAGGACTGGGCATGTGACTCAGAGTATCACAACTCCTGGCCACATTGCTCTGTCTGAAGATGATGCAATTAGGACCCATCAAATGTCTGCTGGCACAGTTGAGAATCATTCTCTTTTCTGCTGGCTTGCTGAGAGCAAAGGATGCCTGGTTAGTATACATCTCACCACCACTAGCAGAAAGCCTTGATGAGAAATCAGAACTCAGAAGAAAGAGGAGCACCAAGGTGAGAGTTCAAGTCTACATGTTAGAGTTTGGGCTCTTGGGTCCAACGACTCTTAAATCCTATCCTTCAAAATTTCATTTATGTTAACCATTTTTATTTGTGCCAGTTTGAGTTGGGGTTTCTGTCACTTGCAACTCATAAAGTCCCAAATAATAAATATCTCAAATTTTTCCACTGAAATAGCTCTAATGGCAAAGAAAAATAAATATAACTCAGTGGTAAACTGATAGTTCAGAGAGGGCCAAAACTTGCATAAGATATCTTTAAAATCTCCCGTTTCATCTTTAAATTTAATGTGAATTTTACATTACTTTCCAAATTACTTTGGGTTTCATACCAATAAAAAAGAATGCCCTCCATCTTCAAACAAAAAGTGATATTTTATAAAAGTGCAACATTTTTTCCCTGTAACTCTGTTTACCCTATTTTGAAATTGGCTCATGACCCTAAGAGAGCTAGAACTCGTCATAGGAATTGCATGGAGGGGATTCAGATCGAGAG
Source organism: Pseudorca crassidens (assembly GCF_039906515.1). NCBI lineage: Eukaryota > Metazoa > Chordata > Mammalia > Artiodactyla > Delphinidae > Pseudorca > Pseudorca crassidens. The sequence goes on along the minus strand of NC_090296.1, from coordinate 48,641,428 downwards.
AATGTTCAGTTCAATGTAAAGGTTGAATTTGGAGGACAAGAGCTGGATGTGAATCCTGGTTATATACTTGCCAGGTGACTTTAAGAAAGTTTCAGTTTCCACATCAAAAAACAGGCCTTCATATTTTCTCTCTCTCACACTCATAGGCTTTCATTGTCAACCTTGGCAAACCCTTCCTACTTCACCTGGCTACTGCAAGGACAAATCTAATGGTGAGAGAATGCTCATTCTCCTTGAAAGGAGATCCTTGGGAGTCGGCATACCCTAAGAACTCATCATCACTCTTAGAACTGGAAGTATGATTGGTTACAAATGACTCTACGTTCGAAAACATAATTTAAAACCATTTGCAAATTAATGGAATATCTTCAATATACTATCTTGACTTTTACAAAACATTTGGCAAGGTTTCTTATGGTATTTTTATGAATAGAATAATGAAAGCTAACATTACTGCTTAGGTGGAGGTGCAGCTCATTGAATAATACATTGAAAATATCGATTACCGGTTCTGAAAAGAGTTCACTTAACTGCACGCCACAAGGCAGTCTCTGTCCTTGCCCCTGTCAGGTGCAACGTTTTCTCTTAGTAATATGTGAGAACATTACATATAATTGATTAACAGAAACAACAGGTTCAAAATGATCCTGACAGGCCTAGAGTATTGTACAGAAACGTTTAAAATAATAATCAGTTTAAACAAATGTTAACTGTTCAGTTCATCCTTTAAGCAATTCTTGTTCAATAGGTCTGAGTATATAGTTAATTATAAGTACAAAATTATTTGGGGAAAAGTGGTTGCCTTTCAGTAACTTAGCTTTGGGTAGAAATAGGAGTGTAATACCCAGAACTCAAGAAGTAAGAGATCCCACAACACTCAGCACTGAGGAGATAATATTTTGTGTTATACTCTGGAGAAAGATGTAGGAAAAAACTTTACTATGTCCTGGAAGAAGTGAGCAAATGTAGGGGAGCTGGAAAACACTGAGGTTGGAAGGGGTTCTGGGATGTGTACCCAGATGAGGGCCGAGACTGCAGGGAGGCGTGGTCTTTATTTCTTCCAGGCCGCCACAGAGCAGAGGCTGCAGGCTTCCTCCCTCTACTTGAGAGACTGCGGCCAGGAGGGAAAGGGAGCAGGTGAGGTAGGCTCTAGCTCAGGATGAGAAAGAACCAACAACCACAGAGCGGACTCTGCCACGGCAAACCCTCTGTCACAGGCTGGTCTTCAACGAAGACTTCACACTCTTCCCCAGGGACCCTGAAGAAGGGCGGCTGTGTTCATCTGGTCACGCTGGACTAGATCAACTCCATGGTGTCTTCCAAACCTAAGTTTATGTAATTTATTTACAAATTATTAAGACAAGAAGGTAAATTAGAATGACACCAGCCCATTACAATGTCCCTATTTTTACAAACACAGGGCAAGGTAGGAGATGCCCCTGGGCGCCTTGTTGTCTCACTGTTTAACTTTGGTAGCAATTGTTTTGCTTCGGTCACTATTGCAACCAGACTGGAATTTCTATCTGGTTTTACTGTGTTCGTGTAGTGGTGAAGGGCATGAGCTCTGAGACAGAGATTGAATTTTGGTTTTACCAGCGTAGATTTGAGGGGTGTTATTTCACCTTTAAGCCTCAGTTTCCAATCTGTAAACTGGGAATGATAATGGACCTGCTCACAGGGTAGTTGCGAGGATCTAATGAGATACTGCATGCAAAGAACTTGAGTGGTGCCCACAACATAGCAAACCCTCAGTAAATGTTACCTGTGATTATATGGTTGGCAGTAATAAACCATACCTTCCTTTGCAATGTATCTCTTGGATTTTACCTTCAACTTTACTCTGCCCTATTTTAGGGGCTGAGTTTGTTTTGGAATTATACTGCTGCTTTGGGAATAGTAGAATTTGCAAATGTGAAATGGGGCTTCTTAAACAGATGATAAAGGGCAGCATCGTGCAGTGGTGAGCGCGGGAGCCTGGTTCCGGTCCTCCATTCGGACCAGCTCTGGGACTGGACAAACCACTTATGCTCAGCATCGGTAAAATGAGAGGGTTACATGGAATGCTCTTCATGCTCTTTCCGGGCTAAAATGGGCTAAAGTGTTTCATCCTCAGTGGAGCCATGGGCGGAAAACAATAATAAATCATGAGGACAGACAGAAGGAATGGGAAAACCGAAAAGCCTAAACACTGACTATTTAAAGTAGTCTGTGAACCAAAGTACCCCTTTATGCTTCACTGTGCAAGCAATGGTCCTTGGGTGCTATATAAAACAAGGCAACAACAATGTATTCTAACTGTAAATTACTAAAATTGCCCTAAATTTTAATAAGGGTGTACCTCATTCAACTGAGGGGAAGTTAAAGGGGACGCCTGCCAGGCATCGCCACAATAATCCCATGTCCCTCGTTATAGGCCTCCATGCTATGGAAAGGGGTCACAGCCAAATGAGATAGAAAATGGCCTGCTATATATCCCCAGTGTGCTGTTTATTTGATTTGCACTAAAATTCTATAGATTACAGGATCAAGAACAGATGGAATTAAAAGAATCCTTTTACTGCCTGACAGCCACCTGAAGCTTTACTCTAAGCCGGGTCCACAGGCTCTGTGTATTAGATAGAGGCCTCAGAGGCTCTCTGGGTATTACCTAGAGGCCCCAGTAATCAAGTGCACACGTTTCACTTCCCCCTCCCTCCTCCTCCCTTCTACTCCCTTCCCCCAATTTATCTAGCACCTCCATTGTAAGTGCACTGTGTATTCAAAGAATAAGATGCAATTCAGGTTTCAAGGAATTGACAGTGTTATAGAAGAAACAGACACATAAATTGACAATTTAGCATAAGGAAATAAGTGCCGTGCAGAAAGGTGTTCAGAGGATGGAAGCCTTAGAGGAGGCTTGTCTAGCCCAGAGCAGGAGTGGGAGAGGTGGGAGGCAACATAAATGATAAAGAAGATTATTGAGGGATGGTGGGTACGGACTCATAAAAGCTTAATAGGAATTAGCCAGGTAAATAAATGGAGTAGGGAGGAGTGGGCATTCCAAGCAGAGGGAAGAACATGAAACGAGGCAGCAGGAAACAGCACAGTAACTACCAAATGCGCTATAAGCAGGCCAGAATGTGGGAAGACAGGCAAAAGAGCTTGGCGTGGCCTGAAGTAAGAAGGTCCATTTGTGTGATGCTAAGTCGCCTAGACTAGTGGTTCTCAGTGTGGTCCATGAGCCAGCAGTATCAACATCACCTGGGAATTTATTGGACATGTAAATTCTCAGGTCCTATTCTGAACCTACCGAACTAGGAACTCTGGAGGTGGGTCCAGCAATTAATGTTCCCACAGGTGATTCTGATGTACACTACATTTTGAAAAACACTCACCTAGACTTTAACCTATAGTAGTAACAGAACTTTTGAAGACTGTTAAGAAGAGTGAGATGCACAGATGCAGTTTTTAAATATTTTAAAAAATATTATATTGATGTATATTTGATTTACAATATTGTGTTAGTTTCAGGTGTACAGCAAAGTGATTCAGTTATACATATGTGTATATCTATTTTTTTTCAAATTCTTTTTCCATTTAGGTTATTATAGACTACTGAGTAAGAGTTCCCCACGTTATACAGTAGGTCCTTGTTAGTTATCTATTTTAAATATAGTACTGTGTATATGTTAATCCCAAACTTCTAATTTATCCCTCACCCCCACCTTTCCCCTTTGGTAACCATGAATTTGTTTTCTAAGTCTTTGAGTCTGTTTCTGTTTTGTAAATAAGTTCATTTGTACCATTTTTTTAGATTCCACATATAAGCAATATCATATGATATTCATCTTTCTCTGACTTACTTCACTTAGCACGATAATCTCTAGGTCCATCCATGTTGCTACAAATGGCATTATTTCATTCTTTTTTATGGCTGAGTAATATTCCATTGTATATATGTACCACATCTTCTTTATCCATTCATCTGTCAATAGACATTTAGGTTGGCTTCCATGTCTTGCCTATTGTAAATAGTGCTGCAATGAACATTGGGGTGCATGCATCTTTTTGACTTATGGTTTTCTCCAGGTATATGCCTAGGAGTGGGGTTGCTGGATCATATGGTAACTCTATTTTTACTTTTTTAAGGAACCTCCATACTGTTTTCCATAGCGCCTGTACCAATTTACATTCCCACCAACAGTGTAGGAGGGTTCCCTTTTCTCCACACCCTCTCCAGCATTTATTGTTTGTAGACTTTTTGATGATGGCCATTCTGACTGGTGTGAGGTGATATCTCATTGTAGTTTTGATTTGCGTTTCTCTAATAATTAGCGATGTTGAACATATTATCATGTGCCTCTTGGCTATCTGTATGTCTTCTTTGCAGAAATGTCTATTTAGGTCTTCTGCCCAGTTTTGGATGGGGTTGTTTCTTTGATATTGAGCTGCATGAGCTGTTTGTATATTTTGGTGATTAATCCCTTGTCAGTCGCATCATTTACAAATATTTCCTCCCACTCTGTGGGTTGTCTTTTCTTTTTGTTTATGGTGTCCTTTGCTGTGCAAAAGCTTTTAAGTTTCATTAGGTCCCATTTGCTTATTTTTGTTTTTATTTCCATTACTCTAGGAGGTGGATCCTAAAAGATTGCTGTGATTTATGTCAAAGAGTGTTCTGCCTATGTTTTCCTCTAAGAGTTTTATGGTATACGGCCTTACATTTAGGTCTTTAAACCATTTTGAATTTATTTTTGTGTGTGGTGTTAGGGAGTATTCTAATTCCATTCTTTTACATGGAGCTGTCCAGTTTTCCCATCACCACTTATTGAAGAGACTGTCTTTTCTCCATTTTTGTTTATTTTGGCCTCCTTTGTCATAGATTAGGTGACCATAGGTGTGTGGTTTATCTCTGGGCTTTCTATCCTGTTCCATTGATCTGTATTTCTGTTTTTGTGCCAGAACCATAATATTTTGGTTACACAGATGCATTTTAAGTCTCTGCTCAGGTTCCTACTTGTCCTCAAAATCCCCATCCCCTTCAATAGCAAAACCAATATGATGACCTTCTAGCTCAGAGAAATCTTAAGACTTCATGGTTTGCTGGGCCATGCAACATTGGATAGCAGGGTCCCAGCTCATCAGATATTTCTGGAAGCCCACTTCTGTTCCAAGGTGCATCTTCTCCTATTATTCCTACCCAAACAATGCGACTAAATGGAGAGGATTCTGACACCGTTTCTAGCTGGTTCTAGCCGGAAGATCAAATTCCTTTAGGCCCACCACTGAGTTCTGCAACCACAATGCTGTCAACATGTCACCCCACAACTTCACAGGTTTTTATCCCCCTCACACCTGCCACCAATTCTGCAGAACTTGGTGAACATCAGTCCAGGTTTTCCTTCCTTCCCAAGTTCCTGCAGGCGGCAACCAAGAGAGAATCCACCACTCCCTGATCCTGTGGCCCCATCTTGATTTAAGCTTTTCACTGATCCTGTAAAAACCAAATTAGGAATATGATCTCAAATACACATTTCCTTGCCTTTCATGATTTTTTAGAGATTATTGCTCTAATGAAAGGCCACTCAAGAAGATGGACTTGCATTTGAGAAGCAAAGTCATGTATATCTTCTTAGATAGGTATAAAACTATAGAGCTGGATAGAATCAAGCTACTAGGAAAGATGGGTCCTGAAAAATCCTTATCATAGAGGTAATATCTTTACAGGCTACAAAAAATATATATTTGGCACATTTTGGGATAGTCCCCCAACATCAGTCAAAAATTACACTGAAAAATTTACTAAAAAATCTCATTCAGATACAAGATTTATGTAAACTTTGAGAAGTTGGTTCATCCTAACTGTAACCCTGTAATTTTCAAGTTTTATTTGTAGCAGTGGGATATTTTCTAAGCACTCTTTGCACCATCTTCCAATATATAAGATAAAAGTCAAACCATTCAGGTTGAAGCTCAGAAAGGGAAGAACAGAGAGCACCTCCTCTCAGCACTTTACCTGTCCCCTTCGCTAGTCTCTGAGACCCCTCCATGGGCCCACTGATTTAGAACCATTGATCTAATTTATTCCCAGTAGGTGCGAATAATCCCACTTCATTAATAAAGCTGATAGGGCTTCCCTGGTAGCGCAGTGGTTGAGAGTCTGCCTGCCGATGCAGGGGACACGGGTTCGTGCCCCGGTCCAGGAAGATCCCACATGCTGCGGAGCAGCTAGGCCCGTGAGCCATGGCCGCTGAGCCTGCGCGTCCAGAGCCTGTGCTCCGCAATGGGAGAGGCCACAACAGTGAGAGGCCCGCGTACCGCAAAAAAATAATAATAATAATAAGGCTGATAGTAGCTGTATTAACCAGAATTCTCCAGAGAAATAGAGCCAATAGGATGTTTATGTGTCTGTATCTTAATTCACCTAGTGTGTGTGTGTAATATATAATACATACAGAGAGAGAAAGAGAGGGAGTGAGATTTATTTTAAGGAATTGCCCCATGTGATTGCAGAGGGCTGGCAGTCTGAAACTTGCAGAGTAGGCCAGCAGGCTAGAAATTCCAGATTTTGCAGTCTAGAGTCTGAAGGAAGTCTGGAGGGAGGACATCTTCCTTCTTCCTCCAGGGATTTTAGTCTTTGCTTGTAAGGCCTTCAACTGATTGTATGAAGCCTACTCACGTGATGGAGGACAGTCTGCTTTACTCAATGTCTATTGATTTAAATGTTAATCACATCTAACAAATACCTTCACAGTAATATCTAGACTGGTGTTTGACCAAACCACTGGGTACCATAACCTAGCCAATTTGATAAATACATTAACCATCACAGTAGCTGAAACAGATTGTGCTGATTTTCCTAGATACTATAGTAGTAAGAAAGGTTCTAAAGAGCTGGGTAACCAGAGATGAAAAGCAAACATCTTGAAGTGCCAATGTGGTAAAAAAATGGTTCTTTGAAATGAATAATATAACCAGGGGTCTAGCAAGGACCGTATCGGGAAAGGCAGGGAAAAGCAGACCTAATTTTGAGGAATTTGGTTTATCCCAAATACAAATTATAGAGTAGAAATTAGTCACCAAAACTCTGCCCAAAACTGAAAACTTTTCATTAAAGATCTATTGACATTTGAGGTTATTACACCAGCAGATTGGAGTTTCGTGCATAACTGTGACCTATTTCTCAGCAACTGGTTCTTGTTACCAGGGATGTTAATGAAGGAAATGAAATTTTTGCCTTTTGAAAACTGAGATCATGCTTCTTCCCCAAAGGAATATTAGTTCTTCAATCTAAAAGAAAATAGTTCAGAAAGGAGTGGCTGGATGATAACCAATATAGGCTCTTCATGTGTTTACTCACTCAAGTTTTGGGATCAAAAAAAAGTGTGATCTCTTGCACTGTATATCTCAGGTCTCAAAATGCCGCCCCGCCCCCACCCCATTGCCAAGCTAGACTACATAAATTATTATGCTGGTACCACCCTCATCAATTTGGCCATAGCTGTTGGATCAGGACAGCCATTTTTATATCTACAGCTAGGAGGTAATATGGCACAAACGCTCTACCCCACAGACAAGATCGTGACTAAATGACAAGCCTAGTTCTCCCTTTGAGAAAGTATTGAGTCCTAAAAAGAAAGTCAGTTAAAAGCAGCTGGTAAGGGGAGCAAAGACTGAAACTCACACAGACAAGCCAGGGGATAGGAATACAGAGATGACCAAGGCACAGATATGATTTTACAACCTAGTAGAGGTGTCTGACAAGAAAAAGAGAAATATAATACAATATGAGAAACACTTCAATAGCAAGGCACATGGGACACTAAGGGAACATAGAGAAGTGGTACTTAGGTGACGAAGGATGGCTTTCTGGAGGAGACCATACCATTAGCTGAGGGGTAATAATGGCAGAGCACTGCGATAGGGCTCCTTGAACTATTGAGGGGGTGACATGATGGGTCCCTAAAGCTAGAACTGGACCTTGAGGAATAGAAATCTTCTAGTTCTTAAATTACACTGTGCTTGCCATATAGCCGAGATATGTGTCTGTGGCTGTCTTTACATGACTTCTGGTCCCATTGCTATTACTTGGTTCCCATGAGGCCCGAGACACCTCTTTTCCTTACTCTTTTTCCATGTGTATTTAAAGCAAGGCCCCCTTATTTGAGACAATCAAGAGTCAGTGTTACTTGTAACTTGAAAACCAAACATGCCACTTTTGGTTAACTACTTGTTGCATAAAGAAGCTTTACAAGTTGAGGCCAAAACAACATAAAAGCCAGAGGTTTGGCTCATGATAAATCATAGTGTCCTTAAAATTCAAATTTCTTAAATGCAAAAAAAGACATACTCCATTTTTTTTAAACAAGTATCTTTTTTTTAAATTAATTAATTTATTTTTGGCTGCATTGGGTCTTCATTGCTGTGCGTGGACTTTTCTCTAGTTGCAGCGAGCAGGGGATACTCTTTGTTGCAGTGTGCCGGCTTCTCAATGTGGTGGCTTCTCTTGTTGAGGAGCATGGGCTCTAGGCACACAGGCTTCAGTAGTTGTGGCCCGTGGGCTCAGTAGTTGTGGCTCACAGGCTCAGTAGTTGTGGCACACGGGCTTAGTTGCTCCGCGACATGTGGGATCTTTCCAGACCAGGGCTCGAACCCGTGTCCCCTGCATTGGCAGGCGGATTCTTGACCACTGCACCACCAGGGAAGCCCATTTAATTTTTATTATAAAGCCTGAAAGATTTTACTTATGCTACTGTGACTGATGTATAGTAGACAAACCAAGGGTAATTTATACTCTCCTCCTTTCCAATTAGGGATGGGAAACCATGAAGTCCAAGAATCAAAATGAATGGCTTAATTTCTATACCTCAAACCATCTTCAAGTGTTAATTAAAATTATCCACAGAACACTGACTCAAAATTAAAATTAAACACTTATATACACACACATGCACTTTATGAAAACCAGAATTAGATATATAATTTTCACACCTGCTTCTAATTGATATTTTATTTGACTCAACCTCTCCTTCTAGTTGGATTTCCTTAGTTGTCAGACTACAACAGGATATAAAAGCAACAAAACATAGACAACTACTGGAGAATGGAGAGAAATTTATTTCCATTTATAGATTAATTGGACCATTAATTACAGTAATTGTACCAACAGTAGTGTTAGTGACACTATTTATTGTGCAAAATTATTTGTGAATGGTATCTTACAAGAGATAAAATTGAGTTAAAAATTTGAGCCTTCTAAAAATAAGATAGAATGAATTTTTAATTTACCACACACAGTGTAACATACCTTGTACAAATTAGAGTTGTGCTAACTTGAAAAGGCTGAACTTAAAATATCAATAAAGTTTCACTTTCAGCACAAAATTAGAAATAATATAAATCTATTTTTTAATCTTGAAGAATTATAATTGTAAGTTGGAGGAGGGATGAATGAATTACCAACTGTTTATGTTACTGGCTTATGTCTTGGCCACTTTCACTAGTAAACATTGTTTGTCAGTCCTATGGGAGCAATGAGACATGAAATATGCAAGTTTTGAATTCTGCCAAGTCTTCAGGAACACATCACTCATAAAATGAAATTGTACTGCACTTTCTCTGTTCTGGACATATGCCTGTACCGTTCATGTCAATAAAGTTTCTTTAGTTTCTTGGCTGGCATCTCAGTCTTAAGAGGCAGAAGAGAAAGTCACGATGAATTTAGGTGTCAGGCTATTAAGTTGCAATGGTTAACTTTGTATGCCAATTTGACTGGGCTAAGGGATGCCCAGACAGCTGGTAAAACATTTTATTTGGATGTGTCTGTGAGAGTGTTTCCAGAAGAGATTAGTTGTTGAATTGGTGAACTGAGTAAAGCAAGTGGTCCTCCCCAGTGTGGGTGGACATCATCCAATTTGTTGAGGACCTGAATAGAACAAAAAAGAGGAGGAAGGACACACTCTCTGCTTGAGTGGAGACTTTCATCTTCTGCTGGCCTCAGACATTGGCATTCCTGGTTCTCAAGCTTTTGGACTCAGATTGGGACTTATACCATCAGCACCTCTATCCTCAGACCTTTGTACTTGGACAGCCGTCCTGATTCTCCAGCCTATAGACCACAGATCAAGGAACTTCTTGGCCTCCATAACTGCTTGAACCAATTTCTGTGACAAATCTACTCTTCAATAGATAGGTATTGGGCTAGCCAAAAAGTTCGTTCAGGTTTTTCCATAAGATGTTACAGAGAACTTTTTGGCCAACCCAGTAGATATATAGGTAGGTAGGTAGGTAGGTAGGTAGGTAGGTAGATAGATAGATAGATAGATAGATAGATAGATAGATAGATCCTATTGGTTCTTTTTCTCTGGAGAACCCTGATACATAAGTGATGTTTAGAAAATCTGAAATATATAGCTCATTGCACACAGTCATCTTCTAAATTTTTAGTTCATTAGTTTTTTTTCCTTTTTCACGTTATGAAACCCTTTGACAGTTTAAAGAAAGCTATCAATCTAACCCTCAGAAAAAGGCCTATGTGCACATGTACACTCCATTTTGCCTACGTATATCATGGACCCCAAGTAAAGAACCCCTCTTTTGATATACAATATTTACAGAAAGGAGGTCCACAGAAGCAAATACATACGCTCTACCACAGTCACCACTGCCGCAGTTCAGCAGTCAATTTGTAGCATACCATGTATTGAGTACATGCCTACGTAGGATGTGGTCTTGGGTTCAAATTACTTTTCAATACCTTTCCCTCAACACTCTGAAATATTCTGGGATTTCTCTTTGTATTCAAGATCAAAGAATTTTAGATCATTAAACCAAAGATGAAGGAAGATGCCGGATGTTACAAATACTTACAAATAATATTTTTGGTAACCATTAGAAAGCAGAAATGACGAGCAAAACAAATTAAAACACAGAAACAGCACAAACCACTCAGTGTGCTAAATTTCACACAATAAAAGTAAAATATAAGAGAGCTAATTAAGGGTATTTTTTTATCCTAAAATAGTTTCTTCAATCAGTTTATACCAGAAACACACACACACAGGCACATATATATACACATACACATATATAGGCATACATGGCCAAGCTCTAAAATTATATGAACATACCCAGAATTTATGAGTTTTCATTTAGAATGCAATTCTTAATGTTTTTTAAGTTACAAAATGGTTTCTTTAACTGAAGTTTTGTCTGTTCAACTGCCTATCATATGTATGTATGAAAGGGCATCTACCCACAGGATTAGCCATTCAGAAAATATAAACTGTGAGTTGAAATATGTCATCAAAGTAAAAAGAAGCCCTATTTTAAAAAGACACTTGAAAACCATAAAAATCATTATTTTCTCTAGTAGGTGAAAAGCTAAAGACCATTCTCAGGGAGAACAACAGCCACGGACAGAGCCTGAACTCTCAGATTTCCTGCTCTATTAATGGAGATGAAAAACCTCCATTTTATGAAGTCAAGATTAGAGCAAGTGTTAACAAAATAAAGTCAGCTACATATTTTTTAAAATTCTGATACCATTAAGGGAATAAGGGAATTACTAGAAATAACTCCAGAATTCTTTCCCACTGAACTTAAATTCTTTATACAGTGTCTGTCTGTTAATAGTTATGAGAAGGAAGAGAAAAAGAAATTTCTATATGATAAGTATTGTTTCGTTTCTGACTTCCATTATGAAAAAATATATTTTTTTAAATTTTATGTTCTCAGTGTTAAATACTATATCTGAAATGTTTATAATAATTGCATTTGAGATGATTTCTAGAGGCTTGGGAAAGAACAATTATAGGTTTTTGCATTTACTTTTAGAAAGACAAATCATTTCCTGTGTTTCTATAAGAAAATGACCATTGTGAATTCTTGGGTTCCTGCTCATAAGATTACTTTCTCAGGAAAAACAACTTATGGTTAGAAAGTTTCTGAAGCAGAGAGCAGGGCTCAATCAGAAATTCCTTCCACGGACTGTGGAAAGTGATTCGGGATGTATCAGAACACTCACACTGAAGAAGTTTTAGGTGCTAATTGTGTCTTTAATGTTTTCCTGAAGCCCAAACTCAGATTTATGTAAGACATAAGAGGCACGAGAGGACTATCTTGAGTCTTAGCACTTGGAAAGGCCTTTGGAAAAGAAATGGAAAGGAGACATAGTTTCTGAGGAAACCTGGACAACATGAACTAATGACTGGGATAAATTTGTGACAAGTCTACAAAAAGGAGCTTTATTGGAGGGGAAAACAACAATCTATTGTAGAGACTATCAATGATTAAAAATATCAAAATAAACTTCTAGAAGTCCTTTATAGCCTTGAAAAAATATATTTTACAAAATGCTCTATAACATGTATCACAGATCCTGAGAGCTACAAACACTGAAAAGCATAAAGTGTTTGTAGTATACTACATAAGATGGCATTATCTAAAACAAAAATTCTCAACCAACAGGTCTTAAGTGGCAGCACAAGGAAATTTTCTGAATTTTATTCTCTACAAAATCCATTTTTTAATCCTGCCCAAGGCTGAAATTTTGTCTTGACTTCTGAATAATAAAAATTTGGAAAGTCCCAGTGTCAAATGTACAGGAAGAAATTTCATGATCATAGCTCTGTGGTTTTGTTTGATGACAAAAACATGGGAAGGCGATATTACATTCCATCAACATCACAGAATGGATTGTAGGTTGTATTTCCTAGGCCTTCTTTCAGTCTCCTAGAGTCTAATTTCCTTCTATTGTGGGTTCTTCTTTATGCTGCCATTTATTAGTAGAGTTTGATAGAAAACTTCAATTCACAGGTTTAAATTCCTTCTCCCACACATTCACCAAGCATATTAAGTTACATCCTTTACTTCCTTGAACCCTAGTTTCATCATTTGTAATACAAAATTGGAAATACCTACCACTCAGGTCTTCCCTCCTAGGGCTTGAGTATAACTCATCTTCTAAAACATGCAGTATCTTTTCCCCATATATATACCTAGGAAGTTACTTTGGTTCGATGGAAACTATTTTTTCAATTATTTGTTTTCAACTTTCCCACTTATCATGGATAGTTTTCCACTGTGGCTTCTGAAAAGATACACGGAACAATCTAACTATTTCCTGTGTCTCATTTTCCCACATTTCCTGTTTTTTATGCATAGAAACAAATATCACATCCATACTAACAGCATGTACGACCTGTCTGTCCTCTTTCCCCATCATCCTGTAAAATGTTACCAATCTGAAAATTTCTGACCATCGACTGTCACTCCATCTTCACTGTTGAAAATTCTTTTTTGAAGGAAAATTGCTCTAAGATGTATCTTTTTACCATCAATCCACACCCGTCTACATCCATCACCCGTAATACCTGCATCTCACCTACTGCTTCTACCTGACTTGTGATCTATGGGGAAAACTGCTGACTTACAGTCAGCAACTCTAGTTTGAGTTCTGGTTCCATTCCTTAAGAGCTCTAGAAAAGTCCTCTTAAACAGGGGTTCCCAACTGGGTTCCCTATCGGCATCATCTGGGCAGCCTTTTACCTGTTAGAGCAGTCTTGGAGGTTGAGTGGGAGAGTAAACACATGAGTCTACTTTATGAAAAGCTCCTGTAGGTGATGCAAATGAGGACTTAAATATGAGATCTACTTGCCAGAACCTCTGAATTATTTTCCTAGCTTATAAAATGCCAAGTCTATTTTATAGTGATATCATGAAGGTTAAACAGGCAATCTATGGGAAAGAGTGTTCTAAACTGGCAAACTGAATATAAAACAAGGTATTATGAGTCAATATTTCTGTGGGGTTTAGAGTAGAATAAGTTCATTGTCAATCACTTCTGCAGCAACCGTCACACACAGAGGATTAGAAACAAGCATCAATACTGACAATCTGCTGAAATTCTCACAGTATAAAATCTCAGGGTAGGTCAGAACACCACCTTAAAAATGCATAAAGAGGTTTTAAAGCCAACAAACAAAATGCTTTTACTGCAATTGAAAATTTTAAAAAACATCTAAAAATAAAATTCACTCTGTCTGACTTGAATTACATTGACTTCATTGTGGGAATCTGCCTCTCAAAGTCCCGATCTTCTAGGAAACTAGAGAAATATTGGAACACTTTGAAGCCGAAATAAAGAAAATTGATGTGCAAATATTGGTCTCTGTTCTTCCCGTACGTAAGTCGTTTCCTGGAACTGTAATTGAAATGCCAAGGGATGTTTACTAACTCGGTCCCCATTTTTTGCATTTTATATTGCAGGGGAATAAACTATACTCTAATAGCCTGGAAAAAATACTGCAGGAAATGACTTCAGCCCTAGAGAGTTTCTAATTCATTATAATTTCCAGGATAAAACATTCACCTACAACTTTTAAGTCCCCAGAGGGTTTAATCTACTGAACCTAATGCAAGCAAACAGGCTGGCAGAAAGGAACTATTACTCTAAAATAATTGTAATTATCCATTTGGGAAGACCATGGACTTTGCACTCAATCCACAATACATGTTCAACTTTTCCCTTTCATCAAAATAGAAATATTTGAAGCTTACTTTTTCATTCTTGCAGGGAAAAAACACCTAATAAGCTTGTAACCTAAATTTATAACCTAAGATCCGGAGTTCAAGCTTATTAGTTCAACAACACTTTGCAGTGTCTGGTTCCTCTTTCTCTCTGGCTTCCTAGATTCCATTTCCCCAAATACCCTTTTCTCCATATGGAACTCCTTCTCTTGTTTCATGCACCAGTTGTATAATGAGCTGGTTTATGCAGAAATGACCTGATGCATGCAGAAACAATACCATGGGCGCCACGTCATCACCCATGCTCTTTCCTCTCCCTGGAAATTCCCATAGCAACTTCTACTTCTACTTCAGAATTCAGCTTAAGCATCCTGTCCCCTAGAAAGTTTTCTGGCCCTTAGCCTATTTAGCTGCCCTGGGATCCTCTGGGATTCCTTATCATCCTAGGTACCCCTCTGCCCTAGCACTCGTAAGACAATGGGCAGAAATGATTTCCACATCTCTCCCCCACGCTGGATGCTAAGGTCTTGAGGGTAAAGGACAATGCCTGGTTTGTCTTTATATCCATGGTACTTGGCTCAGGGCCTGGCACTTAGTGGGCACCACAGATGTTTGGTGGTGGAATGAACGAATGATGTGATCTAAAGAGATGTTGCATGAAACCTCAGAATCAATTATACCACTTGCAAGTATTGCAATTACTACATATTTTCTAATTTTTTGTGTAGCCAGCTTTTTTCTTTAGGTGGGAGAAGGTGAACTCCACTTCTCTGGTAAGCAAGGAGGCAATCCAGGGAGTTCCTTGCGTGACATTCCTTGTTCTTGGGAGAGTCATTTGAATTCTTCTTACATGTTAAGCAAGTGAAAGCCAAGATCCTCTGGCTATAGAAATGGGCATATGAAGTCCAGTCCCCTTTGGTATGCAAAATTCAAGAAGCAGTGAACTTATTTGCCTAAGGCTCCCTGGACTTTGAGAGACCTTCCCAGTGGGCCAGAGTGTCCCTGAACAATGCTCAGGAGCAGGAGAAAACAGGGAAGTGTCCCCAAAATAAACCTTGAGGGTAGAAAGTTCTGATAATTTTTGGCAGGGCTGAGCTGATAGAGAAGAGCAGCAGGAATCCTGGGTCTCAAGAGATGGCAGATGTCAGAACTGCCTCAACCCAGCCTCAGGGGGCATTGGCGCCCCGGGCAAGAAGCTATGTATGAACAACGGGAGCTGGTCATTAAGAGATGTAACAATTGGGGGACCCAGGCCTTCCCTTGGCGTGGAGCTTCTCATTGAAGAGCTTGTGGGTCATCTTCACTTTGACTGGGGTGTGTCTTCAGACCAGCACCGATAAGAAGAACAAAGCAGAATAGTCATAAACCACCCCCTCATCTCCCACTTTCCCTCCTGTGCCAGAGACTGTGGATTGGTTACACTAATTTCCATTGCTGTTTCCCACTATAGAGCTTGGGAAACCAAACACATGTCTTGCTTCCCAGCTCTTTTGCAGGTAGGAGTGGCTGTGTGGCCCAGCTCTGGCGCAAGCATGATACACAAGCAGAAGTCTCCCAGGCGACTTCTGATTAAGACTTTGTTTTCCATATAAAAGAGAAAGACGTATCTGGCACTGCCCTCCCTCCTCTTTTCCTGCCTGAATACATTGCTAGATGTTTGAGCCTCAGCAAGCATCTTGCAGTGAAGGGGAAACAAGCCATTACATTATGGATAGCAAAGCAAAAAACAGAACTTAGTACTACCATGGAGTCGTTATATCTACAGACTTCTTGTCACTTCGGTTAAATAAAACTTTACATGTTTAAGCTACTGTCAGATTATCATTATATGCAGTTAAAGCATTCTTAATTGATACAACATTCACACCCCCAGCTGTATTCATCAGACACTAGTAACCACAAGTGATACATAGACTCATGGGGGAGGTCACCCTTAGCAGGACATCTGGTGGCGTGCTACTCAGTACAGAATGGTGCTCTGAGGCATTGTACTCTGGGATGCCAGGAGGGTGTTCTTTTCAGCCAAAGGACACTGTAGGTATAAGTATGCTAATTTTTAAAGTTCAGATTGGAAGAGCAAACTCCAATACTAAAGCAACTACGGACCACATTTATGATCAAATGATTCTTCCAGACCTCTGTGTGGACACTAAATATAGATTTAACCAGAGAATGAAAGAAAACAATTTTTTAGTGTTGTATATGGAAAGAAAAAAGTAAATTGAATAAAACTCATGTTCTAACACAGGCATCTCAAACTCTAAAAATAAGAAGTGAAATATTTAGGTCAAATAAAAACCAAATGGTTAGTAGTGGTTACCACTTGGTTCTGTAATTAGAGTTGGAGGGAAGTGAGACAGCTATTGCATTTTTTTATATTTCTGTATTCTTTGTTTTGTTTGTTTTTTTTTTTTGCGGTACGCAGGCCTCTCACTGTTGTGGCCTCTCCCGTTGCGGAGCCCAGGCTCCGGACGCGCAGGCCCAGCGGCCATGGCTCACGGGCCCAGCCGCTCCATGGCATGTGGGATCTTCCCGGACCGGGGCACGAACCCGTGTCCCCTGCATCGGCAGGCGGACTCTCAACCACTGCGCCACCAGGGAAGCCCTATTTCTGTATTCTTTGAATTTTTGTTATAAGAATGTATTAATTTGCTAATGGGAAAAAATTTCTGATAAATAAACCCACCTCTAAGAAGGCATTTATCAGATGCTTACTATGCATTTTCCTGTTTAATCCTCAACACTATGTGATGGGCATTATGTTCACCAATAAAGAAATTAAGATGTAAAGATTTTAAGTAACTTGACAATATCACACAGCTAGTGACTGGAAGAATAAGGACTCGAAGATTCTTCAGTCCAAATCCAAAGCCCGTTCTCTAAGCACAGTGCAATACTGCCTCTCCCAGATGTTTCTGGATATGTAGGTATTCTTAATTCCCTTTACCAAGCCTGAGAGTTTCTTTGAATGACATGTTCATTAGACTCTTTTTAAGGAAACTGTCTTCCAATAGCTTCCTCCCCTCTCTCCTTCCCTCGAGTATAAGTATCAATATCTTTAGAAACAAGAATGATCCTACCTTCTTTTAGTGTCTCGTTAGGGATTTACTTACCATTCACACTTGTCAAGACCATCTAAGGCGGGTGTATCCTTAGAGTCCCATCCTGGTAACTTTGGGGAAGAGATTTAAATGCATTAGTTACTCTCAGTACAAGACACCAGGCACTCAGAAGGAGTTTCATGGCACAAAGAACTGGGTAGCAGGTTATGTTGTTTCTCTAATGAGGAAATACGTTTAAATGTGAGGAAAGTTAATTCCTCAAAAATAGGCTTCATAACTATATAAAGTATCAACGTAAGAAACAGAAAATTCAGACTGTACCTAATGTCAGAGGAAATGAATGCTTTATTTGAATAAAAGGCTGGCGTGAAATATCACCTACTGTAAGTCAGAAGGTCTGTCTGGAATATTTCACAAGACTCCAGATTCTGCATCTTTTTTTTATAGTTCTTGAGGCCTATATAAGAACTTGACCCTGGGGTTATCCAAACTAAATCTTGGATAAGCTTCCATTAACGTATCTTAGTAAAAAAAGAATAAGGCATATTTTAAAAGACTAGGAAATTACAACCATAAAGTGTTAGAACGTGAATCAACTCTAAGTGGGAGATGGGCTTGAATTCACTGCTTATTCAATGATCCAGTAATAGGTCATTTTAGTATTATTTTTACATATTGTATATATTTAATTTTCAATACAAAAAGAAATATTATGGACAGAAAAGCCTTTACACGGCATCATCCCACTAAATGAATGTGAAAGAGACTCAGGTTTAATTCCAAGTTTTGCCATTAATAAACTATATGACTCCCAGACTTTTATCTAAAGCTCAGACTTGCACACCCAGCTCCTTAACTCTACATATCTAGTTATCATTTGGTCGTTTTTCCCCCTAGATTAATTGTACTGTGGTCAGAGAGAATGTTCTGTATCATTTTAGCCCTTTAGCAATTATTGAGACTTGCTTTATAGCTCAGCACATGTCAGTTTTTATAAACGTTCCATGTGTGCTTGAAAAGAATGTATATTCTGCAGTCAGGTAAAGTTAGATTAAGTTTATTAGATGACAGTTTAAATCGTTGATAAATTTTCTTCTGCTGGCTCTATTAATTAATTAGATGCTCAAAAATCTCATATGATGGCAAATATGTGAACTTCTATTAGCTTTGTGTCATATAATTTGAAACTGTTATTAGGTGATTACAGATTTACAATTGTTATAACTTACTGGCAAATTGAACATTTTATCATTATGAAGTGACCCTTTATCTTCAGTAATGCTTTTTACCTTAATGTCTTTCCTATCTGATATTAAGGCTATCTTATCTGACCAACTTCCTCTTACCTAGAATTGAATGGTATATCTTTTTCTGTCCTTTTACCTTTAACTTTTCTGTATATTTAAGTTTAACGTGTATCTCTTATAAACTTTGTATCATTGACTTTTTGATCCTGCCTGACAATCTTTTAATCGGAATATTTGGTCCATTTGCATTTTGTTTACCAGCATTTCAGTTTAAATTGCTGTCTTACTTTGTGCTATTTATCCCACCTGTTCTATGTTTCATTTATTTTCCTTTCTTGCTTTCTTTTGATTATTTTTGATAGCTACATTTTTCCCCTCTCAGAGTGAGAAAGTTTTCTATCCTTTTAGTGGATACTCTAAAAATTACAAAATGCATACTTACTGTCTGTTATAAGCTAAAATTAATCAGTAACTTTATCCATTTCCCAGGGAATTTAGGATACATTAACTCAATTGACTCCTTTCCCTACTCATATATTGTTGGTTAATATTTAATTCCATCAAGTTTGCTCTTTTAAGTTTCGCATTTATGAGTGTTTTATACTCTCAGTTCTCATTTAGATTCACCCATGAATTTATCACTTTGCTCCTCATGCCTTTTTGCTTCTCTGCCCTCCCATCTGGGATCTCTTTCCTTCCACACGAAGTAAATATCCTGAATCTCCCTATTTTTCCTGATGGTCACTCTGTCTCTGCTATTCTGAAATGTCTTTAACTTACTCCTTTCTTTCAAAAAATATTTTCACTGGATATAAAATTCTGGGTTAGCAATTATTTTTCCTTCAGCCTTTTGAAAATATCATGCCAGTCTTTGGTTCAGTTGTTGTCTAACCGCCAATGCTGTGGAGATAATCTGTCTTTTCCTCTGACATCTTTTAAGATTTTCTTTGCCTCTGATGTTCTGTAGTTTCACTGTGTGTGGGTTTCTTTTTATTTAATCCACTTAGGGATTTATAAGCTTCTGAATTTGTGAATTGTTATCTTTCATCATCCTGGAAAATCCTCAGTAATTATCTTCTTATTTGGCATCTCTGCCCCCATTCTCTCTTTCCTCTCCTTCTGGAACTCCTATTAATCTTTAACAGATGTTAATCTTTCTCATTCCATCACCCTGGACTTTTAATCTCTTTTCTATATATTCCATCTTTTTGTCTCTCTGTGGTATACACTGAATAATTTTTATCATCTGTCTTCTAGTTACTACTCTTTTTTCAGCTGTCTTGTTTTTTTTTTTTTTTTGCGGTACACAGGTCTCTCACTGTTGTGGCCTCTCCTGTTGCGGAGCACAGGCTCCGGACGCGCAGGCTCAGCAGCCATGGCTCACGGGCCTAGCCGCTCCGTGGCATGTGGGATCTTCCCGGACCGGGGCACGAACCCGTGTCCCCTGCATCGGCAGGCAGACTCTCAACCACTGCGCCACCAGGGAAGCCCGAATTTTTAACCATAGATATTGTATTTTTATTTCTAAATGTTCTATTTTGTTCTTCTTCAAATCAGTTCTGGTGACTTTTATAGTTGCCTGTTTTCTCCAGATATGTTCAAACTTGCCTTTTATTTTTCCGGTAACTCCTTTAACACGTTCATCATAGTTAAAGTCTCTGTCTCACAATTGCAATATCTGGGTCATCTCTGAGTTTAGTTCTGTCATTTGTTTCATCTCTTGTCAATGGATTTTTTCTCTTATTTTCTTTTTTAGGCCTTAGAATTTTTGACTGAATGCCACACATCTTGTGGAGGATAGTTGAGAGAGATAAATAATATTTACAAATGGCCATTAGTGTGGGGGACTGAGTGAATCAAGTCAGTCAAAACGGGTTTGGATTTTATCATTTTACCTTTGGTGTACTACAATCTGCATGTTCCTCCAGGGATGGGCTACACTCAGCTTGTACTTGAGTTAGACCTGGGTGCCAGAGGATCTGTTTTCCTGCTCCACCCTCAGCTTTGAGCAAGTCCTGCTTACCTGTGTCACCTGACAAACTTCTGCCTCCCAAAGTGGTAAACTGCTCTTCTCACACTGATAGCAGATCTCTGCTTGGTATTGGCACAGGATCCTGGGCCCAAGAGGTTTTCTACCTCTCCCCAGGGACCAAAGGCGTTTTTCTTTTTTTAATTGGGGTTTAGTTGTTTTACAATGTTGTGTTAGTTTCTACTGTACAGTGAAGTGGAGTTCCCTGTGCTATACAGCAGGTTATTAGTTATCTACATTATACATATATAGTTATCTACTTTATATGTATATATGTCAATCCCAGTCTCCCAGTTCATCCCACCCCCAACCCCGCTTTCCCCCCTTGGTGTCCTTGTTTCTGCCTTGCAAACCAGTGCATCTGTACCATTTTTCTAGGTTCCACATATATGTGTTAATATACAATATTTTTCTCTTTCTGACTTACTTCATTCTGTACGACAATCTCTAGGTCCATCCACAGCTCTACAAATGACCCAATTTCGTTCCTTTTTATGGCTGACTAATATACCATTGTATATATGTATCACATCTTCTTTATCCATGTGTCTGTTGATGGACACTTAGCTTGCTTCCATGACCTGGCTATTGTAAATAGTGCTGCAATGAACACTGGGGTGCATGTGTCTTTTTGAATTATGGTTTTCTCTCAGTATATGCCCAGTAGTGAGATTGCTGGGTCATATGGTAATTCTATTTTTAGTTTTTTAAGGAACCTCCATACTGTTCTCCATAGTGGCTGTATCAATTTACATTCCCACCAACAGTGCATGAGGGTTCCCTTTTCTCCACACCCTCTCCAGCATTTATTGTTTGTAGATTTTCTGACAATGCCATTCTGACTGGTGTGAGGTGATACCTCACTGTAGTTTCGATTTGCATTTCTCTAATAATTAGTGATGCTGAGCATCTTTTCATGTGTTTGTTGGCTATCTGTATGTCTTCTTTGTTGAAATGTCTATTTAGCTCTTCCGCCTATTTTTGGATTGGGTTATTTGTTTTTTTTGATATTCAGCTGCATGAGCTGTTTATATATTTTGGAGATTAAACCTTTGTCTGTTGATTTGCTTGCAAATATTTTCTCCCATTCTGAGGGTTGTCTTTTTGTCTTGTTTATGGTTTCATCTGCTGTGCAAAACGTTTTACGTTTCATTAGGTCCCATTTGTTTATTTTTTATTTCTATTTCTCTAGGAGGTGGGTCAAAAAAGATCTTGCTGTGGTATATGTCAAAGAGTTCTGCCTACGTTTTCCTCTAAGAGTTTTATAGTGTCTGGTCTTACATTTATGTTTTTAATCCATTTTGGTTATTTTTATGTATGGTGTTAGGGATTGTAGCTGTCCAGTTTTCCCAGCACCACTTATTGAAGAGGGCTTCTTTTCTCCATTTTGTATCCTTGCCTACTTTGTCATAGATTAGTTGACCATAGGTGCGTGGGTTTATCTCTGGGCTTTCTATCCTGTTCCATTGATCTATATTTCTGTTTTTGTGCCAGTACCATATTGTCTTGATGACTGTAGCTTGGTAGTATAGTCTGAAGTCAGGGAGCCTGATTCCTCCAGCTCCATTTTTTTCCCCTCAAGATTGCTTTGGCTATTTGGGGTCTTTTGTGTCTACATACAGATTTTAAGATTTTTTTGTTCTAGTTCTGTGAAAAATGCCATTGGTAGTTTGATAGGGATTGCATTGAATCTGTAGATTGCTTTGGGTAGTATAGTCATTTTCATAATGTTGATTCTTCCAATCCAAGAACATGGTATATCTCTCCATCTGTTTGTATCATCTTTGATTTCTTTCATCAGTGTCTTATAGTTTTCTGAGTAGAGGTCTTTTACCTCCTTAGGTAGGTTTATTCCTAGGCATTTTATTCTTTTTGTTGCAATGGAGAATGGGATTGTTTCCTTAAATTCTCTTTCTGATTTTTGTTGTTAGTGTATAGGAATGCAAGTGATTTCTGTGCATTAATTTTTTATCCTGCTACTTTACCAAATTCATTGATTAGCTCTAGTAGTTTTTTGGTGGCATCTTTACAATTCTCTATGTATAGTATCATGTCATTTGCGAACAGTGACAGTTTTACTTCTTCTTTTCCTATTTGTATTCCTTTTATTTCTTTTTCTTCTCTGATTGCCAAGGCTAGGGCTTTCAAAACTATGTTGAATAATAGTGGCAAGAGTGGACGTCCTTGTCTTGTTCCTGATCTTAGAGGGAATGCTTTCAATTTTTCACCATTGAGAATGATGTTTGCTGTAGGTTTTTCATACATGGCCTTTATTATGTTGAGGTAGGTTCCCTCTATGCTCACTTTCTGGACAGTTTTTATCATAAATGGGTGTTGAATATTGTCAGAAGCTTTTTCTATGTCTGTTTAGATTATCATGTGGTTTTTATCCTTCAATTTGTTAATATGGTGTGTCACATTGATTGATTTGCATATATTGAAGATTTCTTGAATCCCTGGGATAAATCCCACTTGATCATGGTGTATGATCCTTTTAATGTTTTGTTGGATTCTATTTGCTAGTATTTTGTTGAGTATTTTTGTATCTATATTCGTCAGTGATACAGGTCTGTAATTTTCTTTCTTGTAGTATCTTTGTCTGGTTTTGGTATCAGGGTGATGGTGGCCTCATAGAATGAGTTTGGGGGTATTCCTTCCTCTGCAAGTTTTTGGAAGAGTTTGAGAAGGATGGGTGTTAGCTCTTCTCTAAATGTTTGATATAATTCACCCGTGAAGCCATCTGGTCCTTGACTTTTGTTTGTTGGAAGATTTTTAATCAGTTTCCATTTCATTGCTTGTGATTGGTCTGTTCATATTTCCCATTTTTCCTGGTTCAGTCTTGGAAAGTTATACCTTTCTAAGAATTTGTCCATTTCTTCTAGGTTGTCTGTTTTATTGGTATATATTTGCTTGTAATAGTCTTTTATGATGCTCTGTATTTCTGTGGTTTCCATTGTAACCTCTCCTTTTTCATTTCTAATTTTATGATTTCAGTACTCTTCCTCCTGTTCTTGGTGAGTTTGGCTAAAGGTTTATCAATTTTGTTTATCTGCTCAAAGAAGCAATTTTTAGTTTTGTTGATCTTTGTTATTGTTTCCTTTGTTTCTATTTCATTTATTTCTGCTCTGATATTTATGATTTCTTTCCTTCTACTAACTTTGGGTTTTGTTTGTTCTTCTTTCTCTAGTTCCTTTAGGTGTAAGGTTAGATTGTTTATTTGAGATTTTTCTTGTTTCTTGAGGTAGGATTGTATTGCTATAAACTTCCCTCTTACAACTGCTTTTGGTGCATCCCATAGGTTTGGGATAGTTTTGTTTTTGTTGTCATTTCTCTGTAGGTATATTTTGATTTCCTCTTTGATTTCTTCAGTGATCTCTTGTTTATTTAGTAGCGTATTGTTTAACCTCCGTGTGTTTGTGTTCTTTATGTTTTTTTCCCTGTAATTGATTTCTAATCTCATAGCGTTGTGGTCAGAAAAGATGCTTGATATGATTTCAATTTTCTTAAATTTACTGAGGCTTCATTTGTGACCCAAGATGTGATCTGTCCTGGAGAATGTTCCATGTGCACTTGAGAAGAAACTGTAATCTGCTGTTTTCGATTGGGATGTCCTGTAAATATAAATTAAATCTATCTGGTCTGTTGTGTTATTTAAAGCTTGTTTTTCCATATTAATTTTCTGTCTGGATGTTCTGTTCATTGGTGTATGTGAGGTGTTAATATCCCCCACTATTATTGTGTTGCTGTCGATTTCCTCTTTTATAGCTGTTAGCATTTGCCTTATGTATTGAAGTGCTCCTATGTTGGTTGCATATATAATTATAATTGTATCTTCTTTTTGGATTGATCCCTTGATCATTATGTAGTGTCCTTCCTTGACTCTTGTAACATTCTTTTTTTTAACGTCTATTTTATCTGATATGAATATTGCTACTCCAGCTTTCTTTTGATTTCCATTTGCATGGAGTGTAATTTTCCATCCCCTCACTTTCAGTCTGTATGTGTCCCTAGGTCTGAAGTGGGTCTCTTGTAGACAGCATATATATGGGTCTTGTTTTTGTATCCATTCAGCCAGTCTTTTGTTTGGAGCATTTAATCCATTCACATTTAAGGTAATAATCAATATGTATGTTCCTATTACTATTTTCTTAATTGTTTTGGGTTTGTTTTTGTAGGTCCTTTTCTTCTCTTGTGTTTCCCACTTAGAGAAGTTCCTTTAGCATTTGTCATAGAGCTGGTTTGGTGGTGCTGAATTCTCTTAGCTTTTGCTTGTCTGTAAAGGTTTTAATTTCTCCATCAAATGTGAATGAGATCCTTGCTGGGCAGAGTATTCTTTGTTGTAGGTTCTTCCCTTTCATCACTTTAAATATATAGTGCCACTCCCTTCTGGCTTGCAGAGTTTCTGCTAATAAATCAGCTGTTAACCTTATGGGGATTCCCTTGTATGCTATTTGTTATTTTTCCCTTGTTGCTTTTAATAATTTTTGCCTTTAATTTTTGTCAGTTAGATTACTGTGTATCTCGTCATGTTTCTCCTTGGGTTTATCCTGCCTGGGACTCTCTGGACTTCCTGGACTTGGGTGGCTATTTCCTTTCCCATGTTAGGGAAGTTTTCTACTACAATCTCTTCAAATATTTTCTCGGGTCCTTTCTCTCTCTCTCTCTTCTCCTTCTGGGTCCTCTATAATGTGAATATTGATGTGTTTAATGTTGCCCCAGAGGTCTCTTAGGCTATCCTAATTTCTTTTCTTTTTTCTTTATTCTGTTCTGCAGCAGTGATTTCCACCATTCTGTCTTCCAGGTCATTTATCCGTTCTTCTGCCAGAGTTATTCTGCTATTGATTCCTTCTGGTGTATTTTTCATTTCAGTTATTGTATTGTTCGTCTCTGTTTGTTTGTTCTTTAATTCTTCCAGGTCTTTGTAAAACATTTCTTGCATCTTCTTGATCCTTGCCTCCATTCTTTTTGTGAGGTCCTGGATCATCTTCACTATCATTATTCTGAATTCTTTTTCTGGAAGGTTGCCTATCTCCACTTCATCTAGTTGTTTTTATGGGGTTTTATCTTGTTCCTTCATCTTGGACATAGTCCTCTGCCTTTTCATTTTGGCTATCTTTCTGTGATTGTGGTTTTTGTTCTGCAAGCTGCAGATTGTAGCTCTTGCTTCCACTGTCTGCCCTTTGGTGGATTGGGCCAAAGGTTTTTTGCATTTACCTCTCCCTCAGAGGCAGTGTATCTTTGCCTGGGACCTGAAGGCAGGAAGGTATGCTCTCTCTCCAGCAGTGGTTAATGTTTTTTTTACTCATACAAGAGAAAGGTCTGAGGAAGTAGGCAGTGTTTCATGTCTGTTACCCAAGATTATTAGATCAACCACTATCTGCATGCCTGTGTCACTGAGGGATGTCTTCTCACCAGGCTCCTGTCCCAGTCGTTCTCATTAGCACCCAGTGGAGGCTGGTGGAAAGGAGCTCCCAGGTGAATGTAAACTACTGTCATGTCAAGGTTCCTACTTCCTCTAAGCTAATACTTTCGTCCATACTTGGCCCTTAAAGAATTCTTTAAAATTTTAGCTGATTTCTGTTGGGATACACTTCTTCATGGGTATCTCATGTTTGTGCATGATCGGTGAAGAGGCACTGACTGCCTTTGTCCTGTCTGGACTACCTTCTCAGCCTGGGAAAACAGAGATAGCATTTCCCTCTGGAAGAGAAACACTTTTGATTACTGTCTACTATAATGATGTCTCCCTCCAGAGCCAAGGGGAGGCATGCTTAATACCCATTATAAAATATTTAGGTTCCTTGAGCTCAGGGTACCTTCCTGAAATGCAACCCACTGCATGTATAGGTGTTACCTGGCCTCTACTCATTGCCCTATAGGATTGGGGATCAGGGAACCAGCACAGATACTGAAACTCAGATTGATACTGTTTGGGCAAGTAATAATGTCCCTTGTCTCTGATATAAGAAACTGTGGCAAGCTAACATAACTTGCAGATAGAGTGAAATCTTAGAACTTTCCACGTTTCTTCTTTACTGGCAGCCTCCTATTCTCTGCCAAAGGTGAAACAGTCCATGTATTCTGTCTCAGGGGCTTGTCACTCTGAAATTCAGTTCCTTTGGCTGCCTTCTCTTACGTGTAATAGAAAAGTTATGATTTTTTTTTTCTTCTTAGGATGGGAGGAACATTCTCTTGCAGCTTTCTATATCTTAAATGGAAGCACAACTCCCAAGGTATACCTATTTAATTACTTTCTATTACCAAAGATAGATACTTATTGATCTTTGAATTTAATGTTCTGCTTATACATGCTTAGTTTTTAAAAGAAGCATAAGCTTGGGTAATGAACTCTAGGAATTCTGAAAAATGGTTCATGGAATATTTCATCACAAGGGCTGGAAACAATGGACCAAGGATGTTTACTTTCCAGCATAGGTGAGTCAGGAGGGGGTAAAAGAATCTGACTCATGATGAATGAGATGTTATACAGAATGTACATATGCACAGGCCACCAACTCTTATAGAGAATCAGGGAGAGATATAGGAAAATTACAACCACTTAGGGGTAGAGAGAGGGCTTTTGAAGGTCTTAAAAATGGACAG
Source organism: Pseudorca crassidens (assembly GCF_039906515.1). Classification (NCBI taxonomy): domain Eukaryota; kingdom Metazoa; phylum Chordata; class Mammalia; order Artiodactyla; family Delphinidae; genus Pseudorca; species Pseudorca crassidens. Next base: position 48,613,982 of record NC_090296.1, on the reverse strand, counting down.
GAGGATGTGGTAGAAACACCTGAAAAGGAAAAAAGGCTAGGTAGAAGAACAGAAAGTGGAGTCTTGAGGATTCATAGATTTTCTATTTCTTTGTTGTTTTTTTCCCTCTCTACATTCACTCTCCCTTTTTCTAATAAACAGAATCTAGATTTCTCTTGTGAGGTTCACCTCTTCTGTATTGTGAAAGTCTGGTTAGGGCTGACATTTAAAGTGCCTAGTGTTCACCTAGCCAACATTCCCAGGACTCCCTGAGTCATGAAAGACAGAAAAACAGCTGGAACTGATCCATTACTGAACTGTTAGTTCCTGCTACATAGATCCCAAAACAGCTTTGGTTCCTAGCTTTTCAAAGCATAGCTTCACTCTGTGAATTACCCAATATTCTCATTTTGCTTAAGTTAACCAAAGTTGAATTTCTGTTGCTTGCAACCAAAGAACTTCAACTGATACAGGGAAAGTGGTCCAATAGAGGGCATGATAGAGGCCAAAAGAAGCTTTTAAAGGTAGCCTGAAATCCAGATACTTTATTTAAAATTATTAAAAGAACACATATTAATAACTGTCAAAATTGCTGGCTATGGTACGATGACTAATTGATTTCATGTTTTTACATGCTTGTAGTTAATGGTTAGGCTGACGATGTTTTATTACTAAGAACTATAGAGTTCACTGTCATATCTCCCAAGTAAGAAATAAAAACAACTGAGAACTGAAATAATACACATTACATGCTCTAAGAAAAACATCTAGGAAGGAGTGCTGGGAGGAGCAATAATCTATGTTACAATGAAATATACAGTCGACCCTTGAACAATATATAAGGGAATCATTATATAACATATAACAGTATATTATATATATATTATATATATATATATATATATATATATATATATCTTACTCTGCATCCTTTTTAGGGTTATTTCATTACTTTTTGAAAATATTATAAAAGTAAATTTACCATTTTGCCACGGACTAGTTTAACACAGGGTTATTCAACCTTGGCACTATTGATATTTGGGCAGGATAATTCTTTGTTGGGGGGCAGGGGAGCTGTCCAATGCATTGTAGGGTGTTTACTAGCATCCCTGGCCTCTAATAACCCCATTATATGCCAGTAACACCCCTATAATGCCAATCAAAAATGTCTCTTGAGAATGGACTTGAGGACCTGGGGAGGGGGAAGGGTAAGCTGGGACGAAGTGAGAGAGTGGCATAGACATATACACACTACCAAATGGAAAATAGATAGCTAGTGGGAAGCAGTTGCATAGCACAGGGAGATCAGCTCAGTGCTTTGTGTCACCTAGAGGGGTGGGATAGGGAGGGTGGGAGAGAGATGCAAGAGGGAGGAGATATGGGATATATGTATATGTACAGCTGATTCACTTTGTTATACAGCAGAAATGAATACACCATTGTACAGCAGTTATACTCCAATAAAGATGTTAAAATAAACTAAATTAAAAAATGTCTCTTGACATTGCCAAATGTCCTCTGGGGGCGGAGGGGAGAGGGCAAAATTTTTCCCTGATTAAGAAACACTGTTTTTTAACATCATGACTACAATAAGACAAATATAACTGCCAGCTCTATGATTCCATTGTGGAATCAATTGTGATTAAACTAGAGTTACATTCATCTTTTAGTTTAAAATGTATTGTGGCTAGAACTAAGTAAATTATGCCAGTTATTGTTTAGAGCTGAGCTGTCTAATACCATAGTCACCAGCCACATGTGGCTAACAAGCACTTGAAATGTAGCTACTCTGAAGTGAGATGTGTAGTAATTGTAAAATATGCACTGGATTTTGAAGACTTGATATGAAAAAAAGAATGTAAAATAATTATCATTTTTATGTTAACTGAACAATTTTGGATATACTTACTGGGTGAAATATATTAAAATTAATTTTACCTGCTCAGTTCTACTTTTTTAATAGGGCTACAGAAAATTCTAAATTACATGAAATGGTGCATTATATTTCTATTGGACCTCACTGGTCTAGAAACTTGAAATGATTTAGTATTGTTTTTTAAAAATTATTTAATTATTAACAAACTTTATTTTTTAGAGCAAGTTTAGATTTCCAGCAAAACTGAGCAGAAAGTACAGAGAGTTCCCATATAATCCTTGCCTTCCACATGTCCAGTCTCTGACACTGAGTTTTTAATCATGAATTGGTGCTGAATTTTGTGAAATATTTTTCCTGCATCTATTCACATGTTCATGATTTTTCTCTTTTAGATGGTTGATGTGATGTGTTACATTAATTGATTTTCAAATGTTGATGCATCCTTGCCTACAAAGGATAAATCCCACTTGGTCATGGTACATAATTTTTTTTGTATATTGTTGGATTCAATTTGTTGACTATTTTTGCATCTATGTTCATGGCCCATTGTTGATCTATAGTTTTCTTGTACTTTGACTGGTTTTGATATTAGAGTAATGCTGGCCTCATAGAATGAGTTTAGAAGTATTTTATTGGCTTCTATCTTTTGGAATAAATTGCAAAGAATTGGTATAATTTGTTCTTTAAATGTTGGATAAAATTCCCCAGTGAACACATCTGGGCATGGTGCTTTCTGTTTTAAAAGGTTATTAATGATTGATTCAACTTCTTTAATAGCTGTAGGCCTATTCAGATGGTCTACTTCTTCTTGTGTGAGTTTTGGCAGATTGTCTTTAAAGGAATTGGTCCATTTCATCTAGGTAATCAAATTTGTGGACAGAGAGCTGTTCATAGTGTTCCTAAATATACTATTATAATCCATAGGATCTGTAGTGATGTTTCCTCTTTCATTTTTGATATTAGTAACTTGTATCTTTTTTTTAAACTTTATTGGAGTATAATTGCTTTACAATGGTGTTAGTTTCTGCTTAATAACAAAGTGAATCAGCTATGCATATACATATATCCCCATATATGCATATGCTCCCATATCTCTTCCCTCTTGCATCTCCCTCCCTCCCACCCTCCCTATCCCACCCCTCTAGGTGGTCACAAAGCACCGAGCTGATCTCCCTGTGCTATGCAGCTGCTTCCTACTAGCTAGCGATTTTACGTTTGGTAGTGTATATATGTCCATGCCACTCTCTCACTTTGTCCCAGCTTACCCTTCCCTCTCCCCGTATCCTCAAGTCCATTCTCTAGTAGGTCTGTGTCTTTATTCCCATCTTCCCCTAGATTCTTCATGACCGTTTTGTTTGTTTTTTTTTTTAGATTCCATATATATGTGTTAGCATACGATACTTGTTTTTCTCTTTCTGACTTACTTCACTCTGTATAACAGACTCTAGGTCCATCTACCTCACTACAAATAACTCAATTTCGTTTCTTTTTATGGCTGGGTGATATTCCATTGTATATATGAGTCACATCTTCTTTATCCATTCATCTGTCGATGGACACTTAGGCTGCTTCCATGTCCTGACTATTGTAAATAGAGCTGCAATGAACATTTTGGTACATGACTCTTTTTGAATTATGGTTTTCTCAGGGGATATGCCCAGTAGTGGGATTCCTGGGTTGTATGGTAGTTCTATTTTTAGTTTTTTAAGGAACCTCTATACTGTTCTCCATAGTGGCTGCATCAATTTACATTCCCACCAACAGTGCAAGAGTGTTCCCTTTTCTCCATATCCTCTCCAGCATTTACTGTTTCTAGATTTTTTGATGAGGGCCATTCTGACCGGTGTGAGATGATATCTCATTGTAGTTTTGATTTGCATTTCTCTAATGATTAATCATGTTGAGCATTCTTTCATGTGTTTCTTGGCAATCTGTATACCTTCTTTGGAGAAATGTCTATTTAGGTCTTATGCCCATTTTTGGATTGGGTCGTTTTTTTGATATTGAGCTGCTTGTAAATTTTGGAGATCAATCCTTTGTCAGTTGCTTCATTTGCAACTATTTTCTCCCATTCTGAGGGTTGTCTTTTCGTCTTGTTTATGGTTTCCTTTGCTGTGCAAAAGCTTTGACGTTTCATTAGGTCCCATCTGTTTATTTTTGTTTTTATTTCCATTTCTCTAGGAGGTGGGTCAAAAGGGATTGTGCTGTGATTTATGTCATAGAGTGTTCTGCCTATGTTTTCCTCTAAGAGTTTTATAGTGTCTGGCCTTACATTTAGGTCTTTAATCTACTTTGAGTTTATTTTTTGTGTATGGTGTTAGGGAGTGTTCTAATTTCATTCTTTTACATGTAGCTGTCCAGTTTTCCTAGCACCACTTATCGAAGAGCCTGTCTTTTCTCCATTGTATATTCTTGCCTTCTTTATCAAAAATAAGGTAACAATATGTGTGTGGGTTTATCTCTGGGCTTTCTATCAGTTCCATTAGTCTACATTTCTGTTTTTGTGCCAGTACGATACTGTCTTGATTAATGTAGCTTTGTAGAATAGTCTGCAGTCAGGGAACCTGATTCCTCCAGCTCCATTTTTCTTTTTAAGATTGCTTTGGTTATTCAGGGTCTTTTGTGTTTCCATACAAATTGTGAAAAAATTTTTTCTAGTTCTGTGAAAAATGCCATTGGTAGTTTGATAGGGATTGCACTGAATCTGTAGATTGCTTTGGGTAGTAGAGTCACTTTCACAATGTTGATTCTTCCAATCCAAGAACATGGTATATCTCTCCATCTATTTGTATCATCTTTAATTTCTTTCATCAGTGTCTTATAATTTTCTGCATACAGGTCTTTTGTCTCTGTAGATAGGTTTATTCCTAGATATTTTATTCTTTTTGTTGCAGTGGTACCTGGGAGTGTTTTCTTAATTTCACTTTCAGATTTTTCATCATTAGTGTATAGGAATGCAAGAGATTTCTGTGCATTAACTTTGTATCCTGCTACTTTACCAAATTCGTTGATTAGCTCTAGTAGTTTTCTGGTAGCATCTTTAGGATTCTCTATGTACAGTATCATGTCATCTGCAAACAGTGACAGCTTTACTTCTTCTTTTCCGATTTGGATTCCTTTTATTTCTTTTTCTTCTCTGATTGCTGTGGCTAAAAGTTCCAAAACTATGTTGAATAATGGTGAGATAGTATTACTTTTTAGTGAAATAAATTCTTAAGTCTATCAAATAAGCCAAAAAGACTTCAGAAAGCTTTCCACAGCCCTATGAAATTAGCTGACTTTTGAGCATCATAATTCTTTATTATCATGCCTGAATTGTTTTTTGGCTTCTTCAAACCAATTACTTCTATTCCAATGCTTTTTTCTCAGTGTTCCAGTAGGTTCATTTCTGATTGCTGATTTATCTTCAGGCTGTTCTTTGTCATTTTCCTGCACATCAGTTTCTTTTATACACTCAGGAACTTTCCTAGTAGGATGCTGTGATGTTGCAGCATCCATCATACTTAGAAAATCATAAGCAGGCAGAGGAGGTTTCCATTTCTGAGCAGGTAAAATTTCTGGAAGAAAGACAGAATCAAGGTTTAAAGATGAACAGATATAAAATCTCATCACATGAATATACTAGAAAATGTTTTATTTTGCAAAATATATTTGTAGGAGTAAAGGTCTTATCAGTTTTCCTTATCTGAGCAAAGCTATATTTTATTATCATCATTGTCTAAGAAGCTTGATACATTTGTCACTATTAGACATTTTTCATATATTACATTTACAAGCTATTCTATTTTAAATAAAGATAAGTATTAATAGGAAAAACACAAAAGGTCCATAATCTCACTGCCTGTTAACCCTTGTTGAGGTTTTAAAAAATAGCAATATGTGTAATGAGATTACACACAGCCAGGGACAAGTTAAAATGAAGAAGTCTCTTGCTTCCCTCACTATCCCTGTCTTTATCCCAAAGAACTATAACTATGAAACATTTCAGGAAAAAAATTTGGAACATACATAGAGATTTATTATTTAGACAAGTATTTCCTTACATTTTAAAGCATTTTCTGTTTTGGAAGATTTGATTAACATCCTTTGCACATACTTGATGAAAAAAAAGTACATTTTATAAAAATAATTATAGGCAAGAAATCATTTAAAATTGCTATGGAATCAACTACTATAAACAGACAGTGATTGGAATCACGGCAGTGAATCTTAACATTATTTTAAAACATTGGTCATTAAAAAAAGAAAATGAATTTACGCTGACAACATATATATGAGATAAACTAGCTTTTCTCCATTTAGAAAACAGATTTCACACAATTTCAGAGTTTAGTTGGCTATTTGAAATACTATTTGAGAAATAAACTATATATAAGGAAATGTGTAAAGTAAACATTTAAAAAATAAATTCCAGTGAAAGAATCTATGCACTGGTACATGAAAAGAAAGTAATGCTCAAAAATAAAAACTTTAGCATCTCTCATAAATCAAATAAAAGCTTAGGACATTTTAAGAAACTTTAATTTCCTAGAGTAGATTAAAGCACAAACGAAAATCTGCATCAATATATATGTATATCTATACTTATTGATATATGATTTCTTCACTCAGACTCAATTATATGAAATCCATGGTACATCAGCAGGGTATTAAATTTAGGCTACCCTTGTAATTGATGTTTCAAATTACAGTGTTGTCAGGTTAGCAGACTCAAAAGTGACAAACAGATAAAATAGTTTCTTGAATATAATGACTAGGTAAGAAGAATAACTATACTTTGCAATATGCAGATAAAGCGTCTTTAAGTCCAATTTAAAGCACAGCAAAGATTTAGCAGTATTTATTTTTTAAGGTAAACACTGCAGCCTAGTGGTCTGAGATGATGACAAAATGCCCGAAACTGGACATCCTAATTCTGCTAATTATTTCCTGAAGGAACTCTATAAAGATCTTAATGTTTTCAGTTACAAATAAAACTGTATTCTCATCACATATGGTCAATAAAGACATTATTATCAAATTAGTAATGATAATAATAATAATCGCCAACATTGATTGAGGCTTTACTATATATCAGGCATTACGTAGTTAATCCTTACAACCCTATGAGGAAAGTACAATTATTATCCCAGTTTATAGGTGAGAAAACCAAGGCCTAGAAAGGTCAGAGAACTTGACCAAAATTAAGTGTAAGTCTCAAGTAAGAATAGCCAGTGGTGACAATTTCACAGGAATTAAGATGTGCAGCAAGCAAGGTGAGGCAGGGACTGGTGGCACCACGTTACAGATTCAGGCTATTCTAAGAGTGGCTGCAACATCCCTTGTCTCAGATCTGTCTCCCAAGGTGTGGTGAGAGCAGGTCCTGGCAGCACAGAAGACAAGTCCCAATACAGAAAAGTCCTGCTTGGACTTTTGCTTCTTCCCTATTCCCAGAGGCTGCAGGAATAACTTCAGATCAGGAGCAGTGATACAAAGAAGTAATGGAAACCAGAGGTATTAACATAATTGCAATGGAAGAAATACCAGTCTCTCAGGAAACTCAGAAGAATAATTCTGATTCTTTCCTCTAGTAATGGTTTGAGTTGAGGAATCAAAGCCCCCAAGGATGCTCCTTGTAGGAAAGGATCTTTACATGAAGAATAATAACACTTTAGGTTTTACACTTTAAAACGTATGCCTTCGCATACTTAATTTTGATTTTTAAAATAACTGTGACGTAGTCAGAGTAGGAACTATTAATCTCCTTTTATAGTTGTAAAGGAGGGAACAAAGAAAAAACTTGCCTAAAACCACAGTTAGTAATCAAGGAGGCTGGGTCAGAAGCTCAGGTTTCTGTGTCTTTGAACATCACACGACCTTTTTTAAAGCAATTCAGTTGGAGAGGTACTCTGGCCCGACTTACATATAATCCTATCTGACTTAGAGTCCCCGAGGCCTCTGTGTCACAGCAACTGCAAAATGACAACACTCAACTGCTTCTATAAAATAGCAATGCAGATAGAGAAGAGAACATAGACTATCTGAAGAGCTCAAGAGCTACAACCGAAAGGACCCCTATGTTGTGTGGCTAGAATGAAGAAGCCAACATTGAGTGATAACAACCATAGAAAGGCTTCTTTCAGATTATGGAAGACAAAATAGTCAATTTAATTACTTTTTTACATATCCTAGGAAAATGTTAAAACTAATAAATTATCTCAGAAAATTAAGACTTAAAAATATATACATCTAAAAGGACCCAGAAAAGCCAAAATAATCCTGCACATGAAGAACAGAGTTGGAGGATGTAAATTTCCCAATTTAAAACCTGTTACAAAGATGCTGTATTCAAGAGAGTGGGGCAACTGCCATATGCTATCTGTGTACATAATAGAAAAACATGTACATGAATGTTCATAGCAGCATTATTCATAATAGCAAAAAAGTGGAGACAATGCAAATGTCCATCAACTGCTGAATGGAGAAACAAAATGGGGTATATCCATCCAATAGAATATTATTCATCCATAGAAAGGAATGAACTACTGATTCATGCTATAACATGGATGGTCCTTGAAAGCCTATGCTAAGGGAAAGAAGCCAGACCCAAAAGGCCTCATGTTGTATGATTCCATTTATACGAAATGTCCAGATTAGGCAAATCCATAAAGATGGAAGGTACATGAGTGGTTGTCAGGGAATGAAGGGAGGGGAGAATGGGGAGTGAGTGCTAATGGGTATAGGGTTTCTTTTTGCAGTGATGAAAATGCTTTAAAACTCAGTAGTGGTGATGGTCGCACAGCCTCGTGAATATACAAAAAAACCCATCAAATTGTATACTTTAAAAGGGTGCATTTTACGGTATGTGAATTACATTTCAATATACAAATACCTTTTATAGACTATTTAAACACAATAATTTAGTTAAAACTGCCTAACTTAACAGAAATGAAGTAGATAGACCTCCTGGGAAGAACAGGTATGCTGCAATGATTGGCACTTAAAACAAATAAATTCAAGAATCTGATTAAATATACATAAATATACATAATGACAGACTCACACAATGCATGCTGGCTGAGAGACAGTGTAACACTGAATTGGAGTTTATATACCAGAACTGTGTGTATATAAATATATAAAACTGTGTGTGTGTGTGTGTGTGTGTGTGTGTGTGTATATATATATATATATTCACAGTGTGTATACATATATATTCACACACACACCCTTATTTCAGAACTCGGTCATGAACAGTGTCAAAATGTTATTATAATATAGTTCATTTGGTTTTCAATAACAAAATCCTCAGAAGTACCTTAGGAAACTTTTCATTACATCAAATTTCACACTATTTCCTCAACAGACTAATGATCTAGATGATTACATGTTAACTAATTTAAATTATATCAACAGGCCTGTTGTTGTCACAATTGTATATAAACTAACATACACATCTATACCACAGGTATAAATCCACATAGGTTTTAGAAAAATAGGGAGAATGGCATGTCATAAGCCAGCATTATAAATTCTGGGTCAAGATCTATTTTCTTGTGGTTCAAAATTCTGGCTCTGGAGTACAACAGAGCCATGTTGAAATCCAAGCTTCCTCATTTACTGGTTAATTACGACTTTGAACTAGTTACTTAACTCTTCTACAGGTAATGATAGTTCCTATGACTCTTGTGAGAATAAATGAGATAATGCATGTGAATCATGTAGCTTTGAGCCAGACACCTACTGAGCATTCAATAAATGTTAGCTATTATTATTAAATTTCATATGACACTTATTTTCTGTGGGTAGTAATGCCTACCATATAGGAGACTGTCCCATGGACAATGCTATCAGCGTATTAATATTTAGAATACTTACAAACATTACAATTCAACTCATTCTAGCATCCATGAGCGATAATTCAAGTTTAAAAAAATCCATGAAACAAAATATAAAATTGTGCACATTAAAACAGGAAACTTACTGATGTGACTTTCTAGTCCTGCTTCTAATTTTTTCAGCCACAATAAAAGGTTCTGTTCAGTGATAGCCTGGTCTGAAGGAAATGCAAATACTTGGCCGCCTGAATGCAGATTTACCACAGCAAGAAGAGGAAGGGGAGGTAGGGTATCAAAATATGCCTGCAAGATTCCTCTCCCCACGGGAGTATTCTTCCTATAAAAGGGAGCAACTGAACACGTTAATTAATATTTCTTTCTATAACAAAATAACAAGAACAACAGTTTGTAAAACATATTAACCTTTAAATATAGTATCATGCGAGGAAGTTTATTTTATGAAAATATGTCCTAAAAATCAAGAGGTCTGTAACTATGTTATTAGTAACCAGAGGCATAAAAAGTTTCTTTTAACATAGGGTACTTACTGTATTTCTCTTAGCAGAAAAAAGGCAACCAATGAGTTTTAATGAAAAACATAGTCCAAAGGCTTGTCAATTTTGTCTCAATACAATCAATACGTTCCTTCCAAAGTTTAGTCAAGTATCTGATCACATGTCAGCTCAAAAATTAAATGGCTACAAAACTATAAAATAACAAGATACTAATAATAAATACCCCTTTTCCAAATAAAATTGTCTCTTTCCTCAGGATTAATTTCAAATTAAAAAGATTTTTTAAAGTATTCATACAAGGAAACCACAAGTTTAAGACACCTATTTTTCCTAATACAGCACATTCCACATAATGGAAAGGACTATTTCACTCTGAGATAGCTACAAGGATAATTACCTGGGAAAATTTTGTTTCAAGTAGTAGGCTGTACTGTTAGTGAACTCTTCACAACAAAAGTGTACACTGCCCCATTTTTGTAATTTTTCCAATGAGTTAAAAATGAAATGTCTTTCATCTGATGACTTTGAACAATGGATAGTGTATCTAAATATGTGAACTGTGTTCAGAGACATTAAATGTAATAACACAAGCCACACATCTAGAAAATATACCAGGAAATATGGTTGGTAAATGCACTGATAATTTTCTGTAAAGTTTTAGGCTGCATTTTTAAAATACAGAAATACAGAAAAAGGAATTAAAGAAAAATGCCAAAATAACACAATGTTTATTTTTCTGTATTTGCCAAATTTCCCTCAATGAACATCCATTACTTTTAAAATCAGAAAAATTATTATCTTTAAAAATTTACTGTATGACACCAAAAACAAAGGCAACAAAAGCAAAAATAAACAAGTGGGACTACATCAAACTAAAAAACTTCTGCACAGCAAAGGAAACCAACAAAATGAAAAGGCAACATTCAGAAGGGGAGAAAATATTTGCAAATCATATATCTGATAGGGGATTAATATCCAAAATAACTAAAGAACTCACACAACTCAATCACAAAACAACAATTCAATTAAATAATGGACATAACTGAATAAACATTTTTGCAAAGAAAACATACAAATGACCAAAAGGTACAAAAAAGATGCTTAACATCACTAATCATCAGGGAAATGCAAATAAAAACCACAATGAGATATCACCTTACACCTGTCAGAATGGCTATCAACAAAAGACCACAAATAACAAGCACTAGGGAGGATGTGGAAAAACTGGAACCCTTGTGCACTGTTGGTGGGAATGTAAATTGGTACAGCCAGTATGGAGAAGAGTATGGAGGTTCCTTAAGAAACTAAAAATAAAGCTACTATGTGATCCAGCAATCCCACTCCTGGGCATATTATATCTGGAGAAAAACATGGTTCAAAAAGATACATGCACTCCCAATGTTCACTGCAGCACAGTTTACAATAGCCAAGACACTGAAGCAACCTAAATGTCCATCAACAGAGGAGTGGATAAAGAAGATGAGGCACATATATACAATGGAATATTACTCAGCCATTAAAAAAATGAAATAATGCCATTTGCAGCAACTTGTATGGACCTGGAGATTATCAAAGTAAGGGAAGAAGTCAGAGAAAGACAAATATCATATCATATGATATCACTTCTATGCAGAATCTAAAAAAAATGATACAAATGAACTTATTTATAAAACAGAAACAGACTTAGAGAATGGAATATTATTCAGCCATGAGAAAGAATGAAATCCTGCTATTTGCTACAACATGGATGGAATTTGAGGGCATTATACTAAGTGAAATAAGCCAGAAGGAGAAAGACAAATACCAAATAGTAGTATCACTTATATGTGGAAGCTTAAAAAAAAGTCAAATTCATAAAAACAGAGTAGACAAGTTGTCAGGGACTACAGGGTGGGGGAAATATGGAGAGATTGGTAAAAGAATACAGACCTTTCAGTTGCAAGATGAATAAGGTCTGAGGATTTAATGTATAACATGATGACTATAGTTGATAATACTGTACTGTATCACTGAAATTTGCTAAGCGAGTAGAACTTAAATGTTCTCACCACCCCCAAAAGTTTATATATATAAAACAAATATGTGAGGTGATGGATGTATTAAATAATTAGATGGAAGAATCTTTTCACAATGTATACATATATCAAATTATCACAATGTATATTTTAAATATCTTACAATTTTATTTGTCATTTATATCTCAATAAAGCTGGAAAAAAATCACACAGCAAAAAAAAAAAAAGAATTTACTGTAAAACAGAATTCAGTCTAAAACAACATCATCTTAGACAGTCTGAGGGAGTTTAGTTACTAAAGTATCATGATAACATACACATTGGTCCCATAATATATAACTCCACAAGTAGAGTTTCATTCCCTAATGAAAATTTAATAATAATTATACTTTCTTTACCTTTTACGTATTAAAAAATAAAAAAATATATACTTACAGATTTAACCAGCAAGGGGTAAGTGAATCCAAGTGTTTCTCTTTCAGCAGTGTCAATATTGCTTTTTTATGCTGAGGATTTATGCTGCCATCACTGAATAAAATGAGTAATGGTTTCTGAAGTCTTAAGTAAGTGGGAAGATTTTCCACAGTGATTTCTGGCTGTTTAAAACAAACCAAGAAAAATGGAGAATTATAGTGTATAAAGTAGAAAATAATGTTCAAATCACTCTTGCAATTTTAGTTTGTAAAATGTATTTCAAACATTTTCATTTAAGTGGAGATTTTGCTATACTGATTAGTAACTATGAATCTCAAGAGTTTTTTAAATTTAAACCCAGTTTGTCTTAAGAATGAGTTATTTTCAAAATTAAACTAATAGAATTTGAAAACAAATTAAAGGAGCTCCCTGTTTTACAAGGATGTAGCACTTCTAATAATTTCTTATGCTAAAATCTGGATCAGACTAGCCAACATACACATGACAAATAAAATTCTTGTTATATCTTTATAAAATTTTTGAAAAAACATAAGCTGAGCTTTAAAGATATAATCTTTTAACATCTATGATTACTTAAAAATTAATAAAATCTTGCTTTGTTTCAAAATTATGAGTTTTTAGCATAATTAAAGTAATTCAATAATATGCTAAAACAAATTTTAAAAGTCTCTTATTTCTTTGGGGTTTAAAATAACAATGAAAAAATTTAGTAAGAAATAAGAAATCTTACCCTTTTATTCTTTTTATTAATTAAAAGAGAACAATGTTTTTTATATATTTGTAGAAGACAACTTTGTCTAGGCTGTTATTAATAAGAATTGAAAGAGTAACAAACAAAGTTAACATATTCAGGATTAAAAATAGCAGTGACACTATATATAAAATAGATAACTAATAAGGATGTACTGTATAGAACAGGGAATTCTACTCAATACTCTGTAATGGCCTATATGGGAAAAGAATCTAAAAAGTGGATATATGTATATGTATAACTGATTCACTTTGCTGTATACCTGAAAATAACACAACATTGTAAATTAACTATACTCCAATAAAAATTTAAAAAAGAAAATAGCAGTGACTTAGAATATTAAAGTCTTCTACCATTTTCCATTTTTAGTACCACATCTATTAATTCATCTTCTGGATGTACTTATGAGCTGGATTAAATCTTCCTATATCATAAAACTAATCCCCTGCTGACAGATAAGGAAACCAAAGACGAGAAACTGACTTGCTGAAGTCACACAGCTAAGTAGGAGGAAGAGTTGAATGAAACTAGCGCTCAGGCATCCTGTTCACCAGCTTCCCATTTCATTGGATCACACTAGAAATCCAAATGAACAATTTTTTTCATGGTGCCAACCACCTCCGATTCATTCCCAAACACCAAACTCTGGCACGTACTTTTCCGTACTTAGTTCTCAAAACCACTTTCCTCTGCCAATTCTCATTTTTCTTTAAATTCTTTCTCTTTCACACTAAAAATCCTCTTTTCACACCTTCCTCTTTCATGATTTAAACCTTAGATCCCTTCTTCTCCAAACTCCCCTGTGTTGTATTCTTGTATTAACTATCATCTTTTCTCTTCTACATGAGTTACGTCCCCTTCCTAAAATTGACAGATCTCATCAAGCCAGCAGAATGGATTTGACGAATCTGGTGCAATGGAGCCATCACTGCTCAATTCAAAAATTTATTGAGAACTTCAAGATCTTATGCTGGGTACTGAATCAAAAAGAATTAAGGTGCTTACCCTGCCCTCAAAGAGTTCATAGTTAAGAGAAGGAAAGAAGTATACGAACTGCTGTGATCCAAGAAAAAAATTAATGTGTGACACTAAGGAAACCTATTGGTTCTAAATTAAAACTAAAAAACAAGTTAGGGGAGCTCATGGGTGATTTTAGGAAGTGGTGTTTGATCTGGGCCTTGCATAAGGAATAAGACCTTGATAGATAGAGGTGTGCGCTTAGAGCGGGGATTCCAGATATAGGGAGCATCATGAGGGTGCAGACAGATGTTAAGGCATGCAGAGTATCTGGGGAACAGTGAGAGTGAAGCATACCAGACTTAGGCAGGCAAGAGGCAAATGTGGCTGTCAAACCAGATGGGAAAATGACTCCACAGGCTTTCTAGCTCTCAGGAATACTGAGATTTTGTATCAAATGAGTGACACGGTTAGGCCTGTTTCAGATGACTAACTGGAATATGAATTTGTGGAAAGACAAGCTAGTGACAGGCACTGCTCTTTCCTAAGTCAGGAAAGAAAGAGTAAGAGTTGTGTGAGTTTAGAGGTTATGATTAGAAACAGAGTTAGGAATCATCAGCTGGTATGACAGTAGAAGTTATGGGTATAGATAAAGTCTCCAAAGAAAAACATAGCAAAAAAAGAAAAAAGCGTTGAAGATGTAATTCTAGAGTGGCCAGAGGGTTGAAAGTGTACCTAGAGAGGATTGAATTGCAAAAGCCAAAGGAGGAGAGAATTTTAAGAAGGAAAAGCACAATCAAGAGTTTTGATTGCTATTCAGAGGTTAAGGAGAAACAGAAAAGGTCATCAGATGTGGTCCCTGGAAGGTGACCTTTGGCTATTTGAGTATGTAAGAGACTATAATTGTGTGGGTTCTGATATTCTTAACTTATTCATAATAAGAACATAAAAAGGAACTCCATGTATCTGAGAAAAGTGCTAAACATATTACCTAACAAATAGTTCTAAGTGTGACAGCCTTGGATATATCATTGCTTACTTATGATATTTACATAGCAAATTATCATGTATTTCAGATTTGGGCACTATTTACCTGGACTAATTTGTCATCAGGTTCATTAAAATAAAAGTTCGATGTTATGTAAAAAATGTTAACCATCCGGCCATCCACTCCTCTTTCCTATCCAGAGGAAGGATCCAAAGTCCTTCTGGTAACTAGGTGTAGGCCAGGAGACAGATTACTGCTAGCTGGCTACTGTACACAGTCACTGATGCTCTAGACTTAAAGCTCCAACACAAAGCAGCACTGAGAAATTTAATAACCACTTGAAGGTTTTAGAATTTATGAAAAGATCGTAACTAAAAGCAAAATAAATATTATTACAGCTGTTCATTATTTAGTTGAACACTGCAAACCAAAACGTTGTAAATTTGCCTTAACTATAAACATTGATAATTGTTAAGCTTGCCCACAGTTTCTCAGCCTTAAAGAATATAATCTTAAAGAAAACAATTAGATACCTATTTTTATCTAGCAGTTAGGCAAAGATTAAAGAGTAAAATGATACAAATCTTCTGTTGGGCGAGACAGGAATAAATGTCAGAAGCCTTCAAAATGTGCCTACCCTTTGGACTAGCAATTCAAATTCTATGAATTTACCGTAAGTACATAGTCATAGCAACACCCAAAGATTATCTACAAGGATGGTCCCAGAATAAAACAAAACAAAACAAAGGCATCTTAAATATTAACAAACAGAAAATTAGATAAATTGTGGTTTATTAGTACAACAGAATATTATGCCAATATTTAAAAACTAATATGCAAATATTTATTTCTTGGTGGAAATATCCCTTAATATAAAAAGATAAACACATATATACACATGGAATTTTTTTTTAAGTTTGGGAAAATATATCCCCAAATTTAAACTTGGTGAAAGAAGTTATGGTTTATTCTGATTTTCTTCTTTATACTTTCCTGTATTATCTCGGAAAAAAAAAGCTAAAGTCTTACAATAATTCCAAAAATATTACACTATGTATATGCTAAAGAAAGTCATTTAATAATGTCATTAAAGACAAAAATGTTACTTTATAAATAATTTAGAAAACCACATCCTGAAAATATTAATGATTTGATTGATTATAAACTGTAACTTTAATTGGGGGAGGGGAGGCAATAGAACTGAGGTCACAAAAAACTTAAAGAATACATTCATTTCTTTGAGCCTAAAATGTAGTATCATTTAGGTCAGCATGACACAAAACAGTAACAGGAGGATATTCGTTCAGTATTTACAGTTGATAATAGTGCCCCTATGGCACTTTAGAAAGGTACAAAAGCATAAATTTATAATATTCTAGCTACAGTTAATATTAATGCAAAACAACCAAAATCAAGAAATGCAGGTTACATCTGCTCGGCCCCTGAATCCATTATTACACAAAGCATCAGAAAAGGACTTTCGTAAGACAGTATTTTGCTCTAAAATGGTATAATACCAGCTAACATTTGTTGAGTGTTTACCAGGGGCCAAACACTGTACACAGAGCACTGAACACCCATCTCGTTTAGTCCTTACAATAACGCTCTGCAGCAGGGGCTACTATCACCTACATTTTACACATGTGGAAACTGAGGCACAGAGATGCTTACATACAGCCAATAGGGAGACAAGCAAGGATCTGAAGCCCAGAAGTCTGCTCTCTGGAATCTATGTGCTTTATGCCAAGTTTCAGCCTAGATTGAGTACTTCAACTGGCCATCAGCCACAAGCATCTCAGCAATAAAAATAATCCAAAGACATGTAAACTTTTGGCAGTGGACTAAAGAAGCTGTATGCATAACAGGTGAATAATAAAACAGAGCAACCCAATGAATCTTGACATCACAACACATCATGCCCTGTGCCAACAAAAGCTGGAAACTCATGTATTAAAACACACTGTCTTTAACTGGTCTAGATTTTCTTATTTCAAATAACATCCTTATTAGAAAATATACTCACAAATATTTCCAGTGATGCATTTGTTATTATTTGAACTATTTCTTGAGCATGGACATTAGCTAATGAAATGCTCTCGATTTTGCCTTCTTTATGTCTGGCAAGCAGCAGGGCTGGAAGAGTTACAGCATATTTATTTGACCTATGGAGAAATGTAGTATTAAAATTTCCAGCCAAAATATAGCAAATCATCAAAAATATGAACAGTTAGGCCAAGAAGTCACAACGGAGGCAGCAAATGGGAAGCCCTACTAAGGAAAAAAGAACTCGATTTCCAGACAAACTTATCTTCTATGTGAGGCTATCTGCACAAGTTCAAGAACCTTGATAATCTAGATTAGAAGAAAGCAACAGATAGTAATCTAGCCAGATTTGTATTTCTAGACAACTTATTCATCAAGAAAATGTCCAAATAGGATTAGGAACACACTGAATGGTTCTCCACTTTTTGGGCTGCTCACCAAACTCCTGAGCCAAGGAGACAGGCATTTATGAGAATGGGCCTGTTATTTGCCAGGCACTACACCAGGTGCTTCTAGTTAAGTCCTTAACCATCAGAACATCCCTATAACCCTCTGTTTACTGATGATGAAAGAGCGGTAAACAGCAGAGACAGAATTCACACTTGAGGTATTCCGGATACAGAGTCTGTGCTCTCTCCACTGAAACAGAGCCCAAATCTGCTCCCTCCTACCACTACTTTTGCTAACTAAACTTAAAAGAAAATCACTAAATAGGAAAAAAATGTCTTGTGTGAAATTACCAGTGATGTAGTCACATTTATATCATGTAAAAGCTTAATTCATGCTAAAACAAAAGTATAGACGTTATAATATTATAAACATTAGTAGAAAGCCCAGTTTTCAGATTACCTGTTGGTAATATAACCAGTTGGTTATAAACGAAACATACTCTGAAAACTACTGGTCTAGAAGAGAGTGGGTGACTGTCCATGTGTCAGGTGAACAGGTCTCATATTCCCTAAAGATCTGGAGTTTGTATTCACTTTTAAAAAATCACTGATTTCATGGAGCTCGATCATCAAAAGCATGTGTCACCAGTATTCAGGATGAAAGATTTAAGCTCAGAAATGACAATGAGGAATAATATAGTCAGAAGGTAATAAACACAAACTGGGGCTTATTAACTCCACGTGCAGCTGAAGAGGAGTCATAAGTGTAGAACGTGCTATGTATTCATAATTTCCAAATTTTCAGTTCAGTCCTTCATTCCGCAGCAACTGAAATACTTGATAGTTCACAGGAGCCCCGAATTCTACAAATAAAGCAACTTAAGTGGCTAAAAGAAGCACTGCTTAAGTGTATGTCTGCAATAACAAAATTAAGTAGAACTATCCGTTCGTCACCTAAAACTCTGCGAGAAATATAGAAAAACTGATTTTTATGTAGACCTTGGTGGCAAATCAAAACCCAGACACTCAAGAAATAAAATTCCTCATAAAACTATGACAACTGAAAAGAATTTACCGCAGGTAATAGAATCCAAAGAGGAAAACTTTTATAGGAAGATGAAGTAGTATGAATCCAATGTTGCCTCATGAGGGCATCTAGCCTAAAGAAGAATTTTGAATATCTAAAAATTCTAAATAGCCAGGTAGTACTTCCTAGATCTTCCCAGAAGGAAATTAAAAATTTAGTTATGTTGCTGCCCTATTTTCCTTCATCAACTTTGTAAAGACAAATAATAAATTATTTTGCAAACTTCTTCCTCCCTAAAATTAGAAGACCAACAGACTTACAGTGTCAAAACATCTTCTTCAGAATAAATTCCTGTGATAACACATCCTTTTAGGTAGTTTCCTGCTTCAGTGAACTCTTCTTTTGCTATAAATACACAAACAAGTTAAAAATCTGAAACCTTTCAAGTTATGTATGCTATTCAACTGACGAACATGTTTACAGATGATAGTGCTTAATTATTAATCAATTATAAAGATGTTTAAGTGCAGACCTTACATAACTTATTGGTTCTAAAATATATCTGTGTTCTTTTTATAACATTTGATAACTACAGAAATGTACACTGATATAATACAACTATGGTTCTGTAAATAAATGTACTCCAAATGTACACATGACCCTTGAACAACACGAGTTTGACCTGCATCGGTCCACTTTATACATGAATTTTTTCAATAAATATAGTACCTGTATTTTCATTTAACAGACATTTAAACTAACTAAGTGTGGGGAAAAGTATGTGTTCAACTGTGTTCAAGAGATCACAATACGTGGAATCAAAAGAAGTAGAGTTTGAGTCCTAATTCTATCCAAACTGAGCTTCCTGCCCTTGGGTGGGTCATTTATCAATTCCTTTATTTTTGAGGCAGAGACAGCAGTCTGGGGATTTTCAACTGTGCAGGGGGTCAGCACCCCTAACCCCCTCGTTTTCAAGGGTCAACTGTAATTTATAAGATTTACAGGATTCTAATCATACAGATTAAGTAAATAAATATTGGTTGCTTTTTAATCTACTCCTAAGGCAAGGTAAATGGAGACAGCTGTCCTATATGTAACCTGGAAAGAAAAGCAGGTATGTGAAATGATACACACATTATAACCAGAAAATCTAAAAGTGCTCATATGCATAGAAAAAAATAGAAGACTGGAAATTCTAGTCCTCTAACAGTGTCTCTGTTAGGGTTCTATAATTATGAGGGATTTGTATCTTCTTCTCTTATTTCCTGTATTTTCTGTAATGTGTTCTTGTTACTTTTAAACTTTGATTAATTTGTGTATCAGTCTTTTCCCATTTGTTATGATATACGTTTTCAAAATAAGAACTATTATCTCTGTAGGTTTCTGAATACATTTTCATAAATAATAGCATATTCTGGACCTTATAACCAAGAAGCAAGTCTGAATTAAACAGTTGTAGACTAATGAGAAAAGAGCAAAGGTAGACTGATATAAATGATGTATTCTTGACAACTGAAGGCCAGATGATAGCTCAGCTCGCTGCACAAAAGGTTCATAACAGTTGAAATAGAAAAACTATGATGGAAGAATTGAATCATAAAGCACCTAGAGGTCTGGGTATGCTGAACCCAAAAGATCTGTACCTTAGTAGTCAGCACTATATTCGTGATGTGAGCATCAACACTGTTAACCTTGGGTAACCACAAGATTGTTTCCTTTAAAAACGATGCATACTTTCCACAAGACTGGGAAACACTGTAGGAAAGCCAGCTTACTAAAGTGGCAAAATCCACCAGCAGGCAGCACTGAGAGCTCATTTATAATCATAAATTTAATGAGAAACGAGTAACCCATGAAAATATTTTCTTTAGCCTGTGCTATACCAAAGTAGAAAAGATTCATAAGAAAACTAGGCAACTAGAAAGAACTGAGTGCTGTACTTTCATTTCTAAGAGAAATTTCTCTAAATTCTGATCAATAATTGATGATTGTTATCTAAAGCAATGACATAATGGAATCTGTTTTAGCTTCTTTTTTGATAAGAAAATTACACTAATATTCCCATATAATTTCCTCATGAAGAAGACTCTAAACTCATGAATATGTTTCTTGCAAGCCTCTGCATGAAACCCTTGTACATAAATCCTAAGTTCCTTGGGGAATGGTAGCATTTAAGACTGTAGACCTCAGTTACATATCCATTCCCACTAAATCAAAGTGTAAATTCTCCTCTGAATATTTGAAACCAGGCACATTCTCCTCCTTGGTGAAAACTGCATATATGTCAGAATATATGGCAACCCAAATATAAGGAAATAATCAGTTATCTAAATAAAAAGTTTTTTTAACCACTATAAATATACTTGAGGGCTTCCCTGGTGGCGCAGTGGTTGAGAGTCCGCCTGCCGATGCAGGGGACACGGGTTCGTGCCCCGGTCCGGGAAGATCCCACATGCCACGGAGTGGCTGGACCCGTGAGCCATGGCCACTGAGCCTGCGCATCCGGAGCCTGTGCTCCGCAACGGGAGAGGCCACGACAGTGAGAGAACCGCGTAATGCAAAAAAAAAAAAAATATATATATATATATATATATACTTGAGGTGTAATATTAACGGTGACTTACAATATTCAGTTGTTTTAACTTTAAACATATTTTAATTGCATAAAATAAATACATTAGGAGCTTCAAGACGGCACAAGAGTAAGATGCAGAGATCACCTTCCCCCCCACAAATACATCAGAAATACATCTACACGTGGAACAACTCCTACAGAACACCTACTGAATGCTGGCAGAAGACCTCAGACGTCCCAAAAGTCAAGAAACTCCCCATGTACCTGGGTAGGGCAAAAGAAAAAAGAATAAACAGAGACAAAAGGATAGGGACAGGACGTGCACCAGTGGGAGGGAGCCGTGAAGGAGGAAAGGTTTCCACACGCTAGAAGCCCCTTCGCGGGCGGAGACTGCGGGTGGCGGAGGCGGGGGAGCTTCGGGGCCGTGGAGGAGAGCACAGCACAGGGGTGCTGAGGGCAAAGCAGAGAGATTCCCGCACAGAGGATCGGTGCCTACCGGCACTCACCAGCCCGACAGGCTCGTCTGCTCACCTGCTGGGGCAGGCAGGGGCTGGGAGCTGAGGCTCCAGTGGGCTACACAGCTTAGATCCCAGGGAGAGGACTGGGGTTGGCTGCGTGAACATAGCCTGAAGGGGGCTAGTGCGCCACAGCTAGCTGGGAGGGAGTCCGGGAAAAGGTCTGGACCTGCTGAAGAGGCAAGAGACCTTTTCTTGCCTCTTTGTTTCATGGTGCGCGAGGTGAGATTAAGAGTGCCACCTAAATGAGCTCCAGAGATGGGCGTGAGCCGCAGCTAACAGCAAGAACCCCAGAGACGGGCGGGAGACGCTAAGGCTGCTGCCGTCGCCACCAAGAAGCCTGTGTGCGAGCACAGGTTACTCTCCACACCTCCCCTCCTGGGACCCTGTGCAGCCCGCCACTGCCACGGTCCCGTGATCCAGGGACAACTTCCCCGGGAGAACGCACGGCGCACCTCAGGCTGCTGCAATGTCACGCTGGCCTCTGCCGCCGCAGGCTCTCCTCGCATCCGCGCCCCTCCCTCCCCCCCACCCCCGGCCTGAGTGAGCCAGAGCCCCTGAATCAGCTGCTCCTTTAACCCCGTCCTGTCTGAGCGAAGAACAGACACCCTCAGGCGACCTAGATGCAGAGGCGGGGCCAAATCCAAATCTGAGCCCCTAGGAGCTGTGAGAACAAAGAAGAGAAAGGGAAATCTCTCCCAGCAGCCTCAGGAGCAGAGGATTTAATCTCCACAATCACCTTGATATACCCTGCATCTGTGGAATACCTGAATAGAAACGAATCATCCCAAATTGAGGAGGTGGACTTTGGGAGCAACGACATATATATATATTTTTCCCTTTTTCTTTTTCGTGAGGATGACAGGGTCTTGGTGCTCCGACCGGACGTCAGGCCTGTGCCTCTGAGGAGGGGAAGCCGAGTTGAGGACACTGGTCCACCAGAGACCTCCCAGCTCCACGTAATATCAAACAGCAAAAATCTCCCAGAGATCTCCATCTCAATGCCAAGACCCAGCTCCACTCAACGACCAGCAAGCTCCAGTGCTGGACACCCTATGCCAAACAACTAGCAAGACAGGAACACAACCACATCCATTAGCAGACAGGCTGCCTAAAATCATAATAAGGTCACAGACACCCCAAAACACACCACCAGACGCGGACCTGCCCACCAGAAAGACAAGACCCAGCATCATCCACCAGAACACAGGCACTAGTCCCCTCCACCAGGAAGCCTACACAACCCACTGAACCAACCTTAGTCACTAGGGGCAGACACCAAAAACAACGGGATCTACAAACCTGCAGCCTGCGAAAAGGAGACCCCAAACACAGTAAGTTAAACAAAATGAGAAGACAGAGAAACACACAGCAGATGAAGGAGCAAGGTAAAAACCCACCAGGGCAAACAAATGAAGAGGAAACAGGCAGTCTACCTGAAAAAGAATGCAGAATAATGATAGTAAAGGTGATCCAAAATCCTGGAAATAGAATGGAGAAAATACAAGCAACATTTAACAAGGACCTAGAAGAACTAAAGAGCAAACAAACAATGATGAACAACACAATAAATGAAATTAAAAATTCTCTAGAAGGAATCAACAGCAGAATATCTGAGGCAGAAGAACGGATAAGTGACCTGGAAGATAAAATAGTGGAAATAATTACTGCAGAGCACAATAAAGAATGAGAAGAGTTGAGGACAGTCTCAGAGACCTCTGGGACAATATTAAGTACACCAACATTCGAATTATAGAGGTGCCAGAAGAAGCAGAAGAGAAAAAGAAAGGGACTGAGAAAATATTTGAAGACATTATACTTGAAAACTTCCCTAATATGGGAAAGGAAATAGTTAATCAATCCAGGAAGTGCAGAGAGTCCCATACAAGATAAATCCAAGGAGAAACATGCCAAGACACATATCAATCAAATTATCAATAACTAAATACAAAGAAAAAATATTAAAAGCAGCAAGGGAAAAACAACAACTAACATACAAGGGAATCCCCATAAGGTTAACAGCTGATCCTTCAGCAGAAACTCTGCAAGCCAGAAGGGAATGGCAGGACATATTCAAAGTGATGAAAGGGAAAAACCTACAACCAAGATTACTCTACCCAGCAGGGATCTCATTCACATTCGACAGAGGAATTCAAACCTTTACAGACTAGCAAAAGCTAAGAGAATTCACCACCACCAAACCAGCTTTACAACAAATGCTAAAGGAACTTCTTTAGGCAGGAAACACAAGAGAAGGAAAAGACCTACAAAAACAAACCCAAAACAATGAAGAAAATGGTAACAGGAACATACATATCGATAATTACCTTAAATGTAAATGGATTAAATGCTCCAACCAAAAGACATAGACGGGCTGAATGTACACAAAAACAAGACCCATATATATGTTGTCTCCAAAAGACCCACTTCAGACCTAGGGACACATACAGACTGAAAGTGAGGGGATGGAAAAAGACATTCCATGCAAATGGATACCAAAGGAAAGCTGGAGTAGCAATTCTCATATCAGAAAAAATAGACTTTAAAATAAAGACTATTACAAGAGACAAAGAAGGACATTACATAATGATCAAGGGATCAATCCAAGAAGAAGATATAACAATTGTAAATATTTATGCACCCAACATAGGAGCACCTCAATACATAAGACAAATACTGACAGCCATAAAAGGGGAAAGCGACAGTAACACAATCATACTAGGGGACTTTAACAGCCCACTTTCACCCATGGACAGATCATCCAAAATGAAAATAAATAAGGAAACACAAGCTTTAAATGATACATTAAACAAGATGGACTTAATTGATATTTATAGAACACTCCATCCAAAAACAACAGAATACACTTTCTTCTCAAGTGCTCATGGAACATTCTGCAGGATAGATCATATCTTGGGTCACAAATCAAGCCTTGGTAAATTTAAGAAAACTGAAATTATATCAAGTATCTTTTCCGATCACAACGCTATGAAACTAGATATCAATTAGAGGAAAAAATCTGTAAAAAATACAAACACATGGAGGCTGAACAATGCACTACTAAATAACCTAGAGATCACTAAAGAAATCAAAGAGGTAATCAAAAAAATACCTAGAAACAAATGACAATGAAAACACGATGACCCAAAACCTATGGAATGCAGCAAAAGCAGTTATAAGAGGGAAGTTTATAGCTATACAAGCCTACCTCAAGCAACAAGAAAAATCTGAAATAAACAATCTAACCTTACACCTAAAGAAACTAGAGAAAGAACAACAAACAAAACCGAAAGTTAGCAGAAGGAAAGAAATCATAAAGATCAGAGCAGAAATAAATGAAATAAAAACAAAGAAAACAATGGTAATGATCAATAAAACTAAAAGCTGGTTCGTTGAGAAGATAAACAAAATTGATAAACCATTAGCCAGACTCATCAAGAAAAAGAGGGAGAGGACTCAAAGCAATACAATTAGAAGTGAAAAAGGAGAAGTAACAACTGACACTGCAGAAATACAAAGAATCATGAGAGATTACTACAAGCAACTATATGCCAATAAAATGGACAAACTGGAAGAAATGGACAAATTCTTAGAAAAGCACAACCTTCCGAGAATGAACCAGTAAGAAATAGAAAATATAAACAGAACAATCACAATCACTGAAATTGAAACTGTGATTAAAAATCTTCCAACAAACAAAAGCCCAGGACCAGATGGCTTCACACGTGAATTCTATCAAACATTTATAGAAAAGTTAACACCTATCCTTCTCAAACTCTTCCAAAATATAGCAGAGGGAGGAACACTCCCAAACTCATTCTACGAGGCCACCATCACCCTGATCCCAAAACTAAACAAGGATGTCACAACGAAAGAAAACTACAGGTCAATATCACTGATGAACACAGATGAAAAAATCCTCAACAAAATACTAGCAAACAGAATCCAACAGCACATTAAGATGATCATACACCATGATCAAGTGGGGTTTATCCCAGGAATGAAAGGATTCTTCAATATACGCAAATCAATCAATGTGATACACCATATTAATAAATTGAAGAATAAAAACCATATGATCATCTCAATAGATGCAGAAAAAGCTTTCAACAAAATTCAACACACATTTATGATAAAAATTCTCCAGAAAGTAGGCATAGAGGGAACTTACCTCAACATAATAAAGGCCATATATGACAAACCCACAGCCAACATTGTCTTCAATGGTGAAAAACTGAAAACATTTCCAGTAAGATCAGGAACAAGACAAGGTTGCCCACTGTCACCACTATTATTCAACATTGTTTTGGAACTTTTAGCTACAGCAATCAGAGAAGAAAAAGAAATAAAAGAAATCCGAATCAGAAAAGAACAAGTAAAGCTGTCACTGTTTGCAGATGACATGATACTACACATAAAGAATCCTGAAGACGCTACCAGAAAACGACTAGAGCTAATCAACAAATTTGGTAACGTAGCAGGATACAAAATTAATGCACAGAAGTCTCTGGCATTCCTATACACTAATCATGAGAAATCTGAAAGTGAAATTAAGGAAACACTCCCATTTACCACTGCAACAGAAAGAATAAAATACCTAAGAATAAACCTACCTAAGGAGACAAAAGACCTGTAGGCAGAAAACTATAAGACACTGATGAAAGACATTAAAGATGATACAAACAGGTGGAGAGATATAGCATGTTCTTGGATTGGAAGAACGAACATTGTGAAAATGACTATACTATACAAAGCAATCTACAGATTCAATGCAATCCCTATCAAACTACCACTGGCATTTTTCACAGAACAAGAATAAAAAATTTCACCATTTGTATGGAAACACAAAAGACCCCAAATAGCCAAAGCGATATTGAGAAAGAAAACGGAGCTGTAGGAATCAGCCTCCCTGACTTCAGACTATACTACAAAGCTACAGTAATCAAGGCAGTATGGTACTGGCACAAAAACAGAAATATAGATTAATGGAACTGATAGAAAGCCCAGAGATAAACCCACAGACATATGGTTACCTTATTTTTGATAAAGAAGGCAAGAATATACAATGGAGAAAAGACAGCCTCTTCAATAAATGGTGCTGGGAAAGCTGGACAGCTACAAGTAAAAGAATGAAATTAGAACATTCCCTAACACCATACACAAAAATAAACTCAAAATGGATTAAAGACCTAAATGTAAGGACAGACACTGTAAAACTCTTAGAGGAAAACATAGGCAGAACACTCTGTGACATAAATCACAGCAAGATCTTTTTTGACCCACCTCCTAGAGAAATGGAAATAAAAACAAACATAAACAAATGGGACCTAATGAAACTTAAAAGCTTCTGCACAGCAAAGGAAACCATAAACAAGATGAAAAGAAAACCCTCAGAATGGGAGAAAACATTTGCAAATGAAGCAACTGACAGAGGATTCATCTCCAAAATTTACAAGCAGCTCATGCAGCTCAATATTAAAAAAAACAACCCAATCCAAAAATGGGCAGAAGACCTAAATAGACATTTCTCCAAAGAAGATATACAGATTGCCAACAAACATATGAAAGAATGCTCAACATCATTAATCATTAGAGTAATGCAAATCAAAACTACAATGAGATATCATCTCACACCAGTCAGAATGGCCATCATCAAAAAATCTAGAAACAATAAGTGCTGGAGAGGGTGTGGAGAAAAGGGAACCCTTTTCTCAACCCAGTGTTGGTGGGAATGTAAATTGATACAGCCTCTATGGAGAACAGTATGAGGGTTCCTTAAAAAACTAAAAATAGAACTACCATTCGACCCAGCAATCCCACATCTGGGTTTATACCCTGAGAAAACCATAAATCAAAAAGAGTCATGTACCACAATTTTCATTGCAGCTCTATTTACAATAGCCAGGACATGGGAGCAACCGAAGTGTCCATCAACAGATGGCACATACATACAATGGAATATTACTCAGCCATAAAAAGAAACGAAATTGAGTTATTTGTAGTGAGGTGGATGGACCTAGAGTCTGTCATACAGAGTGAAGTAAGTCAGAAAGAGAAAAACAAATACCATATGCTAACACATATATATGGAATCTAAAAAAAAAAAAAAGTGGTCACGAAGAACCTAGGGGCAAGATGGGAATAAAGATGCAGACCTACTAGAGAATGGACTTGAGGATATGGGGAGGGGGAAGGGTAAGCTAGGACCAAGTGAGCGAGGGGCATGGACATATATACACTACCAAATATACAACCGATAGCTGGTGGGAAGCAGCCACATAGCACAGGGAGATCAGCTCGGTGCTTTGTGACCACCCAGAGGGGTGGGATAGGAAGGGTTGGAGGGAGGGAGACACAAAAGGGAAGAGACATGGGGATATATGTATATGTACAGCTGATTCACTTTTTTATAAAGCAGAAACTAACACACCATTGTAAAGCAATTATACTCCAATAAAGATGTTAAAAATAAATAAATACATTAATTTAGCAATACTGCTTTTTTCTACTGTCATATTTTATTACACAGTTATATTTATACACATACACATACATCTATATTTTAGCTCTGTCAGCACAAGAGTTGAGAGGCAAGAACACCGCCATTACTAAAATATTCCTAACCCCTAGATCTTGGTTTCTAAATTCAGTGTCCCATTAAAAGGAAACTGGACTCCTTGGAGAACTGGCTGATTCTAGGAATGGAGCTGGGAACATCTTGTGACAAAAGGACGTTTTCAGAAAATAATGGAGACATGTCAAAAGGTCATAGGTACCCAGGACGGAAAAGAAAAAAAAAAAAGGACATGATAGAGTGAAAGGCTCCCACTGACCAGATCTATCTAGGGTAACCTGAGCAATCTAATGATAGTAACTGATTATAATCCACTGAATAAAATAACAACTCAGCCATCCATACTGATAAACAAACAAATGAGTAGTATGCCAACTAATAAAGGTAGAAGGAATAATGGAGTTAGAAATTTCCCACTTGGCAACTATCATAGTAATACCTGTTTCAGGCAGTGAATTTTAAAACTGCTGTGCAAAAATAAAATGAGGAACAGGACATTTACAGAGTTTTAAACTATATCCCTACAAGAAATTTATTAATTAAAAAGCAAAAAGTAGTAACTTTCTAGTAGAGGGGCCTGAAAGATAACACCAGTGGATAAAAGAGACATTTCACCCCTCATGGAACTCACATTAGTCTTCAAACCATTAGAATCTATATGAACAACAAATTAATATCTGATACAAAATAAGTGATCAGCAAATGTTAATAGTTAGCATTTATGAATAAAATCCAAATGTACATAAAAATGTTAATGGATTATAAGAGCCTTTTACTGTTATATGTTTTCTCATTCTATATGTTGAAAATTATGTTGAAAATAATGTTTTATATGAAAATTGAAAATAATGATTTTCAAAATAGTGTTGAAAATCCAGCAACTATCATATGAATGTCTGCAAAAACCAAAAACAAAAAGGAAGAGGAACTAATACCTGACTTAAAAGGCTTAGAAACAATCAATCCAGTAAAATAATTAAAAAGCATCATATCCAGATTACATCATTCTGGCACACCAGACCACCTTTATATACTTTAACATTATGCTTTTGAGAGATAACTACATGTAAATTTTATCATCATTTGTACAGCAATATGATCAAGTACACTGTTCCTTATGTTGGTCTCTAAATAAAATATACACGTATATATACATACGTGAAAAATTCCTCTAAGCATGTACAATCAGAGAAATAGTTTCTCTATGGGTGACTCAGCACCCTAACTTCTAGTTTGCCATTTATTGTATAATGATTATAAATTGGCAAAATTTTTATCTTTCTGTTTCTATTTGCTACCAGATTGCTCAGGGTTAAGTTTTAGGATCAACTGCAGTGTTTCTAGGTATTCTACATAATTATCCCCTACTTTTATTGCTTAACTCTTATCCTTGTTTTAATGATTTTATTGTATTTGTGCTTTTTATTTTCTGAAGACTAATTCTTTTTGGAAGGAGGCCCAGTGTAAATAATAAACAAGAACTTCAGGACACCAGGCACTTGAGGTAGGTAGAAAACAAAGTCAACTGTGGGTGCAAAAACATGAGAAAGGGAAAGACGAAGTAAAACACAGAGTCATTTACTTCATGATTTTTCATAGAGAGAATACAAATTTAAAAGTTATGCCCTCTGGATTTTGCCTTCTAAGATCGTAAGCCACATTGCACACATTAACATTCCTTTTATTTCTTTCTAGTGAGTTCTTTTGGCTTTTATTTTTAAAAATTCTGAAGACAAAGTAGAAGGGGAAAATTACTAGACAGCAATTTGTAGAAAGCAAAATTTAATAAGTACCTAATAGTATCTACTAAATAAAATTATAATGCTAGACTTTGGGGGATCTTCTTCCCATACAAATATCCTTAAGATATTTCATTCAGAATTTGAAATTCATCTTAAATAAAAGAAAAATAAGAAGGAGGGAAGTTTGCTACATAAATGGAAAGAGTTAGCATGAGATTGCCAACTAAAAATTGTTACTTGCCATCTGCCTCTGCAAGGATGAGGTCACTAGCCACTGCAGTCACCAACCTTCAATACACCCTGAAGGGAGTTCAGGGTGAGATCAGTAATGAAGCACTCTGTGCTCTGGGAAAAACTGGCAGAACAGGCCTTCAGATAGCCAGCTATTTTCAGGAGATTTTATGGGCCCAGTTTCTTGCATCTTCTCATATCTAGAAAAGCAGCACTAAAAGCATTAACAGAGACATCTGCTCCTCGTGACTAGCAACAACCTTCTTGTGACTAGCAGCAATCTTCTGCCAAAATATGTGCTTGACTGCATGTATCCCCTTCACCACAGTTACGTATATACTGACTACCCCCTACCTCTTTGGAGCAGTTCCTCAGAGCTATCTGAGATGCTGTCTCCCAGGCGATAGTCCTCATTTTGCCTCAAATAAAGCTTAACTCACAACTCTCATGTTATGCACTTTTTTTCAGTCGACATGATGAGGAAAACACTAAGGGTTTTGCTACCCAGGTTTTGGAGAGGCCATCCATCTCCAAAGCCAAGATAATAACATTCTAAGTAATACCACTGGTCAGAAAAAATGCCCTGTGTACTCTTTCTTTAAAACTTACTGAAAGACACAGTCCTATGAAGGACAGAAAAAAAATAAAGAAAGAAAGAATAGGAGTTTAAGAATAGAGAAATTGTAATATTAAAAGAACACTATAGCCAATGATACTATGTAAAAAAAAAAAGTAAAACTAATTGCTGTAAGTGCTGTATCAAAGCTGAAAGCAAAAACATTAATTTGAAATTAAATATAAGATGCATTCATTTCCTTAGTTCAGTCTCCAAAGGCAATGGAAATGAAAGCAAAAATAAACAAATGGGACCTAATCAAACTTACAAGCTTCTATACATCAAAGGAAACCATAAACAAAACAAAAAAGACAACCTACAGACTGGGAGAAAATATTTGCAAATGATGTGACCAACAAGGGCTTAATTTCAAAAATATACAAACAGCACACACAACTCAATAACAAAAAAAGCAAAAAACCCAATCAAAAAATGGGCAGAAGACCTAAATAGACACTTCTCCAAAGAAGACATACAGATGGCCAATAGAGACATGAAAAGATGCTCATCATCGCTAATTATTAGAGAAATGCAAATCAAAACTACAGTGAGGTACCACCTCACACCAGTCAGAATGGCCATCATTAAAAAGTCTAAAAATAATAAACGTTGGAGAGGATGTTGAGAAAAGGGAACCCTCTTAGACTGTTGGTGGGAATGTAAATTGGTGCAGCCATTATGGAAAACAGTATGGAGGTTGCTCAAGAAACTAAAAATAGAGTTGCAGTATGATCCAGCAATCCTATTCCTGGGCATATACCCAGACATAACTGTAATTCGAAAAGATACAAGCACCCCTATGTTCATAGCAGCACTATTCACAATAGCCAAGACATGGAAACAACCTAAATGTCCTATGAAGGATGAATGGAGGAAGAAGGAGTGAGATAGATAGATAGATACACACACACACACACACACACACACACACACACACACACACACACACACACACACATACACACAATGGAATACTACTCAGCCATAAAAAAGAATGAAAAATGCATTTGTAGCAACATGGATGGACCTAGAGATTATCATACTAAACAAAGTCAGTCAGAAGGCGAAAGACAAATGCCATGATATCACTTATATGTGGAATCTAAAATACAACAAAAATGAACATATCTACAAAACAGAAACAGACTCACAGACATGGAGAACAGACTTGTGGTTGCCAAGTGGGGGAGGAGTGTGTGGGAGGGAAGGATTGGGAGTTTGGGATTAACAGGAACAAACTATTATATATAGGATGGATAAACAATAAGGTCCTAGTGTATAGCACAGGGAACTATATTCAATATCCTGTGATAAACCATAACGGAAAAGAATATGAAAAAGAATATATATGTATTACTGAGTCACTTTGCTGTACAGCTGAAATTAACACATTGTAAATCAACTATACTTCAATAAAATAATTTTTAACATCTTTATTGGAATATAATTGCTTTACAATGTTGTGTTGGTCTCTGCTGTATAACAAAGTGAATCAGCTATATGCATATGTATATCCCCATATTGCTTCACTCTTGCATCTCCCTCCCACCCTCCTTATCCCACCCTTCTAGGTGGTCACAAATCACTGAGCTGATCTCCCTGTGCAATGCAGCTGCTTCCCACTAGCTATCTATTTTACATTGGTAGTGTATGTAGTCAACGCTACGCTCTTAACTTTGTCCCAGTTTATACTTCCCCTCCCCATGTCTTCAAGACCATTCTCTACAGCTGTGTCCTTATTCCTGTCCTGCCCCTAGGTTCATCAGAACCATTTTTTTTCTTAGATTCCATATATATGTGTTAGCATACAGTATTCGCTTCTCTCTTTCTGACTTACTTCACTCTGTATGACAGACTCTGGGACCATCCACCTCACTACAAATAACTCAATTTCATTTCTTTTTATGGCTGAGTAATATTCCATTGTATATATGTGTCCCATCTTCTTTATCCATTCATCTGTCAATAGACACTTAGGTTGCTTCCACGTCCTGGCTATTGTAAATAGTGCTGCAATGAACACTGTGGTACATGACTCTATTTGAATTATGGTTTTCTTGGTATACGCCAAGTAGTGGGATTGCTGGGTCATATGGCAGTTCTATTTTTAGTTTTTTAAGGACCCTCCATACTGTTCTCCATAGTGGCTGCATCAATTTACATTCCCACCAACACTTCAAGAGGGTTCCCTTTTCTCCACACCCTCTCCAGCATTTATTGTTTCTAGATTTTTTGATGTTGGCCATTCTGACAGGTGTGAGATGATATCTCATTGTAGTTTTGATTTGCATTTCTCTAATGATTAATGATGTTGAGCATCCTTTCACCTGTTCATTGGCAATCTGTATATCTTCTTTGGAGAAATGTCTATTTAGGTCCACTGCCCATTTTTGGATTGGGTTGTTTGTTTTTTTGAAATTGAGCTGCATGAGTTGCATGTATATTTTGGAGATTAATCCTGTGTCAGTTGCTCCATTTGCAAATATTTTCTCCCATTATAAGGGCTGTCTTTTCATCCTTTTAGTTTCCTTTGCTGTGCAGAAGCTTTTAAGTTTCATTAGGTGCCATTTGTTTATGTTTGTTTTTATTTCCATTTCTCTAGGAGGTGGGTCAAAAAGGATCTTGCTGTGATTTATGTCATAGAGTGTTCTGCCTATGTTTTCCTCTAAGAGTTTTATAGTGTCTGGCCTTACATTTAGGTTTTTAATCCATTTTGAGTTTATTTTTGTGTATGGTGTTAGGGAGTGTTCTAATGTCATTTTTTACAGGTAGCTGTCCAGTTTTCCCAGCACTACTTATTGAAGAGGCTGTCTTTTCTCCATTGTACACTCTTGCCTCCTTTATGAAAGATAAGATGACCATATGTGCATTGGTTTATCTCAGGGCTTTCTATCCTGTTCCATTGATCTACATTTCTGTTTTTGTGCCAGTACCATACTGTCTTGATTACTGTAGCTTTGTAGTATCGTTTGAAGTCAGGGAGCCTGATTCCTCCAGATCCGTTTTTATTTCTCAAGATTGTTTTGGGAGAGACCTTCAAGATGGCAGAGGAGTAAGACATGGAGATCACCTTCCTCCCCAAAAATACATCACAAATACATCTACATGTGGAACAACTCCTACAGAACATATACTGAATGCTGGTAGAAGACCTCAGACTTCCCAAAAGGCAAGAAACTCCCCATGTACCTGGGCAGGGCAAAAGAAAAAAGAAAACACAGAGACAAAAAAATAGGGACAGGACCTGCACCTCTGGGAGGGAGCTGTGAAGGAGGAAAAGTTTCCACACACTAGGAAGCCCCTTCACAGGCAGAGACGAGTGGTGGGCTGGGGGAACTTCAGGGCCATGGAGGAGAGCACAGCAATATGGGTGCAGAGGGCAAAGCGGAGAGACTTCCACACAGAGGATCGGGCCTACCAGCACTCACCAGCCTGAAAGGCTTGTCTGCTCATCCGCCAAGGTGGGTGGGGGCTAGGAGCAGAGGCTCAGGCTTCAGAGTTCAGATCCCAGTAGGAGGACTGGGGTTGGCTTCGTGAACACAGCCTGAAGGGGGCTAGTGCACCACAGCTAGCCCGAAGGGAGTCTGGGGAAAAGTCTAAGAGGCAAGAGACCATTGTTCCAACAGAGACCCCCTGGCTCCACGTAATATCAATTGGCAACAGCTCTCCCAGAGATCTCCATCTCAATGCTAACACCCAGCTCCACTCAACGACCAGCAAGCTGTAGTGCTGGACACCCTATGCCAAACAACTAGCAAGACAGGAACACAATCCCACCCATTAGCAGACAGGCTGCCTAAAATCATAATAAAGTCACAGACACCCCAAAACACACCACTGGACGTGGTCCTGCCCACCAGAAAGACAAGATCCAGCCTCATCCACCAAAACACATGCACTAGTCCCCTCCACCAGGAAGCCTACACAACCCACTGAACGAACCTTAGTCACTAGGGGTAGACACCAAAAACAACGGGATCTACAAATCTGCAGCCTGCGAAAAGGAGACCCCAAACACAGTAAGTTAAACAAAATGAGAAGACAGAGAAACACACAGCAGATGAAGGAGCAAGGTAAAAACCCACCAGGGCAAACAAATGAAGAGGAAACAGGCAGTCTACCTGAAAAAGAATGCAGAATAATGATAGTAAAGGTGATCCAAAGTCTTGGAAATAGAATGGAAAAAATACAAGAAACATTTAACAAGGACCTAGAAGAACTAAAGAGAAAACAATGAAGAACAACACAATAAATGAAATTAAAAATTCTCTAGAAGGAACCAACAGCAGAATAACTGAGGCAGAAGAACAAATAAGTGACCTCAAAGATAAAATAGTGGAAATAATTACTGCAGAGCACGATAAAGAATGAAAAGAATCGACAGTCTCAGAGACCTCTGGGACAATTTTAAATGCACCAACATTCGAATTATAGGGGTGCCAGAAGAAGAAGAGAAAAAGAAAGGGACTGAGAAAATATTTGAAGACATTATACTTGAAAACTTCCATAATATGGGAAAGGAAATAGTTAGTCAAGCCCAGGAAGTGCAGAGAGTCCCATACAAGATAAATTCAAGGAGAAACACACCAAGACACATATCAATCAAATCATCAAAAACTAAATACAAAGAAAAAATATTAAAATCAGCAAGGGAAAAACAACAACTAACATACAAGGGAATCCCCATAAGGTTAATAGCTGATCCTTCAGTAGAAACTCTGCAAGCCAGAAGGGAATGGCAGGACAAATTCAAAGTGATGAAAGGGAAAAACTTACAACCACGATTACTCTACCCAGAAAGGATCTCATTCAGATTCGACAGAGAAATTAAAAACTTTACAGACGAGCAAAAGCTAAGAGAATTCAGCACCACCAAACCAGCTTTACAACAAATGCTAAAGGAACTTCTTTAGGCAGGAAACACAAGAGAAGGAAAACACCTACAATAACAAACCCAAAACAATGAAGAAAACGGGAATAGGAACATACATATCAATAATTACCTTAAGTTTAAATGGATTGAATGCTCCAACCAAAAGACATAGACGGGCTGAATGTATACAAAAACAAGACCCGTATATATGCTGTCTACAAGAGACCCACTTCAGACCTAGGGATACATACAGACTGAAAGTGAGGGGATGGAAAAAGATATTCCATGCAAATGGATACCAAAGGAAAGCTGGAGTAGCAATTCTCATATCAGAAAAAATAGACTTTAAAATAAAGACTATTAGAAGAGACAAAGAAGGACACTACATAATGATCAAGGGATCGATCCAAGAAGAAGATATAACAATTGTAAATATTTATGCACCCAACATAGGGGCACCTCAATACATAAGGCAAATGCTAACAGCCATAAAAGGGGAAAGCGACAGTAACACAATCATACTAGGGGACTTTAACACCCCACTTTCACCCATGGACAGATCATCCAAAATGAAAATAAATAAGGAAACACAAGCTTTAAGTGATACATTAAACAAGATGGACTTAATTGATATTTATAGGACATTCCATCCAAAAACAACAGAATACACTTTCTTCTCAAGGGCTCATGGAACATTCTCCAGGATAGATCATATCTTGCGTCGCAAATCAAGCCTTGGTAAATTTAAGAAAACTGAAATCATATCAGGTATCTTTTCCAACCACAACGCTATGAGACTAGATATCAATTACAGGAAAAAATCTGTAAAAAATACAAACACATGGAGGCTAAACAATACACTAAATAACCAAGAGATTACTGAAGAAATCAAAGAGGAAATAAAAAAATACCTAGAAACAAACGCCAGTGAAAAAACGATGACCCAAAACCTATGGGATGCAGCAAAATCAGTTCTATAAGAGGGAAGTATAAAGCAATACAGTCGTACCTCAATAAACAACTCAAATAAACAACCTAAACTTATACCTAAAGCAATCAGAGAAAGAAGAACAAAAAAACCTCAAAGTTAGCAGAAGGAAAGGAATAATAAAGATCAGATCAGAAATAAACAAATAAATGAAGGAAACAATAGCAAAGATCAATAAAAGTAAAAGCTAGTTCTTTGAGAAGATAAACAAAATTGATAACCATTAGCCAGACGCATGAAGAAAAAAAGGGAGAAGACTCAAATCAATAGAATTAGAAGTGAAAATAGAGAAGTAACAACTGACACTGCAGAAATACAAAGGATCATGAGAGATGACTACAAGCAACTATATGTCAATAAAATGGACAATCTGGAAGAAATGGACACATTCTTAGAAAAAGCACAACCTTCCAAGACCAAACCAGTAAGAAATAGAAAATATAAACAGACCAATCACAAGCACTGAAACTGAGACTGTGATTAAAAATTTTCCAACAAACAAAAGCCCAGGACCAGATGGCTTCACAGGCGAATTCTATCAAACATTTAGAGAACAGCTACACCTATCCTTCTCAAACTCTTCCAAAATATAGCAGAGGGAGGAACACTCCCAAACTCATTCTATGAGGCCACCATCACCACCAAATCAGAAAAAGACGTCAAAAAGAAAGAAAACTACAGGCCAATACCACTGATGAACATAGATGAAAAAATCTTCAACAAAGTACTAGCAAACAGAATCCAACAGCACATTAAAAGGATCATACACCATGATCAAGTGCGGTTAATCCCAGGAATGCAAGGATTCTTCAATATACGCATATCAATTAATGTGATACACCATATGAACAAATTGAAGAATAAAAACCATATGATCATCTCAATAGATGCAGAAAAAGCTTTCGAGAAAATTCAACACCTATTTATGATAAAAACCCTCCAGAAAGTAGGCATAGAGGGAACTACCTCAACATAATAAAGGCTATATATGACAAACCCACAGCCAACATCGTTCTCAATGGTGAAAAACTGAAACCATTTCCTCTAAGATCAGGAACAAGACAAGGTTGTCCACTCTCACCACTATAATTCAACATTGTTTTGGAAGTTTTAGCCACAGCAATCAGAGAAGAAAAAGAAATAAAAGGAATCCAAATCGGAAAAGAAGTAAAGCTGTCACTGTTTGCAGATGACATGATACTATACATAGAGAATCCTAAAATCTACACAAAGACTCATAAATAAAAATATTCTTTACATATAGCAAAAAGAAAAAAGGGAAACAAAAATATTATTTGTTGGCAAATAGTTAAATAAATTATGGTGTATTCATCCAATCAAATATTATACAGCTATGATTTTTTGAAGAATATTAATCACATGAAAAAAGGCACCCACTTAATGTTAAATAAAAACAGCAGATACTAACCTAAATACATAGTACTAGCCCAATTACACTAAAATGTACATAGATATGCAATATATCAGTATACAGAAAAACAGTGAAGGAATTACATTAAAGTTCAACAACTCTAAATACAGATTTTTATTTTTTTCTTCCAACTTCTCTGTATTTTTAAAATTCTCTAATTGAATTCTCTATAATTTAGAAAGATATTCTTTCAAAAAAAAACCTAGTAAATGAGTCTTTAGCTCTATATTACATAATTTAAATGTTCAATTCCACCTACCTGTTGTCATAGTTGGACTAAACAGCCCCAGTACTGACACGCTAGAATAGGAGATCAGGTCTTTATGTAATTTCCCACTTAAATATTCTTCTGCTTCTTGGACAGACGTAATATTCACTGGGCATGAAATCCTGTTGCTGGATGAATATTTAACTATATTCAAAATTCATTTTTAAAGATACCTTTCAGCTTGTAAAAAAAATAGTAAAATATACTGAACGTAGCATATTCCACAGGACAAGCATCTGACAAAGTAAAGACAATTAAATACTATCCTAAACAAAAAATCAGCCTCATTAAACAAAACTTCTATCTCCCTAAAGGTGATGGAATGTAGTAGATAGGCTCTGCTCATTAGTGTTTCCCCTGTGATCTCAATTCATACCTTCTTAACCTATCCAAAGTGTGTCAAAAAAGTATGGGAATTAGAAGTTTTATAGACCTAACATTTTAAAAATCTTAGGGTGAAGCTGAATACTTACAGCTTGATAAATTTTAGGAGATCTTCAGTTCCTAGCATACCAGCGTAAGATACTGGGTTCTCGCCTTCCCTGTACATCTTTACAACAGGAAATTCAGTAACATTTTGCTTGGCACATACATGAGACCAATCTGCACAGTTTACTCTAGTAAGCAGCATAGTAGAGGTGCCTAAATAAAAGGAAAATGCACATTTTACAAATGTTAATGTAGAAAACTCATTTGTTGAGAATTGTCAATATTTTTTATATCCCATTCTTTTATTTAATGCTTATTGGAGTATAATGGCTTCACACTACAGTGTCAGTTTCTGTTGCACAACAAAGCCAATCAGCCATATGCATACACATGTCCCCATATCTCCTCCCTCGCACCCCTCTAGGTCATCGCAAAGCACCGAGCTGATCTCCCTGTGCTATGTTGCTGCTTCCCACCAGCCAACTATTTTATATCCGGTAGTGTATATATGTCGATGTTACTCTCACTTTGCCCCAGCTTCGCCCTCCCACTCCATGTCCACAAGTCCATTTTCTATGTCTACCTCTTTATTCCTGCCCTGCAACTAGGTTCATCAGTACCATTTTGGGGTGGGGGGAGAGGGGGATTCCATATATATGCGTTAGCATAGGGTATTTGTTTTTCTCCTTCTCACTTCACTCTGTATGACAGACTCTAGGTCCATCCACCTCACTACAAATAACTCAATTTTGTTCCTTTTTATGGCCAAGTAATATTCCATTGTATATATGTGTCCCATCTTCTTTATCCATTCATCTGTCGATGGACGCTTAGGTTGCTTCCATGGCCTGGCTATTGTAAATAGAGCTGCAATGAACATTTTGGTACATGACTCTTTTTGAATTATGGTTTTCTCAGGGTATATGCCCAGTAGTGGGATTGCTGGGTCTTATGGTAGTTCCATGTTTAGTTTTTTAAGGAACCTCCATACTGTTTTCCATAGTGGTTGTATTAATTTACATTCCCACCAACAATGCAGAAGGGTTCCCTTTTCACCATGCCCTTTCCAGCATTTATTGTTTCTAGATTTTTTGATAATAACCATTCTGACCAGCATGAGGTGATACCTCTTTGTAGTTCTGATTTGCATTTCACTACTAATTAGTGATGTTGAGCATCTTTTCATGTGCCTCTTGGCCATCTGTATGCCTTCCTTGGTGAAATGCCAATTTAGGTCTTCTGCCCATTTTTTAACTGGATTTTTTTTTTGATATTGAGCTCCATGAGCTGTTTGTATATTTTGGAGATGATCCTTTGTCTGTTGTTTCATTTGCAAATATTTTCTCCCATTCTGAGGGTGGTCTTTTTTGTCTTGTTTATGGTTTCCTTGGCTGTGCAAAAGCTTTTAAATTTAATTAAGTCCTATTTGGTTATTTTTTTTTTATTTCTGTTACTCTAGGAGGTGGGAGAAAAAAGATCTTATGTCAAAGAGTGTTTTTCCTCTAAGAGTTTTATAGTGTCTGGTCTTACATTTGAGTCTTTAATCCATTTGGAGTTTATTTTTGTGTATGGTGTTAAGTAGTGTTCTAATTTCATTCTTTCACGTGTAGCTGTCCAGTTTTCCCAGCACTTATTGAAGAGTTTGTCTTTTCTCCATTGTATGTTCTTGCCTCCTTTGTCGTAAATTAAGTGCCCGTATGTGCCTGGGTTTATCTCTGGGCATTCTATCCTGTATCATTGATCTATATTTCTGTTTTTGTGCCAGCACCATACTGTCTTCATTACTGTAGCTTTGTGGTATAGTCTGAAGTCAGGGAGCCTGATTCCTCCAACTCCATTTTTGTTTCTCAAGATTGCTTTGGCTATTCGGGATCTTTTGTGTTTCCATATGAATTGCAACATTTTTTGTTCTAATTCTGTGAAGGATCCCATTGGTAGTTTGATAGGGATTGCATTGAATTTGTAGATCGCTTTGAGGAGTATAGTCATTTTCACAATATTGAATCTTCTAATCTAAGAACATGGTATATTTCTCCATCTGTTTATGTCATCTTTGATTTCTTTCAGCATTGTTTTATACTTTCTGAGTACAAGTCTTTTGCCTCCTTAGGCAGGTCTACTCCTAGGTATTTTATTCTTTTTGTTGCAGTGGTAAATGGGAGTGTTTCCTTAATTTCTCTGATTTTTCGTTGTTGGTGTATAGGAATGCCAGAGATTCCTGTGCATTAATTTTGTATCCTGCAACCTTACCAAGTTCATTGATTAGTTCTAGTAGTTTTCTGGTGGCATCTTTAGGATCTTCTATGAATAGTATCATGTCATTGGCAAACAGTGACAGTTTTACTTCTTCTTTTCCAATTTGTATTCCTTTTATTTCTTTTTCTTCTCTGATTGCTGTGGCAAGGACTTCCAAAACTATGTTGAATAATAGTGGCAAGTGGACATCCTTGTCTTTTTCCTGATCTTAGTGGAAATGCTTTCAGTTTTTTACCATTGAGTATGATGCTTGCTGTGGGTTTGTCATATATGGCCTTTATTATGTTGAGGTAGGTTCCCTCTATGCCCATTTTCTGGAGAGTTTTATCATAAATCGATGTTGAATTTTGTCAAAAGCTTCTCCTGCATCTATTGAGATAATCATATGGTTTTTATTCCTGAATTTGTTAACATGGTGTATCACACTGATTGATTTGCATATATTGAAGAATCCTTGCATCCCTGGGATAAATCCCACTTGATCATGGTGTACGATCCTTTTAATGTGCTGTTGGATTCTGTTTGCTAGTATTTTGTTCAGGATTTTTGCATCTATGTTCATCAGTGATATTGGTCTGTAATTTCCCTTTTTTTGTGATATCTTTTTCTGGCTTTGGTATCA
Organism: Pseudorca crassidens; assembly: GCF_039906515.1. Taxonomy (NCBI): domain Eukaryota; kingdom Metazoa; phylum Chordata; class Mammalia; order Artiodactyla; family Delphinidae; genus Pseudorca; species Pseudorca crassidens. Next base: position 48,572,069 of record NC_090296.1, on the reverse strand, counting down.
GAGTGATGTGCTTTGTAGAATGAATTTGGGAGTGTTTCTTCCTCTGCAAATTTTTGGAAGAGTTTGAAAAGGATCAGTGTTAGCTCTTCTCTAAATGTTTGATAGAATTCGCCTGTGAAGCCATCTGATCCTGGACTTCTGTTGGAAGATTTTTAATTCTGGTTTCAATTTCATTACTTGTGATAGGTCTGTTTATACTTTTAATTCTTCCTTGTTCCATCTTGGAAAGTTCTGTCCATTTGTCCAAGAATGTGTCCATTTCTTTGTCGTTGTCCATTTTATTGGCGTATAGTTGTTTTTAGTAGTTTCTTATAATCCTTTGTATTTCTGAAATGTCAGTTGTGATTTTTCCTTTTACATTTCTAATTTTATTGATTTGAGTCCTCTTCATTTTTTTCTTGATGAGTCTGGCTAAGGGTTTATCAATTTTGTTATCTTCTCAAAGAACAACCTTTTAGTTTTATTGATCTTTGCTATTGTTGTCTTTGTTTCTATTTCATTTGTTTCTGCTCTGATCTTTATGATTTCTTTCCTTCTACTGACTTTGGGTTTTCTTTGTTCTTCTTTCTCTAGTTGTTTTAAGTGTAGGGTTAGATTGTTTATTTGACAATTTTCTTGTGTCTTGAGGTGAGACTGTATTGCTATAAACTTCCCTCTTAGAACTGCTTTTACTGCATCTCATAGGTTTGGGGTCATTGTGATTTCATCAACATTTGTTTCTATGTATTTTTTTTATTTCTTCTTTGATTTCTTCAGTGATTTCTTGGTTATTTAGTAGTGCACTGTTTAGCCTCCATGTATTTGTGTTTTTTACAGGTTTTTTTCCTGTAATTGATTTCCAATCTCATAGTGTTGTGGTCAGAAAAGTTGCATAATACAATTTCAATTTTCTTAAATTTTCCAAGGCTTGATTTGTGACCCAAGATGTGATCTATCCTGGAGAACGTTCCATGTGCACTTGAGAAGAAAGTGTATTCTGACACTTTTGGGTGAAATGTTCTATAAGTATCAATTAGATCTATTTGGTCTATTGTGTCATTTAAAGTTTGTGTTTCATTATTTATTTTCTGTCTGGATGATCTATCCATTGGTGTAAGTAGGGTGTTAAAATCCCCTACTATTATTGTGTTACTGTCAATTTCTCCTTTCATGGTTGTTAGCATTTTCCTTATGTATTGAGGTGCTCCTATGTTGGGTACATAAATATATATATTTGTTATATCTTCTTCTTGGATTGATCCTTTGATCATTATGTAGTGTCCCTCCTTATCTCTTATAACAGTCTTCATTTTAAAGTCTACTATATCTGATATGAGTATTGCTACTCCAGCTTTCTTTTGATTTCCATTTGCATGGAATATCTTTTTCCATCCCTTCACTTTCAGTCTGTATGTGTCTCTAGGTCTGAAGTGGGTCTCCTGTAGACAGCATATATATGGGTCTTGTTTTTGTATCCATTCAACCAGTCTGTGTCGTTTGGTTGGGGCAGTTAATCCATTTACATTCAAGGCTACTATCGAAATGTATGTTCCTATTACCATTTTCTTAATTGTTTCGGGTTTGTTTTCATGGGTCTTTTTCTTCTCTTGTGTTTCCCACTTAGAGAAGTTTCTTTAGCATTTATTGTAAAGCTGGCTTGGTGGTATTGAATTCTCTTAGCTTTTGCTTATCTGAAAAGCTTTTGACTTCTCCATCAAATCTGAATGAGATCCTTGCTAGGTAGAGTAATCTTGGTTGTAGGTTTTTCTCTTTCATCACTTTAAGTATATCCTGCCATTCCCTTCTGGCCTGCAGAGTTTCCGCTGAAAAATCAGCTGATAACCTTATGGGGATTCCTTTGTATGTTATTTTTTGTTTTTCCCTTGATGCTACTTTTTCCTTTGAATTTAATTTTTGTTGGTTTAATATATGTATTGGTGTGTTTTTCCTAGAGTTTATCCTGTATGGGACTCTCTGTGCTTCCTGGACTTGATTGACTATTTCCTTTCCCATGTTAGGGAAGTTTTCAACTATAATCTCTTCAAATATTTTCTCAGACCCTTTCTTTTTCTCTTCTTCTTCTGGGACCCCAGTAATTCGAATGTTGGTGCATCTCGTGTTGTCCCAGAGGTCTCTGAGATTGTCTTCAATTCTTTTCATTTTCTTTTTTCTGCTCCTCAGCAGTTATTTCCACCATGTTGTCTTCCAGCTCACTTATTCGTTCTTCTGTCTCCGTTATTCTGTTATTGATTCCTTCTAGTGTATTTTTCATTTCCGTTATTGTGTTGTTCATCTCTGTTGTTTGTTCTTTACTTCTTCTAGATCTTTGTTGAACATTTCCTGTATTTTCTCAATCCATGCCTCCATTCTATTTCCGAGATTCTGGATCATCTTTATTATCATTACTATAAATTGGTGCTGAGATGGGGACCTCCTTGAGACCTCACTCTGATGAATATTCCCTGGGATCTGAGGTTCTCTGTTAGTCCAGTGGCTTTGATTTGGAGTTCCCACTGCAGGAGCTTCGGCCAGACCCCGGGCTTGTGAACCAGGATCCTGCAAGTTGCCAGTTCATTTTGGGGTTCCTCCCATCTCCTTGGGGATCAGAGTCCCCCATCAGCAGCCAGCAGGTGCCCTAGTTGTGGGAAGACGCTATCTCTGCATCTTCCCACCTCACCATCTTGACCCCGCCTCTATATCCCATTCTTATTACAACTTCTCAGCAGCATGAAACACTCCAGCTGAAACACTCTCTTCCCTTGATTTTCTGCACCACCTTCCTCTATTGGCTCCCATCCCCACCCCTGACTCTCTAGCTGCTCCTTTTTGGTCCCTCTTGCAGGCTCTTCTGTCAGTGGAGTCAGGAGTTCCCCCAAGGCTCAGTTTAAGCTGCTTTCTCTTCTTCTTCTACCCTCTCTTCTAGACAATCTCAATAATCATCGAATGAATCCTAAATTTATAGCTTTGGCTATAAATTTTATAGCTTTATAGCTTTGGCCCAGGCTCATCCTTTAAAGTTCCAGACCAATGTATTCTTACTGCCTTCTCTAGTTCCCTTTGAACAGAAACATCCTCAAACTCAAGATGTCTAAAACAAATATGGTTTCTTTCCTCTGAATAGTGGTGAATGTTGCCATCTTTGTATAACTCGGAAAACAAAGTATCATCTCTTGCGCTTCCCCATTCCTAAACTCCACAGGTCTAATCACATCAATCAGCATGCCCTTCAATTTTACCACCTGAATTTTAAATACCTCTTATATCTGTCCCTCTCTCTTCACTGCCACCATTTATCATTTCTCCTAATTTATCTCCCTGAATTCGATATGCCTCTACACTGAAGCTAGAGATATCTTTTCAAAACTCAAATCTACTTTGCTACCAGCCCACACCCACCAGTTTCTGCAGTCAGGTCTTTTCACCCCTTCAGATCTCTGCACATGTGACCACTTCAAGGAAGCCTCCTCTGACACCCTGATCTGCATCAGATTCCTATGCTCTTAGAGGACCAAGCTCTTTTCCCTATCTCATCATGTAATTATGTACTCATCTGTGTTGTTGTACAATTAGAGCTCGCTGAGAGTAAGGACTGTGTCTGTTTTCCTTGCCACTGGTTTTCCAGCACCTAGAGTGGTCCTTGAACATGAAACACCTTAAATATGTGTGTGAATAAACTAACACATGGAATTCATTTAGGGCTTCACATACCCATCCTGTCTAAATATTATAATTTCTTATTTATTTATTTAAAATATTATAATTTCTTCTCAGCCCAAGAAAACACATCATAGTGGAATCCCAAAGAGAAATTTCTACTTGTTCTATACTAATACAGTTGAACCTGAATAACACAGGTTTCAACTGTGCAGGTCCACTTATATGCGGATTTTTTTCAATAGTAAATATTACAGTACTACACATTCCAAGGTTGGATGAATCCATGGATATGGAACCTCAGATATGGCGCAACCATGTATACAGCGGGCCAAATCTGTTATTCTTGGATTTTCTACTGCATGGAGGGTCAACATCCCTAATCCTTGTGTTGTTTAAGTCAACTGTATATGCAAGGCCCTCCAAAATGTGTAACTAATTAGGTGAAGAGATATCAAAAAACAAATGACAAAGCACCACACAACTCAGCTAATGAAAGGAAAGAATAAATTCTAATAAAAGGAAACTTTAATATAATATTAGATCAAAGAAGGAATCTTTGTGTATCAATATAGGTTATATCCTACTTTAAGATGTTATCTACCCATATGACTAAACTTGTGAAATGCAGTATTTTAATATTTTATTGCCAAAAGTTTTAATACTGAAAATTCTTTCTTACATTTTAAATGATCCTAGATTATATCTCATAGATGCAATAACTTACTACCTTAGATTTAGTGTTAGCAATCTGTTTGATAATATAGGCAGGGTCTAGTCTGTCTTATTCACCACTATAAACCTGCTGCCTAGTACAATGTCTGTTACATATTATGTGCCCAATAAAAATTTGTGAAATGTGCCCTGATATTTCTTCATGAACAAATTTTCAATGTTTACACTAAAGTATATTAATACCTGAATATTATATGTGCATATAAACAAAAATAAATCCTTATTCCTTGTAAAGTTGGATCTACTCTATAAAGTTCTCTTATCCTTTATTTTAATCATTTAGTCAATAAATATCTAGTGGTGCTTGTACTGGTGCTTGTTCAGACAATATCATATTATGTACTGCCACCCAAGGATGGAACATGGTGTTATTACAAATGTAGTTCCTTCCCTTCAATAAGCATCCTCAATGGGTCTACTGCTAAAAATGTTATTATTCCTTTGTCCAAGTTGAAAACTTTGATGTTATCTTTAAAACTGGAAAAAGAATATTGATACATATCATTAAAAGTTATAAGGCTACTTATACTAAAGTTATCACATTTTAATTTTCTTTCCTGTAAAATGGTTTCAATACTTAATCATGTTTCAAATGGAAATAGTCTAATATTCTAAGATGACTGTAGTATTACATTCCACATACTTTATCAATGCAGCAATTCCAAATAGGGGTCTTAATTTAAAAGAAAAACAAAGCAAAACAGACTCTCTTAGCTACAGATACTATGTAATTATAAAAACTTGACATTTGCTGCCACCTTGTGACTGACTATAAAATATTCTCCATCCTCTTGTACTAAGAGATAAAAAGTGGCTTTTTCCCAAATCAACATGAGAGATTACAGGACTAAAGGACCAAAGTATTACAATATTTTCCCAATTTACAAAATTACAGTATAGGCTTCACCACAGACACAAAACACTATTGTTACATATAGTATGCATTTCTATATTAAGCCTCATGAACTTCCAAAACAATCCATTTATCTGATATCTAATTACTAACAGGATTGTTATTCATAAAGAACATACTAATCAAAAAAGGAATCAAGCCCTTGGGTTGGTTATCTGCTTTTTTATTCTACAAACACACACAACTAAGAGTCCTTGCATTGAGGGGTCACATCTTTATTTGGTCATTAACAGAGAAGAAAGTAAGAGAATCTTTTTCCATTTTCATTTGGTATCTAACCAAATGGGCTGGGGAGGGGGGAATAATTCTATTATTCAGGGACATTATCCAATTACTATTTCATTGTGGTTTATATTTTCCCCCTTTTTCTTTCTTCTAATTATTTACCAATAAGGCTGGAAAACCTAAGAGAAGAAACTTAAATCTGTCTATAAATTGCCACCATAAAGGAGAATCTAAAAGAGAATGACAAGATTGCTTTAAAAAAAAAAAAAGTTAAGGGGCTTCCCTGGTGGTGCAGTGGTTGAGAGTCCGCCTGCCAATGCAGGGGACATGGGTTCGTGCCCCGTTTCGGGAGGATCCCACATGCCACGGAGCAGCTGGGCCCGTGAGCCATGGCCGCTGAGCCTGCGCGTCCGGAGTCTGTGCTCCGGAACGGGAGAGGCCACAACAGTGAGAGGCCCATGTACCGCAAAAAAAAAAAAAAAAAAAAAAAGTTAGGGATCACAGTACCTATAGACTTAATCATCTCTTCACTTGGGGAATGAAATAATCAAAAGTTGGATCAAATGTGGTTGGGAAATGAATGGAAGAGAAATGGTTCAAAAATGATTTTTTATACCTCTGATGTTTTTATACCTCTGATGTTTTTATTATAGAACATGTTGCATTTAGGATTGACTTTCTGGAATCAATTTCTTGAGTTCACAAAAGTCCCCAATATATAAGTTGTATACCAGTACACATTTTCCACTAAATAAAACAAAATTTATGAAACTCTACTACATTTGCTTAATCATTTACTCAACAATTATTAAACACCAGATATCCTGTAATGTAATGCAATGCACCAAGTCCAGTGAGCCGAGTATAAGACACACTCTCCACCCATAAGGAACTTACTAAAAAATGAAAGAGCCTATAAGGTAGTGCCTCAAAACTAAATGGTGGATGCATTCCTGGAGTAGCCAAGAAAAAGCCTATTTAGCCATAATAGCTTTTATTAACAAGAAAAACAGAGTAGAGGAAATCATATTAAAGATACAAAGCATGATATATTCTGTCTTATTCAAGTGATTACAAAACATTATACTTAACCTAAGCCAACACTATCTGTCTCTTACTAATGCTAAGAGGCCTCCCTACGCCTCCTTTTTTCTTTGCTGGGATGGTGACATAGACATTTTGAGTTCATTCCTTGGATTCTTATTTGTCTACCACTGAATCAGGTTTCATAGAATAGTTAAAATAAAAAGATCCTGGCTATTAAAAAATATCCTAACTGTATAGCTTCAAGAACACTGGTATCTTAGTTCCTTCATTAGGATGTGGTCTTATCTATCAAAATTTTATTTAGTAGTATTTAGTATATATAGTATTTAGTATATATTTAATAGTATTTAACAGTAACTGGCACAGAGTAGGCACTCAATAAATGTTTGCTGAATGACTGAATTCAGCCAAAAAGATTACTGGATTAACTATGTAGCTACAAGACAGTTTTATGAAGACAATCAAAGTGAATGCTTCTGAGAGTTCTGAAACTCATGGTTCATTAACTTATTAACCTTGGAGACACAAACCTAATAACCTGAAATTTTACATGGGTTTCTACATCTTTAGCATGACACAGTTATACAAATAGCTATGGCTCAAAATCAGGAAAATAAGCATGCATACCACAGTATACCTTTCAACTTAATTGCCACATCGATGTAGGACTGCAGAAATGCCATGGATACTGCCTGCCCTACGTTAAAATAAAAAATTAAACAGATATTACAATGTACATATCTTTAAAGCAGTGGTCCCCAACCTTTTTGGCACCAGGGACTGGTTTCGTGGAAGACAATTTTTCCACGGACTGGAGGGTGAGGGGATGGTTTCAGGATGATTCAAGCACATTACATTTATTGTGCATTTTATTTCCCTTATTATTACATTGTAATATATAATGAAATAATTATACGACTCACCACAATGCTGACAGGAGGCAGAGCTCAGGCAGTAATGCGAGCAATGGGGAGCGGCTATAAATACAGATGAAGTTTCGCTGGCTTGCCTGCTGCTCACCTCCTGCTGTGTGGCCCGGTTCCTAACAGGCCACAGACCAGTACGCGTCCATGGCCCGGGGGTTGGGGACCCCTGCTCTAAAGCATCCATACTTATATATAACAAACATATAGATTTATGGGGTTTCCCCAAATTGTTATTTATTAGTAAGAAATATCCTAGTACGCAGTAGTCAATATTGTTCAAACATTTAGAGGGTTTCTACGTTCATACTGCAAGGAGTATACTTGAACAGCTATTGTTTGAGGATAAAAGCAATATAGTGCCTATAAATCTATAATAACTGTTAATCAGTCATTAGCTTGAATAACAATAATTTTTCTAAATTAGTAAGCTTAACATCTAGTTTAATCATGAACCTTCAATTTGTAAGTCAGATATATATAATCAGTTTTACAACCCCAGAATCCACTAGAAGTAAATATTTCAAAGTGTGGAACATATGAAAATTATGTCACTTTAAAATGTGCAATAACAGAATGCAAAAATAAAGTCTGCCTATTTAAATGCCCTAATATGCAATATAGTAGTCACCTCTAAAGGCTCATACTCACAACCAGCATAGAAAAGCACTATGCTGTCAGAAGCTGTTACTGTCGCATTAAATGTCTCTTCTGTTAGTTCCACTGCGAGTTCCAAAGGTAACTGTCTCTTCCTGTCTCTGTAAACAGTTTCTGCCACTTCATCATCTTGAATATCTAAAATGTTTGAAGAGGAATTAATATAAATATAAATGTATAATTAAAAAAATTTAAGCTCTTCTCCCAGGCAAGCATGTGAAAATTTGGTATTTTATAAAAACTTTTGAATTCATACAATCTTAATATTTAAAATGCATGATATTTAGAAAACTTTCCAGTTGTCTGGCTTCCTATCTTAAATGACTCTCAGATGCTTCCTGACCCAGAAATTGTCAAGTTTTAGTCAATTCCAAAAGGCGTTAAACTTGTCAAGAAATAATATAAATATTGCTCTTTTATTTCTAATCAACATATTAACTTATAAGCCAAAAAAGTCCTACCATACATATTTGACAGTGTTTCTTTAGCTTCTACTACATGCCAAGCACTGTGACAGACACTAAGGAAAGTGGTAAACAAAACAGACATAGTCCTTGACCACTTAGAGCCTCTATCTATGGAAAAGTCAGTCAATAAACTGGTCACTAAATAAATATATAACTATAAATGTGATCAGTTTAAGAGGAAAGGTAAAATACATAGTGAGAGATTTTAACAAGGAGATTTAGATTGGGAGATCCAAAGTCCACCAGATAGAGAATCAATAAAAGGATGTTTTAGGCAAAGGGAAAACACATGCAAAGCTCTGAGAAATAAGAGCTAAGCATATTCTAGGTACTGAGGGAAGGCAAATTTGACTAAAACAAGATGGCCTGAAGAAATAACATGAGAAAACTCTAGGCTAGACAGTAGCTGGATTATAAGAGGCCATATAAGCCAAGAATTTTGAATTTTATTCTAAGTGTATTGAGTTAAGGGTGGATTCTGAATATGTAAAAAACTTTCATTAACCACAATATATAGAAATATTGAATCACTATGGTGTTCAACTAAAACTAACATGTTACATGTCAATTAAATCTTAAAAAAAGAAACTTTTCATTAAGATAGACAGATAGACCCATCCACCCACCCATTCATCCATCCATCAAAGTATGTGGTAAAAAAATAAAAAACACATTATGAATTCACAAATATCCTATTGGAATTTATATAGATTGTATGATAACACTGGAGGGACATCTAACTTGATAAGAGAGACAAGCTTCCTAGAAGAGTTGACACAAGATGAACATTAAAAGAAAAATAAAACTTAGGCAGGCAGTAGAGGCATATGGAGTAAAAGGGACAGCATGTACAAAGCAACAGTGGCATGAAAAATCATGAGGAAGTTGAAATCTGAACACTGACTCTCTGATATTAAGAATTATTGTTAACTTTGTAAATGTAGTAATAGCATTAATTATGTTAATTTTAAAAGGAGAATCCTTATATTTCTGAAATACACAGGGAAATATTTATGGATGAATTTGTATGTTTGGAATTTGCTGCAAAATAATAAAGGGAGGGCAGTGATTGGAATAGGATTAGCCATAAACTGATGGTGGCTGGGCGAGGCCAGGTAATGGGTACCTGGAGATTTGTTCTATTATGCTGTCTACTTTATGGTAAGTTTATAATTCTCTGTAACAAGATATTAAAAAGAAAGGAAGGGAGGAAGTGAGAAAGGCAATGCATTCAGAAAACTAAATTATTATTTTCCATATGATTGCTAATACTATAAAATAAAATACTAGGTCTGGATTTCAGTACCATATTGGCAATTTTTAGCTGTGTAACTCTAGTCAATTATATAACTCTGTGTCTCAATATTCAAACCTGTGAAACATAAGAGTTCGACTATTAATTTTAAGGTACTTTTAAATACCACATTCTATGGCACTAAAAGTTATGCCCTCAATACCAAAATTAATAAAGGCCAATTTTCTCATTTACTGTATTTTTTTCTTATTATTCATGTATTTTCATTTTCCTGCCAGTCCATTCTTATTTCCCAATCCATCCTTTCTTCTCTTCTCTTGTCCAAACACCTCCTTCTTGCTTCCCCATTCTCTTAATAAGCCACCCTCATTTATAAATTTATAATTTATAAATTTATTTATTCCTCAGCTCAAACTTTCACCAATTCATATATATATATATATATATATATATATAGTATGTATATATATATATATACACACACACTCTCTTTAGCCACACATGTTTGTTATTTTTTTTCATACTCTCCTTTTGGAGACCTCAGTCCATTTAATTCTGATTCATCTTGTGCCCATTTCCTTTGAAGGGCATTTTTCTTTATATTCCACTCTTACATGGTAACAAACTCTTTCCAAACCCTCATCCATGTCTCATATAAATGGGAATGAAATGAAAATGAGAAGGAAACTGTGTATATGGGCACGACATCAAACTATATTATGGGTCAGTATGGATTACAAACATAGGAAGTTAAGACCAAAAAAAAAAACCCAAAAAAACAAAACAAAGCAAAAAATTCCACTACAAAGCAAAAAAAGAAAGCTGTTTAAGAAACATGAGAACTGGGCTGAGGAGAGAAGATAGGGGAGAGTTAGAAAAAAAGAGAAGGCAGCACCAGAGGGCAAACTAAAGCCAGAGAATCAGGAAGTAAAACAGGGGACATGGCAACAATGAAATTTTGAAACAGGCAACTACCACTGAGGACAGGAATCTTATTAAATTGACAGATAATTCCTCTGACTCTGAAGAATATATGAACTATGATAGGAATAAAGCAGGGAGCAAGAGAGCAGAACACAGATCTGCCTATACAATGACGATGCTACGGAGAAGAACTCTGGCTTAAATCACGAGCAATTCTAACCTCTGTATATCAGAAAAAAACTAGAGCAGTGCTCAAACCAAGAAGCTGGTCACCAGTAACAGTTAAAGCTCAGAGCCCTTATTAAATGTATAATATAGATGTTGATCCTAATAATAAAGGGATCTCATGAAAACAATATGTAAATTACTTCCATCTTGGGACTCATGATAATAGGACTATATAAAAAGTATTTACGGGACTTCCCTGGTGGCGCAGTGTTTAAGAATCCACCTGCCAGTGCAGGGGACACGGGTTCAAGCCCTGGTCCGGGAAGATCCCACGTGCCGCAGAGCAACTAAGCCCGTGTGCCACAACTACTGAGCCTGCGAGCCACAACTACTGAGCCTGCACACCTAGAACCCATGGTCCACAACAAGAGAAGCCACCACAATGAGAAACCCACGCACTGCAACGAAGAGTAGCTCCCGCTCGCTGCAACTAGAGAAAGCCCACGCACAGCAACAGAGACCCAACACAGCCAAAAATAAATAAATTAATTAATTATTTAAAAAGTGTTTACTAAATGGGACTCATGATAATAGTACTATATAAAAATTCAAGTATTTGCTAAATGGGATACAAGAATGCACAAGACATAATCCCTGCCTTAGAAATTTTATAGACCAATAGAGAGAAAAGTAAATAAGCAATTTCAGAATAGGCCTGATGTTATAAAAGAAGTACTAGGAATGATAATGATCGTAAGTAAGATTTCAAGTCGGAATGCTCCACATGCCATTTGTGTGACATTGGGCAGATCACTTAACTGAGCTAAAACACAGATTTTTTCCTCTACAAAACGAAGGTGACCTCAGCTAACTCAGAGGACAGCTATCAAAGTAAATAATGAGTGGGAAATAGCCTTGGAAACTATAGAATACTTCAAAAATGTAAGCAATAAAAACAGAAATAACATATTAAAAAGAATTATTAAAATGTTATCAAAATTTACTCCCTATACTGCTAACAATTGGATTCATTTACAACTACAAATACAACTATATTTATCAGAATTTCATATCCTAATAGGAATAATAAAAATAAAATATCATACTGTGGCTCCTGGGTCCTTTTTAAACATGGAGTAGACCAGTAGGGCTGAAAGAACTGATGTGGAGGATAAAGACACACTTGTGGAAAGCTAGAAGCCTGACATGTAACAATGAAAGGTATCGCACTAAACAAAATAGAGCATCCTTATATCTTTACACCTCATCAAGTTGCTAAAATGAAATTCAAAATTAATTTCTTCAGGCCTCTTCACATTCTTGAATGTGACAGTTAATTCACTGAAATTTCACTGACCTTAAGGATGTTGGGCATAAATGGGAGGGGAGCATGATCATCAAAAAAACATATTACCCATATCTGGACCTTCAATGTCATTGTCTTCATCTTCGTGCATTTCCTCAATGTGCATACTACTTTCCACACGGGATACGATTAAATCAATGTTATTTAACACCAAAAATTCCACTGGCACTCCCTAGAAATACATTAATTTTAAAAGATATGACTAAAATATAACAAAGCATTTTAATACAAAAATGTTTTACTTGTTTGATACTAAAATGAAATGAAACTAAACCTCTGAACCTCAATTTTAATATTTTTTTTAAAAAAGGTAAATTAACTCCACGATCACTATTAAAAGCATCCAAAGTATACGTTATAGAAAGATAGTGTGTGCTACTGAAAAAGAGGGCAAAAAAGAACTGCAAGTGTCGCTTGCTTCTTGTCACGATCACATTACACTGACATCTGAAGCATTTTACATATAACAGTAACTCCTACCTCAATACAATTGAGGTATAAAAATATATACAATTTTATTGCAAACAGAGACAAAATTATTTTGTATTCTACAGAAATATTCAGAATAATACTTCATCTAAAAAAATTCCACTAAAAAGTTTAATTGCCTGTTTAGCCATAAACATAAAAATACTATCTGCCCCTAGGTATTTTAAGAATACCAAATTCTATTCCATTGAAATTATTCCATTAAAATTTCTTTCACTAAGCCTCAACCAAAACATTTTTAAAACATGAAATTTTAGGCCACTGGATTATTTTAGTAAATTATCCCTGCTGCAACCTCATGATAAAACTTGAAGGGATGAGGAGTTGCTTCTTATGGATGAGCAAGGAAAGTGGTTTCTTGAGATGGAATCCACTGCTGGTGAAGATGCTGTGAAGACTGTTGAAACGACAACAAAGGATTGAGAATATTACAAAAACTAAGTTGATAAAGCAGCAGCAGGGTCTGAGAGGATTGATTCCAATTGTGAAAGACGTTCTACTCTGGGTAAAATTCTACCAACAGCATTGCTCTGTAGCATACTACAGAGAAATCTTTCAGGAAAGGAAGAGTCGATCAACGGGGCAAACTTCACTGTCGTCTGATCTTAAGAAACCGCCGCAGCCACTGCCCTGGTCGGTCAGCAGCCACGTCAACATCAAGGCGGGACTCTCCACAAGCAAAAAGATTACAACTCACTGAAGGCTCAGATGATGGTTAGCATTTTTTTAGCAATAAGGAATTTTTAAATTAAGGCATATACATTGTTTTTTTAGACATAATGCTATGGCACACTTACTAGACTACAGTATAGTATATATATAACTTTTATATGCACTGGGACAACAGCATGAACTTTAATTCTTCTACAAAACCTATTTCCCGATAACAAATTAAGTAATTTCTTACTTAGGGGTCTTTACCTAATAGTAAAAAAAAATAGCTTCAGAAAGTATTCTTTCCATTACCTGGTCAAAAAGCAAAGCATACTAGCCCCACAGTGTACACATTTGAACAATACTACAGTTCTCAAAGTATTTTCCTATTGGGTCTCATAAAACTTCTTGTAAGTTAGAAGGGGAGGTTTTACGACTATTTCACAAATGAAAAATCTGAGCTTGAAGAAGTTAATTCAGTTATCTGGACCCAGAACTAGCAGGAACAGAATCCAAGTCTTCTGACTCTTTAGCCCAGTATTCCTATCATAGACTTATGCAAGGGAATTTAAGTTTAAACTGTCTGGCAGTTCATAAACATATCAATAATTTTTTAGCATATGTATATAATATTTACAAGATGTTCAGAATTAAAGAGTTCTTAATTAAGAACAATTTAAGGAAAAAGGGACATTGACAGAAATTTACAGAGGAAATACAAATGACCTAACTAGTCAAAGTTATCAAAGACATGCAAATTAATACTGAAACTTTTTTTGTGTATAGAAATGATTTTTTTTTTTAAGATTACTGTTCAGTACTGGCAAAGATGTATGAGAAACAAGAAATTCCAAACCCTGCTGGTAAAAGTATAACCCTTCTGGAGGGAAATTTGACAATGCATTTTAAAAGTCTTAAAAATTCCCATTTCCTTTAATAAAACTTACTTCCAGAAATTTAGCAAAAGGAAAGAATCAGAGATGTCCAAAACAGTGTACAAAGGCAGGCATCACAGCACAATAGCAAGTAATGAAATATAACTGTACATGAAAAGCAGGATATATAGCATGATCCTAAATTTCTTTACAATATATATATAGGCAGAAGATTCACACCGCTTGGCCACAGGCCGCCTCCAGTGCCGCGGGATGTAGCACGGGGTCCGCGGCCCCGAGCAGAGCCCACCGCCCGCCTGTCTTCCACCACAGGGAACTCTTTGCTCCCTGGGCCCTAGAGACCCCACCCTTTCCCCAAGCTGAAGCCACAGGGCATTGAGGTACCAGCCAGATGTCTTCTCACAAAGGACCTGTGGTGGCCCAGGGCAGTGGGGCCTCCTGCCGGGAACAGGGAGGCTGACACAGCAGAGCTGGCTGAGCTGGGCCCCCTGCTAGAGGAGCTAGGCAAGCAGGGCATCGCCAGCCCAAGCAAAGCTGAAGAAGAGCAGGCATGCCCAGTGCCTCAGGAAGAGGAGGAGGAGGGGTGGGTGCTGACACTTCCCCTGCAAGCCCACCATGCCACGGAGAAGATGGAGGAGTTTGTGCATAAGGTCTGGGAGGGGCACTGGAGGGTCATCCGCACAACGTGCTCCCCAACTGGCTGAAGGACAACGACTACCTGCTGCACGGCCACAGGCCGCCCATGCCCTCCTTCCGGGCCTGCTTCAAGAGCATCTTCCGCATCCACATGGAGACGGGCAACTTCTGGACCCACCTGCTTGGTTTTGTGACGTTTCACTTTCTGGGAATCCTGACCATGCTGAGACCAAACACGTACTTCATGACCCCTCTTCAGGAGAAGGTGGTGCTCGGGATGTTCTTCCTGGGCGTGCTGCTCTGCCTCAGCTTCTCCTGGCTCTTTCACACTGTCTATTATCACTCAGAGAAGGTCTCTCAGACCTTCTCCCAACTGGATTATTCAGGGATTGCCCTGCTGATTACGGGGGAGCTTTGTCCCCTGGCTCTGTTACTCCTTCTACTGCTCCCCACAGCCATGGCTCATCTACCTCTCCAGCGTGGGCACCTCTGCCATCATTGTGGTGCAGTGGCACCGGCTTGCCACTCCTAAGCACCAGCAGACAAGAGCAGGGGTGTTCCTGGGGCTTGGCTTGAGCGGCATCGTGCCCACCATGCACTTTACAATCGTGGAGGGCTTCGTCAAGGCCACCACGGTGGGCCAGATGGGCTGGTTCTTCCTCATGGCTGTGATGTACATCACCAGAGCTGGCCTTTATGCCGCACGGATTCCCGAGCACTTCTTCCCTGGAAAATCCGACATGTGGTTCTAGTCTCATCAGATCTTCCACGTCCTGGTGGTAGCAGCCACCTTCGTCCACTGCTACGGGGTCTCCAACTTTCAGGAGTTCCGATATGGCCTGGAAGGGGGCTGTACTGACGACTCCCTCCTCTGAGCCGCCCTGCAAGGGCGTAGGAGGAACTTTCCAAGTGCTTTTAAAATAACTTCTTTGCTAAAGTGAGAGCAAGGGTCTGAGTTGTCTGTTTCTAGAAGAAACCTCTTAGAGAATTCAGTACCAACCGATCTTCAGCCCACTTCACACTCCTGGGCAATAAACTCTCCTTTCCCTCGCTAAGAGCAGTGGGGATGGGCAGACGTGGCCGCCTCACCACTGAGCCGCGCCCTCCTCAGTAAGGCAACTTCTGTCCCCTCACAGAGATGGGGCTTTGAAACTCATGTTGAGATTTTACGCCCCCTCCAGCCATTCTGGGGAAAAATGATGGACTGGGACTCTTCAGAAATTCTGTTTCCAGAAGAAACTGTCCCTCCCTCACCCACGTTTTGACGTTGTAACCTGGCTTATAACAGGCCATCCGTTTTTGTAGCACACTTTTGAAAAACAATGATAACCTCGTCCATCTTTTGAGGGCCTGGACCTGCTCACACAGCAGGAAGAACAAAGCCACCAACTTTTACACAGCCCGGCTAATCATGGAAGTGTGTCCAGGCTTCAGGTAACTTGAGTTTTAATTTTTTTCTTGGCAGAGTAATGTAAAATTAAAGTGGGGAAAGATATTTAATATTTAATACTAAGCTTTAAAAAGAAACCTGCTATCATTGCTATGTATCTTGATGCAAAGACTATGATGATAATAAAAGAGTACAGGAGACACTTGGCATTCAAAAAAAATTAATAAAGAATACATATATATTTAAATAAACACACACACACACGGAGAGACAGAGTAACAGATGAAAAAAACACACCAAAATGTTAACAGCAATTATCTTTGAATAGTGGCAATTCACAGAATTTTCCTATAATAAGTGTATGTTACTTTAGGACCGCATGTATTAAATAAGCAGACACTGTAGACCAATATATAAAATGACTAACCTCTTCTGCTCTTTTGAAGACCACATTAGCATTCTGAGGAAAGTCCACTTCCAAAGAGTCCCTTTTTCAAAATGGAAATAAATGTTTTATGTTGTTAATCTCAAGAATAATAGTCATCCAGGATGTCAATCTAAAATAGAGCTGTAAGTTCTTATACTAAAAAATGTTTATGAAGAAAGATTACAATTTAGTGAGTCTGAGAAATTTTACACATAAACACAGATCAGATTTTCTACCCTCTGTCTTAATCTACAGCTTCATTTAGCAAAGTTTAAAGGTCTAAATATTAATCAAGCTGATAATTCAAGACTTTAGCTCAGCAACTGGTTTTAACTATATTAGAGTCCATTAGAGATCTGATTTTACTTATAAGTGAACAGATTGCCATATAAGAAAAATATTAGTGTTCTGCTAAATACAGTATAGTGACTACTTTATATTTAAAATACCTTAACAGGAGCAGAACTCCTGCTTTTCCCAGAAGACGCCAAGCAACCCATTCTGCAGTTGTTCTATCAGCTTCATATGTAGCTTGTTGACTAACAATAAAAACCAGTGGTAATCCTAGTTGAAGATGAACAGTTGAAACTTGTTGAGGATCTTCAGCAACTTCAGTCTTCATTTAGAAAAAGAACAAAACGTCTTTACTATGTGATAATAATGTTCCAACATTTGGATTTAAACGCTGCTAATTCTTATCAATAAGACGAGCGAAAAAACAAGTCTGTGAAATAAATCCATTAACATTAACAGAAATGGTCTCATGATTTTCTAAGTTTAATGCTCCCAGTGTACCTGTATAGTTTAAGCATTATGAAACTAACAAATTTTACAAGGAGTTAAACAGAAATTTACAACCATAAAGGATAAGGATATTATAAAGAAACAAACAAAAAAACCAATAAAAAACCTGTGGTACTGATAAATAAAGAGAGAGATATTTGAAACAAAACAGAACAGATAACTAAGGAACAAATACTGACACATAAGAATTTAACATATAATGACATATTACGGAACAATGAGGAACATCTGAGTTGACATCAGCTTGAATATACACATCTAATTTCACCCCCTCCAGAAATCCCAGCACAACTACAGCAGTAGGATTTTTCAAAAGAGATAAACATGCATATGTGAAGAAAGGAAAAGAGAAAAGGCAGCAAAATTTTGGAAGCTGGAGAACAAAACCCTAAAGCCATGAGAGAGGAAAAGCTAAGAGACAATTTCACTTTAACTGCAGAATCCTAAAATTGCTCAGGAACTGTCACTGCCTGGCGTCTCTGGAACTGGGAGAGAAATATTGGAAGGGGAATGGCAGGAAGGCTCCAAAATAAGGAGGAACAGGTAAAACTTTTGAGGAAGCATTAGATCCCTAGATTCCCCTCCCCAACTCCATGAACTTAGGTCCCTCCCTCACACCAGAAGAAATCTGGCCGGACTGCAGGAACAGCTGAGAGTGGGAATACCATACCCAAAGCAGGGGGATTGAGTACCCAAATGCTGAGACTCCTTTAAGCCCTTTCCCACTCAGTTTCCAGTATGCTAGCAGCCAGACTTCTGTACACCAGCAGAAAACTGGAAGTTCCTTTTCTGGGGACCTTGAGTAACCACAAGAAAAAGTCTAAAGCTACCGACATTGAGGTTCACCAGAAAGCAGCCCAGATCCAATCACCCTACGGAGCTCAGAGCTAACAAGTGCGATCTACAGCCTCAGAATTTCCAATCAGCTTTTTTAGTTTCAGATTCTAAATCATGAACAAGGAGTAACAAGCATCTAAGGAAAGCCTCTAACATGAAAGACAGAGACCAGAACAAAGAGAAAAACAAGTAACGTGGAGGAAACAGACTATTCAGAAGAAGGTTCAGAAAACCACCACTGATAAGCTCAAAAGGATGGGAAGATAGACTATCCATAAAGAAATGAAAAATACAGTTGAATAAATCTGCCAGAAAGTATAGCAAAAGACAGATGGATAATAGAAAAGATAAAATTGAGGGACTAGTTCAAGGGGTCCAACATTCAAATAGGAGTCCCAGAAAGAGAGAAGGGAGAAAACAGAAGGGAAGAAATCATCACTGAAATACACACAAAAGTTTCCCACAACTGAAGAAGCATGAGCTGCCAGATTGAAAGAGCCCACTGAGTAACCAGCAGAGTGGATAATAGCAGATACACGGGAAGATGCATTCCTGTAAAATTTCTAATTATTGAGGGTTTTTTTAATCATAAAAGTTTTCACAGAGAAATCTATATTTACCTATGGTAAGCAGAATTCTAAGATGGTCCCCAAGATTCCTGGTGTACATTTTGTATAATCCTAATTCCTTGAGTGTGGGTGATACTTATAGCAGAGTCATTCCCTGGATTAGGTCACACCATGTAAGACCGTCATAGCACAAAGGAGTGAGATTTGTCTGCTGGCTTTGAGGGAGAAAACTGCAATTTTTTGAGGGGGCCATGTGGTCAGGATCTGAGAACAGCCTGTAGGAGGTAAGAGCAACACCGGCCAACAGCCAGCGAGAAGGTGGGAACCTCAGTGCTACAACAACACATAGCTCAATTATGCCAAAACCTGAATGGGTATAACAGCCTGAAGGAGTAGAAAAGCCTGGTTTTTTCTTTGTGTATTTGGAGAACTATAAGAAATTTAGTATTAAAAAAGTAAAAAGGGGGAACAGACAGTAAGACTGGAGATCTGGCAAGGGGCCAAATCATTAAAAACTATATATATCCTCCTAAGAAGGTAGGGCTTTATTCTGTAAATAATTGGAAGCCAGTCAGGAACTGCAAAAATTATTGTAACAAGATCATATATGTGTATTTAAAATATATCACTATGTTTAAAAAAAAAAGAAAAAAGGGACTTCCCTGGTGGTCCAGTGGTTAAGACTCTGGGGAACTAAGATCCCACATGCCATGTGGCCAAAAAAACCCAAAGAACAGAAACAAAAAAACATATACTAAAAACCAATGAATCCTACAATTTAAATGGGTGAATTAAATGATATGTGAACTATAGCTCAATAAAGATGTTTTATAAATAAATAAATAAATAAATAAAATAAAACATATCACTCTGCAAGCAACAGAGAGCATAAACTTATAGAGAGTGAAGTACAGGAATACAATATAGACCAGATCAGTTGTTATTGCTAAAATAGTACACGAGAGAGAGGGAGAACCTGGATTAAAGCGCTGGCTGTTAGGATGAAGAATTCAAAAGATATTTAAGATCTAAAATTAGATGCAGAGAGATGTAGGAGCTGAGAATGGTTTTCCAGGTTTCTGCCATGAATGACTGGACAATAAATTAACCAAGATAATGGAGCGAGAACAGATGGTAAAGGATAACACATTAATGCCAGACATGTAGAGCTTAGGAGAAAGACATCTAGTTAGTAGTTAAATATATGGGACAGGAACTCTGAGGAAACATCGGACCTGAAAATTCAAATCTGAGAATCAGTGTAGTTAATGCCATAGAAACAGATGAGGGTGTGTTCCAAGCATCTATCACTGTGTATGTAGCAAAGCGCGCCAACACCTGATGGCTTAAAGTAACAAGAATCATTTATTTTGTCCATATGTCTGCAAGCTCATCTCTGGTCCACATTGCATTAGTGGGGCATTTCGACCGGAGGGTGAAGGTTCCACTTTAAAGATGGCTCATTCACTGGCTAGCAAGCTGTTGCTGACTATTATGAGCTCAGCCAGAACCGTGGGCTGCGGACCTCAATTCCTCTTCACATGACTTCTCCTCAGGCTTAATTTCACGGAAAAGTAGCTGGGTTTTAAGAATGAGCAATCAAAGAGAGCAAGGCAGAAGCACATGGCATTCTATGACACATAGCCTCAGAAGCCACATGTCATCATTTCAGCCTTATTCTACTGGTCAAGGCAGTCACAAAGGCGCAATCATGTTCAAGGAGAGAAGACACAGACCCTACCGCTGGACAGGCACATTGATTATGTCACATGATAAGGAGAGTTTATGAGATGGGAGAGTTGTTATTGCCATCTTTGGAAAATTTAATCAAAGTCTGATAGGATGAGGCTTTGGGGGGCTTGGAGAGAGAAGTGAGTATATTTTGCAAGTGGGACAGATATGAATTGTTGTAGTCAATGGTCTACTCTCTGGCTACAGTTTCCACCCCTATCCCATGCGAATAACACTTCTCTCCAAGATTTCCAAGCCTCATCCCATCAGACTTTGAGACCAATGCAAACTCGAAGATCTCATCATCTACATTCAGGTCTAGTGTGGTCTCTTGGATATAGCTCCTTGAGAACTGTTCCTCTCAATTTGAAGAAACGAATGAATGATTTTTCCCCATTCTCAATAGACAATGATGGAACAGGCAAAAGATAACCACTATACACATTACTGTTTGAAAGGGGAGAAAGCAGAAGCATAAAATGGTCATTAGTGTGTAGGGATTCTGAAGCCCATTCAGGCATATGGGCCAGTTCCTTGATTAGGGCTCAGTCCTGCTCCCTAAGGGTTTGTTGTCTGAGGCTCTGGGTTACATATTTGGGCTCTTGACCTGCCCTCCAACTCATCCTTTCTTGCTTACAAAAAAAGGGAGCCTGTGTTTGCAGCTGAGCAGATTTCTCAGTCATTTCCTGTCCATAGAATATGGGGAGTCTAAAGACTTCTTTTCATTTTGTGCTGTTTCTGTCCCTTTCCATACAAGCTGGTATACTTCTTCTAAAACCCCATGGTTCCTTAATTATAAAGTTATAATCCATTCCATTAGACAAAAGACAAAATTACAAATGTCCTTGATAGATAGAAAAAGTAATAGAGTAGTACCAAGAAGATTGCTAATAGTACCATAAAAATTACTAATAATTTTACATATCTATAAAAATATGTATATTTTTTAAATTATAAATTAGTATAAAATATACAAAAGTGACAGAAGCACTCTTGCACCAGGGGTGAGATTACAACTTAGAAATTTTCAAAAAACAATATAAGAAAATGAAGGACTCTAAGAGACTGCTATGAACGATTATACACCAACAAATTAGATAAACTAGAAGAAACTGATAAACTCCTAGACATATACACCTACCAAGACTAAATCAAGGACTTCCCTGGTGGTGCAGTGGTTAAGACTCCATGCTCCCACTGCAGGGGGCACAGGTTTGACCCCTGGTTGGGGAACTAAGATCCCATATGCCACACAGCATGGCCAAAAAAAAGACTGAATAAAGAAGAAATAGAAACTCTAAACATATAACTAGTAAGGAGAGACTGAATCAGCAATCAAAAATCTCCTAACATATTAAAGTGCAGGCAGAGATGACTTCACTGGAGAATTCTATCACACATTTCAAAAGAATTAATGCCAATCCTTCTCAAACTCTTCCAAAAAAATAAAGAGGAGGGAACACTTCCAAACTTATTGTATGAGGCCAACATTTTTCTCATACCAAAACCAGACAAAGATACTATAAGAAAAGAAAACTACAGACCAATATCCCTGATGAAAACTCATGCAAATATCCTCAATAAAATACTAATAAAATGCATTCAACAAAACTTTAAAAGGGTTAAACACCATGACCAAGAGGGACTGATTCCTGGGATGCAGGGATGGTTCAACATATGAAAATCAGCATTGGTTCAAGATGGCAGAGTAGAAGGACATGCTCTCACTCCCTCTTGCAAGAACACCAGAATCACAACTAACTGCTGAACAATCATCGACAGGAAAACACTGGAACTCACCAAAAAAGATACCCCACACCCAAAGACAAGGAGAAGCCACAATGAGATGGCTGGAGGGGCGCAAACACAATAAGATCAAATGCCATAACTGCTGCGTGGGTGACTCACAAACTGGAGAACACTTATACCACAGAAGGCCACCCACTGGAGTGAAGGTTCTGAGCCCCACGTCAGGCTTCCCAATCTGGGGGTCCAGCAACGAAAGGAGGAATTCCTAGAGAATCAGACTTTGAAGGCTAACGGGATTTGATTGCAGGACTTTGACAGGACTGGGGGAAACAGAGACTCCATTCTTGGTGGGCACACACAAACTAGTGTGTGCATCAGGACCCAGGGAAAGGAGCAGTGACCCCATAGGAGACTGAATAAGATCTACCTGCTAGTGTTGGAGGGTCTCTTGCAGAGGTGGGGGTGGCTGTGTCTCACCATGAGGACAAGGACACTGGCAGCAGAAGTTCTGGGAATTACTCCTTGGCGTGAGAACTCCCAGAGTCCGCCATTAGCCCCCGCAAAGAGCTCGGGGAGGCTCCAGAGTTGGGTCGCCTCAGGCCAAACAACCAACAAGGAGGGAACCCAGCCCCACCCATCAGCAGACAAGTGGATTAAGTTTTACTAAGCTCTGCCCACCAAAGCAACAGCCAGCTCTACCCACCACCAGTCCCTCCCATCAGGAAACTTGCACAAGCCTCTTAGATAGCCTCATCCACCAGAGGGCAGACAGCAGAAGCAAGAAGAACTACAATCCTGTAGCCTGTGGAACAAAAACCACATTCACAGAAAGATAGACAAGATGAAAAGGCAGAGGGCTATGTACCAGATGAAGGAACAAGATAAAACCCCAGGAAAACAACTAAATGAAGTGGATATAGTCAACCTTCCAGAAAAAGAATTCAGAATGATAGTGAAGATGATCCAGGACCTCAGAAAAAGAATGGAGGCAAAGATTGAGAAGATGCAAGAAATGTTTAAAAAAGACCTAGAAGAATTAAAGAACAAACAGAGATGAACAACACAATAACTGAAATGAAAAATACACTAGAAGCAATCAATAGCAGAATAAATGAGGCAGAAGAAAGGATAAGTGACCTGGAAGACAAAATGGTGGAATTCACTGCTGCCGAACAGAATAAAAAAAAAGAATGAAAAGAAATGAAGACAGCCTAAGAGACTTCTGGGAAAACATTAAGTGCAACAACATTCACATTACAGAGGTCCCAGAAGGGGAAGAGAGAGAGAAAGGACCTGAGAAAATATTTGAAGGGATTATATTCAAAAACTTCCCTAACATGGGAAAGGAAATAACCACCCAAGTCCGGGAAGTGCAGAGAGTCCCAGGCAGGATAAACCCAAGGAGAAACATGACGCGACACATAGGAATCAAATTGGCAAAAATTAAAGACAAAGAAAAATTATAGAAAGCAACAAGGGAAAAATGACAAATACCATACAAGGGAACTCCCATAAGGTTAACAACTGATTTCTCAGCAGAAACTCTACAAGCCAGAAGGGAGTGGAACGATATACTTAAAGTGATGAAAGGGAAGAACCTAGAGCCAAGATTACTCTACCTGGCAAGGATCTCATTCAGATTCGATGGAGAAATCAAAAGCTTTACAGAGAAGCAAAAGCTAAGAGAATTCAGCACCACCAAACCAGCTCTACAACAAATGCTAAAGGAACTCCTCTAAGTGGGAAACACAAGAGAAGAAAAGGACCTACAAAAACAAACCCAAAACAATTAAGGAAATGGTCATAGGAACATACATATCAATAATTACTTTAAATGTGAAGGGATTAAATGCTCCAACCAAAAGTCACAGGATTGCTGAATGGACACAAAAACAAGACCCATATTTATGCTGTCTACAACAGACCCACGTCAGACCTAGGGACAAATTCAGACTGAAAGTGAGGTGATGGAAAAAGATATTCCATGCAAATGGTAATCAAAAGAAAGCTGGAGTAGCAATACTCATATCAGATAAAATAGACTTTAAAATAAAGAATGTTACAAGAGACAAAGAAGAACACTACATAATGATCAAGGGATCAATCCAAGAAGAAGATATAACAATTGTAAATATATATGCACCCAACATAGGAGCACCTCAATGCATAAGGCAACTGCTAACAGCTATAAAAGAGGAAATCGACAGTAACACAATAGTGGGGGACTTTAACACCTGACTTACACCAATGGACAGATCATCCAAACAGAAAATTAATAAGGAAACACAAGCTTTAAATGACGCAATAGACCAGATAGATTTAATTGATATATATAGGAAATTCCATCCAAAAACAGCAGATTACACTTTATTCTCGAGTGTGCATGGAACATTCACCAGGACAGATCACATCTTGGGTCACAAATAAAGCCTCAGTAAATTTAAGAAAACTGAAATCATATCAAGCATCTTTTCTGACCACAACACTATGAGATTAGAAATCAATCACAGGGAAGAAAACGTAAAAAACACAAACACATGGAGGCTAAACAATACGTTACTAAATATCCAACAGATCACTGAAGAAATAGAAGAGGAAATCAAAAAATACCTACAGAAAAATGATACTGAAAACACGACAATCCAAAACCTATGGGATGCAGCAAAAGCAGTTCTAAGAGGGAAGTTTATAGCTATACAAACCTACCTCAAGAAACAAGAAAAATCTCACATAAACAATCTATCCTTATACCTAAAGGAGCTAGAGGAAGAAGAACAAACAAAACCCAAAGTTAGCAGAAGGAAGGAAATCGTAAAGATCAGAGCAGAAATAAATGAAATAGAAACAAAGAAAACAATAGCAAAGATCAATAAAACTAAAAGCTGGTTCTTTGAGAAGATAAACAACATTGATAAACCATTAGCCAGACTCATCAAGAAAAAGAGGGAGAGGACTCAAATCAATAAAATTGGAAATGAAAAAAGAGAAGTTACAACAGACACTGCAGAAATACAAAGCATCCTAAGAGACTACTACAAGCAACTATATGCCAACAAAATGGACAACCTGGAAGAAATGGACAAATTCTTAGAAAGGTATAGCCTTCCAAGATAGAACAAGGAAGAAATAGAAAATATGAACAGACCAATCACAAGTAATGAAATTGAAACTGTGATTAAAAATCTTCCAACAAACAAAAGCCCAGGACCAGATGGTTTCACAGGTGAATTCTATCAAACATTTAGAGAAGAGCTAACACCCATCTTTCTCAAACTCTTCCAAAAAACTGCAGAGGAAGGAACACTCCCAAACTCATTCTATGAGGCCACCATCACCCTGATATGAAAACCAAAGATACTACCAAAAATGAAAATTACAGACCAATATCACTGATGAATATAGATGCAAAAATCCTCAATGAAATACTAGCAAACAGAATCCAACAACACATTAAAAGGATCACACACCATGATCAAGTGGGATTTACCCCAGGGATGCAAGCATTCTTCAATATATGCAAACCAATCAATGTGATACACCATATTAACAAATTGAAGAATAAAAACCATATGATCATCTCAATAGATGCAGAAAAAGCCTTTGACAAAATTCAACACCCATTTATCATAAAAATTCTCCAGAAAGTGGGCATAGAGGGAACCTACCTCAACATAATGGAAGCCATATATGACAAACCCATAGCAAACATCATTCTCAATGGTGAAAAACTGAAAGCATTTCCTCTAAGATCAGGAACAAGACAAGGATGTCCACTCTCGCCACTATTATTCAACATAGTTTTGGAAGTCCTAGCCTTGGCAATCAGAGAAGAAAAAGAAATAAAAGGAATATAAATTGTAAAAGAAGAAGTAAAACTGTCAGTGTTTGCAGATGACATGATACTATACATAGAGAATCGTATACATAGAGATTCCTAAAGATGCCACCAGAAAACTACTAGAGCTAATCAATGAATTTGGTAGAGCTGCAGAATACAAAATTAATGCACAGAAATCTCTGGCATTCCTATACACTAATGAAAAATCTGAAAGAGAAATTAAGGAAACACTCCCATTTACTATTGAAACAAAAAGAATAAAATACCTAGGAATAAACCTATCTAGGGAGACAAAAGACCTGTATGTAGAAAACTATAAGACACTGTTGAAAGAAATTAAAGATGATACCAACAGATGGAGAGATATACCATATTCTTGGATTGGAAGAATCAGTATTGTGAAAATGACTATACTACCCAAAGCAATCTACAGATTCAATGCAATCCCTATCAAATTACCAATGGCCTTTTTTTTTACAGAACTAGAACAAACAATCTTCAAATTTGTATGGAGACACAAAAGACCCCGAATAGCCAAAGCAGTCTTGAGGGAAAAAAACGGAGCTGGAGGAATCAGACTCCCTGACTTCAGACTATACTACAAAGCTACAGTATTAAACGTAATATGGAAGTGACACAAAAACAGAAATATAGATCAATGGAACAGGATAGAAAGCCCAAAGCTAAACCCATGCTCCTACGGTCAACTAATCTATGACAAAGGAGGCAAGGATATACAATGGAGAAAAGACAGCCTCTTCAATAAGTGGTGCTGGGAAAACTGGACAGCTACATGAAAAAGAATGAAATTAGAACACTCCATAACACCATACACAAAAATAAACTCAAAATAGATTAGAGATGTAAATGTAAGACTGGACACTATAAAACTTTTAGAGGAAAACATAGGAGGAACATTCTTTGACATAAATCACAGCAAGATCTTCTTTGATCCACCTCCTAGAGTAATGGAAATAAAAACAAAAATAAACAAATGGGACCTAATGAAATTTAAAAGCTTTTGCAAAGCAAAGGAAACTACAAACAAGATGAAAAGACAACCCTCAAAATGGGAAAAAATATTTGCAAGCAAATCAGTGGACAAAGAATTAATCTCCAAAATATATAAACAGCTCATGCAGCTCAATATTAAAAAAAAAAAAAAACCCAATCCAAAAATGGGCAGAAGACCTAAATAGATGTTTCTCCAAAGAGGACATACAGATGGTCAAGAAGCACATGAAAAGCTGCTCAACGTCACTAATTATTAGAGAAATGCAAATCAAAACTACAATGAGGTATCACCTCACACCAGTTAGAATGCGCATCATCAGAATATCTACAAACGACAAATGCTGGAGGGGGTGTGGTGAAAAGGGAACCCTCTTGCACTGTTGGTGGGAATGTAAATTGATACAGCCACTATGGAGAACAGTATGGAGGTTCCTTTAAAAACTACAAATAGAATTACCATATGACCCAGCAATCCCACTACTGGGCATATACCCAGAGAAAACCATAATTCAAAAAGACACATGCACCCCAATGTTCATTGCAGCATTATTTACAATAGCCAGGTCACGAAAGCAACCTAAATGTCCATTGATAGACAAATGGATAAAGAAGATGTGGTACATATATAGAATGGAATATTACTCAGCCATAAAAAGGAATGAAATTGGGTCATTTGTAGAGACGTGGATGGACCTACAGCCTGTCATACAGAGTGAAGTAAGTCAGAAAGAGAAAAACAAATATCGTATGTTAACACATATATGTGGAACCTAGAAAAATGGTACAGATGCACTGGTTTGCAAGGCAGAAATAGAGACACAGATGTAGAGAAAAAACTTATGGACACCAACGGGGGAAAACGGCGGGGGGCGGGGTTGGTGGTGGTAGTGGTGTGATGAATTGAGAGATTGGGATTGACATGTATACACCGATGTGTATAAAATGGATGACTAATAAGTACATGCTGTATAAAAAAATAAATAAAAGAAAATTCAAAAAAAAAGGAAACCTCTTAAAGAAATTGAAAATAGAGGAAAAAACTAAATTTTAGTTTTGATTGCTATTCAAATGTAAACATTTTCCATCAATAGCTAATTTTCTATGTGGGTGTATGTAGCATCTTTGCCCTATTTTGATATTATATTTTTACCACAGTAAAATAATTATGTACACATGTAATAAAAAATATGAAAACCAATAAATGTAACACACCTCATTAACATAACAATGGTCAAAAATCACATAATCATCTCAATTGATGCAGAAAAAGCATTTGACATAATTCAACACTCTTTCATGATAAAAACATTAAAAAACTAGGAAGAGAACCTCAACATAATAAATGTGATATGTGAAAAGCGTACAGCTAACATACTCAATGGTGAAAAACTGAATGTTTTTCCTCTAAGATCAGGAACAAGGCAAGGATGTCCACTCTTGCCACTTCTATTCAACATAGTACTGGAAGTCCTACCCAGAGCAACTAGGCAAGAAAAAGAAATAAGCATTTGAATTGGAAAGGTAGAAATAAAATTATCTCTGTTCACAGATGACATGGTCTTATATGTAGAAAACCCTAAAGATTCCACAAAAATACTATTAGAACTAATGAATAAATTCAGCAACATTGCAGGATACAAAATCAACCCTCAAAAATCAGTTGTGGGGCTTCCCTGGTGGCGCAGTGGTTGAGAGTCCGCCTGTCGATGCAGGGGACACGAGTTCGTGCCCTGATCTGGGAAGATCCCATATGCCGCAGAGCGGCTGGGCCCGTGAGCCATGGCCGCTGAGCCTGTGCGTCCAGAGACTGTGCTCTGCAACCGGAGAGGCCACAGCAGTGAGAGGCCCGTGTACCGCAAAAAAAAAAAAAAAAAAAAAAAAAATCAGTTGTGTTTCTTACACTAACAATGAACAATATGAAAAGAAAACTAAGAAAATAATCCCATTTATAAGAGCATCAAAAAGAATTAAATACTTAGGAATAAGCTTAACCAAGGAAGTGAAAGACATACATTGAAAACTACAAAACATTGCTGAAAGAAAGAAAAGAAGACAAAAATAAATGGAAGGACATCCCATTCATGTTCATGTTCTTGGATTGGATATAACATTATTAAAATACTACCCATACTACCCAGTCATCCAGAGATTCAATTCAATCCCTCTCAAAATCCCAATGGCATTTTTGCAGAAATAGAAAAGCCATCCTAAAATACATATGGAATCTCAAGGGACCTTAAATAACCAAAACAATCTTGAGAAAGAAGAACAAAGCTGGGGCCTCACACTTCCTGATTTCAAAACATATTACAAAGCTACAGTAACCAAAACAGTGTAGTATTGGCATAAAGACAGACATATAGACTAATGGAACAAAATAGAGAGCCCAGAAATAAACCCTTGCATATATGGTCAACTGATCTTTGACAAGGGCACTAAGGCTATATAACGGGGAAAGGATAGTCTCTTCAACAGATGGTGTTGGGAAAACTAGATATCCACATGCAAAAGAATCAAGAGGAAGCCTCATCTTACACCACATACAAAAATTAACTCAAAATGAATTAGAGATCTAAATGTAGAAAATGAAAGTATAAAACTCCTGGAAGAAAACAGAGGGAAATCTTCATAACATTGGAATGGAAATGATTTCCTGAAAATGACACCACAAGCACAGGCAACAAAAGCAAAACCAAACAAATGGAACTACACCAAACTTAAAAATGTCTGCACAGCCAAGGGAACAATAAACAGAGTGGAAAAGTAACCTATGAAATGGGAGAAAATATTGCAAATCATGTATCAGACAAGGGGTTAATATCCAGAATATTTAAAGAACTCCTACAACTTAACAACAGTAATAAAAATAACCAATTAAAAAACAGGCAAAGGACTTACACAGATATTTCTCCAAAGAAGATATATAAATGGCCAAAAAGCATATGAAAAGATGCTCCATATCACTAATCATCAATGAAACACAAATCAAAACAACAATGAAATATCACCTCTCAATCATTAGGATGGCTAATATTTAACAAACAATAACAAAAACAACAGAAAACAACAAGTATGAGCAAGGATGTAGAGAAAAATGGAACTCTTGCACACTGCTGGCAGCAATGTAACGTGGTGTAGCTACTATGGAAAACAGTACAGAGATTCCTCAAAAAATCAAAAATAGAACTACCATATGATCCAGCAATCCTATTTCTGGGTATATATCCAAAAGAAAACAGGATCTCCAAGAGATATTTGCACACCCATGTTCATTGTAGCATTATTCACAATAGTCAAGATGTATAAGCAACTTAGAACATCCATCAATGGATGAATGGATCAGTAAAATGTGATATTGATACATATACATCTGTATATACACACACACACACACACACACACACACACACACAATGGAATATTATTTGGTCTTAAAAAAGAAGGAAATCCTAACAAATACTACAACATGGATGAACCTTGAGGACATCATGCTAAGTGAAATGAGCTAATTATAAAAAGACATACTGTGGGCTTCCCTGGTGGCGCAGTCGTTGAGGGTCCGCCTGCCGATGCAGGGGACATGGGTTCGTGCCCCGGTCCGGGAAGATCCCACATGCCGCGGAGCGGCTGGGCCCGTGAGCCATGGCCGCTGGGCCTGCACGTCCGGAGCCTGTGCTCCACAACGGGAGAGGCCACAACAGTGAGAGGCCCACGTACCGCAAAAAAAAAAAAAAAAAAGACATACTGCATGATTCTATTTATAAGAGGTCTCTAAAGTAACCAAACTCACAGAAGCAGAAAGTAGAATGGTGGTTGCCAGGGCTGAGGAGAGAATAGGGGAGTTGTTTCTGAATGGATACAGAGTTTCAGTCATTCAAGATGGAAAAGTTATAGAGATCTGTTGTACAACAACGTGCATATAGTGAACAATACTGTACTGTATATTTGTAAAAATTGTGAAGAGGGTAAATTGCATTTTTTGCCACAATGAAAAAAAAAGATATGAGACAATAATGTCAGGAGCCAACACCTTGCTATATAATATTGTACACTGCCACGTGAGCCTGCAAGAAATAATAGAAGCTAACTGAATAAACCATAATAGCATCCTTCTAATTACCTATATAAGAATAGGCTTAAATTAAGTCAAGTGTTTTGGATCTGTCTGAGACAGAGCTCTCTCAGATGCACAAACAAAGAATAAATAAAAATTTATAGGAAAATGATTATATAATAATTTATCTATTTTAAAATATTTTATCAGGTATTTGCACTTGAAGATTCTTCCTAGTATTCAGATACAAATTTTCTATCAGAATAAACTGATCATAGAGAAGATCATCAGCATTCCAAAATGTCCTTGGTATTAGCCAACAGCACAATAATTGTACCATTTTCCCATCTGTTTTCATTGCTGGGAATCTTAAGAAGGCATCTAGGGTAACTCCATGCCTGCCAGAATCTCACTTAATTGACTTAAGATTGAAATCACTTAAAATTCCTATGCTTAAGATTTATTCTCAGCTTGTCAAGACTTAAAATGACATGCCCCTATCACGATTATAAGACGCAGTTGTGCTTTTATATCTACAATAATTAAACACATTTGTATCTACTTAAAATAGACACAAATATACACACACAACTACACACACAAAAACTCCAACCTGCATCTATTTTCCCATGCTTAGAAGTAAAATAATGCATATAATTGCAGTGATCATGCATCCAGAGTTTACCAGAAGTCTGAATCCCAGTTTCCATTTTTTATTAATGTTTATAGATAATGTCTACTGGTGAATAGATAAAATCCTGAGAATTCTTAATATCTTAACATTGGAAGAAAAGGAAATGAGGAGAGAAATGGTGAAGAACTGTACAAGGAACTGACCTGGGCTTTGTGGTGAAATGGAAGATCAAACCAAATTCAGAGGACTATCTCCCCATGGAAATAAGATAAATGTCCCCTCTCATCCCCCAGGGAAAGGAAAGGAAAAAAGATTTACATACTGCTTTTTTTTTTAGTTGTTTGAAGCCAAAATCTAACCAAATAAAAACTGACCAAAATAAAGAACTCAGGAATGAAGCCAGTAAAATTGGGACTGGTGAGCTCTGAATCTATTTAAATGTGGAAGAAAGGCTTTTTTTTTAAGTGGGAATTATGGTTATAGAACACAATATAAATATTATAACCTTTACAATGTAAAATAACACAAAACTAAAATCTGGAGGATAAGAGGAGCTGAGATGGAAATAAAGGTAAGAAGTTAGTATTCTCATCTTTCACAGCAAGGAGTAAATCAATATTAGCTAAAATACAAATATGTAGTTTTTTAAATAATGATTTTCATTTCTTAATGTTTTTCATAATCACTTCAACACTTAAGACAATATTTCCTAAAAAGCCCTCTGATGAAGAAACAATTTCTCAAAAGTTCCATAATTCCTCTAGTTTCACATCAGTTTCTTTCTCTTCTATTAAATTCAAATAAGATAAAATATAATGTTTCTTACTATAAAGTAACTCATGTAATATATGTCCATTAATCCATTCATCCCTCTATCTGTATGTATCTATATGGATGCAGAGATGACTGGTGTGCATCTAACAGTTCATTTCTGAATGATGGGAACTGGTGGCTTTTAAAATTTTTATTCTTTATACTTTGCTGCACTGTTTGGATTATTTATGGCACATATGCACAATTTTTATTTAAAAAGGACATAGTGAGTGAGAAGGCCTACTGAAGGTTTTACATATGCTCAGGACAACCCTTCGAACTTTCAGAGAGAAAAGTCTGCTGATCACCTACTGAGTCTAAAATTCTTCCAGGCTGACAGTAAGGAAAGTGGGGCACTGGAAATGTTATAGTTCCAATATTTAGGAACTTTTAAAACAGGGATCAAAACATTCACAAAAGAGGTCTTTTCTTAACCCATGATGTAATTAATCTTCATGATCTTAGAATGGTCACAGTTCTTTATAACTACCACTGAATATTTCCACAGTTCATTACAACTACCATTATAATTACAGTGCTATATTGGATTTCAAAACAACAACACTTCAAGGCATTTTCAAAACAACAACACTTCAAGGCATTAAAATATCATTTTATGAATACATAGTCTATCTTCTATTCTACCTTTAATAAGGTACTACTCCTAAATCTGCCTAAATGAAATAAATATGTCCAAGGGGAATAGATATAGCTCATCTAAGTAAAATGCATATCTGTGAATCAAAACAATAAATCTTATATATGAATTATCTAATATACTTAAATAAGACACATACCAGCAGAGGTGCTTCCATTGTTTTAATAAAACGATGAATGTTCAGTGTAGTCAATGACTGTTCCATTAGTGTTCTCCTACATTGCTGGGTCAAGTCCAAGACTGGTTTACAATGAAAAAAATAGAGATGTGCATATTCTATATCTTCAGTGCTGTAAATTAAAAATTAGGGACAGACCCACTTGAAGTTCAACGTGTGATCCTTCTACCATGCAGAAAGATATAACAAATCTCTTTGTCCATGCTTTTGAATTACTGTTTTGGTAAAATCCTAAAACAGTATAACAAAATAAAACGGACCTAAGCAAAAAAGAGGATATAAGAAATTTCTGAGTTGTATAAACATTTTTTTTTCCTGAATTCTTTCATATGGTAGCTTCTAAATTAGAGACAGGTCTACACAATCTTTTTTTTTAGATAAAAGACTGTCACCTTGAGGACAATGAGATTATTTTAAAGTATAGTAGCTTTTCTATAGCTGTGCTAAATAAATAAAGCTTTGTAACACGAATTTTCTAGGTTTAATTTAAACCCAAATCTGTTTTGAATAAACTTCAGCCAAAACATACCTTAAGATAGAAACCATGTGACACTTTGTGGGAGTTAGTGAGTTTGTATCTGAAATATTACAAAACTCAGCAAATATGGCTTATAATTTGAGTTCTGGCATTCCCTTCAATATGAGAACTCAAAGATAAACTTATAGTGAGTAAGTAAGGTTTGCCAAAATTAAAATAGCATTTTATAAATCTCCATATGGCATTAGTAGAGTTTGGCAAAATACTGCAAATTTTTATTTTTACAATATTATTTTAATTCTTGATGCATGCTTCAACTGAGCTCCAAAATTCACTGATTTCAAATTTAATTGCAAAGTAATTTCTAATAGATTCAGTGATTAAAGAAATGATCATTCAAAGATTACTTAATGCCTACACTGTTAGGCCCTATGCTAAATATAAGAGAATAAGATGAATAAGATGATTCAAATCCTTGAGGGACTTAGGCTAAAGGACATATATTTAGTAAAAAAATGAAAATGTGATTCATAAGTGCTAGAATATACAAAGTGCTATGAGAAACAAAGAAATATTTAATTCTGCCTTAAGTCAGGAAAGAGAAGAAAGGGAAGGGAAGGGAAGGGAGATCATCATAGAGACTGAAAACAGTAAGAGAGAATGACTTCTCCAAGAAGATAAGACTAATGGGTATTTCAGACAAAAGGAACTATATAGCCAAGACCCAAACAAAGTATATAACTTTTTGAGAAGAATAGTAAATAGTCACATGTTGCTGAAAGGAAAGTGTTGAGAGCAAGAGGACCCAGCTGAGGTGGACTACCTATCATAACCTCTGAAATAATAAAATAATGTTGGAAAGTTATTTAATCAGGGATCATTTGGTTGTAGGTAACAGACACCAAAAAGGTGGGAGTGAGGGGGATTTACTGGTAGTTTAGAAGAACATCTCACAGAATACAAGGAAAATTCAAGTAACTGGATCACAGGATAAATGTATATAGATCTGAACAGCAAGAGTTCAGGGACATTTGGCCATCAACACTTTTTACCTCCCCACTCTCTCTGCTTTACTTCTACATGAGCAAAACATTCCTGCGGGCAAGAGAGCCAAAATGCTGTATAGTCCAGCTTCTCCATGCCCAATTCCAAGTTCCTAGAAAAAGGTATCTTATCTGCTCAGGTAAGTCCATGGATTGGATGACTCTAGGTCAGATGGCCACCTCCAACTTAACTGACTGTGATATGTATGAGGTAGGGGTAACACCCTTCTTAGCCTATACACAGATTCTTTAAGAAGGGAATATGGGGAGGTAGCAGAAAGTACTGGTGTCTCTACAGCACGCTACCTCTTGTTCTACCTATCACATATACCCTTCTTTTTTTATTTTTTTTACCATTTAAAAAAAATTATTGGAGTATTTTTTACAATGTTGTATTTACAATGTTGTATTTACAATGTTGTATTAGTTTCAGGTGTATAGCAAAGTGAATCAGATATATACATATATATATATCCACTCTTTTTTAGATTCTTTTCCCATATAGGCCATTACAGAGCATATATACCCTTCTTAACCGACATTTCAAACATACTCAGGCCCAACATGATATAACAATTAATATACTAGATTATTCAATGTTATAGCCCCAGCAACTAGAATAGTGCCTAGAACATAGAAGGCATTCAATAAATATTTGTTGAATGAAAGAATGAACAAAGGAAAGAAAAAAATAAAAAGAACAAATGAAAGAAAAGATACGTTCACCTCTTCCCCATTAGGAGACAACTCGAAGTCATCACTAACTACTTCACTCAGAAGTGATGTCCCAGGACTACATTATTCTGAATCCACAGTCCTTCCCTATGACATCAGGTCCAGATATGACTCCTCACCATTTTGTAGCCATGAATAAATGAGAATGAAAACTTCTCCAATATGTCATGTACTCAAAAGTTTATGAAAAACAGAATAACTGTACATTTTTAAATTCTCATTTTTAAAATGGGGGAAAGCATAAATCCTTCAAGAACATCAATATATAGTCTGTCTTGCTGAACAGTATTTGTAAAACAAATGAGAGGACTTATACCTTGCCAATAAATAACCAAACCTCTATGTTTTAAGCATGTCACCGTTACTTGCAATTATTCATTAACAGAAAAATAAAGAAGCTAGTAATGCAAGAGAAAATACAAACAACCCTCAGAGAAAGTGTGGGGCTAGCACAGAATCATAATGGGACTGAGAATCTCAAGGTTCCCCCATTCAAAGATGGGAAATTGGTAGTCTACATTGGGAGGAGCAAAGTAGCTGGCTACACTACTGCTCACTGTAAGTATCTTGAGATTCAGTGACTACTTACCGTAAAGTTTTAGGGTACCATCAGCATGATTCTCAAATTGTTAAAAACATTAATTCTTATACAAATAGCAAACATGCATCAAAGTTTTATTTAACTCACTGAGGGAACCAGCAGAATGGCAGTTCAATAAGAAGATAGAAAAAGGAATGCTGGTTAATGTCGTACAGAGCAATAAAAACATAACTTTTCTTTGCAAGCACTTCACTCTCTGCCTATCCACTCCCCGCCAAAAAAAAAAAAAAAAAAAAAAAATTGTTTCACTTTATCAGTTTTCTGTGTACTAACCTCCATGTTTACAAAGTTGTAAAATGTCTGGGATTTAATTAATTGTGTGTGCTGTATCAAATAGTCACTATTCTCTGAGAGGTGAGCAGGAGGGCTCGTTAAAAACTCTTGCATGGGGCTTCCCTGGTGGCACAGTGGTTGAGAGTCCACCTGCCGATGCAGGGGACACGGGTTCGTGCCCCGGTCCGGGAAGATCCCACATGCCGCGGAGCGGCTGGGCCCGTGAGCCATGGCCGCTGAGCCTGCGCATCCGGAGCCTGTGCTCCGCAATGGGAGAGGCCACAGCAGTGAGAGGCCCGCATACCGCAAAAAACAAACAAACAAAAAAACTCTTTCATGGTTTAAAAAGGTCACACAATCACCATTTTGCCCTGCTTTGGATTCATTTTCCTGAAGAGCATTTTGAAGCCAAACTTAGAAGTCTTCAAACGCACTGATTATTCCTTGTGTCCCCATGTACTAAACAGAAGAAAAACTTTAACCCTAGGTTGCCCAGCCAAAAGCAGTCCAAAGAAGGTCTCTACCTAAAATTGTAAGCTAGAAACTAGAAACAAGAAAATTAAACAATTAAATTAAAACAAGCTAGAAACTAGAAACAAGAAAATTAAACATGTAAAACATTCTGTTCAAAACTGTACTCAAATATATTTAAGATTTTTCTGGTATAGTAACTTATGGAACTCTCAGGAAGAATCTCTGGAGCTTAGTTATGAAAGCTGTTATTTTATCACCTATCTGATCACTGTGGCAGATCTATTCGTAAAATACACGTGGCCACTCAAGGGATCACATCTTGTGGCTTATGCATACTGCCTTCGTTCACCTTAGTTTAACATCCCTTCTGTATATTTAAGTTCATTTTAGTACAGCAGATAATAGTAATGAAGAGGATTTCAGGTTTCATTTATATATTCACATCTGGTTACGATTCCCCTCAGGTAAGTCCACATTGTGGGAGTATAATGGAAATGCTGAATAAGTAATGTGAAATAAGTGAACTTAAAATTGTTAACTTATGCTTCTTATACATACCCAATACTTTCCAAAAGGGCAATTTCTGTGGTTAAGACAAATTGGTACGTGGTCCCATACACAAAAGCAGCTTCCATGACTGCTCTGTGCTCTGAAGAAGAGAGAAAGAAGTTGGGAGAGAGGAGGAGTTATTCTATTCAGAATACTTTCGTACACCCTTTTATGCTCTATTATGTTTAAATAAAAAGCCTTTGTAGGGATCCCAGTTGGGAAAATACAGGCAGTTAAAGAAGTTATAAAAAGTCTGTTCTAGTTAAGGTAAGAGAAGAACTAAGAGGGAATAGAAAATGAGCTATACTTGAGAATATATGACAAATCTGTGATAGTTTCTTCCCAGTAGTAGGGAAGAGAATATGAGTTCATCATACAACTTTCATGTTATATTTTATATACAAATATTGTACACTATTTCTGGCTTAGTTTTTTTTAATCAAATTTATTCTTATATATAGTTTAAAGAGACAATTCTACAACGCGTATTAAGAAAATGAACAGTTCCTCTACCCTCAGGCACCATTTCCAACTCCCAAGGGACAGCTACTTTCAACTCTTTTACTCTTCCTTTCCGCATTTACCTCCAAGTCTCTAAATGACCTTCTTATACTCTTATTTCCTGACTTTTTTTTCTTTTAGTGTTAGTATTTTCTATCAACTTCCCACTATGGAAGATGATAAATTAGCTCTCCTTTCCAAAACCCCACTCCACAAATATACACAATTCTATGCCCTCAACGTACTCAATATAGTCCTAATTTTTATTAGATCAATAGTCAGGATTTACACTGTTGGGACTCAGTAAATACTATTTCCTTTTGAAATTTTTTTCACTACAGTTATAGGTATCTTTTAAAATTTTTGTTTAGATTTCTTGCTAATTTATTCCTAAATTCTTCCACAGTTGTCTAACACTCTGAATACTTCAAATACATCAGTTATATTATCAGTTCCCTCTTGTTGCAGACATTTTTACAGAGCCTTCTGATCTGCTCCAATGTGGACTCTGCTGCTCGACCCGCTGCACAACTTTCATCCTGGGGACTCACTTCATTGTCACCCTGGGGATGCTCCGATTGTCACTCTTACGTTGGGTCCTTGGCCTGTTACCCACATCTTCCTGACTAATTTGTTCCCTTGCTCCCATTCTCTAGCTCCTTCCTGGGAGAGGATATATGGAATACACAAATTTTGCAACCTTACACCTCTCAAAGCGTCTTTATTCTACTTTCATAACTAACTATAGTTGTTGGCATGTAGCATTCTAGCATTTCCGCTGAGAATTTTGAAAGCATAGCTCCACTGTCTTCAGTTCCCAGGACTGCAGTTGAGAAGTCCAAAGCCATTCTGATTCTTTTTCTTTTTTTAATTTACTTATTTTTAATTTATTTATTTATTTTTGGCTGCATTGGGTCTTCAATGCTGTGCACGGGCTTTCTCTAGTTGCAGTGAGCAGGGGCTACTCTTCCTTGTGGTGCGCAGGCTTCTCATTGCTGTGGCTTCTCTTGTTGCGGAGCATGGGCTCTAGGCACGTCAGGCTTCAGTAGTTGTGGCACATGGGCTCTGCAGTTGTGGCTCGCGGGCTCTAGAGCACAGACTCAGTAGTTGCGGCACACAGGCTTAGTTCCTCCGTGGCATGTGGGATCTTCCCGGACCAGGGCTTGAACCCGTGTCCCCTGCATCGGCAGGCGGATTCTTAACCACTGCGCCA
The DNA here is from genome assembly GCF_039906515.1 of Pseudorca crassidens. Lineage (NCBI taxonomy): Eukaryota > Metazoa > Chordata > Mammalia > Artiodactyla > Delphinidae > Pseudorca > Pseudorca crassidens. The sequence continues at coordinate 48,532,518 of NC_090296.1, read as the reverse complement.
CCAGGGAAGTCCCGCCTTCTGATTCTTGATCCTTTAACTGCAATATTTTTTCCTTTCTTAAAGATTTTAGAATAGCGTTTGTTGCTAGTATTCTGAAAATTCAATATGAGATGCTCTGGTGTGGCTCTGCATTTAAACACTCTGCTGCGATTCAGTGGGCCCTTGCAATTTGGAAGCTCAAAATCCCTCAGTTCTGGGAAATTTTCTTAAAGTATTTCTTTGACGATTCCTTCCTTTTCATATCTTATTTTCCCTTTTCTCCTCACTGCCATTTCTAGGTAGTTATCTTCCCCTCTCCGACCTAATCTTCTACCACTTGAATCACATATCATCAGATTATTCCACTCATCACTCTGCCTTGTTGGAGTCATCTACAACCCGAGCCAGGGTTAATCGCCCTCATTCCATGAAAAATTCTGCTTCTGTCACACTGTCACACTCTCCAGTACTACTAACATAACCTTGGTGATTTTACTATCCCCCTAGATGATCCTTGCAAAATCCTAGCCTTTCAGTCCTTGGTTTTCTCTGGAGACTCCAGTGATCTCTCTTCAGCCCTGCCTTACCCACTCACTGCCATGGTCCCACTCCAAGCTTTGTAATCACCAATCACTGCAAATCCCTCCAAAATGTCCAGCACTCCTCCCAACACACACACACACACACACACACACACACACACACACACACACACACACACACACCCTTCCATCTCCAGGTCACTCTGTCTAGTACAAAACTTTAACCTTCCCGGACCTACAATCCTACCATTTTCACTGTCCTTTATCCACCTTGGGTCCTCTCTTCCCTCCTAAACCAGCTTAAATTCCATGGTCAGTCTTTATAATCACTCCCCCGCCTGTCTAGCTAAAACACAGTCCAAATTAAATCAAATAATCTGCCTATTCTGTACTTACATCCATGAAAGTGAATATGGCTGGGAAAAAAAAAAAAAACGAAAGAAAACAAGAACCTGCTAGCATCACCATGTCAATGGTTTCACTTTAGATTACTGGCATCAACTATTACTGCTGCCTAGCAACCATTCTTTATTTTCAGGCCTTCTAAAACAACTATTTCATCTCTTCTTTCCTCAAACTATCTGATCACTTTATTTCTATTTCATTGAGAAAATGAACCAATTAAGAAAAACCCAAAAAAGCTCCCAGCACCATATCTATCTGCCCCCTTAACTAAATTGATGTCCATATTCTCTGTCTTCCCTCCTAATACCATAGGCGAATTTTCTGTGCTCCTAGTAAAGAACCAGCCCTCCCCCTGTTCACTAGATTCCATCTCCTCTAGTCTATTCAAAGATGTTGCTCCAGTAATTCTACCCTCTTTTTCCTCCACGATGCATTTTCCTTTTGCTACAAGAACTTTTTTGTCAACATACAAATATGCTTCTTAAAAAATTCTTGAGGACTTCCCTGGTGGTGCAGTGGTTAAGAATCTGCCTGCCAATGCAGGGGACGTGGGTTTGAGCCCTGGTCCAGGAAGATCCCACATGCTGCGAAGCAACTAAGCCCGTGCACCACAACTACTGAGCCTGTGCTCTAGAGCCAGTAAGCCACAACTACTGAGCCCACGAGCCACAACTATTGAAGCCCACAGCCTAGAGCCCATGTGCCGCAACTACTGAGCCCACGTGCTGCAACTACTGAAGCCTGTGCACCTAGAGCCCATGCTCCACAAGAGAAGCCACCGCCATGAGAAACCCACACACCGCAAGGAAGAGTAGTCCCCACTCGCTGCAACTAGAGAAAGCCCGTGCGCAGCAACAAAGACCCAATGCAGCCAAAAATAAACTAAAGAAAAATTTTTTAAAAATTCTTCACTTGACTCCACATACTCTTCCAGCCACTGCCCCATATTCTCCTTCCCTTAAAAGGAAAACTTCTCAGATTAGTCTCTATAGTCACAGTCTCCAGTTGCTTTCTACCTATTCTCTTACACCCCTGTCAGGCATTTACCCCTACCACTCTACAAAAATTGTGTGCATCAAGGGCATGGATAACTTCCATACTGCTAAGCATAATGGTCAACTGGTAGTTCTTATCCTAATTAACCTTTCAGTTTCCTTTGATACAATTGCTTCTATCTCGTCAATAAAATCCTATCATCACTTTGCTTACACACAGGCCATTCTTTCTGCCTCCTTTACTAACCTGTGGAAGATGAAGTATCTAATGAGTTCAGTCTTCTTCTCTTTTCCATCCAGCCTCACTCCCTTCACGGTCTTCTCTGGCCTCACAACTTTACGTCACAAATTTATATCCCTAGTCTGTATCCCCACTATCAGATGCAGACTAGTAAAATCCCACTGCCTTGTTGATATCTGTACTTGGCTGTCTAATGGGTACTCCACAAGTATAATGTTCAAAAGTGGATTCTAGAGCTTCCTCTCCAAACTGTCTATTTCCACTCTTCCCCACCTTAGTTATCAGCAATTTCATCTTTCACATAGCTCAGGCCAAAATCCCAGAGCCACCCTGGTCTCTGCTATTCTTCTCTCATTCTACAACCAATATGTCAGAAAACTCAGTTAGTCTTACATCCAAACTACTGCTAAAATTCAAATGTATTGCCACCACCACTGCTAACACCCTGTTCCAAGCCACCTACCACCATCTCTTGCCTGCATGATTGCAGTAACTTCCTGATTTTCTCCCTTATTCTACTATTGCTCCTTCTAGTCTATTCCAAACCCAGAAGTCAGACCGACCCTGTTAAAATATAAATCAGGGATTTCTGGCTCCCTGTATAGCTCATCCCTCTCGTTAATTACAATTACAAACCATGGACAAAATACAATAACCTGAGGGGCCTTGAAAAGTAAACAATAAACAGGCTGATTCTGGAGCATTATTTTACAAGTACATTAAGTTCAATGGCATACTGTGTAGCCATCAAGCCTTTATGTGTATAAAAATTGAAATTTCCAATAAATGATTTTATTTCATAGAGTACATATAATTTTTTAAATGTCTTTAACAACATTTTATATTAACATGTTCAAGTTATAACCATTAACAAGTAAAAATCCTGAAAGCATAACTATAATTTGTTCATGAAACATTTAAAAACTTCTTTATGACAAAATTACCTATGAATGCGCAAGGTGATGCTGTCAAAATTAGATTTTTTAAACATCAAGAAAAATATGTCATAAACAGCAAATACCAAGGTAAAGAAGGAAGCCAAGACAGTCAACAACATTTATCAAATACTATAAACTACTATATCAGGTACCACGAGGACTGTAAGGAAATAAAAAACAGTAATAGCTGACACATAGCACCAGGAAACTTTTTAAGTTATTCAAATTCACTTGGTCCTCACAATAACACTAAGAGGTAGGCACAATTATTTTCACCACCTTAGTGACCAGGAAACAGGCTAAATAAGTAAGTTGTCCAAGGTCATACTGTAAGTAGTTGGTGGAACATGGAGTCTAACCTAGGCGTCTGGCTCCAGAGTTCTCATTCAAGCACTATACTATGCTGCCTGTTTGAAGAAAGAAAATATAATAGTAAAAGACACTTTAAATTTATTTTAAAATATTAAGATTGTGGTCAAAATACACTATGTTAAGTCCTTCAACATAAACACACGTGTACAGAGGCATGACGAAGATTAATGTAAAAGTTGATACATACCTGGTGTTCCAATGGCTCTGACATAGGAGAATGCAATGTTTGCTTTTCCTTTCAGAGCATCTTCTGTGTTCTGAAGGTCCCCCAGAGTGGTAATATATTTTACTTCATTAAAAAGAAGAGCACTGAAATAAATAAAGATGTAGTTGGTAGAAAAATCTGACATGTACTTAGTTATTTAATACATATTTTGAGTAGGTTAAAGAACCTAATCAAAAAAGAAATTTAATCTTTTGAACAAACTCTCAATAGTAAGAACCTAAGCATTTCAAGTCTGAATTAAAATCACCCTCTAAATCATTAGTCTGTCACTAAGAACATTAACCAGGGACACTTGTGAGAAACAGTGTGCGTATCCTCCGTCACAACCACCTCAATACATTTAAACTGTATTTACTAGCATCCTATTCTGGACAAATAATCCCTTACAAATCTCTCAGCCATGGATACATTTCAGCCCTTCACACATCTATACTGAAATCATCTTTCCATGGCCTATAGGGCCCTGAATGGTAAGCCTTGTCTACTTCTCCAACATCATTTTGTACTACTATTCCTCATGTCTACCCTACTTTAGTCAACACCCCAGGGCATTTGCACACACCATTCTCTTTGTTGAAAGCTGTTCCCTTCTCATATATCTGGTCTCAGCTTAAACATCATTGACTTAAGAGAAGCCTCCCTTGTCGGTCCTGTATAAGTAGGTCTGTGGCATTTTCCTCTTGAATTTCACACTATTTAATCCTTTGTAGGATCAAATTTATAATTATTCACATATATTTTTTTACTTGTTTATCCCTGCCTCTCTCATTAAACTGTTGCCTTCTTGTGACAGGGACCTTGCATATTTTATCACTATACCCATAACAGAATAGAACCTGGTACACTGTAAGTATTCAATAAGTATTTGTTGAATGAATGACAGAAAACATAGGGCAGGAATTATTTATTGCCATTCTTCATTTGAAGAAACAGAAGATCAAGTCAAAACACTTACTCAAAAACACATATACTGAACTGAGGAGCCAGAAACAGAACATAGAACAGGTCTTCTCACTCCTAATTTAGTGATCTTTCCACTTGACCACAGTTCTTCCAAATCATCTTTTTTTTTAATATAATTTCTATTTATTTATGTTTATTTATTTGGCTGCGCCGGGTCTTACTTACGGCACACGGGATCTTCGTTGTGGCATGTGAGATCTAGTTCCCTGACCAGGGATCAAACTCAGGTCCCCTGCACTGGGAGCATGGAGTCTTAACCACTGACCATCAGAAAAGTCCCCCAAATCATCTTTTTAATGTATAGATCAGAATAACTCATCATATTTCTTCATCCAAAAGAATTTAAAAATTTTTTACTTCTATATAAATTCTCTATCACTAACAACTAATTTCACTTAATCTCCACATGCATATCTGTGTGTGTGTGTGTGTGTGCATGTGTGTGCGTATTTTTGTTAAGCTAAACTTTAAGAATTTTTGAAAGCTGTTCCAACTCCACATACTTAGGTAAGCAAAAGTTCACTCCAATAAATTAGTCAGTCATAGTTTCCTCTTACGGAAAACATAGCTCTTTCCACTAATATAGCAATTCTCAGACTTTTTGGTCTCAGGATCCCTTTATACCCTTAAAAATTATTGAGCTCTTCAAAGGGCTTTTGTTTATGTAGGTTACATTTATCAATAGTTGCCAAAATAGAAATTAAAATAGCAATTAAAAATATTTATTAATCCCTTAAAAAATAAAAATAAACACCATTGCATATTAACATAACACTTTTTTATTAAAAATAACTAAATTTCCAAAAGGAAAGAAAAATCTAATGAAAAGAGTGGCCTTGTTTTACATGTTTGCAAGTCTCTTTAATATTGGACTAAATAGAAGACAGGTGGATTCTCTTATCTGCTTCTTCGTTCACTCTGTTGTGACATCACACACACAACACAAAATGTAGCCTCTAGAAACCGCACTCATAAAAGAAGGAAAGTGAAAAAGGCAAACGTCTTAGTATTATTATAAAAATATTGTCACTTTGGGAGCACCCTGAAATGGCTGCCCTAAATTACACTGCTTAAATATTTACCTATATATTACAGATTTCAACTTTTTAAAAGAAATGTAAAACTTGAATTTCTATACGTCCCAGGGCTCTTGTTTTGTTTTTAAAAGAAATATTTACTGGGCAGTACTCACTATTTGCTAGATATTTTCACATGTTTTCATTTAAATCCTCAACGATATTCTTGGAAAATTCTTTATTACACACACACACACCACACACACACACAGATATGTATGAGGAAAGAACCTCAGGGATTAAGTAACCTGCTCCAGGTCATACCAGTAGTCACTGATAGAGCTGAGATTCTAATCCAGGTCTTCTGACACTTTGCCCGTAACTTTCTAAACTATGTTATTACTGACCACTCATACATGGTAAACCAGGTAAAAAGGGAGGCAACTAATGAATAGCTACAGAGTCTCAGTGGCGATCTGGGCTACTGGCTACTTATACGTTTTGGCTAGCAAGACCAGAATTACCCTTGAGTTACTTCAAAACTGCTGGAAGACACCATCTAGTGAAGTAATTGGACTGCCGTGTAAATTCTCGGCTTGGGAATGACATCCATCCATTTACCTTTACTTCTCTAGCAGCTCTAATCCATTTGCTTCAAAAATCTAACCTAGGAGTAGAAATATCCCTAACCTTTTTTCTCAATAAAGACCAGCAAATATAAATTGATAAAAGCCAATGTTTGGGGGGACACTTCCCACATGTCAGGCATAGTACTAAGTACTATATAAGTAGTGGCAGTTTATCAGTTTTGGGATTGCCTGACTCTTCTGCTTTGGGAATTCCCAGTTTTCTAAGTCTTCATGGTGGGCAGAGCCCAAGTCCCCACATACAAGCTACTAATACTGTAAATTGCTTTTCCAGGCTCCCTGCTGCTAGGCTATATGACCCAGAATCACTTATCTGACATCCCAGACTGGGAGCTAGTGATGTACAGAATCAGGAGCAGTGCAGAATTATTTCCAGAAGCAGCAGCAGCAGCAACAGTCAGCTTTGAAGGCAGGAATGACAATAGTGCTAATGACAGCTGTAGTGCTAGCAATGCAAGTTGTGGCATCCAATGCCTAGAAGTAATGCAGCAGTCCCCCGCAGACTAGCTCCGTGTCATGATTATGAGCCAAATAATTCAGAGCCAGGTAAACCGGAGTCCAGTTCTCCAACCCTTCTAGTGAGCCTGAGCTTTCCTACATCTGCTCTAAATCCTTTTCTGCTTAAGCCAGTCAGACCCAGATTCTGGGGCTTATAACTGAGAACACCCAACAATACACTCAGTTGTGCTTAATTTTCATGGCAACCATGTGAGATCAGTACTATCATTAACTCCATTTTACAGATAAGGTCATGGGCCTTAAAGAGGTTACCTTGCCTAATGCCCAAAGCTCATTAAAGAGTCATTATCCAAGAGGTAATAATACCAAAACTAATGACATTCATAATCTCACGATCTCCATGATTGCTCCCAATGGCTTCCTAACTTTAATATATTTTTTAATGTTAACTTCCAGAATATGGGGACATCTAGGGATCTCTAGGATCCATTCCATGAGCCTGTGCTCCTCCACTCCAGTTCCAAAGTGGAGAAATGGGTTAAAGGAAAAGTCTGTCTTGCGATTTTCTTGCTCTATAGATGGGGTAAAACAGCCTGAGGCTGCTCTGACCTGGGAGCTCTTCCTGCCCCAGAAAGGCCTTCCTTTTCCTTGGCATACTCTTCCAGAGACCCTCCTAACACAATCATTAGGTAGATAAGATATATGGCCAAGAACTGAATGGGTGTCAGAAAAAAAAAAAAAAAAAGAACTCAGGAGTCCACCTGACCCTGCTTTTAGAGCAGCAGGTTGCTCAGCCTTTATTCAGAAAAAAAGACCACTTTTATATCATATTTCTGCCATTATTCAAATTCTAAACAACCCAATAAAAAAAAAGTTACCTTCTATTTTGCCTTACTAAAACTCCTAGGGGGGGAAAAAAAAAGCAAAAAGGGAGGAGGAGACAGAGGGAGAGATGAAGGAGAGAGACAGACAAATTACTTTTACCTAAATTAATTACAGTTGACCCTCAGTATCCATGGGTTCCACATTTGCAGGTTCAGCCAACTGCAGGTGGAAAATATTTGGAAAAAAAAATTCCAGAAAAGTCTAAAAAACAAAACTTGAATTTCTCATATACTGACAACTATTTACACAGCATTTACATTGTATTAGGTATTATAAGTAATCTAGAGATGATTTAAAGTATACGGGAGCTACTAGAGCTAATCAATGAATTTGGTAAAGTAGCAGGATACAAAGTTAATACACAGAAATCTCTGGCATTCCTATACACTAATGATGAAAAATCTGAAAGAGAAATTAAGGAAACACTCCCATTTACCACTGCAACAAAAAGAATAAAATACCTAGGAATAAACCTACGTAAGGAGACAAAAGACCTATATGCAGAAAACTATAAGACACTGATGAAAGAAATTAAAGATGATACAAATAGATGGAGAGATATACCATGTTCTTGGATTGGAAGAATCAATATTGTGAAAATGACTATACTACCCAAAGCAATCTACAGATTCAGTGCAATCCCTATCAAACTACCAATGGCATTTTTCACAGAACTAGAACAAAAAATTTCACAATTTGTGTGGAAACACAAAAGACCACGAATAGCCAAAGCAATCCTGAGAAAGAAAAACAGAGCTGGAGGAATCAGACTCCCTGACTTCAGACTATACTACAAAGCTACAGTAATCAAGACAATATGGTACTGGCACAAAATCAGAAAGATAGATCAACGGAACAAGATAGAAAGCCCAGAGATAAACCCACGCACATATGGTCACCTTATTTTTGATAAAGGAGGCAAGAATATACAATGGAGAAAAGACAGCCTCTTCAATAAGTGATGCTGGGAAAACTGGACAGCTACTTGTAAAAGAACGAAATTAGAACATTCCCTAACACCATACACAAAAATAAACTGAAAATGGATTAAAGACCTAAATGTAAGGCCAGATGCTATCAAACTCTTAGAGGAAAACATAGGCAGAACACTCTATGACATAAATCACAGCATGATCCTTTTTGACCCACCTCCTAGAGAAATGGAAGTAAAAACAAAAATAAACAAATGAGACCTAATGAAACTTAAAAGCATTTGCACAGAAAAGGAAACCATAAATAAGACGAAAAGACAACCCTCAGAATGGGAGAAAATATTTGCAAATGAAGCAACTGATAAAGGATTAATCTCCAAAATTTACAAGCAGCTCATGCAACTCAGTATCAGAAAAACAAACAACCCAATCCAGAAATGGGCAGAAGACCTAAATAGACATTTCTCCAAAGAAGATATACAGATTGCCAACAAACACATGAAAGAATGCTCATCATCACTAATCATTAGAGAAATGCAAATCAAAACTACAATGAGGTATCACCTCACACCAGTCAGAATGGCTATCATCAAACAATCTAAAAACAATAAATGCTGGAGAGAGTGTGGAGAAAAGAGAACCCTCTTGCACTGTTGGTGGGAATGTAAATTGATACAGCCACTATGGAGAACAGTATGGAGATTCCTTAAAAAACTACAAATAGAACTACCATACGACCCAGCAATCCCACTACTGGGCATATACCCTGAGAAAACCATAATTCAAAAAGAGTCATGTACCACAATGTTCATTGCAGCTCTATTTACAATAGCCAGGCCATGGAAGCAACCTAAGTGTCCACTGACAGATGAATGGATAAGGAAGATGTGGCACATATATACAATGGAATATTACTCAATCATAAAAAGAAACGAAATTGAGTTATTGGTAGTGAGGTGGATGGACCTAGAGTCTGTCATACAGAGTGAAGTAAGTCAGAAAGAGAAAAACAAATACCATATGCTAACACATATATATGGAATCTAAAAAAAATTTAAAAAGGTTCTGAAGAACCTAGGGGCAGGAGAGGAATAAAGACGCAGACATAGAGAATGGACTTGAGGACACGGGGAGGGGGAAGGGTAAGCTGGGATGAAGTCAGAAAGTGGCATGTACATATATACACTACCAAATGTAAAACAGATAGCTAGTGGGGAGCAGGTGCATAGCACAGGGAGATCAGCTCAGTGCTTTGTGACCACCTAGAGGGGTGGGATAGGGAGGGTGGAAGGGAGACACAAGAGGGAGGAGATATGGGGATATATGTATATATGTATATATGATTCACTTTGTTATAAAGCAGAAACTAACACACCACTGTAAAGCAATTATACTCCAGTAAAGATGTTAAAAATAAGTATACAGTGGGCTTCCCTGGTGGCGCAGTGGTTGGGAGTCTGCCTGCTGATGCAGGGGACACGGGTTCGTGCCCCGGTCCAGGAAGATCCCACATGCCGCGGAGCGGCTGGGCCCGTGAGCCATGGCCACTGAGCCTGCGCGTCCAGAGCCTGTGCTCTGCAACGGGAGAGGCTACAACAGTGAGAGGTCCGCGTACCACAAAAAAAATGAAAAATAAGTATATGGGAGGATGTGCATAGGTTATATGCTAATACTACACCATTTTATATGAGGGATTGAGCATCTGGGGATTCTGGTATCCACGGAGGGTGAGGAAGGCGCAGGGGTGGGAGGTGCTGAAACCAATCCCCCTTGGATACTGAGGGATGACTGTATAGTATTCTAGGTAGATGCATGTATAAAATGAAATATCCCAAAATGTTTCATTAGGCATCTTCTAAATTAATACAGTTAAAAAAACAAACAGAAGCCATCTCTGAAATTTGAATTGAGAGTACAAGTAATAACAAAGTTCAAAAACATCAGTCTAAGTCTTTTTGTCATACGCTGTATATTTTCCTACTAGCTTACCACTTATAAAATTCTTAACACCAGAAACAATCTTATGGGCTTATAACATAAGAAGATTTCTGCTCCTCCAATTTTTAACAACCAAAAAGTGAAGCTTCCCAATTCATTCATCCATCAATCCAATATTTTTCAACACCTAATACATGTCACACACGATGTTATGCACTGGTAGAAGGACTTTGTGTAAGAAGGCACAGTCTGGGGATATAACCATTACTACCAATTAACATAGAGCTGTGAGGAATTCAAATCCAAGGCAAGTAATTTTTTATTACAATTTCCCAGTATGTTACTATCAAACAGGAACCCACCTGATAATATTGTGTAGGAACAAATCTGATAGAGATAAAGGAAGGAGCAATAGCTCAAAACCTATTAGGAAGGGACCAGCTTGAGCACAGCTCAGGAGTTTTAAAGGAAGACACCTCCAAGAGGAGCTTTCCCCAGAAGTTCTATCCAAGCTCAAAACCCAGGCTCTGCAATAATGTGTTAAAAATAAACTACTAGCAGAAATTATGATAGTTGAAAATAATTACCATAATATTTGTAGTTCATATTATCGTCAGTAGTACATTAACTTAAAAGGAAAGAAATCTTCCACTTGACAAAATAATATCACAGAATATCAATTAGCACACCTTAATAAAGAGTTATTGAGATTTCATTGTTTCTTACAGTACTGCACAGTCTTTCCTTTCTGTATCAATATCATTTGATGATTTCCATGAGTCAACAATGACTAGGGGGGAAACGGCCTTTCTTTGCAACTGCTGCCTCATGGCAAACATTCCCAGCAACTGTCACAGCACGGACTTGCATGAACTCACTTCTATTAGTACTGTGTGTGCAACAGAACGGCAGGTAGATATTTGAATTTGGATTGCTTTTTTTCTTAATTGCAAAATGAGATTTCCTGCATTTATATAGAAAAAAGCGACTAACATTTGTAGAGCGCTCGGTAAAACACAAAGCATATTTTCAGATGTATTACGTTATTTGATCTTCAAAAAAATCTAATGACAGTGCAATTTTTAACATTTAAGAGATGAGGAAAACCAGCAATCAGAAAAGATAAACTGCTATGATCACACAACGGATAAATCCTCCATAAACCCTGACTTCTTCATGTATCATTCCAAAGCACATTTGAGATTATAGTGCCTCAATCTTCTACACCTCCATCTGACTTGCCTCAGACTGGTTACATATGATATTCTCAATCAACAAATAAAGATTGTTACTTTACTTTCTTTTTCTAAATATTACCCTTCTTAATCCAATCTAGAAGCTGGGAAGTGAAATTTTCCTCACAGTTACCAAACCACACAATTTCATCGGTTTTTTGTTGGGTTTTTTTTTTGTTTTTTTTTGCGGTACGCAGGCCTCTCACTGTTGTGGCCTCTCCCGTTGCGGAGCACAGGCTCCGGACGCGCAGGCTCAGTGGCCATGGCTCACGGGCCCAGCCGTTCCGCGGCACGTGGGATCCTCCCGGACCAGGGCACGAACCCATGTCCCCTGCATCGGCAGGCGGACTCTCAACCACTGCGCCACCAGGGAAGCCCCATCGGTTTTGACTATGTATATTTTAGAAAACAGAGCTGAGAATTTGTAGACTATAAATCTGTAATCTTACCTTTATTTTAAATTTTATTTATTTTGCAAATTTTAACTCTTTTGTAGGACTCCTAACACAAGAAGTATACAAAAAGTTAAAGAGTGAAAAGTCCACCTCCAACTCCTTCCCCCCATCCCAGCTTCCGCATTCCCTTCCCGTAAACCAATAATCACGTTCTTGTGAAGCTTTGAAATATTTATACCAAATACATATATGCCATAAATAAATATTTATATATGTCTCCGTTAGAAAACTATCCCTCCTAGATTTCTCAGTGTTCCTATACAGTCCATGTCTCCTGAAGATGAAAATTGGCAGTACACAAAGATGGAAAACATCTCTTCATGTTCTAATCTTGTTTCCTTTTCTCTGGAGCCACCTGGTCCCATTCAAAGGTAATAAAACCTTCCTTATCTTCCCTGGAGCTAAATGCTTATATTTAGGGGTAGAGAACTTTTTCTCCTGCCCCAAGCAATTTGTTTAAATTCCAGAGAAAAAGATAAGCACTCTATCTTCAGAAGGAAAAAGCAGATTTGCCAGCTCCTATGTAAACTCAGAGATTCATAATTTAAGTTCTCCTTCTCCAAACCTTGCTGTAAGTACAGATTTAAGCGTATGGCTCTCACCTTGTAGCTCTGTGGAGAACTGGGTACGGCAAATCCAATACTACCATGTTACTGTGATTGCTGTTACCGCTGTGTCTGATTTCTGATTCAGAGGCTTGGTGTTTCCGCAAGTATTATGCAAGGAGGGTAACATCGAAGACCCTTCAGAGTTTTAGACTTAACACTCCCTTTCTTACACACACAGAACAATGCTATGCTCTAAACACTTGGTTTATTTCATTAATATATCCTGAAAAATCAATGTGTTAAAAATGTTAGTAGACCATTTACTCAGAATATTTTTAATCAATGATGTTTTAGGAATATTTTAAATGTCCTCCAAAAATACACTACTTAATTGGCCATGATGGTTCAAAAATATACAATTCCGTAAATATTTAGTATAGGGTTACCCTAAGTTTACACTTGTTATTCTAGTCTTAGATTTTACTAACTTAATTCTTCCCCAATTGCAATTTTTCTATATTCTGAGACTAAGAAATTGTCTAAAACCTTGATCTTTTCTGTTTACAAAGAAGCAAAGTTCAAGTGTAACTGTGGATCACTGATCACATAAAAATTTATCAGTGTGTATGTATCAGAAGATAATGGAAGGAAAATCCCATTTACAATAGAAACAAAAGATATAAAATACCCAGTAATAAATTTCAGTGTCCAAGCATATATGAAGAAAGCATTAAAACACTACTAGAGAACACAAAAGAAAACTTGAATAAATGGAAAGACATCTGGTTCTGGGATGGGAAGATTCATTCTAAAGATGTCAAGTGTCCCTAAAATAACTTATAAATTTAATGCCAGTAGGATTTAGTCAGGGAGAGGAAGAAACCAGACAAGCTAATTTTAAATGTCACATGTAAACAGAACAAAAATGCAATTCTAGAAACAGAAACATGAAGGGGCCTGGACCTTTCAGATATTACATTATAAAGCCTCAGTAATTAAAGCAACAGTACTAGTAAAAAAAAAAAAAAATAGATTAATGAAACAGAAAGTCCAAAGTAGACCCCAATATATATGAGCGTTTAGTATAAAAAAATCACACCTTGAAAACTGAGATTAATTTCAGTTGTGTTGGGACAATTATTTAGCCACCTGACTAATATACTGCTCATGCTATTTACCTAGTTAAATTCCATACAAAGCAAAGATTTAAATGTTAAATTGAACAGTTAAAACATTGAGAAGAAATACACCTACATAAATAGAGTCTGATCTTTGACAAAAGAGCAAAAGCAGTTTAATGGAGAAAGGCTCCTCTTTTCAAAAAAGGGGCTGAAACAACTGGACATTCACATGCAAATAAGTGAATCGAGACACTGACTTTACACCTTTCATAAAAATTAACTCAAAATGGATCATAGACCTAAATGTAAAACATAGAAGAAAATCTTGGTGACCTTGGATTTGGCAATGAATTTTTAGACACAACACCAAAAGCATGATCCATGAAAGAAAAAAAATTGTAAAGTTGGATTTTATTATTATTAAAAACTTCTGCTCTGCAAAAGACACCATTAAGAGAATGAAGAAACAAGCCACAGACTGGGAGAAAATATTTGCAAAACATATAGCTGATAAAGGACTTGTATCCAAAATATACAGAAGAACTCTTAAACTCAACAATGAGAAAAAAAAAAAAAACATTTAAAATATGGGCAAAAGATCTGACGGATACCCCACCAAAGAAAATATACAAACAGCAAATGAGCATACTAAAAGATGCTCAATATCCTTTGTCCTTAGGAAGCTGTAAATTAAAACAATGAGATACCACTACACACCTATTAGAATAGCTACAGTTAAAAAAAAAATTAACAATAACAAATGTTGGCAAGAATGTAGAGCAACAGGAACTCATTCAATGTAGGTGGTAATGCAAAATGATACAGCCACTTTGGAAGACAGTTTAGCAGTTTCTTACAAAGCTAAACATAGTCTTACCATATGATCCAGAAATCACACCCCTCAGTATTTGCCCATATGAGTTGAAAAACTACATCAATACAAAAAAACCTACGCATGAACTTTATAGTAACTTTAATCATGATTGCCAAAACTTGGAAGCAACCAAGATGTCCTTCAACAGGTGAACAGATAAACAGTGATACATCCATACAATGGAATATTATTCAGCAATAAAAAGAAATGAGCTATCAAACCATGAAAAGACATGGAGGAACCTTAAAAACATATTGCTAATTAGAAGCAGCAGCCAATCTGAAAAGGCTACATGCTATATGATTCTGAAAACGAGCCCCCACTAAAACCAAGTCTACCTGCCAAGGTGATGATTAAGCTCTCTCTCCAAAACTTTATTCCCTTTCTTGTCCCCTCTGACTTCAATCCTGTGCTAACTGAACAGTAATCAACCAGAGTCAGATGACTAAAACTGCTATTGTCGACAACATTTAGTGCATTAATGTACTAAAATTGCTGTGGTTCATAACTTATTGTTAATGTACAGACACAAGTTGCTTCTCCAGGGCAGGATGAGCTAACAGACCCCCCGTAGGGTCATGGACCACCAGACCAGATGCTAATAAACCATAGGTATCCTGACTCCTGAAACTACAATTAGGAAATGTCACAGAAATGTCACTAGACAATGATTAATCCCAGCTCCTTTGTTCTTTCCCTTTAAAAACCCCCTAACTCAAAGACCAAGCTGGAGTGGATCTGAGTCACCCACTCCCTTGCTTGGCGCCCTGCAGTAAACCCTTACTTTGCTGCCCTTACTTTGCTGCAAACACCTGCTGTCAGAGTTTGGCTTTCTGTGAAACTGACACACGAGCTCTTTTTCTGGGTTACAATTCCAACTATATGACACTCAAAAAAGGCAAAACTATAGAGACAGTGAAAAGATCAGTGGTTGGGGAGTGGAAGGGAAGGATGAATAGGTGGAGCACAGGGTATTTTCAGGGCAGTGAAACGATTCTGTTTGCTACTATAATGGTGGATACATGTCATCATACATTTGTCAAAACTCATAGAACTGTACATCACAGAGTGAACCCTAACATAAACTATGCACTTCGGTTAATAATAATGTGTCAGTATTGATTCATCAATTGTAACAAATGTACCACACCAATGCAAAATGTTAACAGAGGAAACAGTACAGAGGAGAAAGGAGGAATTCTCTGGACTATCTGTTCAATTTTCTGTAATCCTAAAACTGCTCTATAAAACAGTCTTAATTTCTTTAAGTGAAGTCCTTTGTAACAAGAGCATAAGGGAGACCTTGGTACAACTTAAAATCCAGAAGTCAAAAGAAAAAAGATAAATTTGACCTGATGATATTTAAAAGAACAAAATAGGGAAATTCAAAAGATAAATGACAAACAGGAAAATGTACAATTTGTGTCTCCTTTATATAAGGAGAGCACCTAGAAATTAATAAGAATAAAAGTTCAAAACATGATAGAGGACTTCCCTCGTGGCTCAGTGGTTAAGAATCCGCCTGCCAATGCAGGGGACATGGGTTTGAGCCCTGGTCCAGGAAGATCCCACGTGCTGCGGAGCAACTAAGCCCGTGCGCCACAACTACTGAGCCTGTGCTCTAGAGCCTGTGAGCCACAACTACTGAAGCCCAAGTGCCACAACTACTGAAGCCCACGTGCCTA
This sequence comes from Pseudorca crassidens, assembly GCF_039906515.1. Lineage (NCBI taxonomy): Eukaryota > Metazoa > Chordata > Mammalia > Artiodactyla > Delphinidae > Pseudorca > Pseudorca crassidens. The sequence continues at coordinate 48,516,062 of NC_090296.1, read as the reverse complement.
GAGTCCGTGCTCTGCAACAAGAGAAGCCACCGCAGTGAGAAGCCCCCGCTCCCCACAACTAGAGAAAGCCTGCACACAGCAACGAAGACCCAACATAGCCATAAATAAATAAAAGAAATAACCAGCTCTAGGACAAAATCACCCTTTAAAAAAAAATGATAGAAAAGTGGGCAAAAGATATCAAGCAACAGTTCAGTTCCATTTCTAGGAATAGTATACAACTAAAAAGAGTACAAGGGAGGAACTGCTTGCCAGGAACTGGGTATTTCAAACTGATGCTTTTAGCACAAAGAAGTAGGGTGACGGCTTGAGAGGCATTTTTTTCCTCGTGGCAATTTGCAAGGTACAGCTATGATATGGCATACTATTTAGCACAGTTCTTCAAGATTCTAAATATCATTACTGAAAATTTTTGTAAAATACTGTATTCCACAAGTCAGTTTTCTTACATTTGAAACAAAAATGAGGGCATTGCCTCTTTGGAATTCTACCTCCTTGACATTTGTGTTTTCCTGCTCAGTTTCTTCTTCCTTCATATGTTGGTGTTATCCTAGGATGCTCCCTAGATGACCTACATGTTGACAACACTCCCCAGGGGTGCAAATTCCTACAGCTGCCTACTCAAGACTCAGGTAAGATGGGCATCCAACTTGTTAACGTAGACTCATTTTCTCCTGTAAATTTGCTCTTCATCCTTGCCTACTTCAGATGGTGATCAGATCAGATGTGGGGTAGAGTGAGATGGGAAGGAAGGAAAAGAAGAGATCAGGGATTAATCAAATTAATCGTTACCAAGCCCGGTTCATTTTACCTCCTAAGAATTAAAAAGAAAACCCCCTCTTTGCTATCTTTACTTCCCTAGATTGCACAATAGCCACACAATGGTGTCTACATGTGCTTGGACCCCACAGATTTGTCTCTCACCCACCAGAAAGAGCCCTCAAGTGCTACTCTGATCACATCACTTATCTGCCTACAACCCTGCAGTTGAGCAATCAGGTGTTGAAGTGGTCACTTAGGACAGAGAGCCAAACTAAAAGAAACAACCAAGCCTTTATTCAGTTACTGCGACAGTGCAAGCAAGAGGCAAAAGGAGAGGCACAGCCTCCACGATGTTCCGTTCCCATCCCCCGCCACTGAACAGCTCCAGGCCGGGGCCAGTGGCCGTGGGAATCATCTCATTCCAAGAAGGCTCCTGCCTCTTTATGGACCCGTGGAATGGTGGGGGGACTGAGCAGGTGAAGGGCGAGGAGAAGAAAAGTACAGAGTTAAAGCAGAGAAAGTGTTTAGCCAAAGACCTGTGATAAGGAGGTCTTGGCAAAGCACCTGGAAGATGCCTCAGGCCACGTCCCTGATAATGAGGCCCCAAATGGAGACACCTGGGACTAAAGGCCAGTCTGGTCAGAAGGATGGGAGAGGGAGGGGTCCGAGGGATTGGGAAGGGGGGGGTCTGAGTCCTGGACCTCAATTTTCTCTAGAAAACTGCAATGCTCTGGCTGTGCACCAGTCTGGTGTGGGAGAGCACCTTTCCCCTATGAGGCCTGCTGGGCAAAGCTTGTAATTGCCCGTGGTTGGGTCTGAAAGATCACACAAGGATTCTGGCCCAGAGCTGGCCTCCTCACCCTTCAGGGGCTACCCCAAAGCCTAAACTTCTTCACGTGGTAAACAAAGATCCCTTCCTCTGACCCCATGCCAACTTCTCTGCTCTCACCTCCTGCTTCACATTTCAGACTCCAGTAAAAACTACCCTCTCCAAACTGTCCTAACCTCCCTGCCTGGGCTCACAGTTTCCCCTGCTTCTTCCACCTTCCATTTCTTCACCGGGCAAACCCCCGCTTATCCTTTAAGACTCATCCCAGGTGCCACCTCCTTCAGGAAGGCTTCTTAACAAACATCCACCCTCATTCTAGACACAAGGAACTATTCACTACCCTGTGGACATATGCAGACGTACTTCTACTATTTCACTTCCTACATATTTTCTGTTTACATATCTGTCTCTGCAACAAAACATTAAATTCTTAGAGAACAGAGCCACATCTTACGCTGTCTTGCATCTCCAGTGCCTTACAAGTGTCTGGCACATAGCAGGAACGTGGGGAATACTCTATTTGTGGAATTAGTGTTCTATAAATCAGCATTAGTACAGCACAAGGAATAGGACACCATGGCAGGATTGAATGACACAAGCCCCACAGGATACCCAGTTCAGGTAACAGCGTCCTCTCCACATCTAAGGCCCAGTTGTTTCGAAACCACCTTGTCATCAGGCTGCCCAGCATGGACCTGCCGCTCCAGGATTTGCTGTCAGACTTGTCAAAGACAACCTTAGTCTCCCCTCCCTCATCCCTTAAAGAATCTTCTTTCTCTGATTCTTCACCCTTGTTTCTGGGTCAAAGACAGTCATTGGGTATCCACTGTAAAAAGCATAAACGAGTAAGCTTCTTGAGAACAAATATATCTATGACTTGGACTTTTTGCTAAGCTTTTCATGACCCTCACTCTCAAGATAGCCACCCCTTCTCTATCCCAGGAAAGGGCTTCCAAGGCAGCCCAACAGGTCTTTGGAATTCCTTCTTCAAAAGGCCATCTTTCATGCCTTACAACTGGCTGCTCAGTCCACAGGCCTCAGGGTCCATGGTTGGCCGGGATTTCTAAAGACTGTTATTAATATATTATTAGTACTGGAACATGTGATAACCACAACTTGTCACCTATCAAGTTTAGAGTTTCCTGTAACTTAACTTTCACACCATTTTTGCGAGAATCAGGTAGAAGAAGAGGAGGAAGATGGGAGCCACACAGAAAACAGAGATAGTCAAGGTCAGCAAAGGTCTCAGCAAACGTTAATTTGGAAAAGTCCCTGTAAACTCGTGTCCTGAAAAAGTCATAGCTTCTAGCTGTTACCAAAGATACTAATACTTCATTTGAGGAGAGACTGCAGGAGTGGACCCCAGGTAGGGCTGAATCCCAGGCCTAAAGATTCCATGCCAGGCAAGTTAAATTAGATTCACTCTCTCTCAATAAACATTCAGCGCGTGCTGGGAACACCTGAAATGTTTCTGCACGTACTGAGCAGGAACGGAGCTACAGACTCCGGAAAAAAAAAAAAAAAAAAAAATCAGGCTGGGGTGAAAAGGAGGCTAGATACTTCAAAAACCCTAGTGAGAATAGCAAAGATGAGCTTCTGTCCTGGTAACATCCTCACTCCACAGACAGAATCAAAGGCAAGAGCGATTGTATGAGCCAGGTGGCCGTGCTGTGCCACCTCCTACTTTTATACAGAATATCTCCATGTTTCTGTATCCTCTGCCATTCAAGACATTTTAGATCCTCTGTGTGGGAAGACAGACCAGCAATATGTGTGAAACTGATGCTTACAAGTATAATGCTAAGACCCTAAAATATTGTAATGGACTGTGGTTGTCTAAAATGAAATCAACAGATAAATAACAAGTGAGTAAGTAAATGGGTATCCCCTGTACTTACAAGAGAACATGAGCAACGATGGCATCCACATCGAACAAGGTATCGGTTGGGAATTCTCTGAGTAATATGTGACCCCTGCAAAAAGTTTTAAAAAGCATTACAGAAATATTTCCTTAGCATTCAATTCACTTGTCTCTCTAACACACCAGGCTGGAAGCTCTGGCAGTTCTTGGAGCCTGTGTCTTATCCACTAGCCGATATACCTACCAGAGTGCTGGCCATGATACACACTCAAATATTTACTGAACACACAGGCACAGATACACTGACTTTGAAAAGCTTAGGCCCTGGGCCTGGCAGAAAGACTGGGAAGCAACAGGAGTCCCAACCAGGCTTCCTCCCAGCACACACAGATTCCCCAGATGGGCTGGGAAGGAGACAAGCAGGAGACAGAAAGAAGGGTCCTCAGCAGTAGGTCCCTGAGGAGACAGGATCTCTCCCCACTTCCTAGGCCAAATCCCAAGAGTGTGAGGAAAGGATTTTGAGAAAACTCAGATTAGCAGACCCAAGTAATGGAGGAATCCATAACCTGGACATCTGCAGATCCCTCAAAAATAAAGTACATTTATTTCCCACCCGAATATGGACCTGACATACCTACTTAGAACACTAAATCTGCTAAGTGCTCACTTACCAGGCCTTTGCCGTCAGAGCTTACATAAGATTCTCATTTAATAGCCAAAACAATCCTGTGAGGTAGGTATTAATCTCCTCAATTTACAGATTAGGAAGCAAAGTGGAGGTAACAAATCTATTAGTTAGACTTCTTGCTAAGCTTCATATGACCCCTACTACATACACCTTTATTCTGGCCTAGTGATATTTTATATACTTGAATATTCTAGAAGTATAGCTTTATGTTTGTCCATCTGAGCCAAAAAAACTAAAAATAGCTTACCTGAATAAATATGCTTTCATCACATTCTTTTCGCTTCCACAGTACCTCGATGTTTCTTCTGTGACGCAATTAACCTTTAAAAGATTATATTTAACGTTTAGAGTACATATCAAAAGGTCAAGTTTCTTGGTTAGGGAAACAGAAAGGAAAATTAAACATTACAGTTTGTCTCCAGATCAAATTTTTTTTACTTTTCTTTCTGATTTGTATGCTATAATTGCTCACTTATTCAAGTGCTTGAGGTAACCCGGAGAAAGGAACTGTTCCTACACCTAAGAGTTATATTTAATTATACCTAAGATTTAATTCAATCTGATGAACGAAGTAGAAGATAACGAGGTAGGAAAGGAAGGAAACAATTAAGGCAGGACAAGAAAATCATGAGCAAAAGCCAGGAAGCACAGAAGTGGTGCTAAGTTGGGACCACGAAAGCATCTCAGTAGCTGGAGCACAGGTATAGCAGATATTGCTGGCTCCTAACCCCAAATCCATGCTACCCTTTTGCGTCACTAACAGAATTTCATTAAAAGCAAGTGCCCCATTAAAAGACTTTTCCAGACTCCCCCAACAGCTAAGGCTGGCTAAATGATGTTAGGAGAAGTCACTGGTTTGGGATGCCTAGAAGGATCTTAAAAGGGGGTTGAGTGATAGATACTCTTGCTCTTCCCACTTCTTTCTGACAAAAAAAAACTGACAAGACAGGTAGGCACCAGCAGTCATCATGGACCATAAGGCATCTTTAAAGAAGAAACCTTTGCTAAGGATGGTGCAACAGAAAGAATGAACCTGAGTCCCTGATGATGTTAGAGAAGCCACAACAGCCCTTGATAGCTTACAATCAGGACTCTATGTGAAAAACATAAGGCCAATCCTGGCAGCAACATGGAGATACAATGGAAGACATGAGAGCACAAAGGCAAGGAAGCCGGTTAATAGTGTATCCCATCCGTACAGGTCAGGGATGACTGGGACCTGTAGTAAAGCAGAAAACGACAGAAGACATTCAAGCGACTTTCCACAAATACAGTAAGTAAAACTAGGGAGAAGACTGAGCGTGTAATATGCAACATGGGATAGATGGGGGAAGGCAAGAGATAAAGAGGATGAAGAGGTTTTTAGATGGGGCAAGTGGGTAGCCACCGACATAACTTACCAAAACTAAGTCTGGAAGAAGAACAGTTAGTATTTTGTTTTGGATTTTGTTAAGTTAGGGTTTTTTTGGTTTTTTTTAGATGAGGCTTTTTTGTTTTTGCTGTTCAAGTTAATTTTAACAGAGTTTGAGAAAGCAGAGTGACAAGTGGGAAAGCTACATTTGTTTTATAGAAAAAAGCTACTAAAAGAGAACCGATACTCAAAAAAGATATGAGGAATAGAGAATTCGAATTAAAAGAGTACGGTCATAACCAAAAACAGTGAATTTTAGTGTATGTAGTTTTTTTTTTTTAATTTTTAGAAGTCAGAGCATAGGGGATGGTTGGTATTATGACGACAGATTTATCCATTCATCCGCTCAACACACATTTGAACACCTACCATATGTTAGTCACTGTTCTCATCACTAGGAGTACAGTTAAGTTCCAAATTAAAATGTTTATCTTTAGAACTTACATTCTAAAAGTAGAGACGGACCATTAAAAAAAAAAACTAATTAGTATGCAATGTTAAGGGCTATAAAGAAAAAAGCACTATTAAAGGGATAGTACATGACCGAACATTTTAGGTAAGTCATCAAAGAAGACTTCTCTGAGGAGGTGACATTTGCACAAAGAACCGAAGTAATGGAGTGATGCATACAAATATACAAATATGTGGAAGAGATGAGTTCTAAGCAGAGGAGAAAATACCTGCAAAGGCCTTATGGAAATACACACCTAGAAGGTCCAAGTAAGAGAAAGATGACTAGCATGTGTCAGGAACAAGCTGAGCAAGGTGGAAGAACAGAAAATGAGATTAGAGGAATTAAATGTCCAAAGAGGAGTTTCCATGTTAGTATAACTGTAATGGGAAGCCTTTCTGAGAGAGCAGCAATGTGATCTGACTTACATGTGGAGAAGGGTTCAGTGAGACAAGAGTGAAAGGAGAAAGGCCAAATAGGAGGCTTGTGGTTTCCCAGAGGAGAAGTGAGGACAGTTTAGACAAGGGCAGGGGGGTAAAAGTGAAGGTACAGGAAGTGGTCAGATGTGAAAAGTTTTGATAGCAGAACTTGAAGGACTTAATGATGGATTGGTTATGACAGAAAGGATGACAAAGGTTTTTTGTTTTAAAATCTACATTGATACAGTAATATAGTCATACCAGCTTTCTTTTGGTTATTATTTGCATGATATATATATTTTTTCCTTCATTTGCTTTAAGAATTTCTAAAGCCTTTATTTTAAGATGCATTTCTAAATAGCTTACAATTAGGTTTGGTTATTGTTCCCAGCCTGACAATCTTTTTCTTAACTGGAACACTTAGTCCATTTATATTTTAGTGTTTTCTTCATCTATGTCTGTCTCCTGAAATCTTAACTTTTGAAGACAATCTCAAAATGCTACTTTTTGTGAAGTCTTTCCCAATACCATAGTATGACCTTCCACCTTGATGATCATGTAAGATTTCTTTCTTTTAAACCTCTACAGCATTTTATTTGTATCTCTTTTTATAATGACCAAGTTCTGCTAGTTATTAAAATGGTCTATGGGAATTCCCTGGCGGTCCCGTGGTTGGGACTCCTCACTTTCACTGCCAAGGGCCCAGGTTCAACCCCTGGTTGGGGAACTAAGATTCTTACAACCTGTGCAGCGCGGCCAAAAAAGAAAAAAGTCTGTGAATGTGTTTTATCGCCCCATTTTGGATATATACTCTCCAAAGAAAGAGACTGGGGTCTTAGCCATTTTGCTATCCAATAAAAGACTAAATATAGCAAGCTCGTTTCAATCTCATAAACAGTACTGAGTATCTACTATGCACCAGGGACTGAGCTAGGTACTCAATATAGGTCTATCTCTTTCACCGTCTCCTTTCCACATAGCTTAAGAGTCCTCAACTGCAAAAGCTTTACAAACTGTTAGTTCATAAAGGTAACCCCTGGGCATGAACCTTAATATTCTACTCTAGTTACTAGACACACAGTTACTAGTTACTAGTTTATTAGTTACTAGATAACAGCATGACTATCCCTTTAGAGTATCATACCAACCTAGCATTTTGTTTCTAAATTTCAATTTTGATTTTTATTCAAAGCTCCTTAAAGATGAGTGCCATTATCATTCCAGAGTATAAACAGTGGTTCAAAGTTAACTGAGACCTCTATACAAAACAGAATTGACATTAAAAAAGAGGTTTTTGAGGTATATAAACATGATATAAGAAGAAATATATATTTGGTCTTTGCCCCTTGTTCCTAACACAGAGCTCCTAAAACCCTGTAATTTCCTGCATGATAGAGTGCCAGGAGTATCTTTTCTTCTAATATTTGGTCTTTAACCTGAAATATAAGAGCTTCTGAAACACTTGGAATCTCTGGGAGTGATAAGAGTGTCTGTTTGCATGCTAATGAGATGACTGGTGGCTGGGGGCCCCTAGACAGCTTCAAGATGGGGGCTGGTTACCAGCAAGACAAGGGAAAGATCAGAGGGTGGGAACTTTCAGCCCCACCTCCCCACCTTAGGGCTGGAGATGGAGTTAATCAGCAACGGCCAATGATTTGACCAATCATGCCTACATAACAACCTCCATAAAAACCCTAAACTACAGGGTGTGGAGAGCTTCCAGTGAACACATCCAAGTACAGGAGGATGACACACCCCAAACCACACGGGGATAGAAGCTCCTGCACTTGAAACTCTTCCAGATGTTGCCCCGCACAGCTCTTCCATTTGGCTATTCCTGACATATCCTTAATAAGAAGTCAGTAATAGTAAGTAAAGTCTTTCCCTGAGTTCTGTGAGACATTATGGACAATTATGGAACCTGAGGAGGGGGTTGTGAGAACCGCCATTTGGAGCCAAGTCCTACAGAAGTCGTAGGGAGCCTGGGGACCCACTCACTCCTTGTGACTGACATCTGAAGTGAGGGGCATCTCATAGGACTGGGCCCTTAACCTGTGGGGTCTGTGCTAATTCTGGGTTGTTAGTGTCAGAACTGATTCATATGAAAAACACACATCTGGTGTCAGAAGTGTTCTGCGGTGAGAGTGAACAGTTTCTCTTTAAAAGTCACAGTTAACTTTTCTATGCTTCCTGCCCTGGGAACTCTAGCTTCAGGGACCAAGAGGGACAGTAGCCATCTCTCAAAGGAGGAAGGCTAATGAACTAAGAAAGAATAAATGTACACAGAAAGTCAGGGAGACACTAATCTGAAAGAATTTAATAATCACTGGGTTACTAATCATTCCGTTTTCTGAGGTACAAATTCTAAGTTTAAACTAAATGAAAGGCTCCTGTAGCTATCTAAACCATGATGCATGTGGAAATTTTCCATAATACTCCATGGCAAGTTCAAACACTTTTTGAGAAAAAAATTAAGTATGTAATTTCAAATTAGGTTGTTTTGCACAGGCTCTGGACGCACAGGCTCAGCGGCCATGTCTCACGGGCCCAGCCGCTCGGTGGCATGTGGGATCTTCCCGGACCGGGGCACGAACCCATGTCCCCTGCGTTGGCAAGCGGACTCTCAACCACTGAGCCACCAGGGAAGTCCCAAATTAGGTTGTTTTAACTTTTTTCTAAAAATAAATATGAGAACCCACAACATAAGCAATTATAAAGACTTAGAAGAATAGGAAAGAAAAAAAAAACACTTGAATTACTTCAATTTTGGTACCTCAGTTTGTGTTAAAAGAAAAATTTTAATAGCTAAATTATGGACATCTATTATGATATATTTGTCAGGCAAAAAAAAAAAAACTTAAATAGAAGATTGAAAAAATAAATGACACCATAGCCCCAATAGAATGGTTTACAAAATAAAGTTCTAAGCTCCAGAATTTTAAGTAGCTTTTTTTCCCCTGTATTTATAATTTATACAATAATCTGGAATTAACTATACTTCTGTTTATTCTTATGAAAAAAAAGGTAGAAAAACTATTTTTCCAGTTTGGAAAAAGATGTGAAACAATGTAGTGTTTTTAGATACTCAGTCTTAGGTCACACAGTTGTAAAATGTTTGTCACTAGTAATTTATTAACATAAATATCTTTCTACCTTTGTGACTGAAATTCCATAGTCCTGGAGAGGTTTATCAGCCTCATTCAGTTCTTCAAGAAATACAGAGGTACTTGGAGAATCTAAAATAAGAAATGTTTTATGAATGTTTTATGACTTGCCCCTTAGGAAAGATGAATTTTTAAAATTAAAGCCCAAAGCTGCAAACTGAAAAAGAAATATATTAGTTTGCCCAACTAGTATGCAACAACAAATAATCAAGTAACTAAATGAACCTAGTTACAAATTCTTGTACCCTTATTTCCTATTGCCTCATTACTCTTATTTCTAATATTTTTATCATGACATATTTTCACTTTGTAAGTGACCTTAAATGCTTTCTAAACATAAACTGGATAAATGTTTAATTTAAATGGCACATTTGGCGTTACTTTTCCAAGTTTAATACTATATACACAACACACAGGTACAAAATTTTCAAAATGATTTTAAAATACCATTTTCAAATCACAATTGTAATAAGGGAGCCAACAAAAATATGAATTCACTTCATTTACTAATTCCAAGAATAGTATTTTTTAAGGCACAAAACAACTTAAATGGAACCATGATAATGATAAGTTATGTTCAATAGTTATATTAATCAATTCAGTATAATTAATGGTACAGCTAAAGCAGAGTATTAAACTAAGGCATTACTAATACTATATTTAAAGTTTGAAAACACTTTTAAAATATTTACATGCTAAAAATATCCAAAAGTTTACTTTCAGAAATGATGATGAAATTCAGATATTATTAACAGCTAATTCTTATCTAGTATTTACTATGGACTAAGCACATGAGTAAAGTCACTTAATCCTCACAATAATTTTATAAAGCACACACTATTTCCTCATTATGGATGACAAAAAAGACACGTGGAGAGGCTAAGTGACTCAACCAAGGTCACACAGCAGGTCAAGTGGCAAAGTCAGGATTGAAACCCAGGCAGGCATATTATAGTAGCAGCGTTAAAGCACCTATTATTAATCCTGATAATAAATTCTTCCTAGCATATTGATTAAACAGCAATAGAAACATCACAAAAATCATATTAGAATATAAAAAATACTTACCAGCTTGACAAAAATAAGCTAAGGTAGCTTTTCCTGGTTGCAATGTACTGAAGAATTTCTGAGGACTCAGCTCTGGTAGGGAGTCTACTGCTGACATATAAAAAATGCACATCATGACAAAAGAGATGCCAACTCTAAGTACACTGAAACTGGAAGACATCATCAGCTGTGGCTGCATATGGGCAGGAGAGTCAATTTTGTTCACCGCTGTGTTCTGTTGCCCAGGACAATACCTGGCAAGAGTAGGCGTTCAACAGAGTTTTTCTGAATGAATTCATTAAATAAATGAATGAAGTAAAATCTGCAAAAAGAATAATATAAGGCATTACTTCCATGTTTGATTTTACTAATACTTTACTATTTCCTTCTAGTAAAAACATGAGAGGGGATGATATATAATGACATTGATTTAATAATACTATGAATTTTTGATACTTGCAAAAGATATCAAAGATATCTGGAAAATGCAATACTAAGTATGTTAAGTTTAATAGATATTTATGGTGTATGCTAAGCTGTCATTTTTAAGGATTCTAAAATTAATTTTCAAACATTATCCAATCCATTTATTTTAAACTGGGTATTTTATCTTTCTCTACCTAGAGTAGATGTACAATTAACACTCAAATAGCAATTAAAACCACTAACGTGGAAATGAGAGCCAAAATATATGTCTACTACGTTTACATTCTTTTTACTTTAAATCCCCTAGAAGATATCTATTAAAACTATTTAAGAACATTCCTTCTTAATATACATTTAGTAATTCCTAAGACTTAGATTTATTTAAACAGTTTAGAAATTCAAATATCTTTTTCAACTCATATTTTAATTCAATTCTATTTTCTGAACTCAGATTTGCTCTAGATATTATCATCTCATCTTCTTTCATGCTGTACTTACTCCCATGCTGTCCTCTGTATCTGCTGTCAATTATCTTTGTCTTATACTTTTGCTACTTTCAAATTTCTTTTGAACAATTTCTTCTTTCAGGAAGCTTTTCTACTGATGATATATATTATCTACATTTAAAAGAAGATAGTTTAGGAAAATTAGTTTTTATATTAAACATCGCACTTCTAGAAGGTAAAGATATACCCACAGGTATAGGTGAGAATTTTGTTTTAATTTTAATTTCAAATAGAACCCTTATCTTTTTTTTTTTTTTTTTTGCTGTATGCGGGCCTCTCACTGTTGTGGCCTCTCCCCGTTGTGGAGCACAGGCTCCGCACGCACAGGCTTAGCAGCCATGGCTCACGGGCCCAGCCGCTCCGCGGCATGTGGGATCTTCCCGGACCGGGGCACGAACCCGTGTCCCCAGCATCGGCAGGCGGACTCTCAACCACTGCGCCACCAGGGAAGCCCGAACCCTTATCTTTTAAACAAAGATCACTAGGTCAAAACAGGAGACAGGAGAATATAGCAAGAATTACTCATAAGGATAGGAGTGGAACTTTTCAGTAAAAAAATGATTAAAGAATAAAAAATTTAGGAAAAAATCATACTAAATTAGACACCTACCATTTCAATGGTCATGAAAGACCATTAACTCTTCAATTTAGCATTTCAGGGGTAATGAGAAAAAATTTACTCTTCAATTTATTGTACAATAGAATTGATAAACTGAAACTCCATATACTCTGGTCTTTCAATACTATCAATAAGCGTATAATAACTCTCCGTAAGGAACAGGTATTCCTAAAACAGGAGCTAATTACTTATTGATTACTTCCTAATAATTCTTTTCACTAGAACTAGTTTATATCAAGCAGTGAACAAATTTGCCATCAACTTTTAATAATGAGCCAAGAGTTCAAAAACTCAAGGAGAATGAGGAGTGAGGACTGAGAGAGGTATGTAAAAAGTAATTTTAATAATATAATTAAGAGGTATCCTTGACATTAAAGTATTATACATTAAATCTATTTTAAACCAGCATATTTTAAAGCCACTTTATATTAATGAAAATGGTATAAAATGAGTCATCCAATATTTTCCTTATGTTCTGAGGGAGAGATGCATGCATCCTGAGGCCGAAAGAATATAACATGTTACTGTATGAAATAACTCCAACCTAATTAAAAGGATAAACATTTAAGTAAAAGCACAAATGAGAAATCCAAGTATAAATATCTTTTTTCCTGGCCCTGTGGTTACAATTCAGTCATTTAAACACTAAATTGGATACTAAAGTTAACATACTCTTTTCACGTAGAATGTATTTGGTAGAACCAAAGGTCTAACCACACACATTCAATGCTTGAATACTTCCCCACACCCACCTCATTGGACAGATTAGATTATCCATATGAACGTACTATGCATTTCGGCAATTAGAGATGTGGGTGATTATTCAGAGATAGGTACTCAGTAGTAACTTTTGCAGTTTTCTCCATCCTTTTGTAAGTTTGATTATTTAAAAAATTACTTAAAGCAGAGAATACTGTGTGGGTCAGCTAGAAACACAGCTTATATGGTCATAAGATACACACTGAATAATGATTTAACCAGATCCGTAACAGAGTTGAGTTGAGTTGAAAGTAAGGGAGCATACAGTCAGGGTGGGAAAAGGGATGAAAGAGAGCTAAATCTTCATTTTTCACGAGACCAAAAGCCAAGTTTATTGGAAATGGAAAGATCAACACCAAAAGAAACTGTGAGTGGTTCAAAGTAATTGCCTCTGAGGAACAAGAAATTGGAGGGGGTAAGATACCAAGGGGAATTTTGAAGCCTTCTAGAACTGACTCTTTTAAACAGTGTACCTTTTCACTTTGACTTAAAAAGAAAAAATATTACTTGTATGTAATCAAATCTTCCATAGCTACTACTCATATTAATCCAATCTACCCCTGTGGTGTCACTAAAAAGTGTTCATTTCACATGCATGGTAATTGAAATGCTTTTGCCCAGAGACATGGTCTCCTCATAAAAATAACTTTAAACAAAGAGAAGGCAAGTGTGGATGGGAAATAGTGAGGAAAGAGAACACCTAGCAAGAACAGAGTTAAAAACAAAGCTACAGAGGGTACTTGGTGACTTTTTTCTCTGGTAGTTAGAAAATGGGATAGAGAACAACACTTAATGCTTCAAAATTTAAGTGTCACCACAAAGTGCTGAGTTCCTTGGGAGGAATGTGGCCTTGTTACCTTGGTGTGATGGTTCATCAGTATGGGGTAAACAGTTCCAGTTCTCCTGTCAGCTATACCTAGGATCACACTTAGCTTTCTGCACTTCCCACCACTACTGAAGTTTGAGGCCACCACGTGACTTACCCTGGCCAATAAAATGGGAGCCAAAGTGGCCTGTCTCAGGCAACAGTTTAACAGCTACTGTGTCATATGCCTGCCTTTCTTTTCTTCTGTCATAGTCACTGAAAACACTCAGATGGTGGCTGTTTGTCAGCATGGCTCCCAGATGAAGCACAGCCCAGAGAACCCCCAGCTGGTATGCAATGAGCATATGATATAGGAAGAAATAAACTTCGTTGTCTTAAGCCACTGAGATTGGGGGGTTTTTATTGTAGCATAATCTAGTTTATCTTCACTGGTGTACAAACTAGAAGTGAGGTGCTGCCTTAACAAGAACCCCACATACTCGCTCAGGCGCCACGCAGCAGGAAAGCTGTTCTGGGAGTACTCAGGGAAACTCTCCTCAAAGAAACATAGAGACAAGACCTCAACAAATGATCCATGTTAAGGAATAACAAAACATTTGATGAAACTGTCGCTACAGTAAGTTGGAGGTGACAAGTACCTAATGAATTTACGAGCACATGCTAGGTTCACGTGGCTAAAGAACTTATCTATGGCCCTAAGAGAAGAGGCTGGAAGACAGAAATGAGTACTGTGTGATAGTTGCTGTTGATTGTGTTTAACGAGGTATTAAAAGAAAGGTACTCAAAGAAGCACCACCATCCAAAAGACTAAGCTGTTCAAAACTTAAAACAATCCTTAAGCCCCCATGCTTGTAGGGTCCGGAAACAAGCTGACAAAACTGCTCAGCCATGGAAAGAAGCCACATTCTCCAAAGCCAACTTCAGGTGGGGCCAAAGATAATAAAAATGAAAGGATCTCTTGCAGGGCATAAAGCCAAGGACCATAGAGAACTATGCTCCAGGGAATGTGCTAGAATATGAACTGTATGTCACTGGTCCACAATAATGAGATAAACACAGAAAATGCATATAAATGTTTAGAAGCTTTTATAGCAATTTCACACAGTAATATTGTGTCTGTTGCATCTAATTATTTTTAAAGTGGGCTAGTCATTCAATGTGTTTTTTCATTTCATCTTTCTTATAATTTAGAGCTCTAGCAATATCTGCCCAGCAAGATTCCAAAATTGCTACAGTCCAGAGTCTGGTATATGTCTTCCATTCTTCTCCTCTCCAAATGGGAACACTTACTATAGTTTATAGTTATCTGTCCCTACACTATGTATTCAACAGGGTGACGGAGACAGATAATTTATAAAGATAGAGACTACAAGAGATTATGGCTACTGGGTACTACTCAGAGATCCCAGACTTTGAGCTTGCAGTGACTGGATGGGATTTAGGGGTTATCTCCACTGAGAAGAGCCAAGGATGAAGTACATGTAGGAAGGAGAATACCTATTGACAAAAAGGGTAGACTGTCCAAATGTTTCTAGTTCTCTGCACATGTTAAAATCCTACTCCCCACTTCCTTGAGTTAGGTATGGCCATGACTTGATTTGGCCAATGAAATGTGCAAAGTGAATATGTAACTTCTGGAAGCTTTTAAGAGTTAACATATATGTATCATGAAGCATGACACACTTTGTTCTCTGCTATGATGACTGAAAACACTCAAACCAAGGTCTTCTCTGTTGAACCAAGTCTCAGAAAGAGGACAACATGGGGCAAGGTTCCCAGCCAACTCAGTGTTAACATAAAATAAACTTTACTTTAAATCTCTGAAGATTTAGGGTTGTTATTACAGTATAACCCAACCTAGCCCTATTTGTTTTAGTAACAGCTAAGAGGAGAGTGACTTGAACATAAATACATATCCTAGATTTTTAAAGCAGTATATTTCAAAGAATTCACAAGAAATTGACCCAATTTCACTTTAGAAAGATTCTAAAAGGGAAGATGACTCTTTAAAATACAACTGGTACCACAACCAGTGCCAATACAAAAAGAAAATGGAAGTCATAGGCAAATGTTTGCCTATCCTACACACAGACACCTCACAACTAAGTGCAGACTCTTAACCTTTGGGGCTGGAAGGAGCCCTCAGTTCCTCAGTATAACGCTCCTGGTGGAACTAATCAGAGTCAGTAGGCAAGATGTAACTTTTGCCTGATCCCTAAACTCTAAACAAGTATGCATGCACAGGTCATTTAAAAGTTGGAAAAAATATGTGACATTTAACTAAGGACAAATACAGGAGGATGACAAGCACTGTAAGAATGGATGAGTAAGGCTACAGTACAAAAAGGGCTAAAGCTTGCAAATAAAAAGTTAAAGGCAACAAAAGTTTGTTTTGCTCAGCACCGGAATTCTGAGAAAGCCCCCAAGGGCAATGATGAGGAAGTACTTCAAGAGAAAAACACTGATCATCTTGCTAGTGAGAGGAGGGGGCAAAGATTTGCCTTTCTGCGTAGGTGGAGCAACTGGTGGCCCTCTTCAGCTACAGCAATCACACTTTGGGATTGGGTCCTACATATAATAACACTTGGCAAATGGTTCTGCTTTTAAATGTTTGAAAGAACATTGTGCTAGAGTAATCTGCTCTCTCAAAACAACAATATTCAACCATTGTGTATTTGGACATATTTCCAATTTTAGGTTACCCAGGAGCAAGCTTTTCTAGAAGACCCTTGGATAGTTTCCCCTTTAAAGGCCTAAATTTCCCTTATGATTAAACATAAAACTAATGGTTTCCCCTCTCAAGAAAGAGAGGAAATTAACAACTGTAAACATTAAACAAATTACACCAAGATCTACAGGCATCATTCTCTGGGAAATGCCACATTTCATATTCTGCAACAAATGGGGCATATAATGCTTACAAAGTTCCTGTAGGAACATTCTGTCAAAAATTAGCTTGCTTACAGTTTAATGCCGCTTTTAGAGAACAGAACCTGCTCACTGAACCTGACTCAAATAAAACGTTGATTAGATCTCATCACAGTTTACCACTTAAGACCCAAAGGAGGCAATAAAAGGAGTCAACATCTATCCACTTAAGAGTTCCCTCAAGGGAGTGGGGCAAAATCTTCTACCTGCACCCCCCATATATATGCCCCCAAAAAAGGAAGGGAAAAAAAAGCGGATATTCTGATTTGCTATGACACTGGAATAAAAAGTCTCACAAACAAAGATGTAAAACTAGTATGGGTGCTATCCAAATGTCGTTTACTCTCACTTTGAGTAGAGAATACAGGAAAAAAAAGAAAAACCCCTTCATGGTGAAAATCTATTCATGACCTGATTCGTTGATTATAGAAGATACAAAAATAGGCCATGCCAGAGAATAAGAGGCTTTCCTGATTTTGACAAGTGCCTAAAAGCACATAACTCTGAGTTTATGCTTAATTTATGGGCTTAAGCACATAACTGCAATCAGTTACCTCACTGGGGCCCGGAGCACTCTGTCCCCTTTCAAATAGAACTGTGTACTGCCCTAACCACATTCCCTATGAATCCATGAGGCAAATGTCTTCAATTCCAATAAAGCTGAGCTCCTTCTTTAGAGCGCTGATGTTGGATTAGGACTGTTAACTTCTTACAGCAAGTTGTACTCTACTGTAGGCTGCACAGCACAACCTACTCAGCTGAATGTTTCATCAGAGGGATCTCCACATAACAGTGCCAGGCCTAAACATCTATCACAGTTTGTCAGCACACCTACAAAGAATCCAAAACACACCAGTATCTGGTGCCTGGGGAAACTACTGTCCCACGATCTGGAGCACAAGAGATTTTTACCTTCCCTGTGGATCACTTAGCTAGGAAAGAAAGTAGCAACACTCTTCTTAGAATGGTGAGTTAGGAGAGGCTGAGTCTTAGCTGCACCAATAAATGTAGCACTGTCTTTCAGAGGGATACTTATTTAGCGATATGCCACCCATCCTAAGGGGAACACAAATTATTCCCTCACCATTTTGCACTAATTTGCTCATTTTATTACCAAACATCCCCCCCCAAAAAAGTCAACAAATATTATCTCAGTCCAATATACGTGGGAAGATCTATTTATTCCTCATTTATTTACAGCAGAAACATAATATAGCATGTGTTTTGTATATCTCTGAGCCCTAGAAATAGCGCCACCATCCACCACACAGGGGACTAAGGCTTGAAGGAATACATGTGGAATTTAAGAAGCACAGACTATTCTACCTTTTCCTCTCTAGACATTCAAAGACTTAAAATTCTGATTCTGCCGTTTTGCCTAAACTTATGCCCACAGCATCTTTCCAAATTCTAAGTTTCAAAGACCCACCTTCCCCCCACCCTGAGACGGCTTCCATATCCATCCCATTCTAATTCCACTCTTCTTTCTGGGACATATCCCGAGGGAGGGAGGTTCTTTTACTTAGAGCTTCCGTTCAGCCTTCGCCTCATTCCTTGCCCTCTCCCCACAGAAGGGCTCCCGTTTTACTACCTGCTCACGCTAGGGAAAAAAAGAAAGCAAAACGTCCCTTAAAAGGATCCAGGTGAGGCCCCTTCTAAGCCAAACTCCAGAGCTGGGCAGTGCTGTCCTTGCTGGGGGAGAGCCGCCAGGTCTGAATCCCCGCAGGCATCCCTGCTGTCAGAAACCACAGCCCTCGCCTGCAGGACCCGCGCTGCCACCTACCTATCGAGACCTGAGGACAAGACCTGCGGGCTGGGACCCGGACGGCTGACCGACAGTTCCCGCCACAAGAAGGATGAGAGGCAGAAGGCGGGCCCATACCTCGCTTGCCGGGCATCCACGAACCGCTCCCCCTACCTGCGGCTTCGCAGCGCTCCCAGCCCTCCGCGCCAGCAGCCTCCACTGCTCGGTGGAGTCTGCCTGCTGGGCAAAAAACAACCGCGAGGCTCCTCCCGGTCCTCGTGGGTCTTACGTGCAGCCTTTCCAGCCAATGGGAAGCGCAGGGGGCGGAGCGACAGCCGCCCCGCTGACAGACGACAACCGAGCCCGCCCGCAGGCGCGAGCTGGCCGTGCAGTTGCTGGGCCAATCGGCAGCATGGGTGGGGAGTGAAGGGGAGGAGCAAGAGGGGAAAGCGGGCACCCAATCAGAGCTTGGCCTCCTGGAGCGACAGGTCCAGCGGCCTGTGGCCTTCCGAGCGCGGCGCGCAAGGGGCGAGCCCGCTTGGGCCAATCGGCGGGAGCCCACGGTGCGGAGCGAGCACCTCAAATGCTCGGGTTTCTCAGCTGATTGTCTCCAGCCGAGAGTTGTTTTTTGCAGCTACCGAGCCGAGCCGCAGCAGGAGGAGCCGAGACCCCCCGGGGGGGGGGGCGGGGAGAGGAGGCGGGGTCCCAGGAGCCGCGGCTGCTCTCCGCGGGGCTCCGGGTCCTGTCACGGCGCTTCCTGGGGTTGGAGGTTGGGGTGGGTGGGGGGTCAGGGAGACATCCTTCTCCCCCTCGACAGCGGCTCCGAGTCCGGCCCCTTGCTTCCCGCGCTCTTTCGCCCGCCCCCTAGCCCCCCTCATGAGGGCGTCCGTGCCGGGTCCGGCGGCCGGCCGCGAGCCCTCCACGCCCGGCGGGGGCGGCGGAGGCGCCGCGGTGCCGGGCTCCGTGCAGTTGGCGCTGAGCATCCTGCACGCCCTGCTCTACGCCGCGCTCTTCGCCTTTGCCTACCTGCAGCTGTGGCGGCTGCTCCTGTACCGTGAGCGGCGGCTGAGTTACCAGAGCCTCTGCCTCTTCCTCTGTCTCCTGTGGGCAGCGCTCAGGACCACCCTCTTCTCCGCCGCCTTCTCGCTCAGCGGCTCCCTGCCCCTGCTCCGGCCGCCCGCTCACCTGCACTTCTTCCCCCACTGGCTGCTCTACTGCTTCCCCTCCTGTCTCCAGTTCTCCACGCTCTGTCTCCTCAACCTCTACCTAGCGGAGGTAAGGCGGGAGGACCAGCACGCGGGGCCGGGCGGGAGAGCGGGGCCGCCGAGTTCAACTCGGGCTGAGGACTGGTGGCGGGGGGGGGGGGGGGGGGTGCGAACCGCGAGAGGCGGACCCGAGAGCAGCCCGGGGGAAACCGAGGCACGCATGGTGTGTGCGCCAGGGTTCTCGTCCTAAACTTAAGCAGCCGATCGGCTCGGCGACTGAGGGGCTTGCGGGGTGTGAGCGAGAGTGTGTGTTCCGACAACTTGAAACAGCAGGACCAGCCTTTGTTCAGCGTCCTGGCCCTCTAAGGGAAGGTGTCGGTGCCACCGACAAAGTGGCATCGCAAAAAGTAGCAGCCCCAGTAGCTCTGCTGAAGCTGGACTGTGTTGAGAGAGGTTGGATGCTGAGGTAGCAGCAGCTCTGCTGAAGCTGGACTGCTGCCAGCCATTACGTCACCAGGCAGAGCTGTTCCTCTGCTATTGTTGCTGCGTTTCTTTTATTAGAAGCTTTATTCTCTCCTGCATCTCCTTTCCCCGGGCTCGATAAGCCTCACACAGATTCCGTTCGATAGTTCTCCGGCGGGGTTAATAAGCCATAACCAATGTCGAGGATCAGTATAAAGACCTCCGTAAAGCCCCGAGTGTGTTTGCCCCAGTTGCTTCATGTTTTGTTTTGGCTATTTATCCTACCTCTTATAGACTAGTCTTTTTTTTTTTTTTTTTTGAGCTAATTAAGAGAGAAAATACTAGCTTAACCTGCGCCTATTGCAGAAACAAACCACCAAACTGTTTTTTCAATAACTTGCTTAATAGCTGGAACCTAATCACACCCCCTTTCTCTTTTATGAGGAATTGCTGGTTGGTTTGCATTGTTCTGCAGCACTTAGGTATTTAACCCATTTCAAACAGGTTTGGGAGTGTAAGGTTGTCAATCATGTGTGCCAGCTAGTGGTATTTAAGCCACAGTATTTTGAGAATTGCCAAAAAAAAAAAAAAAATTCCCCCGCCCTCCCCGCAAAAAAAAAAAATCTTGAGGAGGAGAGGAAACAAGGTGACATCATATGCTTAATACTGACTAATATAGAACAATATTGGTCTATGCAGCTAATCCTCTCAAAGGCTTTTGGAGGTGATGAGAATTAACATAGTTCTGAGCAAAAGTAAAAAAACATTTGAGGCAGATTAAGTGTTTATATTCCCTGCGTAAACCAACTCTTTTCTCCCATAATAGCTAGGAAGTAGAATGCATAATTTTAAAAGCACAGTCATAACTTCAGCTTTTTACCACACTAAAAACAACAGTTCAGAATAGGCAACAAAACTAATTTAGCTTTAATTCCCCATCATTTGGAAGTCCAAGCAATACAATGACAAAAACCCAAACATTAAGAAGCCGTAAGTAAAAAGCATGGGTAATCATAAATCAAATAAACATGCCAGTCATGTCACTTATTTGAAGATGTTCTGATCTTCTAGTTGTTGTTTAAACTGTTATAACACTTCAGTCCTTCATAGTTAAGCTGATACATTGTATTCTTCCTGACACAATTTCTGATACACTACCAGCAACATCTCATCATTAAAGCTTTGCTCTAGCTTCAGATATAGTTAATTTACCTCAGAGTGACTAGCAGTCCTTAGGCCATGAGTATCAGATAATTTGTTTTTCCCCTATGCATTTTTGACTAACAAAGTCATATTAATGACTCATCGTAAAATAATTGCTGGGCATTTCATAAAGTAGCTAAATACTCTTTTTACTTTTTTCTTGAAATATAACATATAACATAAAGTGCATAAAGCTTAAGTATACAGCTAGGTGAAATTTTACATACACTCGTGTTACCACCACTAGATTAAAATATACAGCATTTTAAGTGCCCCAGAAGGTCCGCTTGTGCCCTTTACCAGTCATACCTGTCACCCTGAGGTAAACACAATGTGAGTAAACATTATCACAATAGAAAAAAAGGATCTGTATTTAAGCTCAAAATTCTAAAAGTATACTTCTACGGCATAAACTACACAATATCTAGATTGGGTTTTCAGTCTTTTGATTGCTGTTATTCCAAGCTAGTGACAGAGAATTTAAACGTCTAAAAGTCTTCCTGTTAAATGGATCTCTTGTTTGTTTCATGTACTTTTTAAAAAGCAATAAGATTCTATTACCCTAGAAAACATAATTTGGAAAGAAGCTGAACTAAAGTTTTTTTCATTTTGTAGTGTCTCCTAGAAAGAGTGTAGGTTGTTTGTCTATCCTTTTTTTTAGTAAAATTAACAATTTTAAGACACATAACTATAACTTGAACAAATTTTCAACCTGTTTAGAAAGAGATATTTTAACCAGAAATCATTTCCATATTCACTAAAAAAATCCAAAGGAATCTATATTTAAAATAGTATTTGAATTCAAATTTTTATATCAATTTCAAGTAACTGGAAGCACACTTCTTATTGATCGTTCTGAATGAATAAAGCTTTCCCAATGAGTTCTTTGTTTTTTCTTTTTTAAAATAAATTTATTTTATTTATTTATTTTTGGCTGCGTTGGGTCTTCGTTGCTGTGCCCAGGCTTTCTCTAGTTGCGGCGAGTGGGGGCTACTGTTCATTGCAGTGCGCGGGCTTCTCATTGCGGTGGCTTCTCTTGTTGTGGGGCACGGGCTCTAGGTGCGCGGGCTTCAGTAGTTGTGACACAAAGGCTCAGTAGTTGTGGCTTGCAGGCTCTAGAGCACAGGCTCAGTAGTTGTGGCACACGGGCTTAGTTGCTCCGCGGCATGTGGGATCTTCCCAGACCAGGGCTCGAACCCATGTCCCCTGCATTGGCAGGCGGATTCTTAACCACTGCGCCACCAGAGAATCCCCCCAGTGAGTTCTTTGTATTATAGCAAAGCGATATGGAAAGTCTACATGGTGACAAAAACAAAACTTAACTAAAATTTGACCTTTTTTTTAACAAAAGGCCCTTATATCTGTTTTAAATAGTTGTGCTTCTTGATTACCAAATCACTCTGTCTTTACTGTCATATTAAATGCCAATTTCATTTTACTTTTGACCTCTTTAAAGTATTTGTTGTGTCCATTTCTCACTAATTAAAAACATCCTAACTTTAAGGACTTAGTTACAAAGAACCATAGAGCAGTGTAAAAATAAAGTTAGTAAAACAACCATTACTACTTTGAATACATTTTGCTAGTTCTTCTAAAAATAAGTTTTCGAAAAGTTAAGACTGGGTTTCCCTGGTGGTGCAGTTGTTAAGAATCCCCCTGCCAATGCAGGGGACACAGGTTCGAGCCCTGGTCCGGGAAGATCCCACATGCTGCGGAGCAACTAAGCCCGTGCTCCACAACTACTGAGCCTGCACTGTAGAGCCAGCAAGCCACAACTACTGAGCCCACGTGCCTAGAGCCCATGCTTCACAACAAAAGAAGCCACTGCAGTGAGAAGCCCGCGCACTGCAAAGAAGAGCAGCCCCCCCGCCACAACTAGAGAAAGCCCGCGCACAGTAACGAAGACCCAACGCAGCCAAAAATAAATAAAATAAAAAATAAATTTATGTTAAAAAGTTAAGGGCTTCCCTGGTGGTGCAGTGGTTGGGGGTCTGCCTGCCGATGCAGGGGGCGCGGGTTCATGTCCTGGTCCAGGGGAATCCCACGTGCCACGGAGCGGCTGGGCCTGTGCTCCGTGGCAGGAGAGGCCACAGCAGTGAGAGGCCTGCTTACCGAAAAAAAAAAAAAAGTTAAGACTGCCTAAACCACTCTTTCTTTTGTTGACTACACTTGAATGGAATTCAAATGAGGGGGAGTAGCCCTTTCTGAAATAATTAGATTTACCATACTTAACCTCCTGGAAGCAGATAGTTGAAAAAAAGAAAAAAAGAAAAACCTGTACACTAAGTTAAAAACACCTATTGAACTTTTTCCAGCATGATTAATAGAACGTGTACTTTACCAGAGAACGGTTCACAGTCCTGTATGTTTAACAGAGAAGGTTTCAGTCTTTAAAACAAATTATGTGATAAAACATGGTACCTACCATTGGAACAAGTAAAAGGACTAAAAATGAGTGTTGATAGTATACTATCTTTGGAGTATTGTTGATGTATGCCAAAATCAATGAATTCATCTCCATGACCCATAGTGACATTTTTTTCTTGCAATTTTGTAAAATGGGTGCCAGTTGCTTAATCGGGATAAAATGCAGTGACTAAATCACAGTGCCAAAACAGCTAGGAAAATTAAATTCAGAATCTTAACTCTTATATTCATGGATGCTATCATTGTCCCTGACATTGGATATATTCTTCCAAATATTGATGGAATGTCAAACAACATGGAGTGCAACTTAACAGGTACTTTGGTTTTGTTACCATGTTCTGTGATTTCTCACAAAAGTATTTCTACCACCTAAAATAGAAATTCCTTAAGGAAAAGAAGTTATTTTATCATACTTTAATCTCATAGAACAATGGTGAATATATTTTTGAATGACAATCTTGAAAAGGCCAAAATCTTGAAAATATTTAGCTATCTAAAATTTGAGAGTTAATTTTGATGAATATGTGAGGTAAATTATTTGTGTACTTTCTGGGATCTTTATATTTTCTGCCTAAAAGATTGCTTATGATATGAATGCTAAGATTCTCTTAGATTTTCTTGGTTTAGTTAGTTACTTCTGATTACTACAGGTAAAATCTTACTAATGAAGCCACTTTAATATATTAGAGTTTTGCTTAGCAAAACTATTCTTATATCATGGCAAATGGCCCATGATAATTAGGGCTTTGCTAATTTGATTTCAACAAATTCTATTAAACAGAAAAGTCTGCAGAACAAGCAAGTCTCACATCATGAGTCAGTTACTATTTACTGGAAATCGTGGTTTTGTCAATGTTGGGTTTTTATCCATAACTGTGATTATGAACTGTTTTTATCCAAATCTTCTAAACTGTTCTATCCATTAACTTGATTCTGTTTTTCCTGAGATCATCTGTGAAACAAGAGTTTGCAATACAGTTCCATGGCAAAGACCTGATTACAATGCCTTACATTCTATGTGATTTAATATTTTCAAAGCACTTCATAACAGTTGTCTTCATAATCCCTATGAAATAGGTAGATATAAACAAGGTGTGATTTGTCCAAGGTTTTATGGCTAATATAATATGTATCAGAAATGAGACTACTGCATAGCCCACAGGCTATAAAGTCTTGTCAAGTGATCGCTCCCTGTGAACTTTTCTGAATACCATTAACACTGTTTATTATTTAGTGCTCACTATTTAACTTGCTTTCCCATTTTCCACCATTTCAAACCTTTTCCACTCTCCAGCAAACTTTTTTCCTCCTTCATACTCAAGCACATGACCCTCGCCTCCTAGTTTATAGAAATAGAAACCAGGGCCATCTGGCTGAACAGAGATTCCGAGAAATGCCTTAAAATGCTACAGAGAGCATTTAATCCCTTTCAATGAATGATTGAGCTGGTAAGTGAGGAAGTTCCTCAGAGACAAGAAACCACAAAAAAAGAAGTGAATATGAAATTATAAAGTACCACACAAATGTTTGTCTTGGGTTTGGGGGTAGTTGCTAGCTGCTTCCTGCTAACCTAAAGCCTGGATTTCAATGTGCTGGGGTTCTGAAGAGGTGACACAGGAGGCAATACCTGGTGGCGAGGTCTAAACAAAGAACTCATCTGCTCCAACTTAATGCCAGGACTCTCGGAACACACATCTTCAGTGGATGAATTATGGGATAAATAAGCAGGTCCTTAGAGGTTGGCGGTGGGATTTATGCTTGTGTCTGCCTTGGCTCTGGGTGAAGGAGGTACAAATTGAGGAAAGAAATGTCTTCTCTGAAAATATGTAACAAGCTTATTCTCACACAAGTTTGAAGCCTGAAATCACACTTCTGTGATTTTAGAGGGGGAAATATCCTGGGTTGGTGGTAACCTCAAGGACCTGGAAGGAGCAAATGCAAATAATCTGTTGAGGAGTGTACTATACTCCCAGAATCCGGACAAATAAAATTTGAAAGAACATGAGCTCAAAATGAAAAATCACTCTAGGGACTCTTCCCTGCAAAGATTGAAGATGTCAGAATTATCAGATAGATTGTATAAAATTTTCACTTATCTGATTTAAGTAAGTAAACACTGGTGATATATGATAAAGAAATAATCAAAATTGACTAGGCACATTTGGAGAAAAGTCATTTTTTAAATGAAAAATACAATTAAAATTAGAAACTGTAATGAACTGAACAGATTAAATAGCTAAAAAGAAATCATTAAGCTCAAAGATCTGAGGGAGAAAATCACCCAGAATATAGCCCAGAGAAATAAAAGATGGAAATAAGAGATTAAGAGAGAATGAAGATATAATGAGCAGGTCCAGTGTATATCTAATTAGAATTTCAGAGAAATTACTTAAAAGAATAATGACTTAGAGTTTTCCCAAATTTATGAAAGATGCCAAATTTCAAATTCAGAGAGCCCAAAAAACCCAAGACAGGTTAAAAGAAAACTAACAAAGAGTAAAACCTCAAAATACCAAAGACAAAATGTTTTTAAAACAATTAGAGATAATATTACCAACAAAGGAATGAAAGTTAGTTTTTGTTGGCATTTCATTAACAACTAATGAATCCAGAAGATGGTGAAACATCTTGAAAATGCTGAGAGAAAATAACCAGCAAAATTCTACCCACAATAAAACTATCAATAATAAGGGTGAAATAAAAGCTAAGTTGGGAGTGACATCAGCAAGATGGTGATGGACCCTCCATCCCCCTGAAAACATACTGATCAGCAACAAGTCACAAATTCCCTTTGTGAGAGATCCAGAAACGAATTGAAAGGCTCCTGCACTGCAGGTGAACACAAAACGAGAATCACCAAAACCAGTAGGGAGATTTGAGACAGACTCTCGTCAGAGTCCCTGACCCCAGCACAGTGCCATAAAATTGGGAAGAGACCTCCTAGGTCTCAGCTTCTCCCAGAGGAGGGAAGGGGTTAGTTCACATGTCCAGCACCCCAGCTTTTCTTGGGGAGCTCCCCAGAGATCAGGCTTCTGTCTTGCCAGTCTTAGAACCCTGACAGGTTCAGTACAGTTTAGACACCTGGAGGAGAATGGAGACAGCAATTTGAACTGGCAGACAACATAGCTCCCCTGCTTCCTCAGCACAGAACGAGCAAACCAGAACTACAGCTTCCTGCTACTCCCTGAGGAGGGAACGAGTTGGTAGAGGCCCCCAAAGGCTCTGGACAAGTTGATTGGTGACAGTGTTCTACTGTCCAAGGCCAGTCCATGAAGATTGGGAGAGGTACCTGTTTTGTCTAATGCACAGACAGTAATGCAGAGAGTTGAGAAAAATGAAGAATCAGGCAGAGATGTTTCAAACAAAGCAAGATAAATCTCCAGAAACCCTAATGAAACAGAGGTATATAATTTACCTGACAGAGAATTCAAAATAACTGTCATTAAGATGCTAACTACAGGCAAGAGAACAAAGCATGAGAAATTTCAACAGAGATAGAAAATGTTAAGGGAATTCCCTGGCGGTCCAGTGGTTAGGACTTCGCTCTTCCACTGCAGGGGGCATGGGTTCAAACGCTGGTAAGGAAACTAAGATCCCACAAGCCACACAGCACAGCCAAAAAAAAAAAAAAGTACAAAACAGAAATCATGGAGCTGAAGAACATGAAAACTGAAGTGAAAAATTCACTTGAGGAGTTCATCAATAGACTAGATATCAGACAGGAGAAAGGATCAGTGAACTTTAAGACAAGTCATTGGAAATAATTTAGTCAGAAAAGAAAAAGGAATGAAAAAGAATGAACAAAACTAAAGGGACTTATGGTACACCATCAAACAGATCCATATACACATTGAATCCCAGACAGAGAAGAAAGTACCAGAAAGCTTATTCGATGATGATGATAATGATGACTGAAAAATTCTCAAAACTAGAGTAGAAAATGGACATCCAGATCCAAGAAGTCAAAAGAATACAAAGAAATCCACACCAAGACACATTATAATCAAATTATCAGAAGTCAAAGGCCTTTGAATTTTGAAAGCAGAGAAGGAAGAGACTTGTCACAGGGGAACCCCTACAAGACTATAAGAAATTTTTCAGCAGAAATTTTGCAGGCCAGAAAAAGAGCAGGATAATCTTATTAAAGTGCTAAGAGAAAACAACAACAACAACAAAACGCCAAGTAAGAATAACATACTCTGCAAAACTAGCCTTCAAAAAATAGAGAGATCATGACCTACCCAGATAAACAAAAGCTGAAGGTCACCACTAGACCTGTCTTGTAAGAAATGCTAAAGAGAGTTCTTCAGGTTGAAACAAAATGATGCTAAAAAGTAACACAGTAGCATAGGTATGAAACTCATTGATAAAGATGAATATATAGACAAATACAGAATATTGTATTACTATAATGGTGGTGGGTAAATCACTTTTAATTCTAGTATAAAAGTTAAGAATAAATATTAAACTAACTATAAAGATATTAAAAGATACACAATATAAACAGATGTAAGTTATGACAACAATAAAATGTTGGAGGGTGGGTGGAAGAAGTTTAAGTGTAGAGTTTTTGTATGCAGTTGAATTTATCAGCTTTAAATAGACTGTTTCATAAGATATTTTTTGTAAGCCTTAAGGTAACCACACACACGGACATACACCACACACACACTATAGAAGTTACACAAAATTAAAATGGAAAATAATCAAAGTATATCAATATGAAAAAAAATTAACAAAACAGGAAGACAGCAAGAGAGGAAATAACAGACCAAAGAACTACAAAGCTAATAGAAAAACATCAACAAAATAGCAATATAAATAGTTTCTTTCCAGTAAGTACTTTAAATGTAAATTGATTAAACTCCCCAATCAAAGGACATAAGAGTTGCTGAATGGACTAAAAATATAAAAGACCAAACTGTATGCTGTCTACAAGAAACTCACTTTCGATTTAAAGGTACACGTAGACTGAAAATAAAAGGATGGAAAAAGATACTATGCAAATAGTAACCAAAAGAATGCAGGGGTTGCTTTAGTTAGACAAAACAGACTTTAAGTCAAAAACTGTCATAAGAGGCAAAGAAGGACATTATATTATTATATTATGAAAGGGTCAATCCTCCAGGTAGATATAACAATTATAAATATGCATCCAATATCAGAGTACCTAAACATATAAAACAAATATTGACAGAACGGAAGGGAGAAATAAGACAGTAACACCATAACAGTAAGAGACTTCAATGCCCCACTTTCAATAACGGATAGAACATCCAGACAGAAGATCAATAAAGAAACCAAGCGCTTGAGCAACATTATGGACCAAATGGCACTGACAGACATATGTAGAACATTTCACACAACAGCAGCAAAATACACATTCTTCTCAAGCACACATAGATCTTGCTCCAGGGTAGATTGCATGTTAGGTCACAAAATAAGTCTTAGCGCATTTAATAAGATTAAGATCATACAAAGTATCTTTTCCGACTACAGTGAAATGAAACTAAAACTCAATAGCAGAAGTAAAACTGGAAAATTTACAACTATGTGAAAATTAACACACTGTTGAACAACCATTGGGTCAAAGAAATCAAAAAGGAAATTAGAAAATATGTCTTGACAAAAGAAAACACAACATTCCCCAAATTATGGGTTGCAGCAAAAGCAGTACTAAGAGAGATTTCCATAAGCACCTACATTTGAAAAGAAGAAAGATCTCAGATGAACAGCCTAACTTTACACCTCAAGGAGCTGAAAAAAAGAACAAACTAAGCCCAGAATTAGCAGAAGGAAGGAGATAACAAAGATCAGAGCAGAAATAAACAAAATAGAGAATTAAAAAACAATTTTAAAAATTGATGAAACTAAGTTTTTTGAAAAGCTAAATAAAATTGACAAACTCTTAGCTAGACAATTAAGAAAAAAAGACAAAATAAGTAAAAGCAGAAATGAAAGAAGAGACATTACAACTGATGCCACAGAAATAAAAAGGGTCATAAGAGACTACTATAAGTAGTTATATACCAACAAGCTGAATAACTGAGAAGAAATCGATAAATTCCCATAAACATACAACCTACCAAGACTGAATCATGAAGAAACAGAAAGTATGAACAGACCTTTAACTAGTATGGAGATTGAATCAATAATCAAAAAGCTCCCAGTAAAGAAACGTCCAGACCCAGATGGCTTCACTGGAGAATTCTACCAAATATTTAAAGAGTTAATATCAGTTATTCTCAAACATTTCCAAAAAAATTGAAGAGGAGAGAAGACTTCCTAACTAGTTCAATGAGGCCAGCATCACCTTGATACTAAAGCCAAAGATACCACCTGAAAAGAAAACTACAGGCCAGTATTCCTGATGAATATAGATGCAAAAGTCCTCAACAAAATACTATCAAACTGAATCCAACAGCACATTAAAAGTGTTATACACCATGACCAAGTGGGAATTACCTCTGAGATATATGGATGGTTCAAGAAAATCAATTAATGTAATATACCACATTAACAGAACAAAAGATAAGTCACATCTTTACAATAGATGCAGAAAAGGCATTTGACAAAATTTAACACCCTTTCATGATAAAAACTCAACAAAGAATAGAAAAAAAATACTTCAATGTAACAAAAAAAAGCTACAACTAACATCATTTTTTTTAATGTCTTGAGATATTTTCTGATTTCCCTTCTGCTTTCTTCCTTGACCCAATGGTTCTTCAAGAATGTGTTGTTTAATTTTCTAGTTTTACTTCTGCTCTTAGAAAATATAAAGAATATAAAAAATATGCAAGGAAATAACAAAAAATGCCAGTCATTGAGTATAATTTCTTTTTATTTCATGGAACACTTTTAGAAATTGACAACATACTAGAGCATGAAAGCAACACTTAACAAATTAGAGGCAGTGAGACACAGTGACTGAGAGTACATCTCAACCACTTACTGGCTCTGCCTATGTCCCATTTCCAAAAATGGATAATAATAATACATACTCCATAGGGTTATTGTGAGGACTAACTGATACAAAAATCAGAAAAAAATAATTATAAAAATAATTTCAGGGAACTATATTCAATATCCTGTCATAAACCATAATGGAAAAGAATATGAAAAAGAATATATGTATAACTGAATCACTTTGCTATACAGCAGAAATTAACACAACATTGTAAATCAACTACAATAATTTTTTTAAAAAAATAATTGCAAATATCTCTCATGAACATAGATTCAAAAATCCTTGACAAATCAAATCCAAATATATAGATAAAGGATAACATATCATGACAAAATATGTTTTATCCCAAGAATACAACATTGGTTTAACATTCAAAGATCAATGTAATAAACCATATTTGCAGTGTAGGGGAGAAAATCATACCATCTCAATAGATACAGGAAAAGAATTTGACAAAATTCAACAACCATTCATGATTTTTTTAAAAAATCAACTTTTAGCAAACTAAGAACAGAAATTCCTCAATCTACTAAAGAGCATCTACAAAAATACCTGTAGCCAACATAATAATGATGAAAGACTGAAAGATTACTCCCTATGCAAGAGGCAGGTACTTCACTTCTTGTCCTAGCCATTGTGCTGGAGGTTCAGCCATTGCAACAAGGTAAGGAAAAAAAGACAAACATTAGAAAGAAAGAAGTAAAATTGTCTTTATTTGTAGGTGACATGATTGAGGAAAAAATTTTAATGAACCTACAAAAATCAACTAGAGCTAATAAGTGAATTTAAGAAGTTTGCAGGATAAAACTATTTCATATACTAGCAGAAAACAATTGAAAAAAGAAATATAAAAACAATTCCATCTACGATAGTGCCCCACCCCAAATTAAAATATTTATGAATAAATAATATATGTGCAAGATCTTTACAATGAAAACTACAAAACTACTGAGAGAAATTAAAGAAGGCCTAAGTAAATGGCAAAAAATACCCTGGAAGAACCATTATTTTTAAGATATCACTTCTCCCCTAAATTGATATATATATTCAATGCAATCCCAATTAAAATATTAGCAGGATTTTTTGGTAGCAGTTGCCAAGATTATTTTTAAATGTATGTAGAAATACAGAGCATTTAGAATAGCGGAAACAATTTTGAAAAAGAAAACCAAAGTTGGATGATCACACTACCTGATTTCAAGACTTCCTGTAAAGCTATAGTAATTGAGACATTGTAATACTAGGGAAAAGATAGACATATAGATCAATGGAGAAGAAATGAGAATGCAGAATTAGACCCACACATATATAGTCAATAGACTTTTTACAAAGGTGCTCAGGTAATTGAGTGAGGAAACAAACATTTTTTTCAATAAATGGTTCTGAAATAATTGGGTATCCATATGGGGAACAATGAATACTGATTCTTACGTCACACCATACTTAGAAATCTACTTGCTATGGATCATAGACCTAAATGTAAAAGCTAAAACTCGTAGAAGAAAATCTTCATTACTTTGTAGGAGCCAAACATTTCTTAGGAAACAAAAAGCATGAACCCAAATTGACAAGACTTTATCAAAATAAAAGCTTGTTTTTTGCAAAACGGATAATGATTTGCAGCACATGTATCTGGCAAAGTACTTGTATCCAGAATAAATGAAGAACTCTTACAACTCAACAGTAAGAAAATCCAATAAATATGGGCAAAATATTTTAACAGACACTTCACAAAAGAAGATGTATGCGTGGCCAAGAAGCACATGAAAAGATGCTCATGATCGTTAGTCATCAGGAAAATGAAAATTACAACAATGAGATACCATTAAATATTGACTAGAAAGACTAAAATTAAGATGATTATACCAACTATTGCCAAAGATGTGTATTAATAAGAAAATATACCCTGATGATAGGAATATAGTTTTACAACCACTTTGGAAAGCAGTTGGACAGTTTTTGAAAAGTGAAACGCCATAAAACAGCTGTTGAAGTCCTAGAGGCCCAAGAGAAACAAAAGCATATGCCCATACAAAAACTTGAATGTGAATGTTCGTAGTAGCTTTATTCACAATGGCCCAAAACTGAAATTAACCCAAATATCCATAAAAAGCAAAGGGATAAACAAAATATGGTATATCCATACAAAGGAGTATACTTTGCAGTAAGAAAGGAACGTGCTAGTGATAAAAACAACAACATGGATGTATCTAAAAAATCAGTATGTAGAATGAAAGAAGCCAGACAAAAATGAGCTCACACTATGGCATTACATTTATAGTAAATTTTAGAAACTGCAGACTAACCTATAGTCACAAAAAGTGGATTACCTATTGCTTGGGGCCTGGGGCAGGATGAAATTTAGTGCGTGTGGAAAGATTCTGTATTTGATTGCAATGGTGGTTTCACAGGTTGCAAAAGTATGACAAGACTCATCAAATTGTGCACCCACATACATATATTATACCTCAATGAAATTGATTCCCCCTGCAAAAACAAAAACAGTGCAGAGGTTTGAAATATAATCTGAGAATAAGACCTAAAGTGAGGAAGAATGTAAAAAGTGTAGCCCCGTCACTTAGCAGCTCTGTGTAACTTCATAAAGTTATGTGGGTAAATGACATAACCTCTCTATGCCTATTTCCTCATTTATAAAAATGAGAATAATAATAGTACTTACCTCATAGAATCATTGTGAGGAGTAAAGTATATAATTCATATAAAATCTTTAGAGTGGTACCTGCCAAATGGTGATGATTGTTAGCTATTAATATTAAATTTCAAAAAATTAGGATTTCTTAGACTATGTTCTCTCACCCCCAAATAACTCTTTGAATTCAGTAACAGAAATAAAGTGTGAAAGTTTATTTAGAAAAATTTTAAACACTTATGAACACATGGGTAAAGGATGTAATCACAATGAAATTTAGAAAATACTTAGAATATGATAATAAAAATACTATATATCAGAACTTTATATGAAGCAGCTAAACTGGCACACAGAAGTAAATCTGGAACTTCAAATGTTTACATTAGAAAAGAAGAGCCTGAAATTTAGCAAGTTAAGTAAGCATCCAATTTTATGTTAAAAAAAAAAGATAAACCCAAAGGAAATAAGCAGAAGGAAATTAATGTAGAGATTAATAAAATAGAAAACATAATAATGAAGAGGCTTAACAAAACCAAGAGCTACCTCATACTTTTTTTTCATGGTCAAATTTCTTCAGGGGTGACCATATACGTACTCACCATCTTCTCACTTCCCCAGCCACTCTAATCTGCTTTGCCCCATCACTCTACCAAAAGAGCTGTTGCCTAAGGCTCACAGTGACCTTCCTATCAACAAGTTCATTAGGCACTTTTCAGTCCTCACCCAGGTTCATCTCTCAGCAGCAATTGACTCCATAATTTTCTCTATAACACTTCCACTGGCTAGCACACTGTCCTGGATTTTTTTTTTTTTTAAAACTACCTTGCTTGCTTCTCTTCACGCTCATCTGCCTCTGCCTTGCCCTCAGAGGTTGAAGATTCTCAAGACCTAAGCCTAGGTCCCTTGCTCTTGCCAAGTGATTACATCCACATTCTTGGTATCATACCACTTAAAAGCAGATGACTCACGTACACATATCTATGATCCTAACACAGACTCTGAGCTCTCGCTTTCTATATTGTACACCTATTTGACATCTCTTCAAGGATATCTGAAGCCCTCAGATTCAGCACATCCATATCCAGCATATTCAACTGAGCTCAGGATCTTTCCTCCTCTCTCCCCACGCTACCCCTATTTTCCCCAAAACCTCACCTTCCTCTTTTCTTCCCCATTTCAGTGACTGGCACTGCTATCCATGTATTTACGTAGTTCAGAAACCTATGAGTCATTGCTGCTGCGTTCTCTCTCATACCTCACTTTCACCCCATTACCAAATCCTGTCTGTTACCTCCTAACATCTCTTAAGTCCATTCACTTCTTCCCATCCACAATGCCTGGTGCATACTACCATCTATCTATTGCCTAGTCTATGGCAGTTAGCGTCCTAATTGCTGTGTCTATATCCTCTGGGTCTTACTCAAAAAGAGCTTCCTTTAAAACAGGGGTCCCAAACTCAAAGGCCTAGAGGGCCCTGGATATTACCCTCTGAGAGATAATAGGGAATGGTAGTGACTATGGTGTATTAGAGAGCATATATCTAAAGAGGGCACTACATTAATTCAGTTTCAGCTGTGAGATGACATTGACAAATCATCTGATTTTTCAAGAGAAAGAAATTTGGATTTTTTAATAGGAAATCTACTTTTTAAATAATGGAATTGAAGTATTGTTTAAAAAAAATACCATAGGCTAACACTGGTTAAGCCAAACAAAACATTTTGTGAATCAGATCCAACCCATAGGCTACTAATCTGTATTTCCTTCTCCTCCCCCTTTTGTTTTTTCTGTATTATCTTCCTTAGAGGAATAAAACAAATCAACGCCATATTTTCTTTATAATGTCCGTATAACAAAGCTAAATTACATTTAATACCCATTAAAATGAACTCTGAGTAATTTACACCTTAATTTATGGGAAGTTTATGTTGTTCTAAGTTTGACCAAATATAAAGAAAGTACTATACATCCCCTTGTGATATACCATCAATGTCTGCCTCGCTCTACTATACTATATACATTGCTTTAGGTCAGCCATTATTGTACATTTGTTTTGAAGGAAATTTTGCATGCTCTTCAGCACCTAATATGTGTGATCAATACTTAATGACTTGGATGGTTGAGCAAATTCATGGTAAAGTAAAGGAGTTTAAAAGAAATGTTTCCTCCACACAAATAAAATCAGAATCTCTAACTTAGCGAAGTAGAACTTTGCATCTAACTTGTTTTAACTAAAGACAAACTTCTATAAATTAAGTGTCCTTGTTATCTTTTTATTTTAACTTTGTTGAGGGGTCTGTTTAAGTAGTTTAATTTCATCAATAGTCCTGAACTAGAATTCTGAGAATATGAGTTCTGGTCCAAATCCTATTCTACTTGGCTAATTGATATTTGTCAAATCACTACTTTTCTGGGCCAGTTGTTTAATTTGTAAAGTGGTTAGTCTCAGTGATATCTAAGACACCTGTAGTTCTCATAGTCTGACACTGATAAAGCTTCTAGAATTTGAGGGTTTCTTTAAAAAATCTCTTCTTACTTTATGACCTAGTTCTGAAATCTAATACAGTGTCTGTGAATGCTACCTCTGAGATATGAATGCCAATTTTTAAATTACACATATCATGTAAAAACCAAAGTTTAGTTTGTTTAGGACATAAATATTTAAATATTTAGAATCATCTGCTTTCTGAAATAAGGTGTAGCTGTATATTTCAAATATGTTCTAACTTTTAACAAAAATTCAATTACAGCTGCCATTTTTCATTAGCATGTTGATCACATGCTACAATTTTTTTCAGCTTTAATATCTCAGTATAAAAATGCTTAAGTAATATTTTCTTCAACTTTTGTGCTCTTTCCTCAGCTATTGTGTAGGACTTTGTCCAGTTGCTGATGAAGCCACCTAGGCTGGTTTGAGGTGATACTGTGTACTCTAGGGAACTTTTCTGTCATACCGTGGAATTAGCAGGTTTTAAGCTAATGTGAATGATCATCATCACTGATTATGTTCAAACTGTTATTGTTCTTAAGAAATCTAGATGGAAAGAAAGCAAGCAGTGTTCCTTCTGCCTTTTTCTCCCTTGGGATATTCTATTACTTCTTCTGATACATTCTGCCCTTTTTTTCCCCACCATTATCTGTCAGAACGATATTCTCCAATGACTCTGGCTCTCTGTCTTTATCTTTACAAAAAGCAATTCTGTTATCTTCCTAGTTTGAAAAGCATGAAAGGTTTTATGAAAATCAGTAATATACAATGGGGGATTTTGTGTTGGAAAAACTTTTTAAAGGATAGCACAGTTTCAGCCCAAATACAATTTAGATTAATTTCCTAACAATTCTAAATCCATAATGTATGAGACTCTTAGTTCAGAAATAAATCCTTTATATTCCTTAATATATGTTAAATTTTCTTCAGAGCTGTGCATAGTAAACTAATGAGCAATCCATAGTAATGTGTTATATTTCAGGGTGATTTTCAATAATGAAGACTCACAAATTTTCCTCCTTATAAAATTAATACTTCATTCCTGAAAAAATAGTTATTTATGCTTTTTAAAAAATGTACTTCTAAGGGCTTCCCTGGTGGAGCAGTGGTTGACAGTCTGCCTGCTGATGCAGGGGACACGGGTTTGTGCCCCGGTCGGGGAGGATCCCACGTGCCGCGGAGCGGCTAGGCCTGTGAGCCATGGCCACTGAGCCTGCACTTCCAGAGCCTGTGCTCCGCAACGGGAGAGGCCACAACAGTGAGGGGCCCACATACCGCAAAAAAAGAAAAAAAAAAAAAAAATATATATATACACTTCTAGTTAAGTAAAGGGTATGGTAAAAGTACTTGATAGTCTGAAAAATAACACAAAATGAAGGTGTTAAACTGCTTCTAGATCATTATATTTTACTAAACTGATCATTTGGTTTCTGAATATATTTTTCTTGGGCATGTTAATTCTTCAGATCTTGAGCAGCTAACAAATAGTTGCAGTGACATATATATGACACTACTATTAATAAAGCAGTATTTGTCACCCTAAAAATGAAGGAATTAACTTGAACTATGTACCATCAAAGATCTAAATGTACAAATGTATCAAAGAAAACCAGGATCCCTATAAGCCTTGAATTAGGAGTCAGGACACCTGGGTTTTAATCCTTTCAATTTCCTGTGTATTCCTAGACAATCCACTTAATCTCTAAAGTGCAGCTTTATTTATAAAATTAAGTTATTGAATTAAATCTCTAAGGTTTCTCTTAGTCCAGGAGAAGCTGGGACAAGTTTCCAGTTGTCCTATCCCAGCAGAGTGTTACGGACAGTGCTTATTCTCCTAGCAACAATATGTGACAACACCTATGAAGTATTGCCAACCAGGAGAGCTTACCTAAGACATGCTGTCCAGGTTTTTTATTGGGGATCAGCCAGATAGGCATGGAGCATCTCCCTGGCAGACTTTAATTACTCAGTCTCCAACCTCTTCAAAGGTCAAAATGATACCAAATGGCCTGGGTCACATTAATCACATGTTAGCATAAATTATTATGGTGGTCACATGGCCACCATAAATCACATTGTTAGCATAAATTATTTGGTATGGCCCAAGGCCCCAGGTAAACAAAGATATTCTTATCAGGCAAGATATTCCAAGGATTCAGAAATATCTTCCAAGAGCTAGGCAAGAGCCAGATCTTTCTGTGGAATGTGCAGGGTTTAGACAACTCAGGCCTGCTGAATTAATCCTTTGCTGCATACTTTTCAGTGAAGTAATCCTCTAGAGCCTTCTTGAGGAAGGGTGCTTGGTGAGCAATTTCTGGAGGCTTTTCATGTCAAATATTTTTTGCTCTACTGTCATATTTAATTGATAGTTTATAGAATTCTAGGTTGGAGATAATTTTCCCTGAGGATTTTTAAGGTGTTGCTCCACTTCCGGTGTTGTTATTGAAGCTTGAAAGCCATTCTGATTCTTGATCATTTCTATGTGAATTGTTTTTTTCTTTACTGAAAACTATTAGATTTTTCTTTGACCCTAGTGTTCTGAAATGATGTCTCTTCACATGGATCTGTTTTCTATCCATTTTGCTGGGCATTGAACATGCCCTTTTAATTTAGTCACATGTATCCTTTAGTTTGGGGAAACATTCTTGAATTTTTCATTGATTTTCTCCCCTCCTTTGTTTCTGTTCTCTCCTTCTGGAACTCCTAACATTTGGATGTTGGACATCCAAACAGATCTTTTTCTTACCTCTTCTCTCCTATTTTTCATCTGTCTTTTGTCTCTACTTTTTTTAGGGAGATTCTCCCAACTTCTAGCCCCTCTCTTGACATTTTAATTTCTACTAGCTTGTTTAATTTCTATAAGCTCTTTTTTTTCCTCTGAATTTTTTTTTATTAACAGCATCTTGTTTTTGTTTCATGAACGCAATATTTTATCTCTCTGATTCTATTAATAATAACATTGTTTAGTTTTTTCTTTATAATTTTCTTTTTTCTATTAGTCTGTTGTGATCTCTATCTTTCATTGAAAACTTTTGAGCTATCTGGTTATCCTTGGCTGTCTGTTCATAATTAAGAGTGGAAGCTCTAAGCATGTGGGTGAGGCATGTACACACTAGGTGATCTGGCTGGACGATTTGTTAGGGAACCTATGATGATGGTATACTTAGGTCTTTCCTCTTGGGCCACTCAGATTTCTCTGGGGGAAAAGTATTCTAATCCTTCAGAGAATAAAGGTATAGTTTACAACACTTTGAGAACCTAGTCAGGGAAGAGGGTTTGGGCATGGGGGAATCCCTTTACTTGGTGTTCATTACTAAGCTCCCTGTTTTTTTGGAATGGTGCCAAACTATCAACTGTGCCTGCCATCTAACTCTTACTCCAGGCCAGAATAGCCTCTTCAGAGAATAAACACCCAGATATCTGGCAGAATGAATAAGTGGCATTTCAGGGCATGGGCTAGGGAAAGAGATTTAGGGATCTAACTGCTCTTAAACAGCTTTTATCTACCCCTGTTTTAGCCACTTCCACCTCTCAGTTCCAGTGGTACTTGGTTCTCTTGGTTCCTGAACCTTTTGAAGGTTCTGAAATATTTATCAGCTTGGTTCTCAGTCCTCCTCACTACTGGCTTGGGATTCATCACATTTTGTTGATGATCCCTAAGACCACACTCAGCCTCAGTGACTTGCTAGAAGGACTTAGAGTTGTTATACTCATGGTTACAGTTTGTTACAGTTCACGGATAGGGTAAAATCAGCAAAGGGAAACGACACATGGAGTAAGGTCCAGAGGAAACCAGGAACAAGCTTCCAAGAGTCCTCTCCCAGTAGGGCCACATTTCTTCCATAATGAGTTGTGACAACATGTGAAATGTTACTTACCAAGGAAGCTCATTAGAAATTCAGTGCCAAAGTTTTTTATTGGGGCTTAGTCATGTAAGCACTCTTTGCCCAACACCAAAATTCCAGACTTCCATAAGGAAAGCAGGTGTTGTGTATAAACCATATTGTTTGCACAAAAAGCTTAGGCACAATGAAATACATTTATCATTTAGGGAATGGTGAGAATCTTCCCAAAAATCCAAGTTCCCAAATGCCAGCCAAGTACCAGCCTTACAAGCAGGCTTTTCTAAGGATAGCAGTCTCAGGCATACTATATTAACTCTTTTCTGCACACATATCCATCTGCTTTCTAGCTTCCAACACTTTGTTATTGTATCCTTTCCCATTCTACTCACATTTATGGGTTTATCTCTTTTAAGAAAATCCCTTTGCTATTGTTTTAGTGGAGTTTCAGGTGAGAACAATTAGACATTTATCTTCAGTATTAACATGGAATTTTATTAAATTGTAAATCAAAACACCCCACTTTAATTGTATAAAATCATTTTTAAGCAACTTGAGAGAAAACAGACTAAGCAAAGAAAAGAAACTTTAAATTTAAAAAAAGATGTTAGTATCCTAAGAGAGTGACAGAAAGAGATTGTATCCTCTGTATCCTAGAAAGAAGAGGCTGCTGTAAAGAAAAAATATTTAGAAGATTTTTAAAAAGGAGTTTTTAAAAAATGAAATATAGGATAGGCATTGAAAGAGAACATCTGAGAAAAGTCTGGCTACTCACCTTATAGCTAAGGCATATAAAAGCTTCTTTTTTTTTTTTTTTTTTTTTTTTTGCAGTATGCGGGCCTCTCACTGCTGTGGCCTCTCCCGTTGCGGAGCAACAGACTCCGGACGCGCAGGCTCAGCGGCCATGGCTCACGGGCACAGCTGCTCCACAGCATGTGGGATCTTCCCAGACCGGGGCACGAACCCGTGTCCCCTGCATCGGCAGGTGGACTCTCAACCACTGCGCCACCAGGGAAGCCCAAAAGCTTCATTTTTTTTTAATATGCAGCACTAGCAAGGGCAAGCTTGGGAATGGTGCACTACTCTCCATAGGAACTTAAATTGAGATGGAATCTAAGGAAACTGCTTCTGTGAAAGAAATCTACATAGTTGGAAATATATGCCTATCTATTCAGAATGGGGAAGAGACTTTGTTCACCCCAATTTATTTTTGCATCAATTCCAATGTTTATATAGATATGTTCTCCAATAAAGTTTCTATTTCAAATCAACAAACACGGGAAAATTGACTTGACAAAACGAAATTGTAGGGGCTTCCCTGGTGGCACAGTGGTTGGGAGTCTGCCTGCCAATGCAGGGGTTGCGGGTTCATGCCCCAGTCGGGGGGGATCCCACATGCTGTGGAGCAGCTGGGCCCGTGACCCATGGCCACTGAGCCTGCACGTCCGGAGCCTGTGCTCTGCAATGGGAGAGGCCACAATAGTGAGAGGCCCACGTACCACAAAAAAAAAAAATTAAAAAAAAGAAATTGTATAGAAAAGCACCCATTCTATAGGTATTTCAGTATCTACTATCTCCAAGCAGCATGGTTCTGAATGCCATGAGAGACAGTAAATGATATATAGCTCCATGGTGACTCTTCCTCAAATCTTGGGATACCTGTATTAACTAAACTTATATTAGATAACATTCACAAATAAAATATATTTATCATACTCTCATCTTTCTTCCCTCTACTTGAAGAACTAAATAGGGAGACAAAAATGAGAGTTTGAATTACAAAATAACAAAATCATTTCAGATCATTCATAAATAGGTTAAATATTTTAAAATGTTTGCTAGTGATGAGTGTTTTAAATCTTCATTAATTCAAAAATTATAAACTGATATTTTCTAAATTAGGGACTACTAGTTTGTAGGTAGGGAAAAAAGTAGGTTATATGATGAAAAACATTTGATATCCATCAACCCATATAATTGTTCATAATTTTAGAATAAATAATAATATCCTTCTAAAATAGCCCATTTAAATTCTAAAATTTGTGTGGAAATGCAAAAGACCCCAAATAGCCAAAGTAATCTTGAGAAAGAAGAACAGAGCTGGAGATATGCTCCTGACTTCAGACTATACTACAAAGTTAAGTCATCAAAACAGTCTATCCTGGCACAAAAACAGACTTATAGATGAATGGAACAGAATAAAGAGCCCAGAAGTAAACCCATGCACTTATGGTCAATTAATCTAGGACAAAAGAGGCGAGAATATACAATGGGGAAAAGACAAGTCTCTTCAATAAGTGGTGTGGGAAAAATGAACAGCTACATGTAAAAGAATGAAATTAGAACATATTCTCACACCATATACACAAATAAACTCAAAATGGATTAAAGACCAGAAGCCATAAAACTCCTAGAAGAAAACGTAGGCAGAACACTCTTTAACCTGAATCATAGCAATATTTTTTGGATCTAAGGCAAAGAAAGCAAACACAAAAATAAACAAATGGGACCCAATCAAACATAAAACCTTTTGTATAGCAAAGGAAACCATCAACAAAACAAAGACAACCTACTGAATGGGAGAAAATATTTGCAGATATGACCAATAAGGGATTAATATCCAAAACATAGAAACAGCTCATTCAACTCAACATCAATAAAAACAAACAATCTGATTAAAATATGGGCAGAAGACCTAATCAGATTTTTCCATAGAAAACATATAGATGGCCAACAGACACTAATCATCAGAGAAATGCAAATCAAAACCACATTGAAATATCACCTCACACCTGTCAGAATGGCTATCATCAAAAAGACCACAAATGTTGGTGAAGATGTGGAGAAAAGGGAACCCTCATACACTGTTTGTGGGAGTGTAAATTGGTGCAGCCACTATGGAAAACAGTATGGAGTTTCCTCAAAAACTAAAGATAAAGCTACCATATGATCAAGCAATTCCACTCTTGGGTTTATATCTGAAAAAAGTGAAAACACTAATTCAAAAAGATACATGCACCCCAATGTTCATAGCAGCATCATTTACAATAGCCAAAATATGGAAACAACCTAAGTGTCCATCAACAGATAAATGGATAAAGAAGATGTGGTATACACATACAGTGGAGTACTACTCAGCCATAAAAATAGGATGAAATTTTACCATTTGCAACAACATGGATGTATTGGAGGGTATTATGCTCAGTAAAATAAGTCAGACAGAGAAAGACAAATACCATATGTTATCGTTTGTATGTGGAATCTAAAAAATAAACGAATGAATATAACAAAACAGAAACAGACTCACGGATATAGAGAACAAACTAGTGGTTACCAGGGAGAGAGGGAAGAGGGGGTATTAAGATAGGGGTATTAAGAAGTACAGACTACTATGTACACAGTACATAAATTGCAAGGATATATTATACAACACAGGGAATATGGTCAATATTTTATAATAACTTTAAATGGAGTATAATTTGTGAAAAATTTTTGAATCACTATGTTGTACACCTGAAACTAATATAATCAAATATACTTTAATTTTTTTTAAGTGTTTAATTAAAAAGTAAAATAAAATGACCCATTTATTCAGTTTTCCTGATACTAAGAAAGACCTGGAAATATATGGCCCCTCTGACATAAATTGGCATCAGCAAATCATTTACATGTATGCTATTTACCATTCTAAACTTCTGGAAATCTACATAAAGTACATGTTTACTGTGCTTCATGAACTATCATTCACTGTCTTAACATCTTAACAAATGATAATTGCTTGACATTTTTTATATGAATTTTGTTTACCTAGCATCATGTCCTGTTAGCTATATTCTACAAAATACTTGGAATCTACTAATATCAGGTCATCGTTTTTAATCTTATTATAATCTCAATGTGATTGAAGCACCTGGTTGTGTTTATATGATGCATTGTAACATTCTGCAAATCTGGGACCACTGCTGACCTTTAATTCTTTCTTTGTTCAGCTCAACTCCCTCTCACACTCATTATTTATCCCATCCCATGACCTTTTAGATTACACTTTCTACCCTGTCCCCATTCTCTTCTTCATTTGAACCTTTTAAATGCCTTCACTGAACTCTAGCTTTTTCCAGACAACCCTTCGTAAACACCCCATCTCAATTTGTGGGAAGAACAGTCAGCCTGTTTTATGTTTCCCAGTACACCTTCTGATGTTATACCATCATCATCTGTCTTAAACCCATGCCATCTGATTAGGTCATCACTGGCTATAATAATAACTTCCACTTTCCTGGGTGAATCATCACTTTCTTTCTTCTGGCCCTGTCTCTTGAACATCTATAGATGTCCTTCAA
The DNA here is from genome assembly GCF_039906515.1 of Pseudorca crassidens. Classification (NCBI taxonomy): domain Eukaryota; kingdom Metazoa; phylum Chordata; class Mammalia; order Artiodactyla; family Delphinidae; genus Pseudorca; species Pseudorca crassidens. The sequence goes on along the minus strand of NC_090296.1, from coordinate 48,472,035 downwards.
AGCCCATATTGATAGTGCATCCAATGTCTCTCAATTCAGTGGCTTCTCAGAGCTCTAAAACCCTCCATTTCTATTTGAGCTACTCAACAGCATGACCACACCTTGGATCAACTCTTGAAAATGAAGCAATTCTTTCCAACCAGTTTCTTCTCTTTCCCCTTATACATACGGAATTCATCCCTTTATATGTTTTTTACCCTCATCCTAACCTTTACTCACTTTACCCCTTTTGTTTCCCCACTCCGTTAGCTTCTTTTTGATGTCATTTGCATTTAGAACCTATGGTCAGTCTAGTATTCCTCATCCCTTGACTTTGCTGTGCCAATGTGGTTCACTCACCCACTTTTTCTTTCTCTACAATAGTTCCACGTGTCTAAATAGTTCTAAATTTTTGCTTGAAAAATGCAATGTAGTTATTTGAACTTTTTATAATGGTATCTTTTTTTCTGTTAGAGTGTTTCAATTTTCAACTTAGGAACCCTTATTGACCACATATACTGTCAACTGCCTGACTTTAACTGGACCTCTCTGCTTCTCAATATAATCTTTTATAGCCCTTCTATTCATGTGTTCCAAATGTTTTCCATATTCCAAGGGCTTAAATCTAACATCCCTTCTCAGGATATGACCTTGCCTCCTACTTTACTAGAAAAGAATAGAATCCATCTGCCAAATTCTCTCATCCATCTTCTCTACATCAAAATGTTTTGTCTATGCTACATCCCCACTTCTTATTCTAGCAAAGAGAGGTTTGTAGATTATTTTAAATTTTCTGTGCAGACCTCCAAATTTTTCTTCTACTGTCTTTTCTACCCTCTTGACTCAATAGTATGTGTTTTACTTTTCAGGGCTGACCTGCCTCACCTAGAGCCTTCTTTAGCAATTGAACTCTCCTTTCCTCACTCCCACTCTCCTCCATTTACCATTTCACCCCCTCTAGTTCATTTTTGATCAGCAGATTATTAAATCAGAAACTGTGAAAATCTGAGATTTTACCCTACTTGAAAGCTGACAGGTTAGCCTGCCACAGTTTTATAATACATACACCAACAGAAAACAGAAGACCCATGGGTCAGAGAAAAATACCATTTATTACTCATGGCAAAAAAACAAAAAGCAACCAAAGCAATATTTTGAATCAAGCGCCCAAGCCCAATTCCTGTAAGGCAACACAATGAGAGCCAGATGTTACCTGTGTATGCAGCAAGGTGTGTTACAGGAGAGAAACCCCAAAATGAGGAAGACAGACAGACCTTATCTTTACTCTGGAATGTAAGCAAATCTTCACCAAGGAGAGAGAGGAAGACTTTACTCCCCTGGAATATCTCCAGGGAGGGAAATGTTCTCTATATTATACCAATCAGGAGACAGATCTTCCCTCTGACCCTAAGGTAGACACTATCTCTAATTTTCAAGGATGTTTGCTGTGCAAACCCCTTGCATAGTAGAAAACCTGGCATGCAGAAACCTGCAATATTCCAATACATGATTTCCAATACAAATTTTCCTTTTCTTATCTCCTATCTTCAAATATATCTCATATAATCTGTGCTCACTGCCTTTGTCATCTTACTTCCTTGCATTTTTTCCTGTCATTCCGCTGAAAACTATTCTCTTCAAGATACCTCAATCAAATGGTTGTTTCTTAATTATTCTTGACTTTTTGCAGAATTTAACAATGGCTGAACTTTCTTCCTTTCACCTCTAAAGTACTCCACTGCTGTGACTAGTCTGATTCTTAAGTCTGTGTCCTTTGGTCATCTTTCTTTTCTTCACTTTTTGGGCTTTTTCATTTTGACTAATAAATGTGAACATATCACAGGTTGATTTCTCATTCTACATTTGCTCCCCCAAATATATTCTACTTTGAGTTGCAGCTGTCACCTCTGTAGGTGATTGTGATTTACTTCTTATATTCCAAAACTCATCTGCCATCTCTATTTCTGCCTATATCTAATAAATTTTAAAACTAAGAATCAATTCTATGACCTGGCTTTTTAAAATTGTTGTCAGTGGGACTTTCATTCTATCAGTTCTTTAGATTCAAAACCTGAGAATGAGATTGCATGGACTCACTCAAATGCAACAGTCTTTTAACTGGAATTCTTTATGCCATTCTAATCCATTGTCTACACTGTCACCTAAGAAATCACTTGAGCATAAAATCATATTACAGAGTTTGTGGGAGTTAAGGTCTAATCCTTTGACATTTTTATACAGGGTCTCCGTGATTGGACGACTGCTTCCCCCTTCAGTTTCTGCTTGTGCTGTATTTCCCATACTCACCCACGCCACAACAACATGCCAAAGTACTTGCTTTGACCTAAATTCACTGCTCATTTATTCAAACATTTTCTGAACCTACTGTGAACCAGGTATCATGCTGGGCACTTCGGCTATACATATGAGTAAGTTACGGTCTCTCTTAAGAGGGGAATAAAAATGTAAACAAATGCCATAAAGTATGATTTGTAATGCAGGGATACAGAGTGGTTTCCCTCTTCCTAAGGCACTTAAGGTGACAACATAAAAAATGACAAAGAGTAAGGTATTGAAGGATGAGTTGGAATTTGCTCTATGACCATGAAATCATATTTCAGGTAAAGTAAAAGCGTGTACAGAGGCACGGAGATGTGAAATTAAACCCCTTATTTGAAAGTTGTAAATAATTCAGAATGAGCAGACCATAAGATTGAAGATGGGGATAAAAGGATATAATGATGGGAAGGTGGAACTAGGTGATAAAAGACCTTTTCTGTATCAAAGGAGTATGGGCTTTTTCCTGGAGTAGTATGATCAGATTTACTTTTTTAAAAGAAGGTGTTCCATCATAGTAATAATTTATTCAGGCAAGAATGATTGATAGATGCTAAAACTAGTATATGGAAGTTTGACAAATAAAAGATATTTACTAGTCTCTGAATACCTCTCCACGTGATACTCATTACAGTGGGAAAAACAGTAACTTAACCATGGAGAAACCTGGTAGATACCATCTTAACCAATGATCAAAGTTAACCTCACAGTAATGGGACAAATCAACATCATGAACCTCATGATATAATGCACTGAGAAGAATGCAGCACCATCATTTCTGTGGTATTCCTACCAAAACGCAAATTCTGAATCTAATCATGAGGAAATATCTGATAAACCCAGTGAGAAGCATTCTACAAAATCACTGGTCTGGACTCTTTAAAACTGAATATCATGAAAGACAAAGGGGGAAAATGACAATTAAGGAATTAAGTATACATGAAATCTATGTGTAATGTATCATCTTGGATTTTTCCCTCCCATAAATGGCATTTTGGGGACCAAATGGCAAAATCTGAGTAAGGTCTGCAGATTAGATAATAGTATTTTATCAGTATCAATTTTATGGTTTTTTAAATCATACTGGTTATATAAGAGAATTTCTTTTTTAAGGAAGTATACATTGAAATATTTAGAGGTAAAGGGGCATCACATATGCAACTTACTCTCAAATGATTTTTTAAATCATATATAGAACATGTTCACGTATAGGACATGTTTATAGCAGCATTATTCACAGTATCCAAAAGGTAGAAGCTGCTCAGGTGAACATCAGTGGATGAATGTTTAAACAAAATTTGATATATACATAAAATGGAATATTATTCAGCCTTAAAAGGAAGGAAATTCTGACACATCTACATGTGTGATGTCATGGATGAACCTTGAAGACATTATGCTGAGTGAAGAAAGCCAGTCACAAAAGGACAAATATTGTATAATTTCCCTTATATGAGGTACCTAGAGTAGCCAAATTCATAGAGACAGAAATCAGAATGGTGGTTGCCAGAGGCTGGAGGGGAGAGGAATAAGGAGTTATTGTTAGATGGATACAGAGTTTCAATTTGGGAGGATGAAAAAGTTTTGGAGATGGTTGGTGGTGATGGTTGCACAACAATGTGAATGTACTCAGTGCAGTGAAACTGTACACTTAAAAACTGGTTAAATTGTAGTTTTATATCATATATATTTGAGTACAACTTTTAGGTAAAAATAAAACATGTAGAGAGGCGAGAATAAAGGAAAAATAGCAAAATGAATAGTTATCTTCTAAAGATACAGATGGAGTTAAGAATGGAAGCAGAGAGACCAATTAAAAGGCTATATAGTAGTAAAGACAAACAAAACAGATGTATCTGAGGATGATTTAAGTGGTACAATTTGAGATTAAGAGGGTAGTATTTTAAAATCATCTATCACATCTAGCTTGTTAACCAAAATACAATAGATATGAGTAGACGCACTAGCTGCTATCTCTGCCTGAGCCTTTACCTGTCTAACACTCATTTATCCTTCATAACTTGACTCAAATGTGACTTCTCTAAGGCCTGCCTACCTGACCCTTTACACAGTCTCTCCTCTTTCCCCTTACCTCTCACCATTTCCTGCACTGAATTAGTCTATCCCCCTTCTTAGCTGTTGTGGTAGCATCTTTTGCATTGATGACATAATGTTTCAAAATAGTTGGTTTATCTCTTTCTTTCATATACTGAGCTCCTTGAGGGCAGAACCAGTTACTGTATGTATGAATCCATGGTACCCTTCATAGTGTGTGCTCAGTAACTGTTTGAATGGAATCAGTAAGTTATTGAGTACTTACACTGTTTTCCTTTATAATGTTCTGTACTTGCCTCTTTCTTTCCAGGCCCCCCCACCCCCAGCTCAAAGTTCATACTCTATTTCAGTAGTCTTGTAATTAGTCTTTCTACTTCTAGTCTGAAGTTTCTCTGCAGTTGCCTTACGTTGATGCCAGATTAATGAAATTCTGTGATTTGGAGTGCTTACATAAAAACCCTCCATATCTTCCCATTATCTAAATAATAAAGTCCATATTCACCAGTTAGGAACTGAGACCTTCCACAGTATGTTTTCAGAAGTTACCATGTTTATTTCAAATTCTACTTAACCTACCTGATTAACTTTATTCATCAAATATTTGAGGACCTGCCTTTTGCAAGGCTTTATGAAGAAAGTAAGTTCCCTAAATATGATCTCATCTTTGTGTTCATTTCTTGTTCCCTTCTTTCTTTTTACTATTTTATTTCATCTTAGGGGTAAATAATATTGGGAGAACACTCACCCATATTCATATTTAAGTAAGTCGTTCCATTTTAAGACAAAACATGAGTGATATAATGAAGTTTAGAATAGGTGGCAAGCCATCCTTCCCATTGTCTGGCTTATTTGCAAAACAGAAACAGACTCACAGAATTAGAGAAAGAACTTATGGTTACCAAGGGGAAGGGTAGCAGGGAGTGATAGTTAGGGAGTTTGGGATTGACATGTACACACTGCTATATTTAAAATGGGTAACCAACAAGGACCTACTGTATAGCACAGGGAACTCTGATTGATATTCTGTAATTATCTAAATGGGAAAAGAATTTGAAAAAGAATAGATACATGTAAATGTGTAACTGAATCACTTTGCTGTACACCTGAAACTAACACAACATTGTTAATCAACTATACTCCAATGTAAAAAATAAGTTCAATAAATGTTTAAACTGAATTAATTCTGTTTAAAAATGTAGAAATTTAAGATTATACCATAGAAAGTTATTAATTTATTGTATTAAACCTTTGGAAATCTGCCTATGTTTTCTCTAACGTAGTTCAACTGTTAACCTTTGAGTTTTACTTGCTATTATTATTTGTTGTATCACTTTGAAACACAAAATCAAAACAAATTTAAGAATACTATATTACACGTGGTTTCAAAACTTTCTTTCTGTACTCTCTTTATAGGTTATATGTAAAGTCAGATGTGCAACTGAACTTGACAAACACAAGTAAGTTTCATGAGTAGCAAGATCTATATTTTTTTCACAGTACACTTACCAAGGTAGAAGGGCTTTGTAGTTGAGGATGCCTTAGCAGTTTTATAGAAGATCAAGTAGTTAGATTAGTTCATAGGAAGTGAATTGAGTAATCTGGTCATTCCCCTTCAGCAGTATTGCTGCCAAACACCTTTTTTTGCTGCTCCGTCACTGGCCCACTAAAGATGTCAGATGTTTTAGTACTGTTTCATAGGGTCCACAAATACTCAAGATAGATTATGCTGTTTAGAGTAAGAATATATAGTACAGTTCCATGAAATAAGTAATATTTCAGTGCTGATTCACCTCAGAAATGAGATTGCTAAACCTGGGAATCAGAAGCCTTGGGTTTCAGACCAATTCTCCCACAAACTTGCCAGCTATGCAACTCATCTAACCTCTTGGTACTTTGTTTCCTAAACTACTATAATCCCCTGGATGCATGGATAATTTCAAGGTCCATTTTGCGTTTCAAAGTATATAATTATTATTTTTATTGTTTAATCTGAGAGAATATTAAGATCTAAACTTCTCAAACTAAAATCTTTGTACTTTGCCTGTATACTTAATAAAGATTGCTTGTTACAGATTACACATTACCTTCAATTTTTCCTTGTGTAAATTACTCCCAAAGGCAAACAACATTTTATGATTCCAACTATGGAAAGTGACCAAAATGGAAGATATTAGAATGGCAAATAAATTTCTAGATCATGTTAATTTGGGGTATAAATGTATTTGAACTAGGATTACTTTCATACAGGAAGCTGTTCCAGCTACTTGATACAGACGGCCACACCTTACCTGAAGAGTTTAAAAATTAGAAGTGGTCCAATTTTTTTTAGGGGAAGTGGTTAAGCATTTTACTTTGGGAGTAGTTCTGTATGCATAGTAAATATGCAACTTTATAAGAAGATGAGGTACTGATGAGTGTGTGAAACTCTACGTATATTGTCCCTATGTTCCTCTTTAGTGTTGTTTGAAAGAAATGTTTGCTATAGATAATCAGATGTTCATAAAACTGAACATTGTTTAAAACACATTTCCCTTACCTCTTAAAGTTAATATTAGTGATCAATTTAAATTTATATACTGTATATTACTTTTCCAAGCAAATTATAAAAACCTGATAATTCTTAGAATGGAAAGGTCAATGAAAATGTGCTCAGCAGTTACAAAAATGAAAAATTCAGGATTACTTGAATTAATGTTAAAATAGTCCAATATTATTCTTCCTGGTAGAGACAACTGAATTCAAGTCCACATGAGATTATTTTTAAATTAGTGCTTTAGAATTTCATGCCATTTTTAAATGGCTTAGATACTAATTTCATAATGGCAAAAATATCCCAAGTAACTCTGAGTAGTTATTAAATTTGTATTAAATTAAATTACAAGCAGTTTAAACTGAAGGAATTCTTGTACTTAAAGTAAGTACACACTAATTCAGTATTAAGTTTAATTTCTCATTAGTTTTATAAACATCTAATAAACTCATTTTTTTCTTTCAGAATTCTGTTGCATTTGGGCTTTATATTGGCAAGTCTTCTCTTTTTAGTGGTGAACTTGACTTGTGCAATGCTAGTCCACGGAGATGTCCCAGAAAATCAGTTGAAATGGACTGTGTTTGTTCGAGCATTAATTAACGATAGCCTGTTTATTCTTTGTGCCATCTCTTTAGTTAGTTACATATGCAAAATTACAAAAATGTCATCAGCAAATGTCTACCTCGAATCAAAGGTAAGTATATTTCTTAAATTTATACTTGAAAATCTAACTTCAAATCTTCATCCTATGAACCATATTTTAATGGAAATTTTATAATTCTTTAGAAAGCATTCTGAGTGTCAGGTACATTTTTGAGCATGAAAGAATGATCACAAGAAATTAAAAGGTATTCAAAACTGAGCCCTTACTAAACAATGTTTTTTTTAAAAAAGAAGCTCATCATGAGCATATTGTATTTTCTATAACTTATATCCTCTACCCTGGAGGCTAATTAAATGATAGAAACCAGAATTTATACAGATGTATCACAAATAGTCTAATATACAAAGCCATACTAACAACTGAAGATTTCATCAGTAAGGGTGACAGTATTGCCATTAAACAAATTTACCGCATGATGTCTATTCGTATTTGGGTTAGCAACGTTAAGGTGTCATATTGGTAAAGGGGTGTTTATTTGTATAAAGGTTTAGAAGATGTTACTTCACCCCATAATATGAAGTCCCTATGACATTTGAAACAGCTAGTCGTGTAACTAAATTTATAAATGCCTTGCTTCTCCCTTTCCTTATACTTTGGGTCAGTAAACAAAAACCAGTGTTAACCTATTAACAGAAAACCGTGAATGTTTCTACTGTTGTTGATTGACAATGTGGTTGAGTGATGAATCAGTGTCCCAGTGTATGTATGGCATTGGATGTGGGGCATAGATGTATGGATATTGGCTCATAGCCCATCGCAGGCTGAGTTCCTCATCTATGCTTCCAGAGTGGTGTTGGGCTCGTTGGGCTTATGCATACATACAAGCGTGCTTTAATGTGGCATCATTGCCTATTCACTGAAGATAAACAAGATAGTGTCTTAAACAGAACAGTCTTCTGAAATATTTTTAGACTTCTATATTGTTATTATCCTTAATATAGTCCTACTAAAGTTAATTAAATGCATGGAAATTAACTTGTCCTTTAAGTTTACGTGGAGATGTTACCTTTATTTTTTAAACATATATCAGTAGAAATATAAATATAGAAATAGAAGAGAGAGAGAGACAGATAGACAGACAGACTCACTTTCAACCCATTAATCTCACCCGGAAAATTATTTTATTCAACTTCTAAACTTTTACTTCCTAAAAGTTAAATATTTTAGCTAACTCTGGCTTCAGTTTCAGTGTTAAGAATAATACACTCATTGTTGTTGTGGTGCATAACCTTTTGGTGTAGCAACAGCATCTTTTCCTAGTGTGATAACATCACCATAGAATCCATACCTCTTGTTGTCTAGTCATAAAGCATACACAGATGTGGTTGAATTTAAAGAGCTTCTTTTCTGAATACCTAGCAACTTTCTAAGTTTGGTTTTACTCACTCTGATATAGAAAATTCTCTGAATAGAGTTAAGTTGCCAGTCTCAGGAGGCAAGTTCATCTGATAACTCCCCCAGAATTATTTCAAATACCTTTCCCTCGCTATCATATGAAAGGTATTAAATTTAAAAGGTACATGGATTCAGAATTCTCTAGGAACACTACAGAGAAACATGTTCAAATACACACCTATAAAGGTAAATATAATATGAGATATTCGATTGTTTTTATTATATGTTCTGTAGTTCTTGGTCTTCCTAATTAGGGTATAAACTTCTTTATTCAAATAGTATGTCATCTTGCTTTCACATTCTCTTTGTAAAATCACTAGGCTCATTTTTGTGTTTTGACTTCTATAACAACATATAGTCATGGCCATTTCTTTTATTCCATCAACAAATGTCTGTTGAGCATTTATATCCTCCACTTTCAAACTGACCTTGTTTCTGGCTATCTCTCAGAGAGTTTCCTTAAAGTTCAGACTTCAGTCTGTTTTTCTCTTTATTCTTCCTTCCTTCTTCTACATATTTGGTGATAATGAGATCCTCCATGATTTGTCTCAACCAGTCTTACCTACCTTATTTCTAAATGGCACACAGTATGCTTCCCTGTCTGTATATCCTTAGGCCGTTTCATCTTCCAGGAATGTTTTTCCCTCCCAGTGCTCTATTCCTGTTTGTCCTTATCTTACCCAACTTTAAAGGCATAAGTCTAATGTTACCCCTTTTTATGACCTCAATTTGGTCCCTTCTCCTCCATCTCCAGAATAAAATTTAGAAATAACTCTCTATCTGAATTCTTTTAAATTTAATTTTATTCTTTTAGCAACTAGACCAGTGCTGTGATTTGGTTCTTTTTCAAAGTAGCAACTCTAACTTGCGTTTTAAATATTAGTTATTGTCAATTTGAATAGTTTATTTCTGCTCTTTCATTTTTTAATTTTTGTTCCTTTGTTCCATATCTATGTTCTTATATAGATACTTAATTTATTATTTTGTAAACTAATAAAGGTATTAAGAGCAATATGTTTTCTCAAGTACTGCCTTGGCAACTTTCCATAATATCGCTATATTATAGCAACATTCTTATTTAACAAAAACAAAGAAAATTTTTCCTTTTGGATTCCAGCCATGTCTCAAATACTACATGTTTACACATCAGTGCGAATTACACATTATCTCTACATATAGATAGATACTATCTTTACACTCCCTTTGGTGGAAAGTCTAAAATTCAGATATCTGTCCTCTTCAGGCCCCCTAACCTCCATAAGAAATTATCAGTTTTACCCTCTGCTTGATTGTCCATGCATACGAATGTGGCCTACTAAACAATGTAGAATTTCTGTACTCCAGGTTCTTGTTAGAAAAAATTTACTATCAACTGTTAAATTCAAAGGCTTAGTTGCTGGAAAAATTACCTGAAGTATGTACAGTCTGTCCATTTCCCTGTCTATTCCATATCTTCTCCTCTGCCCAATCCAGTTCGTTATAGAGTTGTATTCTGAGACTGCATTGTACCCTGGATAGAATTGTCTTTCCCAACATATACTGTGACATTATGCTTTGGCCTACGTCAAGAAATATGTATGAAATTCTTGTAAGAAACATTTATCTTAAAGTCTCTACTGTATTATGTTGTTAAGGATATTGTCCATACAATCAGTGTTCCCTAGAAAAGATCTTTTCCTCCAATTCAGTACTAGGTAAAACATTATTGATTAAATTCTTCTTTTCCCTGGCTACTATGTTGTTCAGAAACAAATATGTGACTCACCTTTATATCAATCGTAGATGACCTTATGATACTCATTTTTGTTTCTGAGTCTACCTCTAGTTTCATCTCACTTTCTTACCCCCACCCCCGCACATTCCTATGTTTATTTTTTATTCTGTGTGTATCTCTGTAACTACTTCAAATTCTCTTTTGCAATGAGGGTGATATAAATAAAAAATGGGATTGGATATACTTTGGGATATGTTTATATCTCTTTTTCAGGTATATTGATTTTTTAATTAATATGAAAAGACCTTAGTGAGAGACAGTATATCATAGTGATTAAGAGCTGGAAACCTGGGATCAGAGAGATAATGATCTAAATAAATACCATCTCTCCTGCTCATTGGCTGTATGACATTGCACAAGTAACAGTACATCTAAGCGTCACTCTCCTGATCTGTAAAATGGAAATAATGACAGTATTGATCTCATAGGCTGTTTGAGGGTAAAAGTAGTACCTACCTTATAAAGATGTTATAAGAATTAAATTAAAATGCATATAAAGTATTTAGTATAATACCTCGCACTTGGGAATGCGCTAACTTACAAATGTTAGCCATTATTATCCTAATGTGTACTAAGGGATGGTAATGTAGCTTCAGGAAGTTCTTGAATACCTGAAATTTTTGGCAAATTGTATCTGGAGACAGATCCTATATATGTAATCAAATTCTCAAAAGGAACGGTGTAAAAGAATAAGGATTACCTGAAGAACAGGATCTCTCTTTTAAATAATTTATTGTAATTTTATTTGACTCTATTTATATCCCATCCCACACAGATTTTGTAAGGGTTGAAGTCTCTGATAGATTACATTTCATTGTTTAACTCATTTTTCTTAGAAATTTTTGGAACATGTATTGTTAAAATTATGTAATGGCCTTTTTATTTGATTTTTTTTCTTTTCTTGATATTAGCTTTTAAGTTTTTGTCTGTTGCTTACATTTCAAGTGTGTCTCATTAACTTTAAACAAAATATTTTAGAGTTTTTTTTTATATAAACTCTTTATAGTGTAAACAAATAGTTTATATTTATTGATATGATTGTTGGTTTGGTCCTTTTCTCCCATTAAGGTTTTTTATTGCTGTTTGCTTTGCCTTTATTTGTATGATTTCTGTGGTATATTTGAAATTATTTACTTTTATCAGAATTATAACTTTTAACATTAAAATGCATACAATAAAATTATTTTTATTCTAATATTCCTTTCCATTTTAGAAAAAAATAAGCATATTTATAAAAATATAGGAGACATATCATTTTTAATGGAAAAAATAACCAATTGGCAGAAAAAGGTATAAACCGATGGTAGATGCTTAGTCCCTATAATGGCAAGTTGGAATTATCTACATGAAAGACCACTCAAAGGTGGGGTGGGAATAAAAGTTAAGCTTTCAGCCTTACATCTCTGGTCAAGGACACATACAATTTTATACCTGCATAAGAGTGTAAAAGGAATCATTATCTGACTCAAGGTCAGCTTATCTCCCTGCCCAGTTAGCCATTTACAAATAATGCATTTTCTCTCTCTCTCCCGAATGTCTAACAGTTTTAATTACTATGTAAACCTTTCTGTCCCATGTTCACTCAATCCTTGAGCCATATTAATTAATGTATTAGGATGGAGGCATCATTAGCATCTTGCAGAGACACAGTAACATTCAGCTAAACAACATTTCTGATCTTTCATGCAGACCAGCTGATCCTATAAGACTAAAGAAGGAGTGTATGGTAATTTAGGCCATAATTAAAGAAATAGGCTAAAATGCCATTAATGTCTCACTTCCACCACCCTGAAATATGACTTCACCAGAATTTGGTGAGGATGGTGGTAAAAAAAAAATAGAGGCTGCATCATCCTCTGTAATAGGAATTATTGCCACCTTCCCAATATTCTGTTATAATTTCTCTCCTGAGTCACTGGGATTTTCTTTATCTATCTTAAGCTGTGGTATGTCTTTAATTTACTGCTTTCATTCCTCCAGTTCTTATACCCCAAGCCTTATTTCCTATTCTGTTCTACTCTGCTGCTGAGCCAACCCTCCACACACTTATCCCATTTGAAAAATCCCTGCTTACAACCCTGGGTTTATATCTTTTACCTACTCCTAAGCTCAAGTAGCTTCCCCTTGTACTTCTAGACTCTTTTACTAGACCAGCCAGCATTTTCAGAATTTTTTATTTTTCCATGGTCATAAGGTCCATCCACTAAAAGCCATCTATTCTGTAATGGTAGGGTCATAGGAGCCAGATATCTAATTTCATTGTGTCTTAGCACAGTGAAACTCTTTTTGAGACTGTTTTAGGCCATATAATTATCAAAATACATTTTAAAATTTACTAATTGAGACTACCTTATTTTCTTATTTTTCATTCTAATTTCAAAACGGAAGTAGCGTTTGTGAGATGAATTCAAAAACCATGTGCAGGGTTCTACTTCTGGTATTGGCTGAGTAGCTTCCATTGGACCCAACCTTCTACAGAAAGCAAAGATAAATTCTGGACAAAATATAAAAAGCACTGAAGGCACTGGAGAGCAACCCCTTAGAAGAAGGAACCGACACAGTGAGTTTCCTATTTTTTACAGCTTCTAGCCTGAGGGAAGTCCCATCCATGGGGCAGCCAAAACTTGAAGAGAAACCTTCTATTTTACTTGCTTGAAGAATCATAGGACAAAATTCAAGAAACTATTCCAGATGGAAAGTGAGTGGGAAATCTCGGGAAGAAGATAGCCAGATAGAGGAAGCTCCAAATTCTGATTATGAACTCTGCCAAATTTTTATCCGATACCTGAACTAAGCATGTGCAGGACGTACTCCAAGCAGCAGCACAGTTAAGGATAAAGAAATTGAACTGAGATTTCAGCTGCTATCCATTCATGGGAGATAGTTTGGGATTTGAGTCTAGCCAGGTTAATTATTTGCTAAAAATAAATTTAAAAAAAAATTTAAGGGAAAAAAAGAAAAAAATACTTTTCAGAGGACTATAACAACATCCAGACTCTAAAACATGGCACTCACAATGTCCAAAACACAATCCAAGGTCTCTAGATATATGAAGAAACAGGAAAAATTTAACTCATACTCAAGAACAAAAATCAAAACTCAAAAAGCAATCATTGGTGGCAGTCCCCCACAGATGACCCAGATGTTGGATTTATCAGACAAAGATTTTATAATATGCTCAAGGATGTGAAGGAAAATATACTTGAATGAATGAATAAATAAGAAATCTCAGAGAAATAGAAACTATTTTTAAAAACTACCAGAAATTTTAGAATTAAAAAATACAATATTTAAATAGTCACTAGTTGTGCTTAGCAGCAGATTGGAGATGAAAGAAGAGTCAGTGAACTTAAATCAACAGAAATTATCCAATCTGAAGAACAGAGGATATTGGGGGTAAAGATGATAATAAAATGAACAGAGCCTCAGGGCCAAATTATGTATAATTGGAATTCCCAAAGGAAAAGAGGGAGAAAATGAGATTGGAAAAAAATATTTGAAGAAATATGACCTAAATTTTCCAGTTTTGATGAAAGACATAAATTTATAGTTTCATGAAGCTCAACTAAGCCCAATCAGGATAAATATATAGACAATCTTACCTAAGTTCATTGTACTCAAAGTGCTTAAAACCAAAAAGAAAAAGAAAATTTTGAGAGCAAAGAAAAATGACATATACATAAGGGAACATTGATTCAAATGATCACTCACTTCTCATCAGATATAATGGAGCCAGAAAACTTGGTAACAATGTCTTTGAAATGCTGAAAGAAAAATGCTGTCAACTCTGAAATCTACATCAAGTGAAAATATTCATAAAGAATGATGAAGAAATAAAAAACATCTTCAGGTAAAAGAAAACTAAGAGGGTTCATTATCGACAGACCTATACTACAAGAAATGCTAAGAAAATTCTCAGACTGATGGGAAATAAAATCGGCTTGGATTTTAGCTCTTCAGGAAGGAATGAAGAACACAAGAAATAATAAATATGTGGGTAAATATAATTTCTTAATTTCTTTAAAATAAATGTGACTGTGCAAAGCAAAAATTATAACATGTGAGGCTTACATATGTAGATATAATACATAATTCTCTATATAGTATATATAACAACTATAGCACTGTAGCATCAAGGACAGGGCCTATATGGTTGCAATTCTCACATTTTACATCAGTGGTATGATATTAACTATTGCTTAGACTATGAAAAGTTAAGGATATATATTATAATCCCTAGAGCAGTGATTCTCAAATTTTTTGGTCTCAAGCTCCCATTACACTCCTAAGAATTATTGAGGACCCCAAAGAGCTTTTGTTTATGTAGATTATATCTACCTATATATACATTTTAGAAAAAAAATTGAGAAATTTTAAAAATATTCATTTATTGATTTAAAATGCCAATAATAAATCCATTATATGTTAACACGAATAACATTTTATGCTAAATAATTATATTTTCCAAAACAAAAATAAATAGCGAGAAGATTGACATTGTTATACATTTTGCAAATCTCTTTAATGTCTGACATAATAGAAGACAGCTGGATTTTCATGTCTGCTTCTGCATTCAATCTGTTGTGATATGTTGTTTAGGTTGAAGTATATGAAGAAAATCCATCCTCACAAATATATGTAGTTGGAAAATGGAGGAGAATTTTAATAGCCTTTTCAGATAATTGTGGATATTCTTCTCTAATACTACACCAAAACTCTGAAGTGGAGGTTTCTTAAAGGTTAGTTGCCATGTGGAATCTAAAATGATATTAGTGAACTTTCTGTACTCTCCATTGGTCTATCTTGCACTTTGAATGAGTTTGTAACATCATGCATTGATCATTAGAAAAGAGTGGTCACAGATCTTCAAAATGTTGATACATTTCATTAGACAATAACCTAAATCACATTTGTTAATATCACCAGCAATCTCATTCGAAAAGTATTTAAGTTTTGGGAAGCTGCCAGTCTTACAGTGGATACAAACGCTTACAAGTTTTCAAAAATTCTGATTTTCACTTGAAAGTTCATATTTCATCATTGGCCATAAATACTGTCAGATGTTTTCTTTGACATGACAGGCTCATTTCATTTATTTTTCAAAAAATATATGCCCATTAACCAAGTCTGAATAACCATTGTTTGTCTGCCATAGTTGTCTGTTAAGTAGAAAATGGGATTTCATGAAAAAAGTGGTTAGTTCAGCTCACAAGTCAAGTAATCACATAAGTGCTTCTCCTCTCCTCAAGAATGCTTCAGGATGCGGCAGAATTTCTTTAAGTGTGTGTCTTATTTCATCACACAGAATATTAAATAGACACGTACTCTAGGATCAATATTTAATAAATATTTTCACTGCTTCATCAATGATATTCTTTTTTTCTTTCTTTTCTTTTTTTTTTTTTTTGTCTGCATTGGGTCTTCATTGCTGCGCATGGGCTTTCTCTAGTTGCAGAGAGCAGGGGCTACTCTTTGTTGCAGTGCACAGGCTTCTCATTGCAGTGGCTTCTCTTGCTGCGGTGCACAGGATCTAGGTGCGCAGGCTTCAGTGGTTGCAGCACTCGGGCTCAGTAGTTGTGGCTCACGGGCTCTAGGGTGAGCGGGCTTCAGTAGTTGTGGCTCACAGGCCTAGTTGTTCCACAGCATGTGGGATCTTCCTGGAACAGGGATCAAACCCATGTCCCCTGCATTGGCAGGTGGATTCTTAACCACTGTACCACCAGGGAAGTCCCTTCATCAAGGAGATTCTTAAGTGAAGCTTTCTTTTTTAACTGGGAGTGCATAGTAGTGAAGAATACAATACAGTTTGGTGACACTGCATTGATTTGTGCTAAGACCGAAAGTTTTACCCACCATTGCTTTTGTACCATTAGTGAGATTATCAGTACAATTGGCCCAGGATAAACAATCAGAAGAATTTTCAACACTTTGAATATTTCAGTACTACTTGTGTTTCTTCTCAGGCATTGACATAAAAGAATGCCCTCTTGGATGATTAGTTGCTACTGAATGAATATAAACAAAATGCTGAATGAATTTTGAATATAAAAAAATTATGAATATAATTGATGAATATAAACAAAATTAGTCCTTCTATATCAGATTAATATATTTGTAAGGCAAAAATACAAGTCTATTGACGACATTAAATCACTATGTTTTCAGCTAAATCTTTGAATCAGTGAATTTCTATCTTGGAAAATGACAGTGCCATAATTTCTTTTATGGACTTTTCATCCAGCAGGCATTCAGCAATATTAACTGTACAAGGCTTTACTAGTCTCTCAGCTACTATGAGTGCTTCGCCAGCCAATGCAATATAGTAATTTAGCCTGTAAAATGCCTGAGTGGCTTTTTAATTTCTAGTTTGGAAAGTAATAAAAACAATTTGTGGTGTTTAAAGTGCTCACCACACCTGCATTTAAAATTTCAATTCCTTGTGCTTGAAACTCTGAATGATTGGTCTCAAAATGATGCTGCAGCTTAACTTGGACATAATGTTCTGTCACAGCAGACACAATAAGGTAAATTATTAACGTTTATAAAACCTATTGAAAGTTAGTTTTCATTGCACTTCATTTGATAAAACAAAACAAGAAATCAGTTTCACCCAATTACTTTGATGTAGATTTCTTTCTTCATTGAACCAGAGAATTCTAACACTTTCATCTTTCTCAGCATCTTAGAGGTAAACAAAGAAGCTGTATGTAGAGAAAAATATTTTTTATTGTGACAAAATATACGTAACATAAAGTTTACCATTCTAACCAGTTTTAAATGTACAGTTCAGTGGCATTAAGTACATTCACACTGTTGTGCAACCATCACCACTATCCATCTCCAGAACATCTTCATCCCATACTGAAACTTTGTACGAATGAAACAGTAAGTCCCCAATCCTCAGCCAATAATCCATTCTTAAATATGAAAAAAATTTTCATCTTAGAGTAAAATTATTAATTTCTAAAATAGTTTAATATTAAATTAAAATTTTTTTAAGTGTTTGAAAAAAATTCTTAAATATTATAAAACAAATCTGTAAATTGTACGTATTCTTGTTGTGCTGCCATGTAGATACAAGGAAAATTTTAGGATTTCCAAATAACTACTTGTTTGGTAATAATGAGGTTTTATCAGATATAGCAGGTATAACCAAAGAAAACTAACAAGAACCCAGTAAAGGTACAGAGAACAAGCTGAGTTAATCTCTGAAAATGCATATATTTATACCCTAATTCTATTATATCAGGAACCTAGAAAACACAAGAACACACATGTACACAGAGTGTTGAAACCATCATATATCATAGAGCCACTGGGAAACTCTGCTGTATATACAAAAGAGAATGAGAATATAATAGGCAAATAACATCTTATTACTCTTTTTTTTAATCATTTTGATTTTGATCTTTAAGGTCCCTGGACCACACTTTAAGAACTGTTGGCCTAGAACAACCACTTAAGGCAAAAAGCAAAACAAAACAAAACAAAGAAATAGAAAAGTATAGTTAAAAGTTCAATGGATAAATTAAAATGGAGTTCTAAAAAATATTCAGTTAACCCACAAGAATGCAGAAAATGATGGATAGAGGAACAACAAATAAACAATGTCAACAACAAAGCACAAGAAGGACAAACAGAAAGCAAATAGTAAAATGTAAGACCTAAATCTAAACATATCACTAATTATATTAAATGTTAATGGAGTAAACACTCCTGTTAAAATGTAGAGACTGTCAAAATGAATTTCTAAAAAAACAAGGCCCATCTATACTCTGGCTTCCGGAATGCACTTTAAATAAATATAAAGACAGATAATAAGTTAAAAATAATTAGATGGAAACTAATATACTATTCATTCAGTAAGTATTAGAAGGCACTTTAATATCAGATAAAAGAGACTTCAAAACAAAGGGTATTACCAGATATAAAAAGGTAAGCAAAGGATATTACCAAATATAAAGAGGTACATTTCATCAGAAAGACATAAAAATCATAAATGTGTACATGAAGCCAAATTGTAGGAATAAAGAGGGGAAAAAAGACTTACCAAATAGTAAGAAAAAAAGGGGGAAAAATCTCTACAATCATAGATGGAGATTTTAATGCCCCATACTCAGAAGTTGATAAAAGAAAAAATCAGTAGACATAGAAAATCTGAACAACACTATCAACACCTCTGAGCTAACTGACTCCCAATAACTGGAGAATATACATTCCTTTCAGTTGATCATGGAAGTGGTCATCAAAATAAACCATACAGTGGACCATAAGACAGGTATCAATCAAAGAATGAAAAGGACTGGAATCAAAGAATGTAGTCTGGCCACAATGCAATTAAGTATCAATAACAACATGATATCTTCTTAAAAATCCAAATATTTAGAAATTATGCAACATAATTACAAATAACCCATGGGAAAAAGAAGAAATCACAAGGGAAATTAGAAAATATTTCAAACTGAAGAATAGTGAAAAACAATATACCAATATTTGTGGGATGCAGCTAAAATAATGCTTGAAGAGAAAAATACAGCTTTAAATGCTATATTAGAAAAGGAGAAAGATATAAAATCAGTGACCTAAGGTTTCACCTTAGAAAAAGCTGGGGGAAACTATGAAAAAGTTTTTTGTTTTTTGTTTTTAAGTAAGCCCAAAGTAAGTAGAAGAACTGAAATAATAAAGGTAAAAATAGAGATCAGTGAAACAGAAAATAAACTATAGAGAAATTAAAGCCAAAAGTTAATTCTTCTAATAGGTCAACAAATTTGATGTACCAAAAAAGGCAGAGTGAAAATACAAATTGCCAATACCATGAATAAAAGAGGGACAATCACAATAGATCTTATAGACATTAAAAGAAAAATGAGGGAATATTATGAGCAAATCCTTGTGGATAAATTTGACAACTTAGATGAAATGGACAAATTAAAAAAAATACAACATAACAAAATTAATTAAAGATAAAATACCAAATATAAATAGCCCCATATTTATTAAAGAAATTGAATTTGTTATCAGAAATTTCTCCCAAAACTCCAAACCTAGATGGTTTCACTGGTTAATTTTATCAAATATTTAAAGAAGAAATAGCACCAATAGTAAACAAACTCTTTTGAAAATAGAGGAGAAAGGAACACTTCCTAACATGTTTTATGAGAACAGCATTACTCTGATACCAAAACTTAACAAAGACATTATTAAACAAATAAAAATTAGGGGCTTCTCTGGTGGCGCAGTGGTTGGGAGTCCGCCTGCCGATGCAGGGACACAGGTTCGTGCCCCGGTCAGAGAAGATCCCACATGCCGCGGAGCAGCTGGGCCCGTGAGCCATGGCCACTGAGCCTGCGCGTCCGGAGACTCTGCTCGGCAGTGGGAGAGGCCACAGCAGTGAGAGGCCTGCGTACCGCAAAAAAAAAAAAAAATTAAAAATAGATAAATAAATAAAAATTATACACTAGTACCTCTTATACTTAGAGATACAGAATCTAAGCAACATATAAAAAGGATAATACATCATGACTAAAAAGAGTTTATCCCAGGAATGCAACATTGGTTTAACATTTGAAAATCAGTCACTGTAATTCACTACATTGAGAGAACAAAGG
This sequence comes from Pseudorca crassidens, assembly GCF_039906515.1. Taxonomy (NCBI): domain Eukaryota; kingdom Metazoa; phylum Chordata; class Mammalia; order Artiodactyla; family Delphinidae; genus Pseudorca; species Pseudorca crassidens. Next base: position 48,451,693 of record NC_090296.1, on the reverse strand, counting down.
AGAAAAACCAAATAATCATTTGAATAGATGTAGAAAAAACATTTGACAGAATTCAACACCGTGAATTTTAAATTCATGATTTAAAATAACATGATTAAAAATTTAATAACATGAATAAAATTCATGATTTAAAAATAACAACAATGAAATGTTCAGCCAATAGGGAATAGAAGGAATGTTCCTCAATCTGATAAAGGAGGTCTGTAAAAAACCTGCAATCAGTGTCATACTTAACGTATTGAATGTTCTGCCCCTAAGGTTGGGAACAAAGCAAGGATGCCCACTCTCACCATTTCTATTCAATATTCTAATAAAACAAAAACAAAAAGGTATGAAATTGGAAATTAAGAAGTAAAACTGTCTCTAATTGCAGATAACATGATTGTTTATGTAAAGCATCCTAAGGAATCTACTAAACAGCTACTAGCAAATTCTCAGAAAATTACATTGTATTTTCATATATACCAGGAGCAATCAGTTAGAAAATGAAATTCAAAAAGCAATTCTATAACATTAATAGCATAAAAAAACAAAATACTTAGGAATAAATTTTGCAAAAAACAAGCAATACCTCTATACTAAAAACTATAAAATAATACTGAGAGAAATTAAAAAGACATAAATCAATGAAGACCATTGTTCATGGATTGGAAGATGCAGTATTTTTAAGATAGCAATTCTCCCCAAAATGATCTATAGATTCAATGCAATCCCAATCATAATACTACCTTGAGGTTTTAAAAAATAGAAATTGACAAGTTTATTCTAAAATTTATATGGAAATAAAAAGGACCCAAAATACTTAAAAAGTAGCACTTTCCAATAGAACTTTCTGCGATGATGAAAATATTCTATATCTGCACTATTCAGTATGTGACTACTGAGCACTCGAAAGAGGGCTAGTCCGAAAGAAACCGATCTTTTAATTTAATTTAGTTTAAATGTAAATATGTAAGTACTCACATGTGGCTAATGGCTATTATATTGAACAGTGCAGAAGGTAACTCTGAAAAAGAAGAGGACTTAGACTACATGACTTTGAAACTTAGTATAAAGCTACAGTAATTAAGACAGTGTGTTACTGGCATAAAACAGATCAATGAAACAGAATAGAGAGCCTGGAAACAATCCACACTTATATAGTCTTTGATTTTTGACAAAGAAGCTAAAGCAATTCAAAGGGAAAGGAAGTCTTTTTAGCTAGTAGTGCTGGAAGAACTGGTTATCCACATGAAATAAAATGAAACTTTAGTTCCATCTCATATTATACACACACACACAAATTCAAAATGGATCGCAAACTTAAATATAACTGAAAAAATTCTAAAGCTTTTAAAACCAAACACAGGAGACTCTCTTTACAATTTGGGTATAGGCAAAGGTCTCTTAGGCAGGTCATTGAAAGTAATCACAAGAGAATAAATTCATAAACTAGACTTAATTAAAATTTAAAATTTCCCATCAAAAGACAAGACTAAGAAAATGCAAAGGCAAGCCACAGACTTCAAGAAAATATTTGCAATACATACATCTGATAAGGAACTCATTTCCAGCATACATAGAGACCACCTACAACTCAATAATTTTCAAAAAGACAACCCAATTTAAAAATGGTCAAAGATATGAACAGACTTTTCACAAAGAAGATATACAAATGGCCAATAAGCACAATATAATTAGTCACCGGGGGAAATGCAAATTAAAACCAAAATATCCACCAGCATGGCTAAAATGAAAAAGATTGACAACCCCAAATGTTGTCTAGGAATTGGAACAACTGGAACTCCCATACTCTGTTGGAAGTACATCCATTTTGGAAAAAGATCTGGCAGTTTCTTATACAGCTGAACTTATACCTACCGTATCACCCAGCAATTCCACTGTTAGATATTTACCTAAAAGAAGTGAAAGCAGCGTATGTCCAGAAAAAGATTTGAATAAGAACGTTCAGAAACAGTCCATCAACAGAAAAAATGGATAAACAAATTCTCACGTAAACAAACTCATGTAATTATACAGTGGAATTAGTGTGGCTAACTGTCCTGGTTTGCCTGGAACTGAGAAGTTTTGGGGGACGTGGGACTTTCAGTCTAAAACTAGGAAACTTTTTTTTTAATAGGAAACTTATGAGCAAACCAGGAATTGGTCACCCTAATAGTCCACCTCAGCAATACAAACACCTAACTACTGGTACATCCAACAACATGGATGAATCTCAAAACATTATGCTAAGTGAATGATACCTACACAAGGAGTTCATATCCTATGATTCCATTTATGTGAAGTTCTAGAGTAGGCAGAACTAAGTTGTGGTAAAAGACAAAAGCAGGAGAGTATTTGCGCTGGGGAGTTGGCTGATGGGGAAGGGATGTGAGGGAATGTTCGGGAGTGATGGTAATGTTCTCTATTTGTATACACATTTGTCAAAACTCAATGAATGGTAAGTTGAGGTTTCTGCATATCTGCATCTAAAAATACCTGCAAACAAATACTGAACTCTAGTCAATGATATGCATGCTGGAGTGAGGTCTAACTCTTCTTTACTTGTCAAGTGTGGAATTTCTAAAAATGTCGTATGTAGATGTCAGAGGTGGAGGAAGGGAGAATCATTCCTTGAGGATTGCTCCTGAGTGGAATTGTTTGTCATGACTTTTCAGTTTAGGAAGATTTTCTTTAACTTTTCGAGAGCACTTTCCAGGTGGCTGAATCCTTATCTTTTGTTTTATAATCCTGTATTTTGTGAGAAGGATCTTATTTTGTTTTCTAAATCGGTGGGCTTCTTTCTCTATGTGTGTAATTTGACTGCAATTTTATTAATTGCTTTGATATTATTCTTTGCTCTTTTCTCATACTTTTGTAGTTTTTATAGTATTTACAAGTATAAGCAGAGTATCTCCATATTATAATATGTATTTTTAGCAGTCACTTTATATCTCAAAGCAGTGACTGTAAATTTACTTATCGTTATATTAAAGGACAGTAACGCTTACAGCATTCTAACTTTTCTTGCTACCTAACTTTTCTTTAATAATATAGTACTTTTAAAATGGAAACTGGATTGCTTTTAGATCAGCTTTTTATTAACAACATTTTTGGGGGGATTCACAAAAATAAAAATGTACATTGTAGAAAATTTTAGCCTTGATTAAAAAATTTAATCTTGCTAGAATTTTATTTATTTTCACACATCCTTTTTGCTATGGTAGTAGGTCAGCTCAGAGAAGGTACTCTTTTGCTATTTCAACATCTTTCAAGATATATTTCATCTTTTAGTTTGCTTTCTTCTCATATACCTCTAAAATGTGTTGTTCTTGTAAGGAAATCAGCTATAATAATGGTTCTCAATCCTACCAAACCCAGTGACCCCTTCTAATAACATTTTAATAACCTATGTCTATCTGAAATTAATAGATTGTTTAACATAACTACACACACAACTTCAAATGTTCAGTGCAATTGCCCTAACTGTAATATAAAGAGGAAATAAAAGGAAAGTAATTAATAAATATTTCAGTATGTAAATTTGGGGTGATGTAGTAGTCAGATGCTTGTATCTATACATAGAAATTGTGACTGAGACAGCTATAAATGCACACTGTTACAGGTGTGTTGCTTTGGTGCTTTACATACCACAAGCAGTATTGTTGTCAGTTTCATGCCTTTCTGAAATAGTTGACCATTCTTGATAAAGTTCTGAACAAAAAACGAAGGACAAATTTCCCTCAATTTACAGTATTTGGGGAAATGGTGAAAGGCTTAGTAATAAAATATTTTGGATTTGAAAGTGCATTTGGGTGCCTGCATCATTTTGTCATCAACATAACAGCATCAACAGAGGAATAACATCAACTAACAGAATCTAATAGAACAAAGCAAATAGCACAGGAGTTGTATTTCTATTTTAATTTTTCATCTTACTGGAAATTAAGTGTGTCAAATGGACTAATGCTTTTATTTCCCATTCTTTTCTCATTATGACAAAACTACCTCTCTGATTAACATCAATTAAAGCTCAGATCTTTTGCCAAGTTGTTTATTCCTATACTACTTAAGGTAACCTTGGCAGAAAAAAATTTTCCTCCAGCTGCCACTGGGCAAGTTGGCAAAGAACTTATTTGTATTAACAGGGTAGTTTAAACACAAGTGGTTCTAAAAATAGGAATTGTAAAGTAAGATAATCAAGAGTTTATTTCAACTGGTGCTCACTCAGTGTTTTCTAGGAGTGCATTGCAAGAGGTGACTATATTGTATATGGATGAATGGCCTGTCATGACAAATGTACGGGGTTTAATGATGATGAATTTTTTTCTTTTAGGGTATGTCTCTGTGCCAGACTGTTGTCGTAGGCTCTGTAGTCATTCTTCTCTACTCTTCAAGAGCATGTTATAATTTGGTGGTGATCACCATATCTCAGGATACATTAGAAAGTCCATTTAATTATGGCTGGGATAATCTTTCAGATAAGGTAAGTACCTAGCATGTATTGCCAATCTAAGTGTATGATAATGAAGTTAGCCTGACTAGGAGAACGTTTTAAGTGTTTGACTTACAAACACTTTTATGGAATCTCTAGCTACTATCAGTAATCATACTTAAAAGTTCTATGTTTAAAAATCCTCATTTATATGTGACACTTGAAATCATTCTTCAGAGAGAACTTCTCTCAAAGTAGTATTTTCTTTTCTTTTTGTTAATAATACTAACAGTGCCTTAAATCTATTGGTCATAAACCTATTTTACTAGTTTTTAAAGGATAGTATTTAAATATCTCTAGATAAATTGGTTACCTGTCATTAACTAATGAATATGGTTATATATTTAATTTGTTAGGATGAAATTAATTCTCTCTTACCCAAAAGCTACATATAACCTAAATATTTGGTTCAGTTTTAGATGTATGACTTATGAAAATCTGGCATTATCAGTCTTGATAATGGGAGAGCATTCGTAGTTCCTTGGATGTCCAGGTGTTTTCTGTAGTGATTCCTGGTGTCCTAGCTATGCATATTTGACTTCCCAGCATTCTCCATCCTTTACCTAGAAGTACATTTTGACATGGGTACATGTCATATCTTTATTTATATTAATTTAACTTTGTACTGAATTTAAGGCATTGTGGGATACTATTTTATCTGAATTTCAGTTACCTTTCTAAGAAGGAATTTTCACGTGTGGTTCCATGTAGCAGATTCCCTTCACTCCTTTTCCCATTTCTCTCTTCCCACATCTATTAGAATAGAAACAAATCCAACATGGAGTTTAAGCCCAAAAGCATGTTTTTAAGTAGCAACAGAGCTGAGCGACTTGCATGTTACATTTCTCTACAGGTATAACTCAGGGTAAGTGTAACTATTTTGCCTTTGGAGCAGCTGGAACCAGTAGTCTCTTTTATAATTCTCCTTAGACTATGGGGCCTAAACTGTCTACCCCATTACCCATGGATTTAAAATATTTTCATAAATTGATGTATTGAAAAAGTTAGTACCTCTTTATTCTACTTAATAGCAAAGCATTTTTATGACCTTTAAAGGGTAAATATCACTACATGAGAAACCATAAAATATAGAAAATTAATTTAGAGTTTTATGTGCTTGTAAGTTGATGTTTTAACTTACCCTACCTGAAGCAAGTTGATTGTGGAGGGTGATTTCTTACACATAAAACAGATTTTAAAATTGCTCTGCCATATTCTATTTACAGGCTCATGTAAAAGACATAAGTGGAGAAGAGTATATAGTATTTGGAATGGTCCTCTTTCTGTGGGAACATGTGCCAGCATGGTCGGTGGTACTGTTTTTCCGAGCACAGAGATTAAACCAGAACTTGGTATGATGTCATAATATTACCTAATGTTTGTTCTCCTTATTTTAAAAAATAATGGAACATTTATATTGATTTTCTATTTTTGGCAAAGACTAAAAAGCATTATAGATCCAGGCCTCCTTTCCTAGTTGAAAAGTAAATCTTCTTATGCTATCTAATACTTTGTTCACAGGCACCTGCTGGCATGATAAATAGTCACAGTTACAGTTCCAGAGCATACTTCTTTGACAATCCAAGACGATATGATAGTGATGATGACTTGCCAAGACTGGGAAGTTCAAGAGAAGGAAGGTAGATGTACTGAATTAGTACTGACATAGATTCAAGAGAACAAATCTAAGCTTTAACCCAAATATGAAAAGGGTGATTTGCTGATATATGTCAATAAATAAGATCATTTAACACTGGAGCTTAGAACAGTAGATGTTAAACCCATGATGGGACCTGTACTATAAAGAATTATCATCTGATTCTAAGCCCATATATTACCTTTATTTGAGAAATGCCTTTGGGGGTAAAATGGTACCATTTCATTGCAGGATTCCTTGTTAGTTCAGAGCTGATGGGGGTTGGTGAGCAGGGAAGAAATACTATTATAGTGATTTTATATGTTTCCATATCTAGTCTGCTGTTCAAAATCCACAGAGAAACCCTAGATAAACTTGCAAAGCTTAGTGCCATAGAAAATCTTCACGTGCCCTACTTGTTCCAAAATCTTTGCAAGCCCATACCATTAGCTATGTGGCAGTGCAAAGAGAAAGCCTTAATGCACACCTTAATGCTTTGAGTTTGATGTAGCATTTTCTATAATCCTTACTTCCTCTGGAGAAGTTACTTAACCTCAGTTTTTTTAGTCTGTTTTCATCTGTTAGATAGGGATTATAATAGAACCTATCTGATAGGATGGTTGTAAAGATTAAATGAGTGTGTGTGTGTGTGTGTAAACATACTGTACATATGTATGTATATTCACATATATATATACACACACAAACATGTCTTAGAATAGAACCTACTACATAATAAGCACTATATTGTTATTATTATTATCTGATAATCAAGTTCTACTAGTTTTGAGTGGTATTAATTCATTATTTTCTAATATGTGATATAGAATCAAGGATATTAGATAAAAGTCATTGAATTTTGTAGAGTACCATTATGTTATTTAGCAAAGAACATATTTCAATATATTCGATACTAACTGTATTATAAAATTCATTGAAAACTAAAAATGCCAACATGACTTATTACATCCTGATCACAGTCCTTTGGCTTTTTTGCCCTTTTTTGTTGCAGTTTATCAAATTCACAAGGTTTGGGCTGGTATGGCACCATGACTGGGTGTGGCAGCAACAGTTACACAGTCTCTCCCCACCTGAATGGACCTATGACAGATACTGCTCCTTTGCTCTTTACTTGTAGTAATTTAGATATGAACAATCACCATAGCTTATATGTAACACCACAAAACTGATGGCATTACCAAGTCGTGATTCTTCAATCGTTTTCCATGAATGTGTATATCCTGTGTGTTTAAATTACATCTACATAAACATTCCATTATCTGTTGCAACCGAAAACCAAGCTTCGAAATGTGGCCGTGTCCAGTGGGGGACACGGCTGTTACTTTTGACCTCGTCCTGGTAAAGTGAAGTGCAGTGGAAAGTTTGGAGCAGGAGAAAAGAGGGATTAGATCTTAAGGCACTTGATGGCCTCCAAGCATCCTGACTTTGGAACGTCAAATGCATAGTTGCATATTTGCACTTTTATCTTTGTCCTGAAAGAGTACACTGCAGTCCCCAAAGTCATACCCAGTGTTCACATTGGGATATTATGTTGTACACCGAATTAGGAGGCAATTTCCCTACAAAAATCAAAGCCTGTATATTCAGCAGTGTACTCCATGTGGAATTCTTACCCAATAAAGTTTATAGTGTGAACAGTGCACAGAATGAAGGCATACAAATGTACCATTCTTTTAAAAGATCTACCAAAAAGTATGTAATCACTGAAGATAGTTCTTTTAAGCATGATTGTACAGTACCAACTGAAATTATTCAAATAATCATTTTAAACAAATGACAGTAGTAATCCTTTACAGTGAGGACCAGCAGTGTTCTTTGGAAAGCCACAGTCATTTCTTCAAGAGGAAAGTATACCAGTCAAAATTATGTGGCTACTTTGAGTAGATTTGGTCAAGTGATTATTTTGTATGATTAAGATATATGTAGTAGTTTAAGCATGATTCTTCAAGAAAGCAATAGTAATTTTTGCATAGGGAGATTTCGGTAGAAACTTCTTGGGACTAAACAAGTTTACAGATGCATTTAAGAACTATTCATAAAATGTATAATTCTGAGTTAAAACATGAACACATTTTCAAAGGCATTCAATTTAGCTGAAACAAAATATAGGTAATCTTACTTATTCCTACTGAATCAGGATTATCCTCAGGTAAATTAAATCATGATACGTTATTGCAGTGAACTCAAGTGCAATACTTTGTAAGACATGTAATTCCTCCTTTAGTTTTCACATTTTTATATCTTGTATATGGGAAAGGCCAAATTAAATTTAATTCAAATTAATTCCAGCAGTAGACTAAATGAACAACTTATGTAAATGTACTAACTAGGTAAGTATAAAACCAGTGGTTCACAATATTGGAATACTTTTAGAATTACATTAAAACTGTCTTGGATGTCCTACCTTGGATCTAAAAAATAATACATGGTAGGCTAAGGTAATAGAGAATTTTAAAATGCACTTTCTACCAGTGTCTATATGGAAAGAAGTAGATGCTGAATACCTCAAGATGCCAAGGTAATGGGCACACTGGGAAGTTGTCACAACATGCTTAAAGATGACTAACTATATATACAATTGTTTGCTGATCTATTTCTTCAGAACTGGAACTAATACAACTATCCTTTTCTGTCTTTACTTTGATTGGAAAGTTATGTTTTATTTCTACTCTTACATAAAATACCTTTCAACTTTTTGATTAATTGATTCAGTAACTTCATAAAAGTATAACAATAAGTGAAACCCCAAGAAAAAAATGAAATTTATAATGCTTTTGATCTTTTGGAAGGCTGGTACACAGCCAAAGAAATTTCATCTTTTTATCATACAAAATGATTCTGAATTCAGTTAAAAGCATAAACTTATAAATGTTACTTTGGGTTTATTTATAATAAATTCTCTCAATGCAACCAAATTATTTAAAAATTTATAGTATAGAAGTTAACCTTGGTAGTAAAAGAACAACATAACATGCACTTACCTGAGTATATTTTGATTGCGACTTCAGTTATTGGGTTTCTTTTCAGAATGCCAACTATTTATTTTCCTAATAATGTTAGATATCTAATTATGTAGAACTATCTGAGAAGATCTGTGTTGCCTTTGTTAGTCCTCGGGGTTCAAAGTGATAAAGTAAATTTTTTCTAGTAAAGCTTCCCTAGACTTCCCTAGATAATGCTCCTATTTGACCAGATAAGCAAAGGTAACTTTTTAAAACTATTTCAGATAAAATAACTTCGTTCTTTCAGCTGCATTAGTTGATTCTTCCAAATCTGAGATTTGTAAATTTCTTACCCCTGACCAGGGTACCTGAATTCTTGCATTTGTCTCCTTATACACATCTCCCACAATATATCACCAAAGACAAAAAAGATAAACTTCTGGCCCAGTTTTTGCTTAAAAATTCCAAAGCACTAGGAGCACTTTAAGTCTGGTCTCGAAAGAAGGAGTTGTTTTAAAATCAAAGGGCTATCGATTCCCTGTTCATCCTGCACTGAAGCACATGATGACAATTTCAAACCTTCTTTTTGGTTCCTTAATTAGAACAGAGAATTTCATTGCTTAAGTGTGTAATTTTACAGTGGTTAGCAGTACTTGTTTTTATCGTTTCATTTGGGTGGTCATTAATTTTGAAATTCTTGCCACTCATTATAGATGGTAGTAGTTTTATGAAAAATGTAATTTATAGCTAAAGTGGATTTTTTATGCATAGCTGCCTTTTTTATTGTTTAATGGTGTTTCTCAGCTATATAATCAGTTTCAAACTGGTTGTAAAAGTATAGCTGTGGCCAATGAATGTATTTATTTGTTGTTTCACTAAATTGTAACAAAACACTACTGTTAAAAATAAAAGTGTTTGTGCTTTTATCTGGAGGTCTGGTTTTCTTAATCTCTCTTAACAGACTACACCGATTGAGTTTCTATCACGTAAGGATAAGAAGCCTAGTGCTACCATAGAAAAGAGAAAAATACCTGGAGTTACAAATGACCGTTTGCTTTCAGTGAGCTTATAATTACAGATCTTCCTTGGCTTATCGTAAGTGAAAATGCATCTAATACACCTGGCCTACTGGACATCACAGCTTAACCTAGGCTACCTTAAACATGCTCAGAACACTTACATTAAACTACAGTTGGGCAAAACATCTAACACAAAGCCTATTTTAAAGAGTGTTGAATATCTTGTATAATTTATTGAATATGTACTGAAAGTAAAAAAACAAAATGGTCCTATGGGTCCAGAATGGTTGTGTGTGGTGTGTTTACCCTTCTGATCACATGGCTGCCTGGGGGCTGCAGTGCTACCACTGCCCCAGGTCACCAAAGGGGATCATACTGCCTACTGCTAGCCTGGGAAAAACAAAATTCAAAAGTGGAAGTACAGTTTCTGCTGAACGTGTGTCGCTTTTGCACCATTGTAAAGTCGAAAAATCTTAAGTTGAGCTATCATTAAGTGTATAACTGTATGTACTTCACATCTAGAGGTGGTATACACTAATCAGTATTATACACGCATTTGATATGAAATGCCATAATTTAAAATACCAATACGCTATTAGATAGTACATGTTTATTCACACATTAAGCCGAGAAAAATTCTTGCATGAAATAACTTACAACACCTCTCACCTTCTCCTTAGATTCTTCTTTTTTTCACATATTTATTGTAGTATAATTGTTTCACGATGGTGTGTTAGTTTCTGCTTTATAACAAAGTGAACCAGTTATACATATACATATGTTCCCATATCTCTTCACTCTTGCGTCTCCCTCCCTCCCACCCTCCCTATCCCACCCCTCTAGGTGGTCATAAAGCACTGAGCTGATCTCCCTGTGCTATGCACCTGCTTCCCACTAGCTATCTACCTTATGTTTGGTAGTGTATATATGTCCGTGCCACTCTCTCGCTTTGTCACAGCTTACCCTTCCCACTTCCTGTGTCTTCAAGTCCATTCTCTATGTCTGTGTCTTTATTCCAGTCCTGCCTCTAGGTTTTTCATGACCAGTTTTTTTGTTTGTTTTTTTTAGATTCCATATATATGTGCTAGCATACGGTATTTGTTTTTCTCTTTCGACCTATTTCACTCTGTATCACAGACTTTAGGTCCATCCACCTCACTACAAATAACTCAATTTCGTTTCTTTTTATGGCTAATATTCCATTATATATATGTGCCACATCCTTTATCCATTCATCTGTCATTGAACACTTAGGTTGCTTCCATGTCCTGGCTATTGTAAATAGAGCTGCAATGAACATTGTGGTACCTGACTCTTTTTGAATTATGGTTTTCTCAGGGGATATGCCCAGTAGTGGGATTGCTGGGTTGTATAGTAGTTCCCTTTTTAGTTTTTTAAGGAACCTCCATACTGTTCTCCACAGTGGCTGTATCAATTTACATTCCCACCAACAGTGCAAAAGGATTCCCTTTTCTCCACACCCTCTCCAACATTTATTGTTTGTAGATTTTTTGATGATGGCCATTCTGACTGATGTGAGGTGATACCTCAGTGTAGTTTTGATTTGGATTTCTCTAATGATTAGTGATGTTGAGCATTCTTTCATGTGTTTTTTTACAATCTGTATATCTTCTTTGGAGAAATGTCTATTTAGGTCTTCTGCTCATTTTTGGATTGGGTTGTTTGTTGTTTTGATATTGAGTTGCATGAGCTGCTTGTAAATTTTGGGGGTTAATCCTTTGTCAGTTCCTTCATTTGTACATATTTTCTCCCATTATGAGGGTTGTCTTTTCGTCTTGTTTATTGTTTCCTTTGCTGTGCAAAAGGTTTTAAGTTTCATTAGGTCCCATTTGTTTATTTTTGTTTTTATTTCCATTTCTCTAGGAGGTGGGTCAAAAAGGATCTTGCTGTGATTTATGTCATAGTGTGTCCTGCCTATGTTTTCCTCTAAGAGTTTGATAGTGTCTGGCCTTACATTTAGGCCTTTAATCCATTTTGAGTTTACTTTTGTGTGTGGTGTTAGGGAGTGTTCTAATTTCATTCTTTTACATGTAGCTGTCCAGTTTTTCCACCACCACTTATTGAAGAGGCTGTCTTTTCTCCATTGTATATTCTTGCCTCCTTTATCAAAGATAAGGTGATCATATGTGCATGGGTTTATCTCTGGGCTTTCTATCCTGTTCCGTTGATCTATCTTTCTGTTTTTGTTCCAGTACTATACTGTCTTGATTACTGTAGCTTTGTAGTATAGTCTGAAGTCAGGGAGCCTGATTACTCCAGCTCTGTTTTTCTTTCTCAAGATTGCTTTGGCTATTCGGGGTCTTTTCTGTTTCCATACAAATTGTGAAATTTTTTGTTCTAGTTCTGTGAAAAATGCCAGTGGTAGTTTGATAGGGATTGCATTGAATCTGTAGATTGCTTTGGGTAGTAGAGTCATTTTCACAATATCTTCCAATCCAAGAACATGGTATATCTCTCCACCTGTTTGTATCATCTTTAACTTCTTTCACCAGTGTCTTATAGTTCTCTGCCTACAGGTCTTTTGTCTCCTTAGGTAGGTTTATTCCTAGGTATTTTATTCTTTTTGTTGCAATGGTAAATGGGAGTGTTTCCTTAATTTCTCTTTCAGATTTTTCATCATTAGTGTATAGGAATGCAAGAGATTTCTGTGCATTAATTTTGTATCCTGCTACTTTACCAATTCGTTGATTAGCTCTAGTAGTTTTCTGGTAGCATCTTTAGGATTCTCTATGTACAGTATCGTGTCATCTGCAAACAATGACAGCTTTACTTCTTCTTTTCCGATTTGGATTCCTTTTATTTCCTTTTCTTCTCTGATTGCTGTGTCTAAAACTTCCAAAACAATGTTGAATAATAGTGGTAAGAGTGGACAGCCTTGTCTTGTTCCTGATCTTACTGTAAATGGTTTCAGTTTTTCACCCTTGAGAAAGATGTTGGCTGTGGGTTTTTCATACATATGGCCTTTATTATGTTGAGGTAAGTTCCCTCTATGCCTACTTTCTGGAGGGTTTTTATCATAAATGGGTGTTGAATTTTGTCAAAAGCTTTTTCTGCATCTATTGAGATGATCATATGGTTTTTATTCTTCAATTTATTAATATGGTTTATCACATTGATTGATTTGCGTATATTGAAGAATCCTTGCATTCCTGGATAATCCCCACTTGATCATGGTGTATGACCCTTTTAATGTGCTGTTGGATTCTGTTTGCTAGTACTTTGTTGAGGATTTTTGCGTCTATGTTCATCAGTAATATTGGCCTGTAGTTTTCATTTGAGGACATCTTTGTCTGGTTTTGGTATCAGGGTGATGGTGGCCTTGTAGAATGAGTTTGGGAGTGTTCCTCCCTCTGCTATATTTTGAAAGAGTTTGAGAAGAATAGGTGTTAGCTCTTCTCTAAATGTTTGATAGAATTCGCCTGTGAAGCCATCTGGTCCTGGGCTTTGTTTGTTGGAAGATTTTTAATCACAGTTTCAATTTCAGTGCTTGTGATTGGTCTGTTTATATTTACTGTTCCTTCCTGGTTCAGTCTCAGAAGGTTGTGTTTTTCTAAGAATTTGTCCATTTCTTCCAGGTTTCCATTTTATTGGCATATAGTTGCTTGTAGTAATCTCTCATGATCCTTTGTATTTCTGCAGTGTCAGTTATTACTTCTCCTTTTTCATTTCTAATTCTATTGATTTGAGTCTTCTCCCTTTTTTTCTTCATGAGTCTGGCTAATGGTTTATCAATTTTGTTTAGCTTCTCAAAGAACCAGCTTTTAGTTTTATTGATTTTTGCCATTGTTTCCTTCATTTCTTTTTCATTTATTTCTGATCTGATCTTTATGATTTCTTTCCTTCTGTTAACTTTGTGGGTTTTTTGTTCTTCTTTCTCTAATTGCTTTAGGTGTAAGTTTAAGTTGTTTATTTGAGATGTTTCTTGTTTCTTGAGGTAGGATTATATTGCTATAAGCTTCCCTCTTAGAACTGCTTTTGCTGTATCCCATAGGTCGTCGTGTTTTCATTGTCATTTGTTTCTAGGTATTTTTTGATTTCCTCTTTGATTTCTTCAGTGATCTCTTGGTTATTTAGTAGTGTATTGTTCAGCCTCCATGTGTTTGTATTTTTTACAGATTTTTTCCTGTAATTGATATCTAGTCTCATAGCATTTTGGTCGGAAAAGAATACTTGATATGATTTCAATTTTCTTAAATTTACCAAGGCTTGATTTGTGACCCAAGGTATGATCTATCCTGGAGAATGTTCCATGAGCACTTGAGAAGAAAGTGTATTCTGTTGTTTTGGGGTGGAAGGTCCTATAAATATCAATTAAGTCCATCTTGTTTAATGTATCATTTAAAGCTTGTGTTTCCTTATTTATTTTCATTTTGGATGATCTGTCCATGGGTGAAAGTGGGCTGTTAAAGTCCCCTACTATGATTGTGTTAATGTCGCTTTTCCCTTTTATGGCTGTTAGCATTTGCCTTATGTATTGAGGTGCTCCTGTATTGGGTGAATAAATATTTACAATTGTTATATCTTCTTCTTGAATTGATCCCTTGATCATTATGTAGTGCCCTTCTTTGTTTCTTCTAATAATCTTTATTTTAAAGTCTATTTTGTCTTATATGAGAATTGCTACTCCTGCTTTCTTTTGATTTCCATTTGCATGGAATATCTTTTTCCATCCCTTCACTTTCAGTCTGTATGTGTCCCTAGGTCTGAAGTGGGTCTCTTGTAAAGCATATATACGGGACTTGTTTTTGTATCCATTCAGCCAGTGTATGTCTTTTGGTTGGAGCATTTAATCCATTTACACTTAAGGTAATTATCGATATGTATGTTCCTATTACCATTTTCTTAATTGTTTTGGGTTTGTTATTGTAGGTCTTTACCTTCTCTTGTGTTTCCTGCCTAGAGAAGTTCCTTTAGCATTTGTTGTAAAGCTGGTTTGGTGGTGCTGAATTCTCTTAGCTTTTGCTCATCTGTAAAGGTTTTAATTTCTCCATCAAATCTGAATGAGATCCTTGCTGGGTAGAGTAATCGTGGTTGTAGGTTTTTCCCTTTCATCACTTTAAATATGTCCTGCCACTCCGTTCTGGCTTGCAGAGTTTCTGCTGAAAGATCAGCTGTTAACCTTATGGGGATTCCCTTGTATGTTATTTGTTGTTTTTTCCCTTGCCGCTTTTAGTGTTTTTTCTTTTTGTTTAATTTTTGATAGTTTGATTAATATGTGTCTTGGCATGTTTCTCCTTGGATTTATCCTGTATGGGGCTCTCTATGCTTCCTGGAGTTGATTGACTATTTCCTTTTTCCATATTAGGGAAGTTTTCAACTACAATCTCTTCAGTATTTTCTCAGTCCCTTTTTTTTCTTCCTCTTCTGGGACCCCTATAATTCGAATGTTGGTGTGTTTAATGTTGTCCCAGAGGTCTCTATGACTGTCCTCAGTTCTTTTCACTCTTTTTTCTTTATTCTGTGCCGCAGTAGTTATTCCCACTATTTTATCTTCCAGGTCACTTATCCGTTCTTCTGCCTCATTTATTCTGCTGTTGATCCCTTCTAGAGAATTTTTAATTTCATTTTTGTGTTGTTCATCACTGTTTGTTTGCTCTTTAGTTCTTCTAGGTCCTTGTTAAACGTTTCTTGTATTTTGTCGATTCTATTTCCAACATTTTGGATCATCTTTACTATCATTGCTCTGAATTCTTTTTCAGGTAGACTGCCTATTTCCTTTTCATTTGTTTGGTCTGGAGGGCTTTTACCTTGCTCCTTCATCTGCTGTGTGTTTCTTTGTCTTCTCATTTTGCTTAACGTACTGTATTTGGGGTCTCTTTTTCACAGGCTACAGGTTCGTAGTTGCTGTTGTTTTTGGTGTCTGCCCCCATTGCCTAAGATTGGTTCAGTGAGTTGTGTAGGCTTCCTGATGGAAGGGACTAGTGCCTGTGTTCTGGTGGATGAGGCTAGATTTTGTCTTTCTGGTGGGCAGGACCACGTCCAGTGGTGTGGTTTGGGATGTCTGTTGACTTATTATGATTTTAGGCAGCCTCTCTGCTAATGGGTGGGGTTATGTTCCTGTCTTACTAGTTGTTTGGCACATGGTGTCCAGCACTGTAGCTTGGTGGTTGTTGAGTGGAGCTGGGTCTTGGCATTGAGATGGAGATCTCTGGGAGAGCTTTTGCCGTTTGATATTACATGGAGCCGGGAGGTCTCTGGTGGTCCAGTGTTCTGAACTTGGCTCTCCCTCCTCAGAGGCACACGCCTGACACCCGGCCAGAGCACCAAGACCCTGTCAGTCCCAGGAAGAAAAAAGGAAGAAAAAAAGAATGAAAAAAAGGAAAAAAAGAAAAGAAAGCTATTAAAATAAAAAATAAATATTAAAAATACAATAAATTTAAAAGTAGTCAAAAAAGAGGAAAAAAGAAGAGAGAAAGAAAGAAGAGAGCAACCAAACAAAAAAACAATTCCACCAGTGATAACAAGCGCTAAAATGTATACTTAAAAAGAAAAAGGACAGAGAGAACCCTAGGACAAATGGTAAAAGTAAAGCTATACAGACAAAATCACACAAAAAAACATACAGATTCACAACAAGAGAAAAACTAAATATATATATATGTGTGTGTGTGTGTGTGTGTGTGTGTGTGTGTGTGTGTATATATATATATTAAAATAAAGAGCAAGAGAACAACCAAATTAATAAACAAATCTACCAATGATAATAAACTCTAAATACTAAGGTAAACATAAAACCAGAACAAATTAGATGCAGAAAGCAAACCCCAAGACTACAGTTGCTCCCAAAGTCCACTGCCTCAATTTTGGGATGATTCGTTGTCTATTCAGGTATTCCACAGATGCAGGGTACATCAAGTTGATTGTGGAGATTTAATCTGCTGCTCCTGAGGCTGCTGGGAGAGATTTCCCTTTCTCTTCTTTGTTCACAGAGCTCCTGGGGTTCAACCTTGGATTTGGCCCCATCTCTGTGTGTAGGTCGCCTGAGGGCATCCGTTCCCCGCTCAGACAGGACGGGGTTAAAGCAGCTGCTGATTCGGGGGCTCTGGCTCACTCAGGGGGGGAGGGAGGGGTACGGATGCGGGGCGAGCCTGCGGCGGCAGAGGCCGGCGGGACGTTGCCCCAGCCTGAGGCTCGCCGTGTGTTCCCTCGGGGAAATTGTCCCTGGATCCCGGGACCCTGGCAGTGGCGGGCTGCACAGGCTCCCGGGAGGGGAGGTGTGGATAGTGACCTGTGCTTGCACACAGGCTTATTGGTGGCAGCAGCAGCAGCCTTAGTGTCTCATGCCCATGTCTGGGGTCCGTGCTGATAGCTGCAGCTCGCGCCACACCCAGAAACAATGGTCTCTTGCCTCTTCGGCAGCACCAGACTTTTTCCTGGACTCCCTCCCAGCTAGCCGTGGCGCACTAGCCCCTTCAGGCTGTGTTCACACAGCCAACCCCAGTCCTCTCCCTGGGATCTGACCTCCAAAGCCCGAGCCTCAGCTCCCAGCCCCCGCCCGCCCCGGCGGGTGAGCAGACAAGCCTCTCGGGCTGGTGAATGCTGGTCGGCACCGATCCTCTGTGCGGGAATCTCTCCGCTTTGCCCTCCGCACCCCTGTTGCTGTGCTCTCCTCCATGACTCCGAAGTCCCCCCGACCCCGTCTCCACACGCAAGGGGGCTTCCTAGTGTGTGGAAACCTCTCCTCCTTCACAGCTTCCTCTTAGGTGCAGGTCCCGTCCCTATTCTTTTGTCTCTGTTTTTTCTTTTGCCCTACCCAGGTACTTGGGGAGTTTCTTGCCTTTTGGGAGGTCTGAGGTCTTCTGCCAGCATTCGGTAGGTGTTCTGTAGGAGTTGTTCCACGTGTAGATGTATTTCTGATGTATTTGAGGGGAGGAAGGTGATCTCCACATCTCACTCCTCCACCATCTTGAAGGTCTCTCTCCCCCTTAGATTCTTAAACAGGTATAAATTTATCTAGCCCACAATTCTGGGCATCTCTTTGATTATTCAAGAAATTCTTCAGTGATGTTTTCCTCTGAAAGAAGAGTTCTTACCGTTTTTTCCATAATAGGCCCCTTACATAACTTGCCAAAACCACACAAAATTTTGAATACAGTTTGAGAAGTTTTATTGACCCCCCCCTAAAATCCACAGATCCTTGGGCATCTACTGACTCTTACTATAAAGAATATTTGGAGTGAAGATATGACCATTAACATAATGAAGTTGTCACTTTAAAAGCAATTTATTCAACAAACATTTATTAAGCGTTCATATGCCAAAAACTATGCTATGGAGATGCAGAAATGGATAAAGTTCCTTTTCCTGCCCTTAAGGAGCTCACATTCTAGTAAAGGAGACTTTATAAAACAAAAACAATACAGTACAATAAGTGACACAATAGAGGTAGGTTGTAATTACAGTGATGACACAAAAGAGGAAGTTAGATGATCCTCCTTGGATGGAACAAGGGCAGTTTCACAGAGGTGCTGCTTTATGCTGGGCCTGCAAGGATACACAGAAATTTTCCAGGTGGGGAAGGATGGCTAGGGCACTTGATAGAAAGAATAGCAGGTACCAAGGTGTGGAGGCCTATGCTGCATCTGAAGAACTGTGTGTTTTTAGCAGAACATGGGGTCAGGGGAGCAGAAAGACCCATATCAGAGAAGCTTGTACACCAAGGAAAGGGGTTTGGCTTCCTCCTAAAGCCTCATGAAATCTCTGAGGTGTGTTAAGCAGGGAGTAATGTTGTTTGAGTGCTTCTAGAAAGCCCACTTTGGTAGCATTGTGGGACGAAAGGAGAAAGGAAACAGGCTTGGGACAAGGAGAAAGGTTCATATTTAGGGAAGAGCAGTGAAAATGGAAAGACAGTGATATATCAGAAACATGGAGATAAAATCCTTAGAGATTAGACATCGGCTGGACAGGGGAGAAGTGGAGGAGAGAAGTGAGCCTAGAGAATTTAGATGATGATGGTTCTAAAATTAACCAAAGGAAGAAACACAGGCATAAGAGTGGGTTTGGGGGAGAATGACTTTTTAAGACACACACAGGTGTCTATGGGATGACCAATTGAAGATGTGTAGAAGGCAGATGGACTGAGAAGTCTGGGGTAAAGATAAGGATTTAGAGGTCATTTAATGGGAAGGACTCAAGAGTGAGAAGTGGTGGTGGTGAAGAGAGCAGGAATGAAAGCCTGAGGTATAACTTAATAAATGAAAGAGGCACCCAGGAGTGAGTGAAATATAAGGAACCCAGGGGAAAAAAGCTTTTTAAAGGAGGGGCTATCAACAGTGTCTAATGCAGAAGAAAAGGTCAAGTAAGAAATGGCTTATGAACGAAACCATGGATTTAGAATTGGGATTTTAGACTTCAGAGTACAATATTGTTAAGAACTACTGAGCCAAAAGCCAAATTTCATTTAAGGAGCAAGTGGAGGGTGACAAAGTGAAGATAGGAATATTCTTTCAAAAAGATTAGCTGTTTAAGAAAAAAAAAAGGGCAGGGACATAAGATGAGAGTTAGAGAGGTATACAGGTGAAACAACCATTTAAACCGATCTACCATATTTTCAGAGTACTACAAATGTCCTTAGAGTTTTATATTTGGCGCTCACTTCATAGTCCTTTGAGTCTCCAAGAATAATGGCTTAATAGTAGGTTAGTATCTTTCTTCTCCTGCCCTATTCAAATGAGGGGGAAAAGGAAAATAGGACATATATTGTGAAATTTAGTTCTTTGATTATTAATTTAAATATACTGACTACATTTTCATACATTCATTCAACGAATATTTACTGGACACCTACTATGTGTTTGACACTGTACCAGGCCTTACAGACATAGAGAAGAAAAAGTATACAGTAGTATAAAGTGGCATTTCTAAGCCATTATATAAATAAACCCTGCTTTATTAATAATGTTACATCTCAACATGATATACCTGCCAAGACATACAGAGAGGGCCCATGACTTTGAGGTATACAGTTTCTTTTTTCCCTACAATTACCATGTGGTATAAATTCCTAAACCCCTTCATATACTTTTATCACTGAAGGTCTTTTCTTAATGAAAACCACTAAAAATTACAGTTTAGTTTTCATGAGAAAAAAGAAATGAACATCATGTACAAAAACCAAAAATTATATGCCTTATGACTATACAGATCGAGCATTAAAAGGGTAACAAAACTCAAAAAGAATTTTAGATTGGAACTCAAAATGATTCCTGATTCTAAGGCTTATAGTATTATATAGTTCCAGATATTTTTTCCTGAAAAAAATCATTAAAAAATTATTCACACTGAAGTGTTCATGGTTCAAAGGGCACAATGCCTGTAACTGACTTTCAAATGATTGAGGAAAAATAGTATACGTGTGTATGTATACAGAGAGAGCATGACAGATAAAGCAAATATGAACAATTAAGGAATCTGGTAAAAGAGTTCTTTGTACTATCCTGGAAACATTTCTGTAATTTGAAATTATATAAAAATAAAAAGTTTCCCCAAAATTTTATTCAGAATTAGGGAAAGTATTATGAGAATAAATATATAAATCTATTCAACTTTTCACACTGTTTAGAAATCCCCTATGCCTTTGAGTTATCATTGTATCTTTCTACACACCAAAATAAGCCAATCAAAATAGCAATATAATTCTAAAACTGATTTGTTTCATACCAATGTATCGTAGGGTTGCCAGATAAAACACAGGACTCCCAGTTAAATTTGAATTTTAAAGGAGGAATAATTTTTTGGTATAAGTTTGTCCCAAATATTGCATGGAACATACTTGTATTAAAAAACTATTTGTTGTTTATCTGAAATTTAAATTTAACTAGGCATTCTGTATTTTTATTTACTAAATCTGGTCACCCTAAATGTTGAAAAATTTTAGGCTGTTAATAATGGGTCATCAGGGGCCTGCTTAGCATTTTCCTATAAATGCTTGTCACATTGGCCATAGTTTTATTTATATTACATCTTCTTACACAAAATTATTAAAACATCATTTACTTAGGGTTACCATATATGAATTTGATAATCCTGATTTTACTTAATATTAAACTTTAAAAGTTGTACCACATTATCAAAGTTTTACTTTTACTCACAATAATATTATACATAGACTTAACACAATTTTAAAAATTGTTTACTTAAAACAATATAATTCCCTTTTACAAAAGCAGCTTTATATAAAATGTTTGGCTTAAGACTGTCATTGCTATTAATGCCTTTGAACGAAATTCCATTCTTTGGCCTCCGTTGTCCAAAAACAGGCACATTTCAACTTGTTTTCTTTAATGAATATTTTGTAACAAGTTCCTGAAGTTTTCTAATTCTTTCACACTTGTTGAAATTCTGTAACCAAAAAAAATTTCACTTAGAAACTATTTTAGATAATTTTTCTCTATAAGTTATTCACTTTCCATTTTCAGAACACAGAAAAATATTTAAGTAATTTATTTCAGTGAATGTAAAGGTGCATAAACCATTTAATCTATTTTGATGCACTTCAGTTCTTTTTTTCTTAACATCTTTATTGGAGTATAATTGCTTTACAATGGTGTGTTAGTTTCCACTTTATAACAAAGTGAATCAGCTATACATATACATATATGCCCATACCTTCTCCCTCTTGCATCTCCTTCCCATTCTCCCTATCCCACCCCTCTAGGTGGTCACAAAGCACCAAGCTGATCTCCCTGTGCTATGTGGCTGCTTCCCACTAGCTATCTATTTTACATTTGGTGATGCCAAATGTAAAATAGATAGCTTCAGTTCTTAATTTGACATGTCAAAACTAAGATAATATTGCCCAGAAATTAGTTATTTTTAATTATTCATAACTTAGTATTAAAGTTTCAAAATTATAAACTATGTAAGTATTAAAATATTAGGATATTTTAAGAATTCAGAAGTATATTCATATGCTTAGTATTTAAAGTACATAGGTATAAAGTATATAAGCAGTAAAATATGTATTTTAAATATGCATAAGTATATAAACACTTAAACTAATCAATATACCATATTTAGTAAATATACAAAGAATCAAAGCCTTTGGACTATAAAGAGTGAGAACAGTAATTGTGTGATCAAACTGTTTTCACTAACTTTTATAAAAAAGCAAAGTTTGTTACTTTAAGTGTACTTTAGCTCTGTTCTCCACCATGAAAAAAGTTGCAAAGTACTCAAATATAACTGTCAAGCTTCTGTATACTAGAGAATAATTCTGAAGGTCAATTACATCAAACCCAAAATATTAGTCATAATTTTTTTAAGTGAAGTAATGTAGTCCTTAGAAAATGTTATTTTAATAAATTTCTGCATTCCTTAGATATAATAGGCTAGAAGAAATGTATCTATACTTAAATTTTATAAGGTAAGTTCCTTATTTCAAGCTTGTTTTCTAATCATTTTGATGCAAATTATTTTTAAAAGAACTATTAACCATTTTACACAATGGTGAGTTCACATGGAAATTTTATGTGTACACCTATATTACACAACATGATTTTTCCAGGACCTTCAAAAAAACATTTGGGCAGCACAAATACTTTTAAATAACATAGAAAAAATATACAGTTTCAGCAAGATGAATATTGAAGTCCACTCAGTAAATTAATCATGATTATAAAAGTCAACAGATGAAAATAAAGAATATTATTTAATGATTGTGTGTATCTACAAAGTTATTTCATAAGATCGCAGAATTCTGTAGTGAGATAATTTCACTAAAAAGCGTGTTTCTTACCCAGTTTTATCTGAAAGTATACATGTTGCATTAGACTTACTTGGCTAGCAGAAACAATTTTGGTAGAAACTAACCTTCCAAATGCATTAAATAATGATACTATTTCTTGTCTGGTTAGATGGAATTCATAACTGGGCCCACTTTCTGGCATATTTGCAATAAGTTTCTCAGAAAACAAGATCTTCAGAGCAGTGCCCAAACCCTGAGTCTATAATAAAAACAAGAAAAAAAGAAAAATCAGAAAATTCTTTGTGCAAAGGATGAAAATAGGATTGAGCCTGATATGCTTACCTGAAGCTTTCCCCACAGTCGACATTTCAAACAACCAACACAATCCATGATTCTTGAAATATTTCTAAAATGCAGTCGAAAGTCCTCCTAAAAATAATTTAAAATTTTATTAAAATATAGTATATAGTCAAGTACTAAGTATTTCTGAGTGCCTTCTATGTGCCTCACAGTATGCAAGGCACTGGAGGGCACCAAAGTGGGGAACAGAACTGAAGTCAACATCCACGGAGTACCTCCTACACACTGGAATCTTTACATATACAATTTCATCTTCACCACAAATCCAAAAGTAGATATCATTATAGTCTACACCTAATGAATTAAAAAAACAAGGTTCAGAGAGGTTACGTAACTTGCCTAAATTCCCATACCTAGTAAACAGCAAATCTAGACCCCAGCCTGCCTGCCTCCAAAACTAGACTATTTATAAATATACACAAAGGTAACTGAGTTGAGATGTTCTGTTGTATGTGATTATTAACCATATGCCAATATCAGGGGAGGGGGGCGGGGATCGTATGACATCATTTACCAAAAAAAGAAAGAGGAAAAAAACAAAGGAGGACGAAGAACCTAGGGGTAAGACGGGAATAAAGACACAGACCTACTAGAAACTGGACTTGAGGATATGGGGAGGGGGAAGGGTGAGCTGTGACAGGGCGAGAGAGAGGCATGGACATATATACACTACCAAACGTAAGGTAGATAGCTAGTGGGAAGCAGCCGCATGGCACAGGGATATCGGCTCGGTGCTTTGTGACCGCCTGGAGGGGTGGGAGGGAGGGCGACGCAAGAGGGAAGAGATATGGGAACATATGTATATGTATAACTGATTCACTTTGTTATGGAGCGGAAACTAACACGCCATTGTGGGGCAATTATACTCCAATAAAGATGTTTACAAAAAAAAACAAAAAAAACAAAGGAGGGAGGGAGGAATAAAAACCTTTGGTTTCATAATAGTTAAATTAAAACACTTCTCTCTGGTATTAATTAGGTAAATCAACCAGACCTTTGATTATTATTGACATTATTATCACACACAAAAATATATAGAATATAATGAAATCCATGTACCCTCCACCAAGTTTCAGAAAGAAACCATTACAATGAAGCCTCCTATGTATCCCTTCAAAGTCCCATACCCCACCTTCTATAACTATTCTGAATTTGGTGTTTATCATTCCTTTTTTATATTTATACTTTTTATGTATATATATATATATATATCCATGAACACTAGGGTATTATATTGTTTATAAAAGGGCAACATGCATTAAACTCATTCAAAAGTAGTACATGTCTTTAAGGAATAAAGAAGAAAGAAGGGAAGCCAAGAACATATCCTTCTTTTACTACAGTGGAAATTATTAATTAATCCTCCAAGTGACTCCCTCTGTCCTGAGTTTATAGTGGAATCCCAAGCTTACGGTACTTGAAACAGGAAATTTGACATACAGTTCAGATGGAACATTCATTATACCAAATGGCCTATAACTTTGGAAACATATAATGTTTTGTTTGTTTTTCTTATGTGATAAACCACACACTGGACTCAATCAAAAGAGAACAAGACCAAAGATCTAAAAATGGGAATAAATCAGCAAAGATTGGAACCTGCTATTCAAAGCAGACCTCAATTCATACTCTGGGGACAGTCTTTCCCCAGATGGTTCATTCAGCCTGAGACTTTGAAACAGCCATTACATGTATTAATAAAAGATTTACAATAGGATTCCAGATCTTAAATCTTATTGATTTAATACAAAGCCCAAATAATTAATATTAAATGTCACCATATGTTAGCAATGTACCTTTTGGACTGAGTTCAGTAAGAGGTCATTCTAATTTTAAACATACTTAGAAAAAATATTTACCCAGCAATATTTCCCTAAGTAGATTTTTGGTGATTTGACGTTTCCTTTAAACTTGTGTTTCAACCTTGACTTTAAGGAAATTCACACTTTTAACATTAATAACAGAGCACTAAAATTAAAGTAGATGTTCTCATCCAATGAGGGGCTCACCTCTGGAGGATTTAATAGTTGGTATAAGAGTCTACAAAATCCCTGTGTAGACAAGCATTTGTTTATAGACAGAACAAATAGCTCACACGTATGCACTATAAATTTCCAAATGGATATAAATTTTATGATTAATAAAACACAACTTTTACTTTAAAAGTGTTACTAAATGCATAGTGGATTTTTGGCAGTTATATTTTCACAATCAATAGATGCTAAAAACACCACTGTCGTGGGGAGAGGCCTTGAAAGCTCTTGACTTAGACTCGTAAAGGTTGGAAGCCTCTATTCGAAATGATGGTGCTTCCTTTCGTACACATTGTCTAACCTTGGTATTTGAATCTATGTTCACTAATTCAAACACTGGAATATGGCAACTCTTGAGTAAATCCCTATGTGGCATGTACAGAGAATAAACGTGGTTGCTTACAAGAGCCAAAATAACGTCGCAAAATTAAAACCAAGCACAATTGCTTAAATGTACTTAATATGCTAGAACCAAATTAATAAGCTAGAAATTCACTAGATCAGAACAAGGAGAAAATCCTTGTGACTTCCACAAATGACAATCAATGTCCAATAACCTGAGTATATTCTGAAGTTAACCCAGATTAGAAAATGTATGATCCTTAAAATAACCAGAACCTAAATCATTTACAAATTCTCCTTGTTAATTTACACAGTTTTGGAGTCAATACTTAAAATTATAGTCAGTGGGTAGAATAATCAAACATTCTGTGGTTAAACATTGTGATCTATATTCAATGAAACCAACTGACCAAAAAACAATTCTCACCCAATTCTCAGATGTTTTATAAGCCTTCAGGTGAGATCCTATTCTGTTGTGAATTGAACACTAAACAATTCTCTTTCATACAAGTCCTCTCTTTCTAACCATACACTGATAGAGTATAAAGGAGACAAGATGAGATTTTCAAATGAACTTATATGACTGTTCAAATCCATTATATTCACCATAAACTGCTATTTAAAAAAAAAGTAAATATCTGATATCAACAAGTTTCCTTGGTGTTTTACTCCTCTCTTGTAAAAGGACTCAGAAAAATCATGTTAAATTTCACAGGATATGAAAGCTGAGTGTTTCAGAGTTTCGATAAAATGAAAACGATGTGAGAAATATTTCTAATCTGTACAATATAAAATGAGTAAATGCCAAACACTCTCCATAAACCAGCAAGTGTATTAAAAATAAGAAAGATATCGAAAATAGTAGGGAAAAAAGTCTTATTACAGCATCTTCCCCCTCACTTCTAAGTTCCTGGAAACTGTTTGGGAGGTTATATAAGCACTGAGATATATATTTCTAGCAAGAATGCTTTAAGTAGGAGGTAGATGGGAGGTCAAAAATAACTATTATCTAACAGTAAAAAAATGGAGTGCACAAAGTATTTTGTTTGCAAGCTGCAAAAAAATCAGGTTATTTCATTATCGAAAGAAACAAAGAATTAGAAACAAAGGCAGATTGTTTGTTATAAATATTCTGATGAAATCAGATCCAGCCCAGTCCTACTGAGGGCCACCTGCTTTACTTACCTATAGCTTTATAACTGAGAACAGTAATATAATTTTACTTAAGTCCTCAAAAAGACTTAGAAATCCCCTGAGGGTAGAAGCATCTCTCCCTTTTAGTGACAAAAATCATGCTCTACACCCAGTGAGCGTTTAATAAATCTTCCCGGTGAGATTTTTTATTTGTAGTATTTTGAGGCAAATATGCACAAAGATGGTCTTGCCCGGGGTCATACCTCTACTAAGAGGTAAGGCAAAGACCAGAGCCCATTTTGTGTGATCTCAGGTCTTCTGTTCTTCCCAGAACTGCATCCTGGTGTAACTAAATTTCTTTAATTCCCAGTGAATGAGATGAATTGACAAAACAATACTGTAACCTCTCCTCCTAAAGAGCATCCTGTAATTTAGCCAAAACTATTTTCAGAATTCTCTCCAGCGAAAGACTAATTCTGCCCCTTGTGCTCTAGATCCCTTTCCTTTCATTCATAAGTTCTATTTACTACATGAGAGCATCAATGTGAAATGAAAGCCTTCTGTAAAGAGTACACATTTCTGTTGTTATTTTGAAAACAACACAAACTAGATCTTAAGTTGGACCTGCTTTTGGACATCTTTTTTCTTGAGGAAAAGAAAGATTATGACTCTGACTTTTCTTCTAATTTCAGGATGTATATCAAGATTTATTGTTAAGAATAAAAACACGGCCTTTATTCATACCTGCATGAGTTTGTATTTAAAAATTAAGTTAGAGTATAAAATTATTACCTTTAGTTTGTTTGCTTCTTTTTTGTCCCCAGCAAAAAATGAATTCTCATCAAAATGCAAAGGAAATGACCTACATTAAAAAAAAAAAACATAAATAACATATATTCTCTGCATAGAACAGAAAATATTTTCATGTATTATAAAACATTAAAAGTCCTGCTGATACCACATTTTGCTGGTCAGTGATGAATAATATAAGTAAAATAGAGTAGAATAGATAGTAAAATCAAAAATTCTATGCCCCCAAACAAATTCTTATCCTCAAATATAAACGCTAACTGTATAATATAGTAGAAGTTATGCCCCAAACCCAACCTGTTCAACTAAATATGAAAATAATGCAAGTATCAAATACCAAAAGAATAGCTCTTAAAACTAAAACTATGTGCCTTTTAGTACATAAGTCAAAATGAAAACAAAACCAAAACTCAATTCTAAAAGACCTATGAGCAGAATTAGCTTTTAATTATCTTTTAGATACTTTTCCTTTCTCTAAGTTGAATATTTAAGAATTTAATTTTGGATACCACTTGTCACTCTTCTATTAATGTATAAGTTGTAATACACAATTTACTTGATTTCATGAAGTATTTCCAGAAGTAACATTTTGTTTTCTGCATCTTGAACTTTATTTCCAGTGAAGAGTTGAAAATCCTGGCGCTCAAAGAATGGTACCACTTTAGATAAAGCCCTTAATTCTATTAAGTAGAGAAAGTACAAGTTCTTAAGCCTTCGTGGACCTTCTCCTTCAGTTAAAATTCCATCAAATCGCTGCTGAAATTCTGTAATGTTATGTCCCCATATTTTTTCCAACCAGGTATCTGAGAAGAAAGAAGAATTAAATATTAAAAAAATTGCATTTTAAAATTAAGTAAGTTTCATTTTACTTATATTAGGTTATTGATGCCTGCAGAAGCTAATTTGATTTTATATTTTAAAATATATAATCAATACAACCATGAAAACTGTTTTACATAATTTAGCCTTGAATAGTTCCAGATTAATATTTTATCTTCTAGAAGCCATCCTTAAAAGGAAAATAAACTCAATATTTTACTGAGAAACCAGGACTAATAAAATCAAATTTCTGAATATAAACATATCCATAAAACCAAGATACAGAAGTCAAAAATGACTATCTGACATTACTAATGAGTTTGAAGCCCTAATTAAAGTTACTATGATTTTGTTTCTAAGAAGTAAAAGATACCGTAATTCTAGAAGAAATATGTTATTGATGAAACTCCAACATGGTCTAATTTTTCAACAGCCTTCGTAAAGCATGAAGAGCAGCAGAAAAAATGCTCTTACCTGTTAAACTCCAGGCCTGAAGCTGGCACACAAATATAGGGATTCTGATACAGTAATATCTAATGAAAAACAAACTATGCTCTTGAGAGCTTTTTTAATTCCCACAACAAAAGAACATTTCCAAAGTGACATGTATGATTTTGAGCAGCTTCTTAAAAGAAGGTGAAGAGCGCTAAGAACAGGCTGAACTTTTCCTTATAAGGTCCATGGTTCCCACATTCCTGATTACTACCATTTAAGAATAAATCTTTTACTGCCTAATATTCAATAGGGTCAATCCTTTCTCATCCAGGTAAATACCAAGAAAATTTTAAGAATACCTGAAAATAAGTGTGGTAAAGTGAATAAAACTAAAATGTCACATACCTTGTAGAAGATACCGTGCACTCAAATGCACATTAATGCTTGCATGGAGACCAGAAATAAGTCTGTAGAATGCTCTTTTTTCTACACAGAGGCCTACAAAAAGTAATTTGGAAATATAAATTTCATATGTGAAATCTGTAAGGCAGAAAATTAATTTTATGTGCATTTAAAAATGAAAAAAATGTTATTTAAATTTGCTTAAAAATGCTCAATTACCTTCTAGCCAACTGTAAAAAGTGTTCTCTGAAATAAAAAGAAAAATAAGTCACGAGATTGTAAAAAATGCCAAAACGTAAGTTTTAAAATACTATAGCAAATTTTTGACAAACAGTGATTCAAAGGTCCAAATTCTGTTTGTAAAGGAAAGAGAGGTTCTTGGTATGGATTCACTTTAAGTTCTACTTGGCTGCTCGGTCTTTAGAAGGCTTTAGCATTACCTTAGGTGGCCCCAGCCTCATAACTTTCTGGATAAAATGTTTTATATGAGGTCAAAACACAGAATTTAAATAGTAAATCAATACATGGAAAAATACTTAGCCTTAGTAACAATTCATGCTATAAAAATTAAGAACTCATTACACACTTTTTAAAATGAGAAAAGTTAAATAAAAATTATAAAATAGTATTGGAGGTATATTATTATAGCTGGTAGTATTATATGCTATTCAATATTTCAAAAGAGCAATTCAAGGAGATGTTACAAAAACCAAACATTGTTTATATTTTATGACCTAATAGGATCACTGTTCATATACTTAGACTTGACAATTCTGCTTTTAGAATTATGGTCTTAAGAAATAACTCAAAATGGAGGTGGGGGGGGTGGATAATCTGCAGAAAGATGATTATGTTATATATAATTTTTAAAACCTGAAATAATCAAAATATACAAGGCCTAAGCTGACATGATAGAATACTATATACTAGTTAGCATGGTTGAATAATATAAAACTATTGAAATGAGAAGAACGTGGAACACGACAATGCATGAAAATGTTTATTTGAAATAATATATAAAAAGGCATAAGAAATAATTATTATAATTATGTGAACATTCTATGTATACATTTACTAGCAATGACAAACATTGTACTATATAGTTCTTTTTACAAAGTTTTTTATAGTAATATTAATAATGAACCAAACAAGCATAAAAGTAATGGAAGAAATGACAAAGGAAATAAACAATAAATTTATATATTTATAGACTACATAAAAACATAAAACATCTGTGTGTCAGAAAACTTTATAAACAAATGCAAACAACAAACCGGGTAAAATGCAAATACAACAAAGGATAATATCCTAAGTATATAAAGAGCTCACAAACTGAATAAAAATGCCAAAGTGCCCATTAAAAATGGGCAAAAAATATTAATAGAGAATTCATAAAGGGAAAATATAAATGGTAGTAACAGATAAAAACTGTTTAGCCTCACTAACAATAAAATGCAAATTAAGCATATATTGTACAACACAGGGAATGTAGCCAATATTTTAAAATAACTATAAATGGAATATAACCTTTAAAAATTGTGAATCACTATGTTGCACACCTGAAACTTATATAATATTGTACATCAACTATACCTCAATAAAAAAATAAATAAAAATTCAAATTAAAACTAAAAAGATACAACTTTAAAGAGTAAAGGTAAAAATATAATACTTAATGCAGACGAGGGTCAGGTAAAACTAGCAGGCACAATGACTGGAAGGGATGTAAATTAGCACACCCTTCCAATGACAAAAAGCAATCTGGTCATATGTATCAAGAGCTTAAAACGTCCTTATCCTTTGATCCAGTAGATCCATTTCTAGGAATCTAGGTTATTATGGGTGAATGTTTGTGTCCCCCCTAAAATTCATATGTTGAAGCCCTAAACCCTCCCCCTAACCCCCACTGCTCCCCATGTGATGGTATTTGGAGGTGGAGTCTTTGGGAGGTAATTAGTGTTTGGGAGGTAATCAAAGTAAGGTCATGAGGGTGGGGTCACCATGATGGAATTAGTGTCTTTATAAGTAGAAGAAGAGACCAGAGCTCTTTCTCTCTCTATCATGTGAGGATACAGTAAGAAGGCCAGCTGTCTGTACGCCAGGAAGAGGGCCCTCACCATGAACCAGATCTGCTGGCACCTTGATCATGGACTTCCCAGCCTCCAGAACTATGAGAAAATAAATGTCTTTTGTTTTAGCTACCTAGTCTATGGTATTTTGTTAGAGCACCCTGAGCTGATGAGGATATAGGCTAAGGAAGCAAGTAGACATGGTAATGATAATATATAAAACTATAGATATATCTATTATAAAAATATAAACATGTAAATAATAATAATTATCAAAATGTTAGCAGAGAAGCAGTATGAGATAGTAACTAAAGCACAGACGCTGGAGCCAAACTGCCTGATTTGAATCCTGACTCTGCTACTTACAAATCATAAGATTTTAGCTGAGTTGCTAAACCTTTCTGGGACTCATTTTCCGCCTCTATAAAATGGAGATAAAAATAATACCTCCTAGGATTGTTGGAAGGATTAAATAAACTCATATTTGTAAATTGCTTTGAAAAGTACTAGCATGTCTTCTTAGCCATTATCACTATCAATTATTTTGGGGTTGTGGGATTACAAGTGATTTGTTTCCTTACTGGGAACCTCTAGGTTTTGAGGGTTTGTTTTTTCAAGTTTTGGACCATGAATTGGGGGGAGTAGGAGTGTGACATTGCTTGGGACCTAGCCTTCTAAAGAAATTTTCAGTTCAGTTTTATAATCCTGAAGTAGATATTCTCTGAATGTGATCCAGTTAGATAATCACCTAATATATCAGCTTTCATATTTGACTAAAATGAATACTTATAAATATACTCATAAATAAGATATTTTCTCTAAGAACAGCCTCTACAGGTTAACAATCTTTTCTCTGATAATGAGAGATAGGTTGAGATCTTCAAATAGTAACAAAACTCATTTCAATCTCACTCATAAAGCAAAAACGTTCTCAAAAAGACAGAGTAAACCTAAAATATGTTAAAACTTTTAGCTTTACAATTAACTTAAAGAGCTGGCAATGATACCTACACCCAAGAGTCACCACAAGCTTGGAAGACGGTAGCTCAACACTCTGATCATGTCTAGAACCTTCCTATATGAGACCTAGTAGATACCAGAGTTCAACCAGTAAAGGAGATGTTTTCCCTGACAGAGGCTGGGGAAATGTCTAGCTTTCACATGCAATAGGTAAAATGTACCAGTGAATTTATCAGAGGCTGAGGCAGGCTGTCTCTACTGCCTGATCCCAGGCACAAAGAGTCACATTTCCCTTAACCTATGCTGTCACCCCTAGAATTTCAGGTAAAGAAATAAAAATTAACTTTTTCTTCATCTCACATGCGGGTAGAACAAAACAAGTTTGCCCAACAAACATCTGAATGTATAAGCAAATTCATATACGTGATGTATGATAAAGACATTATACTTACCTTCACTTTTCCCTGAAAAAAGAAAACAAAATGCTTATTATTAAAAACTCCTTCCAGATGCTCCTTTTAAACTGCTACACTTCCACAAAAATAAGACTTAGTAGAGGTTACCTTTAGTTCATCAGTTTACCCACATAAATAAAATCTTAGAGTGAGATGTGCCTGTGACTGCAACTCTTTCTGGTGATGAAAGGAATTATGCCTGATTTGACTAAACAGTTTCATCTCCAAGAGCCTGGATAAAGAGTATTTTCAGCTTGTCCAAGATTTAAAATGGGCTGACAGGAAAGAAAAATCTAATCTATCATCTGAGAGTACTCTTAAATATCTTAAGGACTCACAGTTATTTGGCTGTCAGAGTCTGTTCACTTATTTATTTGTTCTATAGCTATAACACAGTTTCTGCTAAAGATGTGTGTTATTGCTTCCAAACTCCCGGGACTGACATTATAAAATTTTACCTTATTCAGGAATATTTTTAAAGACTATTTGTAAGATTCAAATTATGCACAGTTCAGCAGTTTGTATGCAGCTGCTCATTAACTACTGAAAAACTGTCTCCATTTTGCCACTTTTATTTAATGCCATTGTTTATTAAAGTACCATATGCTCATTGCAAATATATGTTAAAAAAAAGAAGACAAAGATAAAATAAAAAATATCATCCATAACTCCCTCTGCCCAAAGATAAATACCGTTTACATTTTGGTAAATGTCTTTTTTCTTTGTGTACAGGATATTTAGATATTATATCAATTATGTTTTTATAAAAAATATATTATAGGGCTTCCCTGGTGGCACAGTGGTTGAGAGTCCGCCTGTCGATGCGGGGGACACGGGTTCGTGCCCTGGTCCAGGAAGATCTCACATGCCGCGGAGCGGCTGGGCCCGTGAGCCGTGGCTGCTGAGCCTGTGCGTCCGGAGCCTGTGCTTCACAATGGGAGAGGCCACAGCAGTGAGAGGCCCGCGTACCGCAAAATATATATATATATATATATATATATATTATACATACTGTTTGGTACCTGCTTCTTCTCCTAAATGTGCTATTGATCACCACTGATATAAATGAATATAAATTTTCAGCAACATTTAGAATGGTTATATTCTACTATATGAATATACCATAATTCATTTAACTAGTTCCCTAATGATAAACATTGAAATTGTTCCCATTTATCTTTAAAATAAGTGAGGGTGGTTAATTAACTTATCAGATCATAATGTGAGTTCATAGTGAAGATCATCTCTTGCCTGGGAATTTGCATTTCATCTGATAGTAAATCAATAGTTTCCACTGAGTACCATATGTGACTCTATATAAATCCAAAAGCCTTGTTTAAAGATGCTCTTTCATTTCTAAGAATGACGAGTCTGCCAACATTTAGGGAACGTTGCAATCTCACTGCCTTGCAGGAGGAAATTCATGTTTATTGACTCTATGAGATCAGCAGCTTTTCAAATAAATTTAAAAAATGAAAACCCTTCCACATTTGCTAAAAGTACATCAAAGATTTCATCAGTAAGCGCATATTCAGAGAACAGGGATATATTTCCTAAGGGAAAAGCCTGAAATCATACACTTGAAATGGTTTATTCAACAAACTGTTCTGTCTATTATAGACTGGGCAGGGTTTGTGAGCTTCAATTTTACATCCCCTCTGCACTTATACAGTGCCTAGCACATAGTAAATGGTGGATAATCATTTGTTGGAAGAACAAGTGATTTTCACTACTGTAGACAAGACCGTTAAGTGAGGAGGGTGAATTTCATTGATCATTTATCTAACAAACTATTCCATCTGTTATGTTCCAGACTCTGTATTAAGGGACGAAATCAATAAATGCTGCCCATATGTCCAAAGTACCAGGGTAGATCAATAGATATATAAATAATAGTAAAATAATGCTAGCAAGTGGAAAGAGCTGTTAAGAGGAACAAAACAATACATAAGATCACTTTATGAGGAGAGAGAGATTGCTTCCAGTTAAGAGGATCAAGGAAATTTGGGCGGGGAAGGCAGCATTTAAGCCAAACCCTGAGTGTAAGTAGAAAATGAAAACTGTTAATGAGATATAAAGTCATGTGAATTTGAAATCAGACTCCCAATATATATAACAATTTCAAGTTTTAGGAAAGATGTGAGGCAGAAGTTTTTTGGATATTCATTCAACTAAAAGATGAGTACAAAGCCTGAACACACACATTCTGCAAAAATGCATAAAAGAATAAATGTATAATTTAAACTTAATCCTATGATAGTCTAACACAATGAACTTCATTAAAAAAATACTCCTTACTGAAGTGTAAGTATTTTCAACACCAATTTCTCTGCAAGAATGAGACATAACTTCGGTGAAAACAAGAATATATGATCTCAACTGCTCTTGCCAACCCTTATCTTGCCTTCTCCTTCCTTCTAACCAAAGTTCACTGGCTGAAAAATAACAGTGCAAATAAATAACTCACCGTGACCAGAAGCCAAAGGATTTAAAGGTCTTTTAATCGTCTGTGGCCTACAAACAAAAGAATTAAAGTATAAAATATAAATTTGTTACCCATCATGTTATAATTATTTAAGTAAAAGTGAATTTATCTCAGAAAGTTTTTTAATGACTATATCCAAAATAAAATTGTTTTACTGATCTTATAAAATATTTATTTTCTCTAACTGCTTTAAGGGAGGGTGGTTATTTGTTTTAGTGATAATAGTTTCTGATCTTTTCCCATTGTAGCAGCCAGAAAGTCATTTCCTAATCACCTCTTCAAACAAAGGAAGAAAAAAATACCAGTCAAGCTCTTCTCCTAGAGTTACTAATATGTTTTTATATATATCATATATGTGTGTGTGTGTCACAAAGTACACTGCTACTTGAAAGACAAACAAGCAAAAAATGTAAATATCCAACACAAGCACTAAAATAAAAAAGGGAAAAAACAGTGTGGGTAGATTATTTTCCACTTTGGTAATTTTAAGTACATCAGTTTGCCCTGAGGCCATCAAGTTTGTTATGATTTCAATAATAGGTAGTTTTTAACAAGAAAAAAAAAGAGAGAGTTAGTATGTCACTAAAGTGTTTTTAAATCTCAAAATAAATATTCATTAGTATCTTTAGTAGAGTGTAGGGATTGTTTTAATGTCCTTTTATCTATTTCACAAATTTGCCCAGCTTGAGACATTTTGAGAACAGAACATGTAAGTTGTATTTTAACATCCTCAATTTAGTGCCTCATACGTTGTTTATATTTTAGAAATATTATGGGGACCATGATATAAACTAGTTAGGAAATAACTACAAAACTTATACAAAATCTAACAAATGCTTTAGTTGGACTTTATTTTAGTTCACATCAAAAAAAATTAAGGAAAAAAACCTTTAACGTAAGTCAATAAACTCAGTAAACCAAACATTCCTAATAATAGTCAAGAGAATTTAAATGATACACGTGGCAGAAATGAGTAAATAATGAAAACTCTCCACTTCCCAAACTGTAGAAATTCTGCAAGTCAAAAAAAGAAATTGCTGATCTCTTATGCGTATATTTGACATAAAAAGTGAAATGTATTTTTGCCACATTTGGGAACTCCGGAAATCTTCCCAGAACTATCCCCATCTCTGAGATAGCGTAACGCTTGTGTGCACACAGGCACACACAAACACACGCATCCCTTCCAAAAACCAATACATACATTGTTTACAACCTAGAGGCTTGCAAGTGAACAAACTTGAAGCATGTCTCAGTCTCTCAGTGATCAGACTGACAGCTTCCACTGTAGTGGGTAACAGTACAAAGGGGGTTCTTCCACTTACTAGATCTTTGACACTAGACAAATCACTTAACCTTTCCAACTCTCAGTTTCTCCATCTATAAACAGTGATGACTATAACACAGGGTTATTACAAGGACTAAAGGAGAAAATGTATGTAACATGCTTAGCACAATACCTGGCACACCGTAAGTGCTCAAATGTTACTAATTATAGTTATTCTCTGAAAAGAATTTAACTTTAAAGCCGGTAAAATAACTATAGCCACAAAAAGAGGAGTATAGAGCACCAAAAAGAGAATTAGGAATTATACATCCTAATCTATTCCCTGCCACTAACTATATGATCTCTCTGGCTCTAGGTTACTTCATCTATAAAATGAGATTCTAGTACAGCAGAAACTCACAAAACATTGTAAAGCAACTATACTCCAATAAAAATTAATTTAAAAAATTAGATTCTATAATTCACTTAAGGAACATTTGTGAAATGCCTACCATATTCCCATAAAAGTCTAAGACTGTTCTAAGTCTCTTAAAGAACAAAGAATTATTTGTTGAAACGCATGTCCTCATGTTTCCCCAGAGGGGAACGGGATTAATGAACAAGTACATTTCCATGTCCAAATACATCCTTTAATAAGGTGAATTTGATTTGTTCTTTTAAATCATTGTGATTCTGTTTATTTGTTTATAAAAAGAAATGAACACATCTTTCAGGCATTTCGAAATGAAAATGACACATACTTAAAACAGTTTTCTTCATAGATGACATTCCATATCCTCCAAGCATCTGGTCCCTTGTAACCCGTGTAGCGCTCAGGATTCAGGAGCAAATCGACATATTCAGCATCAGGAGACTGTATGTCTGTAAAATAAAATGTTTTAATAATCTTCCTTCTTTTCAGTAACCTTAAAAAGCTAATATGACCAGACTGTATTCCATCGATTCTAAGGCACCACAAATGTAACAATGCGTCTAGGATTTAAAAACACCTTTTTAGGAGAAATCCTAAAAAGAAGGGAAAAGAAGGAACAAACACAGCCACATTAAATTACACACTGTTTACAAAAGCCTCTTGGTTTTAGAAATGGTAAAAAAAAAAATAGGAATATGTGAATTTTAGAATTGAAGGAACATAGTAATTCAATTCTTACAAGCTGTCCAGGCAAAGAATATACCATACATTTCTCATCACATTAACCACAATGTGATGAGTTCATCAGTAACTAAGGTAAATGAAGACATGTTAGTACCATACAGTTTGTTACCAAATACTTCCTTCTTACATGACCACCATCAGGATCCACTACAAAGCTGCCCCAAAGGTATAATCCTAAATATTCAAAAAGTTATAAGCAGGATGATATTTGTATCAGCATTATTTATAAAAGGGAAAATCAGAAGCAACCTAAGTGTCCAACAGAGCAGAGCACGGTCCCTGGAGCGGTCCCTGCCTGGGTTAGAAATCCAGGACCCACTACTTATTCACTTCGGTACCCTGGTCAAGTTATATAAATTCTCTATGCCTTGGTGCCCTCATTTGTAAAATGGAGATAATACTCATAGCATTACTGTGAGACATAAAGAAGTTTATATGTGCAGAGTGCTTAGCACAACAGTAAGAGTATAATAAATATTAACTATGGCATTGGTATTATGATATAACTTAATAGACCATTTTACAGTCAACAGAACTGTTAAGTACAAAGGCTGTCTAATAAAATGAAAAGATAAGGCATTATAGAAAAGTTAATTACAGAGATATATGGAAAACATACCAAAATTGGTGGGATATTGGTTTCTCATATGTTCTATAAATTTGTATAATGTGTTATAACTTTAAAATAAAACCAAAAAATTATGGCCCCTGGTCCTCAGTGGCTTTGGGGAATTAGTTAATAACACAGTAATACCGGACTCATCGATAAAGCTTAACAGTATGAACCAACAAAGAATGAGGAAGTGAGTGAAAATGGCCCCAAAGCAACCAAAGTAGATGACAAAACTCTGAGCAGAAAGATGCTTACACAAGACTCCATCAAGCTCTCTAGAGTACCTACTTCTCATTTAAAAAACAAAGATAAAACTATGCTTGGTTATTTTTATCCCAATTCACAGTTCATTAGAGTCATAAATTAGGGGAAAATTTGCTTCTATAAACAGCCCAGTGACAGCACCTAGAAATAACTGAGAGTCCAAGGCAGAAGTAGCAATTAAAATAACTAGAAGTAAAAATAAAAATTTAAAAAACAATCTGCATGGAATCACATAGTTCAGGAACAGATATCTCTGTTCATCTCAATTAATACTATAGGTATTACCTCAGTATAGCAAACTATAATAAATTCATAAAAAATAACTCTGACTCTTAAAATATATATATAAATAACACTCAGCATCAAGTACTTTAAGACAGAAAACTAATCACCAAGGAATGATTAAATTTTTAATATCTTGCCTCATTAGAGATAAACATTAGTTGACATAATTTTACTTACAACAAATACTTCCTCTCTCCCAACTTTACTAAAAAAAGGTTACTATAACCTTATTTTGCCAGATAACAAAAGCTCAAATTTCTAATTAGGATTTACAAAATACCTTCTATCCTCTACCTACATTTACATACATTATTTATTCCTTACAAAGCTGTCCATTTTTTTTTAATATTTACCCTCCTTTAACAGAAGAAACAAATATAAATGGACAAGTTATTCACCCAAGATAACAGAACTCCACCATATAAGGAGTGACTTATTGATTTGTGACACAAATGTAAGCATGTAGTCTTAAAAGGATACTTTGGTTAAAGTAGTACCATTCTTTCTCTAACACTGCAGGCCTAAAAAAATTATGCTGCATGTTATAAGTTGAATTTTATCTCACATAGCAATGTTTAAGCCAAAGAATCCTTGCAGAAAAGATGGCAAAGTTAGGGTTGGGAGAGCATTTTATCCCCCTTTCTTTACTGGCCTAAAGCTAGATATAAGTCTACAGTTCTTTACCCAACACCCTTGGGACCAAATGTATTTTGGAAATCAGAACTTTTCAGATTTTAGAAAGGTAATACAGTACATGCAACATATGTTCAATATTATTCTAGCAGGGACTGGGACAGCAACCTTTAATCAAACACATAAAAACATGAATATAAACATGCAGTAAAAACATGAATATTCACACTGAATGAAACTGTACTAAATTTAAGGAGAAAAATGTTCATTTTTCAAAGTTTTCAGATTTGAGAATTAGGAATAAAGGATTATAGATATGTATCTGCCAAAATATGGTCATGGTTTTTATTAAGGAAAGCATATGTATCTTTTTTTCCCAAAATGAAGCCACAAATTAAAAATAAGTACTTTCCCTTTTTCTTCCCTCTTTTTGCTGGGGGGAAGGGGTGTTGCAAGATTAATCTTTTGCTTATAATTAAAATGATCTATACTGTTCTTTTCACTGATTTTTTAGAAGATCATTAATCTGTTCCAAAAGAACCAAAGAAGGATACAAAAACTCAATTTGGTTTAATTTTGTTTAGCCAGTTAAAAGGCTAACAAACTTACAAAAAAGAAGATACTAAAAAAAAGGAAGACTAGGAGAATCTATAAATCTAAATAAATAAATCCATAAATCAAATGGTTCTAATGAGTTCTAGGGCTCCTAGATTTTAATCATACCAGAGCTCTGGCTTAGTTTTAGATGTCACAGACATAACTCATGGTTCATTTTTCTCTTTTCCAAAAATAACACAGCCCATCATTAAGGAAAACATTTAACAATCCAAGGCCAATATATCAAAAGCAGGTTTTTGCAATCTCTACCTTTTATCTATTTATGCAAAATACCTGTACATATCACAAAAATTATATATATTACTAAGTACACAGAACTGCAAAACTCAGGAGGTAAATTTTTCTTTTCCAGAAACTGGGTTTTCTTTTTAAATTGTTTTATTGTGGTAAAATATATATAACATGAAATTTGCCATTTTAACCATGTTTAAGAGCACAATTCAATGGCATTAATTTTATACATTCACAATGTTATGCAACCATCATTGCTGTTTCCAAACTTTTCTATGACCTCAAACAGAAACTCTGTAACCATTAACCAATAACTCCCCATTCTCCCCTCCCCCTAACTCCTGGTAACCTCAAATCTACTTACTGCCTCTATCAATTTGCCTACTCTATATATATCATATAAGTGGAATCATAAAATATTTGTCCTTTTGTGTCTGGCCTATTTCATTTATCTTAATGTTTTCAATGTTTATCCATATTGCAGCATGTATCAGAACTTCATTTCTTTTTATGGCTGAATAGTATTCCATTGTACGTGTATACCACACTTTGTTCATACATTCATCTGCTGATGGATACTTGGGTTGTTTCCACCTTTTGGCTGTTGTGAATAATGCTGCTGTGAACATGGGTGTACAAGTATCTGCTTCCCTGTCTTCAGTATTTTGGGGTATATGCTGAGGAGTTGAACTGTTAAGTCATACGGTAATTCTGTGTTTAGCTTTTTGGGGAACTGCCAAACTGTTAGAAATAATTTTTTAAATTATTTTAAAAGAATTTCTTTTCCTTAGGCACAATCTTAATATGTATAGTATAAAAAAAATGTTATACCATCAGCCTCACAGAAGTTGTCTGAGGAATCATCATGCTTGGTCCACTGAAGAACAGCCTTCTGTGTTTCTTCACTTTAAACAAAGAAAAGAAATAGAGGTATTCTTTTTCTTAAGTTAACATTTCACATGAAAAAGCATAAAATACTACTGCAAAAAAACCCCCAAACCTTAGAGATTCATCCACAGCTCCAAGTCGTTCAGCTTGCTCACATTCTTCAATGAGATTATTGGCTTCTTCAGAATACTAAAACAAAAGGGAAATAAATAGAATTCAACTGATTGCATTTTTAAAACTTTTAAAAAAGAATTTCAAAGGAATTTGGGGTTCTTTTATACCTAGCACCATCCCCCTGGCTTCAAAACTTAAAAAAAAGGGCTTCCCTGGTGGCGCAGTGGTTGAGAGTCTGCCTGCCGATGCAGGGGACACAGGTTTGTGCCCCGGTCCGGGAAGATACTGCATGCCGCAGAGCGGCTGGGCCCGTGAGCCATGGCCGCTGAGCCTGCGCGTCCGGAGCCTGTGCCCCGCAACGGGAGAGGCCACAACAGTGAGAGGCCTGTGTACCGCAAAAAAAAAAAATTAGCCCCACATTCCTCCTGGAGCTAAAAAATAAAAGTCTTTGCCCTTTGTCTTGTTGGCAAACACGATTTACTATTATGTTGACAAAATAAAGAATAGTTTATAGTCTGATAACTCATTATCAAAATGTCCATTAAGAAAATCTTTGAGGTTAAAGAAATCAACTTGGCAACGAGTCATGGAGCAATGTCCCACTTTCCTAATGACCTAACTGTCAGCATCGGTTTTCTCTTCCATAAAATACGTGGTTGGGCTAGATCTTGTGTGTCTACGATCCATTTCAGCTCTAAATGCCATGATTCTAAAAATGCCCTGGAACCTACCAGATCTTATAAAAAGTATTCCAATATCTTTAGGTGCTTAAAATATATTCTTTAACAACCATATTTCTTCTCAATGTCTAAGTCACTATATATATTCTGCTAGCTGTGTACATGGCACAGGGGAAGTGAGTGTGGATCATGAGATTTCACAACACAAAAGTCATCACCACCATACAGCTAAAAGACAACATTGGAAGCAGGAGGCCACAAATTCAATCACTCAACAAATATTAACTGAGTGCCTATTATGTCCTTATTGTTAGGATGACCACACAAATGACTGTTCAGACTAGGACTCTTTTGAGGATAAAAGGGAACACTAAAATAACTGAAATGATACAATTTTTTGAAACGCTTATGTACTGAATTACAACGTTGTTTCATTATACTGGTCGACCTAAAGACAGTTCAATTCAAAAACTACTTTCAAAAATGAAATTCTTTTACACATAATTAAGTATTAATGCGTAAAGAGATATGATGTATTCAGCGTACTCTCAAATGTTTCAGAAAACAATAAGAATATGTATATACAAAAAGCATGCTGTGCTTCCCTGGTGGCTCAGTGGTTGAGAGTCCACCTGCTGATGCAGGAGACACGGTCCGGGAAGATCCCGCATGCCCCGGAGCGGCTGAGCCCGTGAGCCATGGCCGTTGAGCCTGCGCGTCCAGAGCCTGTGCTCCGCAACGGGAGAGGCCACAACAGTGAGAGGCCCACATTCCGCAAAAAAAAAAAAGAAAAAAAAAAGCATGCTAAAACAAATGAGGCAAAATATTAAAGATTAGTGAATGTTTATAAAAAGTGTGCAAAATGCCTTTATATTAATATTGCTACTTTTCTATAAGTTAGACATTATTTCAAAATAAAAAGTTAAAAATACTTATCAAAAAGTAAACAAAATTGTTCAAAAGATAACATATACCTATGTATTTTAATATACCTATGTATATTTAAAACAAAATTTTTTTAACTTTATCATTATAATTACCTGAATATTAAAACATAAGTTAAACAAAATAACTTTCCTTAGTTCCAACTTAATAATTTAATCAGCTTTGTAAGTCACGTCTGTCTCAAAACTATGTCCATTGGCATTTTTTCTGAAGAAAAATAATTTTTCCAATATGCTTATTATTTTCAATGTTTCATAAAATTGCCCACAATCGTCTTCAAAGTTAATTTTAAGGTTAATCTGAAATAATCCATACCTTCAACTGACTCTTCCCTGCAGGTATAATTTTTAATTGAGAAAATATTCTCTACAGGTAAATATATGAAAATGTTTTAGCCCACATATTTTCGCAGTTCTATTCTTTGCCTCTAAAGTAAATTTCTTCAGTAAATATTCTAAGACAAAACTCATCAAATAAGTTGTCTTGATTTTTTAAATTATTTTAAATGTTTTGCCAAATAGAGATGCTATGAAATTGTAAGCCTTCTCAATTTCATTCCATTTCAGGTCAGAATATAAATCTATCCAGCTAAAAGCGAGCATTCAACAAGAGGAGACTCTTCCCACAAGGGGAGATTCTCCAAAATACAATTGTAAAATTTCAGAATTTAATCTAGTATACCATTTGAGCTTTCCT
The DNA here is from genome assembly GCF_039906515.1 of Pseudorca crassidens. Classification (NCBI taxonomy): domain Eukaryota; kingdom Metazoa; phylum Chordata; class Mammalia; order Artiodactyla; family Delphinidae; genus Pseudorca; species Pseudorca crassidens. The sequence continues at coordinate 48,408,180 of NC_090296.1, read as the reverse complement.
CACTTAATGTGTACAATTCCTCCCTCGTTTTCATAGGAATAAATAGTTAAGGTCTTTGTTTACAAGCTTTGTTATAATAAGTGCAACTTGCTAAACCTTCAAAAGCTGACATTTGTTTTGTTCTTTTCTTTAAGCATTCCATTAATTCATACTTTGAATAATGATTTTCTACTGATTTTGAAAATGCAACCAACATTTAGAGGGCTCATTTATTAAAAATCAATCAACACCCTAGAAGGACTCTTGGGTTATTTTACAAAATAGCTCTTCAAAGGCTCAAACATTTAAAAAATTGGATTGATGGTGGACAGCAAAGAAAGTCCTAATGCCATGCTAAAGTAATATTCTCTTCAGCATCATCTTCATTTCAAAACCTTATAGTCATTACTTAGTGTATATATAAAAACAAAAACCTACATATTTTGGCAATTACCACTTCTATCTTAAGTGGTAAGATATCACAGCATGTTTGGAGGCAATTATGAATTATGTATGTACCTCAACCAATTACAAATTCATTTCTGCTCCAAAGATTTCTTGATTTAGTAAGGACATTTTTTTTTACCAGGACATTGTTTTTTATCAAAATCTGTAGTTGTATTATCACCACAAAACAAACCCTTTGTCTTCAATTTTGAACTTTAAATGAATTTATACTAACATTCAGTGACAAGTGTTTTCCTTCAACAGAATGAACTTCCGAAAGTTTTACTTTGAGTCCGTCAACTGAATGAAAAAATCAAACAATTTTTGGAATTAAATGATTTTCTATTGGAAACAGCTGATAATGGCATCATCTAATTACGTGCAAAGCTCTGCACTGGAGCCAACACATTAATAGCTATGACTTCACTCTGTGTATGAATAAGAAAATGCGGAATCAAAAATGAGCAAAATTAGTTTAGATCTAAGGTGGAAAAAGTGCAGAACAGTGGTTGCCTCTGGGGAAGGAGTATGGATTGACTGGGACAGAGTATGAAGCAACTTCCTAGGGTAACAGTAACGTTCTATATTGAAACACAAGCCTAAGTTACACAGGTGTATGTATTTAACAAATGCACACTTAAGATTTGTGCACTTCATTGTATATTAATTTTATGAAACATACATGTAAGCAAATATTGGACTCTACTTAATGATATACTTCCAGTTATGTATATATCTAGTTAATGACATATAGTGAGGGCAATGTGTACTGATGCTCACAATTTATTTGAAATGAATCAAAAAAATAAGATGGTTTAATGGATGGCTAGAAGGATCAACAGATGGACAGATATGTGGTAAAGTGAGTTTATGAAAATGTTAATGGAAGAATCTAGGTGATTAGTATAAGAGTATTCTTAGGAAAATTCCTTCAACTTTGCTGTATGCATGAAAATTTTCATAATAAAATATCAGAAAAATTTAATTTAGAACAGTTATTTAGTCTAAATGAAAAATCACATATCCCAGAATGATATGTAAATGCACTGTCTCCAGCTACACGTGTCAAATTGTTATCTTAAACGCAGTCTTCTTAAAACAAACACTAACTTACAAAGTAGATGCTAAGGCTGCGTCAGCAGATCTGTGTGTTTGGATTTTCATATGATCAGTGATACTTCCATGGCCCTTATGGAGGGTAAACGATGACCTTTGTGCAAGTTACATGTCATCATCAACTGTTCTAAGAAATGGAAATTCAGTACTTCATTTTTCATTAAACATGTATTTCCTTTTTCCTCTTTCAGTTATTTCAGGCAAAAGGATTCATTGTAAAATTTTAAAAGTACTAAATAGTAATAAGTGGTTGATTTGCACTATGCAATAAAGAATAAAGCCACTATAAAGGACTACTCTCTGTATGCAGAATTGCTCATCCTCTGTTTCCCATACATATTTCTCATAAGCCTAACCTATAATTTCCCAGGTTTTTCACTGACCAGTCAAATGGCAGCTTGGCAGCTTAAGATATATCACAGGTAGGACACATACCACAGTACAAATGGCTGCTAACTCCAAAACCAGCAGCATAGCAGTGGCCAATGCTTCTCCCCCCACTTGCCAAGACTGTAAGGACACAGGGAGGGGGAAGGGTGAGCTGGGACGAAGTAAGAGAGTAGCATGGACAGATATACACTACCAAATGTAAAATAGATAGCTAGTGGGAAGCAGCCACAGAGCACAGGGAGATCAGCTCAGTGGTTTGTGACCACCTAGAGGGGTAGGATAGGGAGGGTGGGAGGGAGATGCAAGAGGGAGGGGATATGGGGATATATGTATATGTATAACTGATTCACTTTGTTATACAGCAGAAACACACCATTGTAAAGCAATTATACTCCAATAAAGATGTTAAAAAAAAAAAAAAGACTGTAAGGAGTTAGCTGTCCCCAGCCATTTGTGACTGACTGAAATTATTTTATCAGTAGTCACCTAGGATGTTGTCTTTGAAAGAAAGGTTTAGTTTCCTGACATCTAGAAAAGGTCAGGAGAGGAAGGACAAGATATTATTGGTCATCTTTGTGTTGAAGTAAGAAGTCTTTAGTGTACATACATCTGAAATATTATATAAGAGAGAAGACAACAGAGGAAGCTAGAAATACAAAGCATTTGGTCAACCAAATCTATCCTAACTTATTTTAATGCAACTGTTAATATTTTATTTAAAAAATTTAAAACTCGAGCCAAATAATAAATCAGACAGGATGTCAGAACAACAAGCATAAACTGGTTCTGTCCCAGGCAAACCTTGGCATATGGTCACTTTATTTGCTCTTGTTACTAAATAAAGGCTTTGGATTTTACTCCAAGGGAGATGGGACACTTTAAACAGAGGAGAGATACAATCTGATTTCTTTGTTTAAAAAAAAAATCACTCTGGGGCTTCCCTGGTGGCGCAGTGGTTAAGAATCCGCCTGTCAATGCAGGGGACACGGGTTCGAGCCCTGGTGTGGGAAGATCCCACATGCCGCGGAGCAACTAAGCCCATGCGCCACAACTACTGAGCCTGCGCTCTAGAGCCCACGAGCCACAACTACTGAAGCCCGCACACCCTAGAGCCCACGAGCCACAACTACTGAAGCCCGCACACCCTAGAGCCCGTGCTCCTCAACAAGAGAAGCCACCACAATGAGAAAGAAGCCTGTGCACCACAATGAAGAGTAGCCCCCACTCGCTGCAATTAGAGAGAGCCCAAGGGCGGCAACGAAGAACCAACACAGCCAAAACTAACTAACTAAATAAATAAATAAATTTATTGGAAAAAAATCACTCTGGCTGCTGTCTTTAGAACAGACTAATATAGAGAGCATGGTTAGAAGTAGGCAGACCGTTTAAGAGGCTACTGCCATAATCCAGACAAAAAGTGATAATGACTTGAAATACAGCAGTAGCAATACAGATTGTAAGATTCTGGGTGTATTTTAAAACCCTGTAATCAAACATTGAATTTGTTCACCAAAAAGCCCTCGAAACAATGACAACCCAGTAAGAATTAGCACCGCAATGGCTCAGGTTATGATCACTAAACACCATTTCTCACTAAAAGAGCTAAGCGTTCCATAGAAAAGTGGTTAATTCCAAGACTGAAGCATGAAAGGTACAAACTAAGCCTAGGACATCTTTTCATAATGGAAAGCAAAAAAATCTACTAAGACTACTAGGATCATCTCAAAAGGCAACAATTCCTAACTTGAAGGAGCTTCTCATGGCCAAAGATGGAACTCAAGTATTGAAACAAATAATGACTAAATGACTAGAGAAGATTCCAATACATTAAATATGTCAAAACTTAAGTTCATATTAATACTTAAAAATAAAAACCTTATTGGGCAACTTTGGAGGGTGCTGGGGCATCAACTCATAATTATTCTGAAAACTGGTAAACAAAGGAAAAGAATGAAGCATTTATTCTATGTGTTCTATATAAACTGTATTTCAAGGCATCCAAAGAGTTGACAAGAAAAGGTCTTTATACAATAATAATGGATAGTTAGTATAGGAAAAATGATAAAATTAGAATATCAATATTTTCAAACCCCTAATGAAATAACGCAACTAGTAATAATCATCAAGGCTGCTAAAACCTTCAGGTAAAAAGCTAGTAGGGAACATTATAATGGACGTATAATGACCCTAAAGATCAGTCTTAACATCATGAAAAAAAAGAGGAAACCAGACATTATGTGATGCAATTGTAAGTACACAGGAACTCTAATGAATATATATCAAAAAATTAATCTGAATCTGATAAGCCTTAATATCTAACTACAGGGCACCACATGCAAAAGAATGAAACTAACCCCTTTTTTACCCCATGTGCAAAAATCAACTCAAAATGGATTAAAGGCTTAAACTTAAGACCTGAACCCATAAGAAAACATAGAGGGTAAGCTCCTTGGTACCGGACTTAGCGAAGGTATTTTGGATTTGACACCAAAAGCAAAGGCAACAAAAGCAAAAATAAACAAATTGGGACTACGTCAAACTAAAAACCTTCCGCACGGCAAAGGAAACCAATAACAAAATGAAAGGGCAGCCTACAGAATGCGAGAAAAATATGCAGATCAGTTATCTGGTAAGAGGTTAATATCCAAAATATATTAAAGAACTCACACAACTTAATGGCAAAAAATCAAACAATTCAATTAAAAACTGGGCAGAGGAACTGAAAAGACATTTTTACAAAGAACACATACAAATGAGGTACCTGAAAAAGTGCTCAGCATCACTAATCATTAGGGAAATACAAATCAAAACCATGAGACATCACCTCACACCTGTTAGAATGGCCATCACCAAAAAGACAAGATAATCAGCATTGGCAGGGATGAAGAGAAAAGGCAACTATTGTGCATTGTTGGTGGGAATGTAAACTGGTGCAACCACTATGAAAAACAGCATAGAGGTTTCTCAAAAAATTAAAAATGGAACTACCAAATGCTCGAGCAATCCCATTTCTGGGTATATATCGCAAGGAAATGAAAACAGGATATCAAAGAGATATCTGCACTCCCATATTCATTGCAGCATTATTCACAATAGTCAAGATATGTAAACAATCTGTCAATGGTTGAATATAAAAAGAAGATGTGAGATATATATATATGATGAAATATTATCCGGCCATGAGAAGGAAGGAAATCCTGCCATTTGCTACAACATGGATGGGCCTTGAGGGCACTGTGCTAAATGAAATAAGCCAGACAGAGAAAGACAAATACTGCACGGTATCACTTATATGTAGAAACAAAAAAAAGGTCAAACTCATAGAAACAGAGAGTAGAAAAGTGGTTGCCAGGGGCAAGGAGGTGGGGAAATCAGGGAGAGGTTGGTAAAAGGGTACAGACTTTCAGCTATAAAGATGAATAAGGTCTGAGGATCTAATGTGTAACATGGTGACCACAGTTGATGTATCATTGTTGTTGTATCATTTATATTTGCTGAGAGTAGAACTTAAATGATCTCACCAAAAAAAAAAAAAGATAAATATGTGAGATGATGGATGAGTTAATTAACTAAATGAGAGGAATCCTTTCAAAATGTATGCATGTATCAAATCATCACAATGTACACTATAAACATCTTACAATTTTATTAGTCAACTGTACCTCAATAAAGCAGAAAATAAGTAATTTTAAAGGGGAATCTGACTCTGATAAGCTATAATACTTAACTACCAGTTTATGGAAAATGAAGAGAGTGATATGTTAAATGACATGACAGGGATACAATCACTAAATACATAATGTGGGAAATTCTATAGGATATTGATTCATTTCCTTCAACACATAAGTGGCAAAGAAAGAAAAAGGGCAGTGGGGTGGGGAATGAATCTAGATTAAAAGAGACTTAAGAGCAGGAAATGTTCAAGTAGAACCAGAAAATAAAGAAGTGCTATCAAAAGGGAAAAAAAAAAGTGATGGGGGTATGTCAAAGGGACACAGGAGCCAACTGAAACAGCTCCCAAGTGTGAAAACTGAAACGATATGAACAACAAAATAAAGGAGTACTAGGTTATAATCCACGATAGAAAATAAATACCCACAAGACAAAGAAATGATTGAACAAATAAGGAAATGGAGGGAAAAGATAACAAATCTCTCACACTGAAGAATTCCAAACAATTTATACCCTCAAGGAGATGAAGCACTCCTAAAATGTGGGCGGCGCCTAGTAACTTCCTTCCAAAGAATAAAGTATGGAAAGGGCAAAAAAAGAATAAATCTGCAGTGGAGAAAGCTGACAAAAAATACCGCAGCCAGGTGATCAAGGTTAACATTAACAGTGATAAGTCATGTTGATCGTATGTACCCTTGATATAGGATGTGATGAAATGGCACTGTTTCTTTTTTAACCTCTGTGGTCTTCTTTCCAAAAATACATAACCCCAGTCTAATCATGAGAAAAATATCTGACAAATCCCAATGGAGGGACACTCCACAAAATACCTGACCAGTACTCCTCTGAAACACCTTATCGAAAACAAGGAAAGTCTGAGAAACCGTCACAGCCAAGAGGAGCCTAAGGAGACATGACAACTAAATATAATATGGTTTCCAGGATGGGATCCTGGAACAGAAAAAGGACATTAGGTGGAAAACTAAGGGAAATCTGAATGAACTATGGACTTTAATTAGTGATAACATGTCAAAATTGGTTCATTAATTGTAACAAATGCACCATACTAATGTAAGATGTTAATTATAGAGGAAACTGGGTATGGAATATACGGAAAAACTGTACTATCTCTACAATTTTTCTGTAAACCTAAAACTATTATAAATTTTTTAATTTATTTAAGAAGAGAGAGAGAGAGACATAGAGACATCAACCAAGCGCAATGTGTGGAATATGTTTGAATCCTGTTTTAAGTCAACTATTAAGGCACATATGAAACAACTAGAGAAATTGGAACCCTGACTTTGGTTATGTGGGGCTTTTTTAGTGCTTTTTGTCTTCGAGATGTATATGAAGTATTTGTAAACAAAATGAGTTATCTCAGATTGGCTTTGAAATAACTGGGAGAATGGAATGGGAGGTACAAATGAAACAAGATTGACCACATATTGGTAATTGCTAAAGCTGCATGATGGGTACACATGTTTTATTTTGTTTTCTCCCCTCTACTTTTACCTTTCAAGCTTTCTTTAATAAAGGGTTAAAGAAAAGAAACAAAAGAATTACAGCCACTGAGTACAAATAACTTTCAAGGGGTTTCACTGCAAAGGGGACCAGAGAAGTGGGGTAGTAGCTGGCAGGGGAAGTGAATTTTTTTAGTTTTTGCTCAATACTAGACACGTTAATAAGTATATGTACATACCTTGTAGCTTGAAGATTTAATTCCATCAGGAACTTCATCCTAAAAAAAATTTTAAATGCTTTTAGATGACATTTATTCTATCTTCTGAAAAAATATTTTAAAGCTCTATGATTTATAAGAAAAATTCACAGAACAAATTACTGAAGTTAACAGGTTATTTTTTAACTGAGAATAGTTAGTCAGTCTTTATGATATTTCTTAAAAGTAAACAAAAAATCCGGGCTTCCCTGGTGGCGCAGTGGTTGGAAGTCCGCCTGCCGATGCTAGGGGACAAAGGTTCGTGCCCTGCTCCGGGAGGACCCCGCGTGCCTCGGAGCGGCTGGGCCCGTGAGCCATGGCCGCTGGGCCTGTGCGTCCGGAGCCTGTGCTCCACAGCGGGAGAGACCACAACAGTGAGAGGCCCGCGAACCCAAAAAGGAAAAAAAAAAGTAAACAAAAAATCCAACAAGTTATGCTATGGATTATACACATGTTATATTACAGCACCGAAATGTAAAAATAGCCACTTAGCCATTATTCCTTTTTTTTTTTTTTTTTTTTTTTGCGGTGCGCGGGCCTCTCACTGTTGTGGCCTCTGCCGTTGCAGAGCACAGGCTCCGGACGCGCAGGCTCAGCGGCCATGGCTCACGGGCCCAGCCGCTCCGCGGCATGTGGGATCTTTCCAGACCGGGGCACGAACCCGCGTCCCCTGAATCGGCAGGTGGACTCTCAACCACTGCGCCACCAGGGAAGCCCGCCATTATTCCTTTTAATGCTCAAATTGTCCCACATTTGGCCACTAGAAGACCCACTAAGTGCTGACCTGTGTCTTTTTTATCTGACCTGTGTCTTTATCTGCACTTGTGTCTTATTTATATTACCCCAGTAATCTTTAACAGCACTTTTTGTTTTCTGTTATGACAAGATACTCCAGGTTCATCTTATATATCTCTTGTTCCAGTCTTGGAATCAACCATTTTTTAAGGCGCTTTCCTCTTTCAGAGGAAAATGGTACTAGTTTTTAGTTGTGTGTTGGCCACTTAATAACACAGGACCTATCTGCCTATCCTCAAAGAGATGCTGTGAGTAGAGATAATGATGTATGTGGGAGAGCTCTGTAAATTGCAGGGTCCTATTCTAATGCTAAGTATATTCAGTACATTCCTGAAATAGATTACACCTGCCCAAAGGGAAGGACCCACACAGGGACAATCACTTTATTGTGTACTCTTCTACACTCTGAACTAGGTCAATGTATAGTCTTTTCCTATGACCAGATATTTAGATGGTTTCTAATTTTTTCATATAATAAACTATGCCAAATTTATAGACTGATTTCAGCAGAACTGACATCTTTACAATATTCAGTATTGCTTTATGGCCATCTTTGGACATCTATCTAATTATTTTAGTTAGTGAAATTCTTAGCAGAATTGCTAGGTCAAAGGATATGTACCTTTTTTATTGTTTGGATACATTTGCTGAATTGATCTCCAAAAAGACTTAGCCACCAGAGTGCTCATTTCTTATTCCCAGACTAACACTGGATACTGTTTTTCTTTTTCACATTGGCCAATTAATAATGGAAGTGAAAGAACATTGTTCTGATTCACTGTAAAGGGGATAAATAACTGGCCTTTCGACTGACAGAGAGTCCAGCCTCTATGGGCAGCCAATCTGAGAATTCCTAAGTAAAGCCAGTGGTTTTGTCCAGACCCTCCCCAAGGAAGAAAATTAATACATCCACAGAAAAAGGGAGAGATTTTATTTGTACCTCAATTAATTTCATTTTTTTTTAATACCACAAACACAACTTTGGGTAAGACATAAGAAGAAAAACAAATATCAAGCCAAAAGAACTATTAATCTCAGTAATAAATCAAAGGATTATATTAACCACAAAATTTAAATTCTATTATTATGAAGACAGAATAATTCAAAATAGGTTTTATATTTGTAAGTTTAGGTTTTTAATATGTTAATTTTAAACAACATTATATTTAACCTAAGGATTGAAATGTTATTTCAGTTATACTGGCCCCTTTCAAAAGTCACAATTATTCAAAAAAACATGTGACAATTCTTAAACGTATACACTGTTCTTACCGATTGACAAAGCTTGACAGCACAATCCCTTCTTCCACACTGGCTGATATCATTCCAGAAAGGACACGGCCTTTTCAGGTTTACCTGTAAAATAAAATATTAGAAAAAAGTTATAAAAGAATTTTGAGATTATAACAGACAGATGTGGAATTATGATACTATAACCTGGTCATGTTATCAGCTACAATTATTCTATTTCTTCCACTATCAAATTTCAGTGGTGGTATAAGTGTGTAGCTGGTATGAATAAATTGGTAGACTTGGTTAAAATGACAAACTCTGCTACTAAACAGACTCTGAACAGATGGCAACGGGGAGCCAAAGTAGCTCATGTTATCACTGCTCAACTCACAGTCTTCTTTTTTTTTTCTTTTTCAACTCACAGTCTTTTAATGAAAGTAACAGCTAACAGACAACTGTGAACTCAGATTGTAACTACATACTCCAATGATGAGGTTTTCTAAACTCTTTCAATAGATATCTCAAGATAAAATGTCACAAGTGACTTGTTAGAACAATACAGGTCAGAACAAAGTCATGCTTCTTCTCAAAAATATTTCTCTTTTTAAATTAATTGGAGTAAATCTGATGTTTTAGAATGTTATGAACAACTCATGACTTTGATAACGATATAACAGTTTCTGTTCTGACTTCAATTTGACCAACTAGGTTCTAACTCTAGTGTTCAAAACTCAATTACTGAAATTAAAAGTATCCAATGGGTCGTTTTAGAACCATATGGTTCATTCTTGTGAACTGCATTTTCCTAATATAGCCTTGCTCAATTTTAAATAATAAGCACAATTTTGAAGCTTAGTGATTCCTAAGAAAATGTAATTACCCATTTAAACATTAAGTGTTCCTATACCAAAAAAAAATTGTTTTAAATACCTTGTAATATCTAAAGTAGTCGCTTTCCAGGAGTTTTTGAAGTCTTGGGAAAAGCCTGTAGTTATTAAATTTATCAATGGTTTCAACATCACAGGTACAATCATCCAAGTAACCACTAACCTGTTACAAAGAAAATGGAATATTATATCAAAATGTCATAGACGCAACAGGGTTTTTTCCTTACATGGTTATGATAAAAGAGCCCTTTACTCAACCAACCCCTAGCTTCCCTCCTCCCCATAATTTTCTGAGATGGGACATGACCATAATCTAGTGAGGCTATTGCTCTTACTATATACCTATAGGAACACAGTGGATACCTTTTGTAGGGTGGGTGTACTGAGCTCATAATGACACACATACCCCCAAAGAGTTGGTCCCCTGCAGCCACTCTATAACCCTGCTCCCCAAGACTGACCGGGGTTGGGTATCTAAGCCAAAACAAGTCATGGTCCCCTCTCCAGGAATCAGGAATTGAGGCTAAGAAGGAGCAATGTCTCCGTCACTAAACCAGTGAACAAGTAAACTCAGACCATATTCCATCACATGAACTGAGGACCACGTGAGCCAGTTGGCAGAGAGAGGAAAGATTTTTAAAGACACAGAGAAGCAGAGATAGGAGATGGAGAACTTATGCTAGCTGGATTCCCTAGGGTTTGCCTGCTCCCACTTCCACCATCTTTCCTGAAGCCCAGTGGCATTCCCATCCTTGGTTTTTCTGAGACTCTATATTCTTATAATTCAGTTGTCTCCGTCTTTCCTTTATTTTAGTTTCCCACAGGATGTGTAGGTCACAGACTAGCTTGGTGAATGTATAAAAAGAAGTGATATTGAATTTATAAGAGAAACAATAACTCATTATAAGGATCTAACAACCCTCAAATATTGGCCATGACAATTTTTATAGATTTGAAATGGTACTTAGAAATGACTTATCCTTAGCAACACTGAGATAGCAAGTTAACCACAAAGCCAATCCTGATCTTCAAATGCTTAAAACCAATGTCTTAACTGATTTTACTAAATCAAACTATTAAATCATGTTATAATTAGAGGCAATGGGAAATCATATTATAATCAGACATTGTTAACAGTTGTGAAGCTAAAATTCTGAGATGTTTATTTGGGACTAGGCAAACACCTAACAGAATTAATTAAGCAGCGCTTATAAGTAAGTAAAAAATATATTATGATTTTTTTAAACTAAAATTTTTATTTTTTTAATATACAGCATGCTGCAGAAAAGAGATCCTTATACTTTGGTCTGAATATTTACATTATAAACCACTTTGGATTATATTTTAGGGAGAGTTATTGACCATAAAAAAATAATTTAAAAATCTGTTGGTAAGGAAACAAATTAAGAATACTTCATTGAAATACTGAATTTAGGTGTTTTCCTTTTGGAATATGTAAAATCCTACACTATCTTTTAATTTCAGAACATCACAAAACAGTAATGGATATTTTTCACCTAAGAGATAAGAATACTTGAGATGATGACGGCAATATTCAAGAGCTAAGTTTTTTGTTTGTTTGTTTAGCCAATTTGCCTAGTCTTATTTGTTTTGGACTAAAGAATTCAGTTTCTAGAAATCTGATCTACATATTTTGTCACTGTAATAACTATTTTCATTTCATACGCAAATGTGTCCTTGTTTCCTGTAAAAATTATCTGAGTACACAAGAATCTTAGAGTCCTAATTTTGGGTACCAACAAAACAGAAGTGCTTCTAACCCAGATGATTTGATTTTTCACACCTCTTTCTTTTGAGCCTTCAAAGCAAAACTTCTAAGAACATAAAATAAGCTACTGTTTCTCCTCTTGGACACAAATTATTATACAAAGAACAACAGGCACAAAGGCTGCAAAGGCCAAAGAGACACATGCCAGATAGAGATATTAAATCACAAAAGAAAAAAACACAAAAATCTTAAGAGGAAGGGTTTGAGGCAATCCATTTCTCCCCCCACCCTAGGAATTCATTTTTAAGGTAAAAATCTATCCTCCCCTCTTTTGGAAAGCTGCCCTCAGGTACCACTCACCCCCTGCTCAGTTAACTGTCTCTCGTATGTGTTCCCATGACACTCCACATACTCCTACACAAGAATTACCTCACTGTACTGAATGTATCTATCTCACTCCCACCCACTAGAGTTAAGATCCTTGAGAGCAGGCTCATGTTTGTTCACTTTTGTATTCCCGGTACTGAGCACTGTAGAAAGCACACAGTAGATGCTCAGTAATTATTTGTGGAATGGGTTGGTGAATGAATTAATGAATGCTGTCCATTGTCACTCTCATTCACTGGAGCCCAGCACTGCACTGCCTAATTATAACTGTGTACTTCCATGTCACCTATGGTGGTGCTCAGTGCCAGACCATGCCAACTCAAGGGGCAGGAATGCACTCACAGAGCAAGGAAAGCAAGCAGCAAAGGCAAACAACCCTTTGTGTCCAATATTCTACTGATCTATGTCCTAATTACAAAGGGAATGATAAGAAGCCCCACATCAGAAAGAAATGCAAGATGCCTCCAGAGCAGAGGTGGCTTATAACCTAGAGGCCACAGAGGAAGAGAAGGCAGGACAATGGGAGATTTAAAAATCTCCTGACCCTTACCTTAGAAATTGAGTAGGAGGTATTACCAACGACAATGACAGGCCACAGGGCAGCTAAGGAGGTACAGCAGCGGGTGAAAGAAGTTTCACTGGATGGAAAGAGTCCAGCAAAGGAGAGGCAGGAAGATACTGGGAAATCCAAGCCACCTGACTGTTCAGATAAGCTTGCCAATAGGCAGCAGAACCTGATCCCTGGAAGGAAGTCTGGCAGGTATGATTCCAGGCCCAGTTCTAGAAAGTAGAGAACCAGGCATGTTACCAGAATAGAGTCTCAGGAAAAGTCTAAGGCAGAACTCCAGTTGATGGACCCAGGGCAGAACCTTGGAAACGAAGCAAAGTCCTATTACCTAAACTAAGACCAAAAGACAGGTGCTGATTTATAAGAAGAATGGCTTGATGCTGTACTTCAAAATGTGCTATGGCTGCATAAGTAACCACTACACTATCTCCCAAAGTGAAATAGAACTCTGGCCCTACCATAGGAATCCAAATCTTTTAAAAACGCACCCCTCTCCCCGCCTCTGCAACATACACACAAAGTGCTTGATGAATGCTAAAATTTGAAGCTCGCTGCTCTAGGCTTCAGGTGATGATCAGCTTTGGTTTTGTGGAGGGCCAGACTAACAGGAAGCAATGGAAAGGCCCTTGTTGAGGGTGGTAGATATAAGGACCAAGGTAGGCCTCACACACAATATCACCCAGTTTAAAGTCCTGGTCTCTTAAGAGCTGGAAAGCCTTTGAAGGCCTTCTCTTGCTATCTTCAGAGCAACCCAGCAATCCCCTCCCTCACACACCCTCAAGGGGAGGTAGTGTATAACAGTGGATAGCAGGCAGGCTCTGGAGTCAGGCCTTCTAGGGTGGAATCCCATCTCTGCTACTTATTAGCTGTTGACATTGCCCCTGCTTTTTAACTTCTCTAGGCCTCAATTTCCTATCTGAGTACAAAAATAGAAGTAACAGTAGTTCCCATCTCAAAGAGTTGATATCAAGATAAAACGACCCACAGTAAATGCCCAGTAAATGTTGATCATTACTATTACCCTACCACTGCTTAAATGCTTCCAGTGACAGGGAGCTTGCTATTCCCCCAAAGCAAAAGGCCAGGTTTGCAGTTAAAATTCTCCAAACATTTTACATCTGAAGCTCCAGTGCAACACACAACTAGATAACCAAATGCTAGCTCCATTTTTTCTCCATTGACTCTGATTGGTTTGGACCAAATACCAAAATACAAAAGGCAAGGGAAAAGAAAATACACTGGCCTGCTTGTTCTCTAGTTTTTGGATAGAGGTATCCTTTACTTTGCAATGAAAGACAAAACAAAAAACACTTTCTAAATAGTCTTCCTGTGTCCCAACAACTTCCAGTCCTACCATAGATTTTTTTTTCCAAAGCACTGTAAGAATATATTCCTCATACTTGTACGAAATACCTTTCAAAAGTGCTCAAAATGCGCTTTATTTGGCAAAGAACTGCAGTTGTGCTAAATTTTATTGAGTTTTATGACCATTAGAAAAAAGAAAAAGAACATGAAAAACATTCATTCACTGACAGAGCAGACTGGGACAACTGCTAAAGAAAGAATAGAAACACCAAAAGATTCTATCCTGGCTAGTAGGCACCATTCTAAGAACATGGAATGCTATGAGCTATTTCTTCTTTAAAGTCTTGGTCTTGCTAGAACTTTAAATTGTTGCTAAATGACCCAAAGTATGGCAACCAACGTTAAATACACTTTGGTCCACTTGCTTTGTTCAGAAAAGCCTGGAATGTTGGAAGCATTCACAGTCAATGCACCCCTCTCCAGTATAACCTGTTTCAAAGATCCCTCTGACTAAGTATTAATCCTGGACTTATTTCCACCCACCACTTAGCATATTCTCAAGTGTCTCTTCCATGGCCCAGCCACTCTGACTAACAAAAACTCTTTTTTTTAAATTGACCTAAACAAGACACCCAGACAAGTAAGTCTGCTAAAATACATGAATGCAGAGTGTATCTACAACGCACTCCAAAGGAAAAATAATCCACCTTTGACGTAGCTATGATGGATTATGTGAACTACTCCCCTTTCATTAACCTGACGGAGATCTACTGCATTCAAGCAAGTGGATCTGAGGGTTACCAGCATTAGCCATATTAAGAGAGATAAAACATCCTGAGTATAGAAGTTTACAAACTCATCTCTAATTAATTTTAAAAAGATGAAAAAGATGTCCATACTGCCTCCGTATCTGGGCTTCAATATCTCTTCTGAGGTGATTTCTTTAAAATGCATCCTGGGATTCCATGAATTGGAACTTAAGTTCTGTTGCATTCGTTCTATCTAATGGTGCATAATGAGGAAATAATTGTCACAAAGGAATAAACTCTGAAATATCTTCATTTACTTGAAGCCCATACCTACTACAATGATATTTTGATTTAAAGAAAGGGTGAGTCCTGATTTATGGGGTTTTTACACAAAACTGTACATGTGTTAGACTTCACAAACTTGTATACCAACAGGGGGGAAAAAGCCAATTTTCTGTGTAAAAAAAATTTTTTTAACAGAATGATACAGGGATTGGGGGAAAGGGAATGTATATAAGGAAGATTTATAAGTTCCAGACAATTGATCACTTTGAGCAACTAAGCTGAAGCACTGTTCTCAAAAGAACTTACAACATATAGTGAAAATGGTTTTAATAGGATGTGATGTCAACTAACAGGCATATGCAATAACTCAGGGGTCCCCAACCCCGGGGCCAAGGACCTCTACCGGTCCGTGGCCTGTTAGGAACTGGGCTGCACAGCAGGAGGTGAGAGGAGGGAGAGCCAGCGAAGCTTCATCTGCTGCCCCTCATCGCTCGCATTACTGCCTGACCATCCTCCCAACCCCCAACCCCGGCCCCGGTCGGTGGAAAAACTGTCTTCCATGAAACCAGTCACTGGGTCCAAAAAGGTTGGGGATCGCTGCAGTAACTGACTAAGTTTAAATATTCATTGGAAGCTGTCAACCTATCTTCAATTAAGAATATACTTCAGCTCCTGTAGTGTTCACATCTTGTATTATAATTTCCCTAACACTTGCTGAGCACCAATTATTTACCAGTCTCCGTACTCTGGAGTGTCAGGAATTGGGACTAAATTGTAACTTTTTATTTTTTGATCTCTCAAAATTTGTTCATAGTAGGCCTCAATAAATGCTTATTGAATTTAGTCTGATTATTTGTAGAGCTTTGTGCATTTTACTTCAATGACTTTCTAAGGTCGAATAACTAACTACATGCTGCTCTGGCTCAAATCACAACCCCTAAGTCAGGCACCCATGCAACAGTGTGGTGAGGGGTGATGGTGTGGTAACTCACGGCAGAAGTGGTAAGAGGCACAGGCAACAGGAAGAAAGAAAGGGATGTGACTATAAACAAAAAAGAGTCAACAGGACTGTGTGGCCAGTTGGAAACTGCAAATAGAACCAGACAAGATTTGAACTTGTATTTCCAAATCTCAGGTGAAAATTTAGTTTCTAGCAATATTTACTAACTTTTTAAATTTTTTAAAAATACCTAGGATCCCCACCTCTTCCCAAGCCCCAAAGAACATGATGTGCTGAACTGTAAGCTCTTCAGAGCAGGGATTATGCCATAGTTATTTCTGTATTCCAAACTCTCAGATCAATGTACATAGTGTTTATAAATGTTTTTTGAATGAATAATTTGTTCCTCCCCTTATCTTTTCTTTCTCCACTTTTTTCTTTTATCTGTCTCTCCCTCTGTTTCGGTGTGCATGTCAATATGTTTGTCTCCATCTTTCTCTTCATGTCTATTCGTCACAGTCCCCTCCCTCCTTTCCTCCCCTTTCCCCCATCCCTTCTATTACTGAACATAATTAGAACTAAGGTACACGTGTTTCATTTATTGAATTGGAATTGATGGTCTCTGTTTTTAAGTTTATTTAACTAAACCATTTTAAATTTCCCTTAAATTTTTTTTTACTCATTTTATTATTTTTTAATTTGGCTCTGGAAAGAAAAACAGTCACTCTTGTTCTAAAAGAAAAAGAAAGAGGTCTAACAGATTTTTGTGTATTTTAATCTTGAAAATATTGTGAAAGAGTAAAAAAGCCTAACACTAATCAGAAGAAAAAGTAAATGAATATAAAAAACTAAAAGCTCCCCAATTTTAATCAAATATCTAAAATGGTTATGGGGGAGGGGAGTGAACGTTTAAAAGTTCAACATGTACTTTTATTCCATTATCCAAATCTCTAGAATATAGTTGAAAATGTTACAATGGAATCTTTCTGCACTGAATACCTTATTTTTATTTTTTTTTGCGGTACGCGGGTCTCTCACTGTTGTGGCTTCGCCCGTTGCGGAGCACAGGCTCCGGACGCCCAGGCCTGGCGGCCATGGTTCACGGGCCCAGCCGCTCCGGGGCATGTGGGACCTTCGCGGACCGGGGCACGAACCCGTGTCCCCTGCATTGGCAGGCGGACTCTCAACCACTGCGCCACCAGGGAAGCCCTGAATACCTTATTTTTAAGTCCACTTATTTCTAATTTACTTATTTTTAAATGTTTAAACTTTGTGATACATTATATTTGTAAGCAGAAGAAAAATTACCCTTTTTCTTTTAAGTACTTGATTGTATACTGTTTATAATCACTGAAGGTAAAGGAGCTTTTCAATCTCTTAGTTATAAAGCAGCAATTTTCTTTCAATTTCTCTTACACCTTCCCAGCTATCACTCACCCCAACTTCCAAATCACTCAGCAAAAAATAAAATCCAAGAATTTAAAGCAGTGAAAGAGATGACACCTCTTCTCATAATATTTAAATTCTTCTTTCCTCTGTGAAATAGTATTACCCCCCCTACACACATAAAATGTTATTTCTGATAAGTTAATAGTAACGTCTACTTAAAAGGAACAATTTGGATACCCATATCTCAATTTTGTATAAAATGTAATTTTTATCAACAGAAGTCAACCAAAAGGTGACTTTAAGAATAATGATATTACAATATCAGATATTGTGGGCACCAAAAACCTGTAACTTTCTTTGAATTTTTTTCTCAAGGAACCCACATCTCTTACTAACAGAAGGAAATAATCATAATAAGCTTGTAATTAAACTTGTGCACTGAGGACCGTTCTCCCAATTCAGACCAGCAATATGGATGTCACGGTAAAAGAGTCTCACTACATTCAGGAAAAACAAAGGACACATAGGGCGAGTAGTCACAGGGCAACCGCGGCCCCCAAGACACCAGGCAGTTAGGCTTAGACACAGAAAAGCCACACGAAGGCATTCTCCTGCCTGACAGGGAGATCTGAGGGCAGCCCCCCTGCAAAAGCCTGTCCTGGCCAGAAAGGCCGGAGAAGACATCCAGCACAGGCACAGCCCACACTGTTCCAAGTCAAATTAGAAGTCAGGAAGACCCAGGTTCTGCGAAAATAAAAATACTGAGTGTGACTCTGTGTGTGTGTGTGTGTGTGTGTGTGTGTGTGTGTGTGTGTGTGTCCGCGCGCGCGCACACCTTCCCCGGGCAGGGAAGACCAAAAAAGACTCACAAACCAACTAGGTAGAAACAGCGGTGCACCCACACCTCTCGTCCCACGCCTGATCGGAAGCGGGGGAGGGCGATTCGACGTCGGTTCAGGCTGTTTGGGGCGGGGGGGGAAGGGGGGAACCGGTCCACACCAACCCAGGCGAGCTGCAGAGGATTCAGCCCCTGCCAGGGAGCAGAAGCACGGGGGTTCCTTCCGGAAGGGTGGAGATGCAGAGACGCACCCCCAGCGCCCCACCTGCCCGGGCGCGCGGGACAGAGCGCACGGCGGAGGCAGGGGTCCCGGGACCCGCAGCGCCGCCACGCACACCCCTCACCTGGCAGAAGCACCTCTGCGCCGCCGTCTCCGGGGGCTGCTGCCCGCCGTGGCCCGAGCCCAGCAGCCCCACGGCGCCCAGGAAGCCGATCAGGAAGCCCCAGCGGTGGTCCATAGCCGCCCCGGGCGGTCTTCGCGCCGCGCCTCGGAATCCCCAGCAATCGGGAGCAGGCCGTGAGTCCGCAGATGAAGCCCGCGCGGGCCTGCCCCCGGCCGCGCCCCACCTCCCGGCCGCCTCCCAGGCCCGCCCTCGGCTCTCCAGCCTCTCAGAAGCCGCCACTTCCCGGTGCAGCCTGCGGACGTGCCGGGGACCCCGCGGTGGCAGTCCGGGGCCTGAGGCCCGCTTCCTTCCCCACGCGTGAGGCTGACGCACCAACCCGCTTCGCGGCTCGGCCCCTCCCGGCGCGCCGCGCCCGCCCCCGGCCCCTTTAACTCCCGGGGCCCGGAGACTGGAATGGGCTGTCTACCCCCAGCCCCGCGTGGGAGTCGGGGTCCTTCCCGCTCCGAGAGCCGAGCCGGAGCGAAAGCTGGAGGGGTCTGTGTCTTCCAGCAGGTCCCCGCCCCAGCCTGCTCACTCCCAGCCAGTCCTTCCGTATCTCAGTGCGAGGAAATCAAACTGAATTACGTGTGCACAGTGGCCCTGGCTGAGTCCTAAGGCTGAGAAGGATATTCGTGATCATCTATCTAGACCAGGGCTGCATATCTAATCTAGATTTTCTGGTAGTCACATCAAAAGAGCAAAAAGAAACAGGTGAAGTTAATTTTAATAATCGATTTTATTGAAACCATTATGTGCAAAATATTTCAAAATATACTCAATAGTAGATGATTCATAAAATATTTTACATTTTTTATTTTTAGCTTTGAAATCTGATGTGTATTTTTTACGAACTAGCCACATTTCATAGTCAGATGTGGCCAGTGGCTACTGTGTGGACAGAGGGGGAGATTACTGTTTTTTTTATAGGAGGAAACAGGCCCAGAGAGGTGAGGCAATGTGAGCTATAGGAATGGGAGCTGGGCAGTGAGAGAGCCAGGTCCTCTGATCCCAGCTGTGGGATGGGTCCATCAGCTTTTTTTTAAGGACAAATTTTCAAGGTGAAACTGGAAAACGTTCCAACATCTTACACATTACATTAAAAGCTAAAATATTTCTATTTAGTTTTTTGGTAAATCTTTTCCTGTTTGTTTCTGCTTCTGTTTTTTCTTAAAAAGCCATCACTTATTGACATAACTCTAGGATATGGTAGGCCTCAAATAGATATTATACTCCTATTTTCTAGCTGAGAAGAATAGGCATAGAATTTATATACGTTATTAAAAATCACTTGGTATGGTAGGGGTGAGACTCAAACCCTATGCTATGTCCATCACTGCCAAGTGAATTGACATATAATTAAAAAGTCACCAATCATCTGACATCCTGGTGGGCCGGGGAAGCTCTGATCTTAGTATCTACAAAATGCAATGTGTGCATATTAATACAATCTCTCGCTTTACTCCAAAAGTTACTTTTTCACTATACTGTGTATGGGTTCTACTTATCCTTCTAGGGCCAGACCCAGCTCACTCAATCCCTCATCATGAGTCTTCCTGGTTTCCTCTTCACCCAGTTCCACTGGGTGGAACTTACACTCTGCCAGATTGAGCTTGACATTAGAGATATAAAGATGTGTAAAACCCAGTCCCTGCACATGGATGGACACACCATGGAATTTAGTATGTAATCTTTTATGACAGTTCTACTTTATGTTTCTACCACTGAACTGTAATCTCTTTTAACTCCTTAAGCAGGGATTATGTCTCAAACATGCCTGTGACTCCCAGAAATCTTTGCACACATTTGTAAAATGAATGAATATATTTCATATGGCCACAGTATTAATATCTGAAGATTAAGCTATCAAAAATGAGAGACACAGTATGAAAAGGGGGAAACTAAATGAATAAAGCCTAAAATTGCAGAAAGAAGCAATCTGAACATCATCAGCTCTGGATTTCACTCTGATGCAATAGCCCGTAATTAGGGAGAATTTAAAAACATCAATATTCCCAGGATGAAGGCACTAGTCCATAAGATTCAAATTCTTGCCCAGAACAAATTTCTAGCAAACTTAAAATCAGAAACAACCACCATATAAGACAATTTTTTTAATTTATTGTCTTTTTTCCCCAGCCTTATTGAAGTATAACTGACAAATAAAATTGTCAGATATTTAAAGTGTATATCTAACTGGTTTGACATACATATACATTGTGAAAGGATTCTCCCCATCAAGTTAACCCATCTATCATCTTACATATTTACCCTTTTCCCCTCCCTTGGTGAGAACATTTAAGTTCAACTCTCAGAAAATATCAATGATACAATACAGTGTTATCAACTATGGTCACCATGTTACACACTAGATTCTCAGAACTTATTCATCTTATAGCTGAAAGTCTGTACCCCTTTATCAACCTCTCCCTGCTTTCCCAACCCCCTTGCCCCTGGCAACCAGTTGTCTACTCTGTTTCTATGAGTTTGCTTTTTCATTATTATTATTCCTCCATATATAAGTGATACCATGCAGTATTTGTCTTGTCTGACTTATTTCACTTAGCATGGTGCCCTCAAGCCCCATCTATGTTGTATCAAATTTCTCATGCTGAATAATAGTCTATTGTATATGTATACGACATCTTCATTATCCATTTATCTGCTGACAGACACTTAGGTTGTTTCCATGCTTTGGCAATTGCGAATAATGCTGGATGGATGTGGAAGTACAGATATCCGGGTATATACCCAGAAGTGAGATTGCTGGATCTTACTTTATTGTCTTGAAAATTATATTTTTTCCTACCAGATTTGTAAGTGATTTTAGAATGTGTAAAATACAGTTTTATACATACTGTATAAATATTACTGACATTTCCCTGAGAACCCTTTTGTGTTGGTCCTTTGTGTGAGTTCACTTCTTCAACTCTGCCTCCTCTCACACCATCTTGCCTATGTTAAGGCCATGAAATAACCGATTAGTTATCAAATAACTAGGGAGCATCCACAGGGTACATAGTTCAACCTTGGATTTCTGAAACTACAGCCTCCCATATATTATAACTTTGCTAAACAATAGTAAATTTTTTAGCGATGAACAAGGCCACGGTCTTGTTATTCTAATACTAGTGATCATAACAATAACATGACTTAGATTTAATGTACACAGCATTTCTTGACAGAATTTTGTTTACTCTGCAAATAACAGCTATTATTATTTTTTTAATGACCAAAGCAGGAAATGGCTTGAGTCCAATTTCTCAAAATGGAATTTCTGTGGGAAACTTCTCAGTACATGAACACTTTCTGACGCTGAATTGACTAGAAGGAAATGATTAAGGAAAAAAATGTGATCAAGGAAAAGGATTATTATGACACACAAGAGGAAGAAAGGCTAAATAAAAACCTAAAGGTCTGGTTCTGATACTTGATTAGATCTATGTAATATTTACTGAATGTAAGTGTGCACATGTTGTATTGCTAGACTTTTCTATTGGGCTGCTTGAGATCATCTGAGTTGGGGAGACGTGCCACGTAAGCTCTGTCATCACCTTCTTTACCTCAGGTTCCTGAAAGGATGAACTATAAATAGTAACTGACTTCACTTCCTAACTTCGGGATCATACCTTAGCCCAATGTGCAGTCTGGTTGCCAACTCCACTCTCTTACTCTTCTTTACCTGACCTTCTTATTGGCAAATCTAATTGCCATTTTTCATAGAAATCATAACATCTCTGCTGCATTTTGACAAAGCAGATTCCTTCTTTCTTTGATTCAATTTCCTGTGCACTGAACATTCCAGATCCTCCTTATAGTTCTCTGATATTATTTAACTGTCTCCTTCATGGGCTTTCCCTGAGCCTTCCTTTAAGATGTGAGTGTTCCCCAGTGTTCTATCCTTTCTTCAGTGCTTTTCCTCATCTATACTCTCCCCTGGAGAAACTTGCCCAATCTCATGATTTTAAATATTTCCTTTATGCTAATGACTCCCAAATCTATTTTTCCAGTTCAGATCTCTTCCTTGAGCTTCAAAATCCAACTGCCTATTGAACACAGCCATCTGGTTTTCTCAGAAATGTTTGATCACATTGCCATACATATCTAGACAGCTAGAAATCAGGAAACCATCCTCAGTCTCCCCCTCTCTTTCACCTTCCATAACCTATTCTGTCCTGCCAGTTCTGTCATCAGTTTATTTCCTCCTCTCCATCTTTATGACTAAGGACTAGTTTCAGCCCTGATTATTGCTCACCTGATTTATTACCATATTTCCTTAACTGATTACCCAACTTCTAGGGCTGTACCCCTCAAAAAAATAGTCTTCCCTGCTAGCCTGGTTTCTCAAAAATGTAAATCACACTTCTGTCTAAAATCTGTGATGCTCCTGATCTGATGCTTCTGAATAATTAAATTCAAGATTCTCAGCACGACATTCAAGGTCCCTATCTATTTCTCCAACTTCACTTCCAACACCTCTCTGCCTTATAGTTAGTGAACTGCTAACGATTCCTCCAGAGACCTTGTTTCCAGCTGCAACCGTTAGAAGTACTGATGAAATCTAGATAGTGAAAGAAAAAGACAAAAAGACAGAAATAGATGAGAAGAGATAGAAAAAAAAATAAGGGGACTAATTCAAGGAGAACAGTCTGACTAATAAGAGTACCACTTAGAGAGAACATGCAAACATAGGAAATAAGCTTAGAAGTAATTCAAGAAAATAGCCAAATGGAGGGATGACTGTCTAGATTCACTGGACATACTAAATGCCCAGTCAGTGGATGGAAAATGTCCCTAACAGAGATAAAAATTTCAAAAAGAAGAAAGAAATCTTGGTTCCTGACAAAGAATTGAGAATCAGAAGGGTACTACAGACGCACTGGAAGCTACAGGACCATAGAGCAAGGCCTCCAAAATTCTGAGAATTCTATAGCCGGCCAAACTATTAATCAAGTATGAGAGTAGAATTAAGATATTGTTAGATACAAAGAATAATGTACATCTTTAAATCCTTTCTAGGAAAATTCACTGAAAGGATATGATCCAACCAAACAAAGGAGTAAAACAAAAAAGAGGAGACCTGGGTATCAGGAAAGAGAAGATAGTACACAAGAGAGGAGCTAGGAAAGTTCTAGAAGGGAGTTATGCGGCAACACTAGAAGAAGATGGAGGCCTCCAGTAGGGGTGTCTCTAGTTAAAATTGGGACTGGAGGGATACCTGATGTGACTTTCTGAAAAACACTATTCAGAGGAATTTTACAATTGTATTGTAAATTTGGGAAGAAAAAGTGATTTTAAAAAATAGCTAAGCATATTTTTTAAATGAGGCAGCTTTTAATTATAGGATGTTCAAAACAATTTTACAATAAAGCAAATGTAACTATAGTATATTGCTTGACTTGCATAGCCCCACGATAAGACAAGTGCTGGAGAGTGATTTAACCAAAACTTGTATATATTGTATATGGGGGGGTAGAGGTAGGGAAAGTGGGAATCTGGAATAATATAAGGGTGCTGAATCTTTATCTTTCTTATTAGGAAGTCAAAAGATAAAGCGTAAAATTGACCTAACAAGAAATAGCAGCATAAGCATATTAGTTAGAAATGTGGAGGTAAATACAAAAAAAAACAAGTTAAAGAATTGGAGGGGCTTCCCTGGTGGCACAGTGGTTAAGAATCCGCCTGCCAATGCAGGGGACACGGGTTCGAACACTGGCCAGGGAAGTTCTCACATGCTGCGGAGCAACTAAGCCCGTGCTCCACAACTACTGAGCCTGTGCTCTAGAGCCCGCGAGCCACAACTACTGAGCCCGTGTGCCGCAATTACTGAAGCCCACACGCCTAGAGCCCGTGCACCACAACAAGAGAAGCCACTGCAGTGAGAAGCCCGCGCACTGCAATGAAGAGTAGCCCCCGCTCACCACAACTAGAGAAAGCCCGTGCACAGCAATGAAGACCCAACGCAGCCAAAAATAAAAATTAAAAAAAAAATTAATAAAAAAAATAATTGGATAGTGGGGCTCAGGGATAGAATAGGGTGGGGCCGTAGACTCCTCTTTTTCAATCTAAGACTTGTAGTACTTAAAAAAAACTTTATGTATTACTTTGATTAAAGAAGAGTATTTCCCAGAAGCTAGGAATTCTAACTTCTATTTCTACATCAACATCTTGCTGCTCGGCCATAGACACATTCAATTAAGTGCATTCTGGTAAGTATTTGGGGGTAGATATTTGGAATGACAAATTTCTAAAAACTCAAGTGTTACAGCTGATGTGTGAGCAAAAGTAGTTGCTACTTGCCTATCTGGTACTGTTTCTCAATTCTCTCTAGAAAAATATCAGTTCCTGTTGTATTAGTTATATGTCATCATGTAACAAATGACCACAAACTTAGTGGCTTAAAACAACAAACATTTATTATCTCAAGTTTTTGTGGGCCAGCAGTTCAGGAACAGCTGAACTGGGTTGTATGACTCAGTCTCTCATGATGTTGCAATTAAGACTAGAGCTTCTGTCATCTGAAGGCTTGCCTAGGGTTGGAGGCTCTGCTTCGAAAATGGCTCACTCACATGGCTGTTGGCAGGAGGCCTCAGTTCCTTGCTGGCTGTTCCTTTCCGTGTGGGTCTCTCCACAGACCAGCTGATGTGTCCTCTTGGCATGACAGCTGGCTTCCCCCAGAGGGAGTGGTCCAAGGGAGAGTAAGGAGGAAACTCCAACGCCTTTCATGACCTAGGCTCAATGGTTGTCTACTGTCACTTCCACTTTATTCTATTTGTCCAGAACAAGTCACTAGATCCAGGGGAGGAAAATTAGGCTCCACTTCTTGAAATGGGAAGTATCAAAGAATTTGTGTACATATTTTAAAACCACAACACCCATCAATGCTACATTATACGTTAGTAGGTTAGGAGACTATCCTTAAAAATGATATTTTGAAGATCTAAAAAAATTTCATCACTGTTTGTTATGACATCACTTTTAATGACCCCTCCTTCCAAAACTAAGATATACCCTACCTTGTCACCTCACTTCTTCTCTATTCTACAATATTTTAAGTTCCTTGAGAACTGATGACATTTCTTAGTCTTTTTGTATCTCTGCTTACCTATCATAGTGTCTAACATATTCACAAATTCATTCAATAGTATATATATATATATATATATATATATATATCCATCTTCTGGGGATACAGTAATGAGCAAGAAATAGTCATAGTTCTTGTTTTCCTGGAGCTTATAGTCTACTAGGGGGAAAATACACATTTAATTGCATCTTTAAGAACACTTAGGAATGTATAATTACAAATTAAGCTATATTTTCTGATGGACAGGGATACAGTCTTAGAGGTGCATATAAAAAGGAACAGGGCTGTTCTGTTGCAGGCATAATGAAGACAGACAGGAGGTTCAACTGAAGTTGGGATTTTGCCAGATGGGTGAGAGAAAAAGAATAAGAGTAAAGGGAGTTTAAAATATTGGTGTGTTATGTTGAAATAACACACTAGTATGTGCTTATAAATATTTATTGAATGGAATCAAACTGAGTTATATATATTTTCTTCTTTGCCCCATCCTCTCTTCTTGACGTCAGAGGTGATATACTTTTGGTATAGTTTGACCAGAATAGTTGCAGCTGAGTGGGAGAAGGGACTAACCCTGCTCAATCCACCTTCCTTGTTTATTGGCTAACTGCACTTACCAGTTATATTTAGAAAAAACAGAATAGAATATTCACACAATATCCATAAGATTTTTTCCTAATAAATTTGAAGGCATCTTTTAATTTCCTAATAATTTGTTTGTAATTTAATTCACTTAAATTTGCAATTTATATGTATATATAAGATATACCTATTTAAACTCAAACATCCTGGGCCACTGGATAAGATGAGATCAAATGCAGTCTGGGGAATGTGACTGATTCTTTTGGAACAGCAATAAATTCTCCCTAGGAGTAATGCTGGGAAGAGGTACAGCAATGTGGACCTGTCCCGCAAAAACTGAGGTCATTACTACCCTTAAAATAAACAATTTAAAATAACACTACTGAATGCTTACTATGTGCCAGATGTTGTGTTGATAGCTTACAGGCACACTATGTTGTTTAATACTCATGACATCCCTATGAGATAGGTACAAATATTATGCTCATTCTACAGAGATTTTGAGAGATTAATTTGTCCAAAAGCACAGAAAGAAGGCATCTTTATCTTGTGCCCCTCATCTGTACAACCCGCCCCCTTCCAGGCTCATTGGCCTTCTTTCTGTTCCAAGAAATGAGCCAACCCCCTTTTCACCTTAAGATCTTTGCATTTGCTGTTTCCTCTGTTTGGAAGGTTTTTCCCCAGTTTGTTGCACATCTGGCTTGTTATCTCAGATATCTGTGCTAAATTAGTTCTCCTCACCTTACTCTATAACACCACCATGTTTTATTTTCATTATAGTATAGTATTTATTACACTTTGAAGATATTTTTTTATCTTCCCACCAGATCTAACCCTTAGTACCTCACTCACTGAGTGAATAAATGAATAAATATCCTACTCCTTCTGTACCTGGAGATCCTGGATAGTATTGGGTTATACCAGTAGGCTATCTGTGTTATACCGATAAGCCATCAGAGCTCTTTAGAGAGATATGTATATATTCCCTATTTCATTCTCATCTTGGTTTATTACAAAGTCTTTTGTGGTTCCAGAACAGCAGTGACTTAAAAATACCAAGGCCTCTCAGGGGACAGCGCCCTTGCTCTACCCAGGCTGACCTGCAGGGGATGGTGTATCTGGAGGTCTCCTTCGGTGCACGCCGGCACCCTAGTGCATAGAGACGCAGACGTTGGAGAAGTGGAGGGCAGAGGCGGTGCAAACCGGAAGGGGCAGTGTCTTCCGCGAAACCCGCCCCTCCGGGGAGGCTCTCCTGTCTCGCCCCGCCCCTTCCCCCGCCCGGGCGGCCATGGCCATTCCCGGCATCCCCTATGAGCGGCGGCTTCTCATCATGGCGGACCCTAGAGATAAGGCGCTTCAGGACTACCGCAAGAAGCTGCTGGAGCACAAGGAGATCGACGGCCGTCTCAAGGAGTGTGAGTGCACCTTTCTTTCCACATAATCTCGTGCCCGGACCCGCTCCTGTCTCTGACAAAGCGGAGGCCTTTGGCCGAGCTCGGCAACTGAGCCCCGAGGAGAGAAGGCCTCAGTCTGGAGACAAGGCGCTTTGTCATCCCCGCCTATAGCTTCGGAAGCCGAGCTTCTTCACGCCTCTTCGGGCGTGAAAATGGACCAGTTTGGTCCAGGTGACAGAGAGAACATCCCCAGTTCTGAGATGGAATTGGAAGATGACCAGAGGGGAGTGGGGAAGAAGTGGGTCACCGGGATGTTTCCAGGTTAAGGTGCAAGGAGTGCGGTGTTGGTGGAGTCCCGGGACCCGGAGGCGGAAAGAGACTTGAGTCAAAGAAGCTCAAGCAAGAGACGAGACTCGGGTAGTTGGCTTGTTACTGGAATGGAAAGCCGAACGCGGAGTTTAAGAGAGAAGGGGTCCATCGGTCAATCATAGTCCTCTTCTTTTTTCCTCGTGTTTTGAATTGTGCTCTGTCAGGCACACAATTTTCCCTTACTCCTGAACCAAAAGAGTACTTATAATTTTTCTTAGTGCACCGTCACTGACAAACCTGAATGGTTTAAATAATGAAGGAAGACCTTAACTGTATAATTCTGTGGCGCTTTATTTAGGTTAGAAAGCCAGAGTGACAGTTCATGTGGGTAGGTGAAGTGAGGAAGGGTCTAACTCTTTTATCATTCGGGTTTGTAATCTCAAATCCGGAAGTGTCAGAATGTCAATATCTGTTATGAATGTAACCTAATATGTGCTCAAACAAGTAAGTATTCCTGATCAAGAAAATAAAAACATGGTGCTTTCTCTGTAACATTTCGTTTTTAAACATGTCATCTACAAATGGCATTATGTTTTCTGTGGTTTGATATAGTGGATATAAAATACACGTAAAGTGAAATAGACTTAAATAAACTTAAATAAAGTGAGACTTAGTGACTTAAAGTCGCTAAGATTATTTAATTTAAAATGTTCAAATTATATTTTTCAGTAAGGGAACAATTAAAAGAACTTACCAAGCAGTATGAAAAGTCTGAAAATGATCTGAAGGCCCTACAAAGTGTTGGGCAGGTAAGTAATGGAGTTTGGGGTGTAGAGGGTGATGGTGATTTGTTTTTTTAGCTCTTGGCAAAAAGTAATGCTTTTTTTTTTTTTCTTTCTTAGATTGTGGGTGAAGTACTTAAGCAATTAACTGAAGAAAAATGTAAGTGTATTAGATTGTTAGTAAAGAAAAAAAGAGCAGACTCCCCTCCCTCCCACCGCCAACTTTTGAAATGCTTATTATTTTAATGACTGTAATGAAGGTAGATGATATTCTTGCATAGACTAAGTTGTCTTTCAATTCTTGTCTTTTGGAGAACAGAAATAAAACTCAGTCTGCCATCAATGTGGATATATTTATTTTTTACTTTCTATTTTTCAATTTGTTTTTTCATTTTCTTCCTCTAGTCATTGTTAAAGCTACAAATGGACCAAGATATGTTGTGGGTTGTCGTCGACAGGTAACATTTTACATTTCTATAGTGCTTTATAATTGACAAAAGCGCTTTCGTGTAAGGTATTTAATTCTCAAGGTAAGCAGGTCAGGCATTATGCCCATAACTCCCAAAGGTGACTTGTTCAGATATAGCTAATTATTAGCAAAGCCTGAACTCAGACCATGGGTTTGACTCCTGGTAGTCTCTACTTTTCTGCTCTGTTGCATTGCCTCAGTCAGCTCTACACACTGAGAAATCAAAGAATTTTAGAAGTGAAAGAATCTCAGATTATTTTATTTTAGTGTCTTTTTTTGAAGAGGTCTTAAAAGTATTAGACCTTATAAATTACATTTTATAT
This sequence comes from Pseudorca crassidens, assembly GCF_039906515.1. Taxonomy (NCBI): domain Eukaryota; kingdom Metazoa; phylum Chordata; class Mammalia; order Artiodactyla; family Delphinidae; genus Pseudorca; species Pseudorca crassidens. The sequence continues at coordinate 48,378,428 of NC_090296.1, read as the reverse complement.
TTAAACATTCAAAAATATTATAGTCTTTACTAGAGGCTAAATTGATTTTGTATGAGTTCATTTAAATTAGAATCGGCAAATTGAAATAACTCCAGATTTTATCTTGCAGTCATCAAAAATCACCAACAAATGGCTTTGGATCATTTAGTAGCCTCTGAAGCCAATTTATGTACTACCCTATTCTTTAGAAAGCGTCTTTAGCGAATTCTTATAAACTCATTGGAAGAGCTTTCTAAACTGAGTATTTGTGTCAGGTTCAGGTTTTAAAAGATTGATATGACGTGGCTATAGAATTGAATTTTTCCTAGGGACTAAATTCAGTCTTAAGATTTTGCCTAGCATGTAAGTGGGATGACATTTTCTAAATCAAAATTTCAGTTGCCTAATCCGACAGAGGATATTTATGTCCCTTTCAGGGCCCTCTGGATGCCAAAAGTTGGCATGTCTAAGATATTTTGTGGTTGTATGAGGGGCAAGAGAGTATTTGAAAACTGGAAAATATTAGAAAAGCCAGAGTATATATTCCCTATAGATGTAAATGTTGAAATAGCTTCATATTCATCTCTGTTTAAGCTCATTTTCAAGTACAGTGGTCCCTTGTTATCCGTGGGGTGTATGTTCCAAGACCCCCAGTGGATGCCTGAAACCTGGGCATATACCAAACCTTATATATGCTATGTTTTTTCCTCTACATACATACCTATGAGAAAGTTTAATTTAAAAATTATGCACAGAAAGAGATTAACAAAAATAATAATAAAATAGAGCAATTATTAAAAAAATATGCTGTTACAAAAGTCATGTGAATGTGGTCTCTCTCAAAATACCTTGTACAAATTTAATGCCTTTTCCATCTTAACTCAGCACTTGTCATGCCCTGTCGCCATAACTTTTGCAGTTTGAGGCGTGACAGCAAAACTAGCACAGGTTTCTTTTTTCTTCTTCACAAGTGCATGGATAGAAGATTCGTTCTTACTCTAGATTATAGCAACCTCAGCATATGATTTTTATTTCCTTATTAAGTCGAGAACTTTCCCCGTTTCATTAGGAAGCGGTCTGTGGCTTCTCTTTGCCATATCTGAATGGCCAGCATCACTACCATTGTGCTTTGGGGCCATTATTAAGTAAAATAAGGATTATTTGACCACAAGTACTTCAGTCAGCAGGACAGTGGATCTGATAACCGAGAGGGCTACTAATACGCTGGACAAAGGGATGATTCATGTCCCAAGGACAGAGCTTTCATCACGCTACTCAGAACAGCATGAAATTTAAAACTTAGGATTAGTTTATTTCTGGAATTTTTCATTTAATATTTTCAGGTAACTGAAAATGTGGATAAGGGGAGGACTACTGTACCTGACAATTATTCTTAGTTTAATCCATTATATTAAACCTAGTATTTAGCATATCTTCACTTCATTTTAATTGGCACTAAATCCTAAACTGAGCGCTGTTTGCAAAATCCTGTGAAAAGTGGTCAGTAATTTGTATGATTCTGAAATTGTATTGGCAAGCAGTTTATTATTTTTTTTGTTGCACTTTTCGAAAAAACGAAAAAATTATAGTTTTTTCGAAAAATAACTTTATTTTTGACAAGTAACAGCCTGAGTGTGATTTGAATCTATTTGGATAGATTCTCTCCACTTCTATCCAAATAAGTTAAATATGCCAATAAATTGTTTAGTATGATTCAACTTAATATGTACAGTAATATATTTACCATAGTGTCTGGCATGTAGCAAAAGCATGAATGAAGGTTGCTGGGGTTTTTTTGTTTGTTCTTTAGAATTTTAATAAAAAATCTCTAAGGGGAAATAGAGTGCATATCCCCCTTATCTCCTATGATCACATAACACATACTTCCCAAAACTATAGTTTTTAAAATAAATCTAATGGACATACCTTTAAGATGCTTTCCTGTCCTTCCCCTCCAAATGTTCATTAAGGGATTTCTGTATAAATGCTTTGGTACCAATTGCCAAAGTCACTGTACTACAGTGCCTAAATCAAAATAATGAGCAAAACTATATTAAATAGTGAGCCTTTGAAAGTAAAATATTGCAGTCAGTTCCTTCTTCAAAAACAAGGTTGTTGCCACCTCAGACTTTATATATTAGTGATTTCTCATTTCACACTGAGATTGCACAAAAGGGCACTCTTTGAAGGAGCAGAAGGAAATAACTTTGAATTACTACTTTTTATAAACCCTTCCCTTGGGCGTGGTGTTTATAATCTAATCTTAGTGTTCTCTCGGAAGGATAAAAATGATTATTTGGCTTCTAACTATGCTCTTGTTAGAGTGTTATTCCCCTTTTCAAGTGTTTGTGTAACACCTTTTGTTTTACACAATTAGCTTGACAAAAGTAAGCTGAAGCCAGGAACAAGAGTTGCTTTGGATATGACTACACTAACTATCATGAGGTAGGTTTCTTGTACTATTTAATTTACGTCTCATTTTCAGGAGGGAAGATTTTATCCAAAATATATGCTTCTTGAGATCACTGAATGTTTTGCCACTTTTCAGCTTTTCCTAATTTCAAATTAATTTAAACATGTTTTTTTTAAAAAAATAATAAATTTATTTATTTGGCTGCATTGGGTCTTCATTGCTATGCATGGGCTTTCTCTAGTTGCAGCGAGCGGGGGCTACTCTTTGTTGCGGTGCACGAGCTTCTCATTGTTGTGGCTTCTCTTGTTGTGGAGCACAGCCTCTAGGCACATGGGCTTCAGTAGTTGTGGCACGCGGGCTCCGTAGTTGTGGCTTGCAGTCTCTAGAGCGCAGGCTCAGTAGTTTTGGTGCACGGGCTTAGCTGCTCCATGGCATGTGGGATCTTCCGGACCAGGGCTCGAACCCGTGTCCCCTGCATTGGCAGGCGGATTCTTAACCACTGCGCCACCAGGGAAGTCCCAACATGATTTTCCAAGATCACCTACAGGTGCTTGCATAAGCAAGTCATTTATACTCTATTTGTAGGCTGAGAGAAAATACATCTTTTAAAAGAAAAATATACACCTTATCATTACAGGTATTTGCCAAGAGAGGTGGACCCACTGGTTTACAACATGTCGCATGAGGACCCCGGGAATGTTTCTTATTCTGAGATCGGAGGTTTGTCAGAACAGATTCGGGAGTTACGAGAGGTTGGTAGTGTGTGCTTTATTCTCTGAACTTACTAAGAAGTAGTACGGGTTTTAAAATGCCTGAAGGGAGAAAGAGGATGTAAAATCACTTTATCCAAATAGTGTTTACTGAATATTATATATATAATATTTTTGCCAAGAGAAAAAAAGCACTGAATCTCTAGCTATGAAAATTATGGGTTTTTGTTAAATTTGGAGATAATTTGGTGTTTGAAAAATCCTGCTCTTTTTATGACCAAGAAGGAAAAAAAGCTAAGAATAATGGATGTAATCCACTGCCCATACCATCTGGTATTTTGTTTATCTTAGTAGTTTAGTTGGGTCAGAGCACATTTGGATAGTGTGTGTAATGTAGTTTTTCCCATAACCTCATTGATTTCCTATTGCCCTTAAATAGAGTAAGTTATCTGTGCCTTAAATATTTTATTTTGATAAAGCTGTTTGCTGTCATTTAAGAAAAATATTGGCTTTAGCGTGGCTTAAACTTTAAGTTCTTACATGAAGAATCAAATCAGGGTGGCCTTGCTTTACAACACAGATAGCTTCTTAACAATTCTCTTTTAAGCAAATTACATTGTTGTATTGATTTCCTCTTAATTTAGGATGGAAATACTCAGGAATGAATTTGATTAATTAGAATGGCTTACATTATCTGATTTAAGCCCTAAACCAGTAGTTTTCAAACTTCAGCACTTTAAATTTTCTGGAACTCTTATTAAAGATACAGATTCCTAGGCCCTCTGCATGGTTTTGATGCAGTGGCTTGGGGGTGGGGCACAGGAATTAGCATTTAAACAAACATTCCAGGTGATTATGAAACCAAGTTGTTTTTTTTTTTCAACCATACTTGCGGAAGCATTGGCCTAAGCATAAATAAAAGCCTATTCTTTTCACATTATAGTTAATGAAAAGAGGAAGAACAAGTGCTTCATGAAACAGTGAAATATTTTACAGTGATTTGCTGCATCAGCCATAGGAGCAGAATGAATCTCTCTCACACACACAGACACACGCACACACACCAATGACATGCAGTATACATCTGCAGACAATTGCGAATATTAATTTCTCACAATTTTGGCATGTCTTAATCATACCTTATGGACAGAGTTATTCAGTAGAGGTTTATCTCTCAAGTAAAGAGTTTAAACTGGGCAGTCAAATCCTCACTTTTGCTGTTCTCCACTTTTCTTTCTTTGAATCAGTCTTAATATTGAGAGCAGAATTTATGTTTTTTTTTAAGACTACTATGACAAAATGCCAACATAAGAAAATTTTATGTACCATTTCTCTTAGTGGCAGTTATATCTTACCAAAGTTCCCCATTTTATAATTATTTTTTGTTGTATTCAGATGCACACCAGTGTAATCTTTTTGTTTTTTTGCTTAACTGATTTTTTGTAGTGTTAATTGTTTCGTTGAGGCATAATTTACCTTCAGTAAAATTCACGTTTTTTAAGTGTACAGTTCAAATGTGTTTGACAGATTATATGCCCGTGCAAACATCACTCTAATCAAGTGTGTGGTTATTTTAGCAAGTGTATTAAATAATAAATAGTTCAAATTACCACATGCTTTTTAATTAATTAATTTAAAAATATTTTAAGATTTTTAGATTTAAGAGATATCTTACATCTATCTGAAGAAAAACCTCTAATATAAATGGTTTTACATAGCACTGAATTCTAGATCTATTACGAATTATGATGTATGTACATAAATCTGCTGATAGTTTACTTAAAATATTTGAAAGTACATCAAAATCTTTACTAACGTTTTAAGAAACATGCAACTTCTTTTCTAGGTAATAGAATTACCTCTTACAAACCCAGAATTATTCCAACGTGTAGGAATAATACCTCCAAAAGGCTGTTTGTTATATGGACCACCAGGTTGGTATTAAATCATGTCTGCCCCACTATGAGTGAATGAATGAATGAAGGAGTAAAAAAATGAGATGGAGATAATTAATGTGACAATTCCAGCCTCCATTCTGTTCAGAGTAAGGAAGGGATTGGGGATGTGTGTCTACTGTTTTCTTAGTCTTGCTTAGTCCTCTTGTGCTTCATAGGGTATATATATCTAAACATGCCATGTGATTCTAAGCAATGATCTTGTGTGGTTCACAGACCTCTGGGTGTCCCAGAGACACTTTCAGGGATTCTGCAAGGTCAGAATTACTCTTGTAATACTAAGATGTCAACACAGTGAAAAAGAAAAAAGCAACTAACATCTGTGCTGATGGTGCAAAGCAATGAGGGTAAAGCTACTCATGCCATAGTATGAATCAATTAAGTCAGTGGCACAAAATGGTATAGTAGTCATTGTGTTCGGGGCCACTCACATTTGCAGTATTTTTAAAAAAAGATGTCAGTTTCACTTTAAAATGTCCTTGCTAAAGCATTAAAAATATTAACTTTTGATCCTTGAATAATGTGTTGTATTCTGTGATGAAATGGAAAATACATATAAAGTACTTCTGTTGCATACTGAATAAGATATCTCCAGGAAAAGCATTTGTGTGATTATTTGAGTTGCCTGCTGTATTAGCTGCTTTTCACGGAATGCCATTTTTACTTGAAAGGATAATTTACAGTCAGTTATCAGACTGGTTATTGGTTACCTTGCACACATTTTTTTTTTTAATTTATTATTTATTTTTGGCTGTGTTGGATCTTCATTGCTGTGCGCGGGCGTTCTCTAGTTGCGGCGAGCAGGGGCTACACTTCGTTGCTGTGTGCGGGCTTCTCATTGCGGTGGCTTCTCTTGTTGCAGAGCAGGGGCTCTAGAGCCCAGGCTCAGTAGTTGTGGTGCACGGTTTAGTTGCTCCATGGCATGTGGGATCTTCCTGGACCAGGGATCAAACCCATGTTCCCTGCATTGGCAGGTGGATTCTTAAGCACTGTGCCACCAGGGAAGTCCCTGCACACATTTTTTTTAAAAAATGAATGAAGTTAGCCAATCATGTTAAAGCAAACAACTGACACCATCTGTAGCCAGTGATAAAATTTGAGCTTTCAAACGAAAATTGAGTTTTTGAAAACTTTACCTCTGGTACTATGAGCTTGACGACTTTCCAATGTGTTTGTTAATATAAGACAGGATGAGATCGGAGATGGTATTAACAAATGTGACTTTTTAATATTATATAATGGAAAATGCCAGTATTTGGAAGATTTTCATAACCCACTGAATCAGTAGTTTCCAAATAACAAATACTTGATATTACAATATCATACGTAGGCAAAGGTCCACTCAGTGTTCAGTATAGCCCGATGTATTTGAATGTACAAGTTTCCATCACAGTCTCTTTGTAAGTTGGCTTTGATATATTTCTAAAGTTATGTATTCAGTTTGCTTAAAATAAAATTAGAAGGGATTTTTTGAATAAAATTTTAATATTGAGAGTGGAAGTGCTTTGGGATTTTAAATGATTTTAAATGCTTTTATTTAAGACTTAGCTTCCATTTTGCAAAATTTACTATTCAAAGGATTACATTCTTAAAGGCTTTTGAAAATTTGTTTTACTTTCCATTTAATTAGGACTTCATTTATCATTCCTAGGTACAGGAAAAACACTCTTGGCACGAGCTGTTGCTAGCCAGTTGGATTGCAATTTCTTAAAGGTAAAGGGAATATTCTTTTTGTAGCTATTGAAAATAAATTTTATTTGAATTTTCCTATGTTTACCATGTTTTTCCTTTAATCAGGTTGTATCTAGTTCTATTGTAGACAAGTACATTGGTGAAAGTGCTCGTTTGATCCGAGAAATGTTTAATTATGCCAGGGACCATCAGCCATGCATCATTTTTATGGATGAAATAGATGCTATTGGTAAGAATAACACTTCTTAAAATTTATTTTAAACTTTTCTTGAACTGTTAGGAATATTTTTTTAATCTAAAAGAACTTTTTCCCTCTCTTTTCACCTCTAACTGCAATTTGTGTGAAGTAGCAAAATGAATTGAATGTTACTTTAAAAAAATTCTTAAGAAAGTTTAACCACTCTCAATAAATAACCTTTAACATTGAGAAAATGATAAACATACCAAAATCAATTCGAATTTTGTCAGTGTAATTCTTGTTAATTTATTTTCATCTTAATGTTTTAAACCCCAGACACTATCATTTTCATATTTTCTTAAATGATGCTTAAAGAGGAAAGGAGTAATGCATATGAGTTTCCACATCATTATTTTAGGTGGTCGTCGGTTTTCTGAGGGTACTTCAGCTGATAGAGAGATTCAGAGAACTTTAATGGAGGTAATATTTGGTAAAGCCTGTTTGTAAAGAAATCAATGTTTATAAAGTGAAGAAGTGAACACTGGATATTTGAAGGTCAAAATATGGATAATGGTTTAAATGAAGAATGCACTTAAGTATGAAATTTGAAAGTACAGTATTGACAGGAATGAACAGTTTTCTTTACCACAATCTCTAGTAAGAAAATGAGTACTAGAAAATAATAGGGATATCTACAAAATTTCATGTGAGTTACAGCTGTACCGTTCTACATTTTTTGAGTAGACTGGCCATTTAAAAAATTATATATTGTACTTACATTGTGAATGTGATTTTGTGTTAGTTTTATTCAGATATTTTATGAGTGACAAATATATTTAAACTAGTGGCGGTAAATGAATTGTAACTATGTATGAGGCTGCTCTAAAAATTACTAATACTTTCCTCTCTTTATTGCTGAGAGTGAAAGGAAACTAAAATAGTTTTGATTATTGAAGATGGATGATGGGATATTGAAATATATATTAACGTCTTTTCCCACTCCACATTCTGTGAAAGTGCTGGCAAGATTCCAAACACATTTTCCAACTCCTATGAATAGATAGGTAGCATAGGTAATGCATTGTCAACTACTGTCTCAGTAGGGGTGTTTGAAAATTGTTTTTTATAAATTGTCTGCTCAGAAAAGACAGTATTTTAAAATTAGTTGTAGAGTCTATTAGAAGCCTTAAATTGAGGTATTTTTTTTAAAACGCAGATACTAGTTTTATTCATGTAGCTGATATGTTGTTAGCTAACACTTAGGGTATGTTAGACATATTGGCATGAAGAAATAGACATATTGTCAGGCTAGCTTTGTTTTAAAGTGTTTGTTGAATGCAGTTAGATTTTTCAACATTTATTCAAGAAAACTTTAGGAATTGAAGGAAATGTGTTAGGTATCTGAGTATTTCTGTGTAAGTAGAATTATTTGAAAAGATATTTAATGGATTTATTATCAAGTTTGTAGAAAATCATTGTTTCCAGTTATCCTGATGTAAATTTTATGTCTGGCATGCCATAAGCTCTTGAAACATTATTTTAAAAGTAATTGTAACAAAAAATTCGAACGTTGGAAATCAGATCCACATAACTTAGTTTCATAATTCGTGACTGGATGGATGCCTTCAGATTTATTAAAACTATCTGATAGCTATACAAAGGTACATAGTTGAATAATCTATCTTGGAGACTTCCCTGGAAGTCGATTGGTTAAGACTCTGTTCTTCCCCGGCAGGGGACACGGGTTCGATCCCTGGTCGTGGAACTAAGATCCTGCATACTGCAAGGCACGGCCAAAAAAAACCCATTAAATAATCTATCTTGGAACTTTTAGGATGGAATATATATCCCTTTATGTAAGAGAGAAAAAAATATGATTCCATCAAACGATCATTCTGCACATCACATATGTATCTGTAAGCAATACATTTCATGGTCTTAGTCATTTTATAAAAGGTGTGTGCTATGTGTTTTTTTAATGGTTGGGATGCTTTATAAAATGTGCCTTTGATTTATATTCACAAATATATTCTTAGCTACTGAATCAGATGGATGGATTTGATACTCTACATAGAGTTAAAATGATCATGGCTACAAACAGACCAGATACACTGGATCCTGCTTTGCTTCGTCCAGGCAGATTAGATAGAAAAATACGTAAGTTAAGCTTTTGTGCCTGCTGTCCATTTCCCTTTGTCTATGTCCATTTCTCTTCCCATACCTCCTCCTCACCCCCTACTTTATTTAAAAAACAAAAAACCTGACTGCAAAAGAATTTCTTGTAATTTTCTTATTTTCAGATATTGATTTACCAAACGAACAAGCAAGGTTAGATATATTGAAAATCCATGCAGGTCCCATTACAAAGCATGGTGAAATAGGTAAGTAAATAACCTATTTTATATATATTTACATTTGGTAAATGAAGTAAAATGCTATTGGATATCACTGATAGTCTACCAAATCTAGTTTTAAATTCAGGAAACATGGTGGTCTTGAATTTAGCTAATAGTTATTGAGCATGTGCTGTATGCTAAGAATTGTTCTAAGTGCTGAGGATATAGCAATGAACAAAACAGATAAATTCCTGCCTTTATATAACTTACATTTTTGTCAGGAAAGGCAGGTGAAGAAAGTAAAATATTCACTTGACCCTTGAGCAAAATGGGTTTGAACTGTGTGGGTCTACTTATACGTGGATTTTTTTTTTAACTAGTAAATGCTATAGTACTACCTGGTTGGGGTTGGTTGAATCCACAGATGCAGAACCATGAACATGGAGGGCCGCTATGAGTTATGTGCAGATTTTCGACTGTGCCACCAGGGAAGCCCGAATGTATACATTTTGAATAGAGGTGGGGAGGAGGAGACACAGGGAACGCCTTACCAAGGTGATTTTTAAGCAGTGACCTAAAAGGTGAAGGAGCTAAGTATGGATATTTGGGGGAAATTTGCGGAGGGAACAGCAAGTAAGAAGGCCTTGAAGTAGGTGCGTGCATGGAACATTCCAGGAGCAGTATAGAGGTCAGGGTGTCTGTGGCATAGTTATTGGGACGGTAGCAAGTGAAATAAATCATAGAAGTAATGGGGATCAGATTGTATAGAGCCTTACTGAGGCCGTTGTGTAGGAACTTTGGCTTTTGTTTTTAGTGAAATGGATTCCATTGGAGGATTGTGAGCAGAGGAATGATATGACCTTACTTTTTATTGTTTTTAACTTTGTATTACAGAAAATTAGAAATACATAAAAGTAGAGATGAGTATAATCTTATCAGGAATTCATCCCCCAGCTTCAGTAATTAACCCTTGGCCCATCTTGTTTCATCTGTAATCTCTCCCACCTCTTACCTTCCTTCTGGGTTTTTAAAAAGCAAATTCCAGGGCTTCCCTGGTGGCGCAGTGGTTGGGAGTTCACCTGCCAATGCAGGGGACACGGGTTCGTGCCCCGGTCTGGGAGGATCCCACGTGCCGCGGAGCGGCTGGGCCTGTGAGCAATGGCCGCTGAGCCTGTGCGTCTGGAGCCTGTGCTCCGCAATGGGAGGGGCCACAGCAGTGAGAGGCCCGCGTACCACAAAAAAAAAAAAAAAAGCAAATTCCAGTCATTATCATTTCATCTGTAAATATTTCAGAATTCACTTACGTTAAATAGATCATCTGGCTGCAGCTAGAGGAACAAGGATAGAGACAAGAGGATCTATTAGGAGGTTATTTCAGTAATGCAGGCAAAAGATGATGGTGGCTTGGTCCAAGGTGGTAGCAAAATCTTTTAAAATAATGAGATTCTGGACATATTTTGAAAATAGAGGTGACAGGGCTTGCTAATGAATCAGATGTAGGGTGTGAGCTAAAGAGAAGAACCAGGGAAGACTTAGGTTTTTTACTCATGCAACTGAACAAATGGAATTGCCATCAGTTAAAGCGAGGGAAGACTGGAAAGATTCGGTTTTAAAGGGAGAATGAGGAATTTGATTCTGGCAATATTTAATTTGAGATGCCAATTAGATAGCCAAGTAAAGATGTTGATTAGTAATTCTGTGTGCATCAATAGTTCGTTGGGGTGGCCTGTGCTAGTGTTATAAATGTGGCTAATATCAGCATAAAAATGGTTCCAAGGAAGAGAATGTTGATAGAGAAGGGATTCAAAACTGAGCTAATTCCAGCATTAAGAAGTTGAGAGGAAATAAAAAAAGTTGAGAGGAAGAACCATCAAAGGAGACTGAGGAAGGTTAGTCACAGAGATAGGAGTTAACCAGGACCTGATGGTGTCCTGGAGAATAAGTGAAGAAATACTATAGGGAGGGACTAATTTCCTGTCAAATGCTGACAATGGGTCTGATAAGAAGAGTTCTGAGATTGGATTTACTGTGTGAAGATCATTGGTGGCCTTATCAAAAGAAATTTCTTTGGAGTGGTAGGAGTGAGAGCCTTGTTCAAATGGATATCAGAGAGATGGGGACAAGAGGCATTGAGTTTAGCCACCTCTTTCAAGGAGTTCTCTAGCGAAGGGGAGAAGAGAAGAAATGGAGCTGCAGCAGAAATGGAGATGAGGGCTTGGGGTTTTCTTTAAGATGCATGTACTTACAACGCTTTTTTTTTATGCTGATGGGAATGATCTAGGAGAGAGACACAAGTTGATAATGTGCTTTTTTTTGAAGAGAGGTTGGCTTTGTCTATGAGCATAGACTTCTCAGGAGAATAGGAGGAAAGGCAGCATATATTAGATGCTGATGATAACAGGTTCTTAAATATGGCAGGTACTTAGAGGATTTTTCTTCTGAATGCGTTTATTCTCTCAGTGAAATAGAAAGCAAGTTAAGAGTGAAAATGGGAAAGTACTGTTAGAGATTTGAGGACAGGAAAAATTACAAAATAGTTATCTATAGAAGTGAGAGACTGGACTAGTGTAAAGGCCAGCAAGCCATGTATTCTATTGTGGGCTAAATTCTGTATGCCTTCTGTTTTTGTAAATAAAGTTTTGTTGTAGCACAACCACTCCCATTCATTTACATATTGTCTATGACTACTTTCCCACTACAGTGGCAGAAATGAGTAGTTTTGACAGAGACCATATGATCTACAAAGTCTGAAGTATTTACTGTCTTGCCCATTACAGAAAGTTTGCTGACCCCTGGACTAGAGGCATCTAGTATAATTGCCAAGCAACTTTAAAAACTTTTTACAAGTTAGTGGTCCAAAATAATTACAAATAGTTGACCATTGCCTTTCTCATTACTCATGTGAAAGTTTTGAGTTGGAAAGACTGAGCTGAATTTACCAGCTTCTTCCAATACTGAGCTCTTGCTAGGTGCCAGATGCTGTGCTAACCTTAGGAATTTCTGCTCTCCAGAAGCTTACATGAACTTGAACCTGAATGAAGACTAATTAATGAATTATCTGTGTGATTTCAAATAGAGATTGACATACTCCAGATTGCCTGACAAGGGTGTCTTATCACAGTTTTTCACATTGTAGTAGCTTATGTGTCTCTTCTTGCTATTCTACATCAAGTCCGTAACTGCTACCTTAAACCAGCAGCAGCTCTTCATTTCATCTGTCACGTGGATAGAAAGGTCACTTAACTATTACTGTTATCATAGATCTGATACCTCAACACTTGGAGCTTTCACAGAAACCAGAAAAGCTAGTCAGTGTTTACTCTAGCATTTAAAAATTCTGTATGATAAAATGATGTCTGAAGACTATTTTTGGTATATTTTATATTTGCCTTATGTGATTAAATTCCATTGTGGTTACAGTTGGTTTTGAATATTCTAGATTTATTCAAATTAGATACTTGGTTACAGTTTTAATAAAAGTCATAGCTTGACATATCTAAAGTTCACATGCACTTAACAGTTTCTCTGTGTAGAAACAGGTTAAGATGCTTTCAGATCTTGATATTTCTTGGTTTTAGAGTTTTAGAAGTATGTTTATTTCTGCTTGGTGCTGGTTTACTTAACAGAAGTATTGATTTTTGTTGTTAATGTTGTGGAATGTTAACAGAGTTGATGCCTAGCTGACTAAATTCGAAGCAGGCTCTTAAGTTAAATTTTCTATATGGGAATAAATCCAAAAAAGGTCTCCTATTATTATTTTTTTAACTGATTTCCAGTATTTTTCCTAAACAGATTATGAAGCAATTGTGAAGCTTTCAGACGGCTTTAATGGAGCAGACCTGAGAAATGTTTGTACTGAAGCAGGTAAGGGTTTAAAGTACAATTTTTACTATTGATTTTGATTTGTTTAATTTGCTAAAAATGTGTTTGGGTTTGTCCAAAAGCAGAGCCTGAGCTTTGCAAGGATTTGAGTGCTTGTTATTTTCTGGGAAATTGATTCCAAGAAGTAGAGAATAGGGCAAGTGAAATGGGAAGAGGGAAAGCTGTTATAAGGGTGCATCACTGAAATAACTGTTGTAAGCAAGAGGGGTTTGATTCTGATGAGACCTCAGAGAAACATACAGAATTCTTTCCAGGATTATCTGGCTGAAATATGGGAGACTAGACATTTACCAGCTGTCATCCTCCATTCCTCCGTGGGATGAGATTTGCCCTTGGGGATGTTAACTTCTTTGCACTTATGGATGCCTTAGGGTAGAATGTGGAAAGACATGCATAGTGATAGCATGCTGTCCCCCTGGAGTAAGTCTGAGACTGTACAGAGCTATCTGCCACACCTGTGGCTGAAATCCGACTGGGCCAGCACTGGGGGTATCTGCTACAAAATGGATGACATGCCTTCTGATACTAGCCTGTCAGTAGTTAACCTTTGAAAGATTGATTTATGAATTTTGTGTTCATTCAACTTGTGGAAATGTAGTAGTTTTTTAGTATAATTTTTTCTGTGGATTGTGTGATTTTATTTTTATTTCTGGTACCAAGTGGCTTTAAAACCATACATACGGTCATTTAGTTTTTGTCCTCCACACAGAATCTTAAAATTAAAAAAATATCTACAGTAGATTTTATAGTCACTGACTTTCATAGGTTGCATATGAACACTTTTTAAGTATTACAATATGTGATTTCTTCTTGTTTTCATATCACCATTAGCCTTATTTTAACATTTCTTGTAAATTCAACAGACAGTGTTTAAAGAGGCTGCTCAGACATGGCTTCTCCATAGGAGTATCTTCATGGGTATACTGTGACTCAGTATCTGGATCAAAGATCTGCAGGTCCAGAAACTCTCAGTACAAATCACATAAATCATGCTCACAAAGACTTACTAGTAAACAAAAATATTAAAAGGTAAGCAGTCAGTAGCCTGAACTACTAGGGGTAACTTATGACATTCTCCTTTCAAAATCTACACTAGACCAAATTATTATTAGAAGCTTGCTTTGGTGAAGATGGAATCCAAACAAAAGCAGTATCTAAATCTTAAAGGCTGATACCATTAAATTATATTCTCTCTTTTTCCACATATTTTTTAAAAGTTTATTTTTAGCTATTTCCAATAAAGAACTATAACTTCTGTGTGGATTAAAATTTAAGCTTTTTAAACTTCTCATCTAGAGACATACTGAAATTCTTGAGTTTTCTTTTTATTAGTCTTCAAGCCTTTTTTGTTAACATATCTTTCTGTGAGTTAAAATATACTTGATTCAATTATAGTTGTCTTTTTCCATTCAAATCCTGAGATTGTCATCCTTTTTGGATTAGAATGTATCTCACATTCACTCATTCACTAAATAATGATTTGGAAACTAATATGCACAAGGTTTGGAAAAATAACTTGCCTAATTTAGTTACAGCCTTCTAAACAGGTTTTAAAACGTCACTATTAAAAAAACCAGTCATTTCCATTCACCTGATTTCTGAGGACAGCATAGAATGACTATTGCCAATATTCCTTATGTAGAAATCTTGAAAGGAAAGGGAAGACAGGAAGTAACCCTTGGAATTTTCTATTGCAACCCACTCATTTTATGTTAGTGAAAATTCAGTATAAGCAGATCCTCAATGAAAATAGTAGTAGGATTCACTTAATTAGTAGATAGTGATAACTTACCAGCTTTAGCTTATGCAATTAGGATTGTCTCAAAATCTGGGACCCATATCTATGACACAACTAATGTTTAAAAAAACCCCACAAACCTTTTACCTCCTTGCCAAGTAGTATTTGACAAGTAACTTGTCAAAAACTTGAAAGCAAAAACTGAATGGTGATATTTGAATATGAAAGTCTTATAAAATACCAATTTGTACATAAAAAAGGTAAATTTTCTCACATGAATAATGACACTGATTTTTGTTGACTTTAATTCCTATTCTCTATGCTTTTGATTATTAACAAGGAAAAGCTATGAAAATTACTGAGGTGTTTTGTGTTTTCCCAAACCATACATGTGCCCCCTGCTTCCAGGGGATTGCTGCCTGTAGAGTTAGGAAACTTCTGCCTAAAATGTGTATGTGTTATTGATAGTTGGGTTTTGTTTTGTTTTTTTCAAAATGACATTGGATACAGGGACTGTGTGAGGTGGAATTTAAGTATACAGATAATTGTCTCACTGTTTTCTAGCTTTTGGTTTGGAAAATAGTGCTCACTATAGTTACGGAAATTAATTGAACAATAATAGTGGTTTTTAGGAAATTAGAACTGTTGGCTGAGAAGTAATACATCTAAGCTCCTTCACATTTATTCCATAGAATAATATTACATTATTTAGTTTTCTTTAAAGTTTTTTGAGATATAATTGACATATTAGTTTCATGTATACAACATAATGATTCAGTATTTGTATATATTATGAAATGATCACCATAATGAGTCTAGTTAACATTCCATCATCACACATAGAAAAGTATTTTTTTCTTGTGATCTACTCAGCATCTTTCAAATACACAGTGCAGTATTAATAAGTATAGTCACCATGCTGTACATTACATCCCCAGGACTTATTTATTTTTTTAAGTGGGAGTTTGTACCTTTTGACCACCTTTACCCATTTCACCTACCCTCTCCCTTAGTTTTCTTATAATAAATAATTCACATATTAAATATAGCAGTCATGTTGTTTTATTCTCCACAGGTATGTTTGCAATTCGTGCTGATCATGATTTTGTAGTACAGGAAGACTTCATGAAAGCAGTCAGAAAAGTGGCTGATTCTAAGAAGCTAGAGTCTAAATTGGACTACAAACCTGTGTAATTTACTGTAAGATTTTTGATGGCTGCATGACAGATATTGGCTTAATGTAAAAATAAAGTTAAGGAAAATTATGTATTGGCAAAAAGGATCTCATTAAAAGAGTATGAATAAAAATGTATATGAATAACATTGTAAAGATTAGTAATTCAGTAATTCTACTTTTAAGAAGTATGGAAGAAATTTGTATGTTTGTTAATGTTGCATTTATTGCAGCAGAAGTTATAAAAGAAGAGTATGTTGAAGCTTTTTGTATTTGGTGTGTATTTTGTAAAACCTTGAAAATGGTTTGAGACGGTAGTACCAGATAGTATTTCTTATGACTTATTTTATATCATTTGTTTTCCTCATCCTAAAAAGTTTAATAAAATCTGTTTGATTCAGTTCTCCTACATATATTCTTGTCTTTTATGAGACTACATTTACTATGGTCTAAACTATTTAATAACCAAGATGAAGTTGGGTTTAGATCGTAGACTTTTGAATTTTATTTTAAAACAGTACCTATACTCAGTGTTCATGAGAGCATCTTGTTATATGTAACATAGATGTGTGTCTGTATATATTCCTCCTTCAAGAAAGCCTTTATTCTCCACCTACTATGATTAATCCGTGTGATAGTTAATTGAAATAGTACATGCACATCCATAACCATTTTTTAGATTATGATTAAAAGTAACATTTGCTATTTAAATGTGACTTGGTTTTCTTGATTTATGTGAAATGATAGTTCCCTTTTGAGGAGGTTTGTACTCTCTTCTCAGAAAGATTCACACATACATACACACAATTTTGCATATATTAAAACTTAGGAGATTTATTATTTCCCAAGCTCACCCATGGACACTAGGTATCTATGGATACCAGGCTAAGGATCTGATGTAGGGGATGTTGATGTCAGAAATGTTCAGAACAAAAGTTCCGTTACCTATACACGATTCTTTCTCATGTGGTAATTAAAGCTTTAACAAATTACAATAGGAAATCATCATTGGGCATCAATTAAGATTATGTTATTATTAAAGGTGCTGTTAAACAAAAGAAACTTCAGTTTCATAAACACTAAAGAATGAATGATATATGACTCAGGTAATAATACAATCATTCTTCAAATTAAAAACTTGCTAGCAGAGTAATGTGTGCCTTTTTGTAACTAAAAGGGAGAGAACTGTTTACATAGAGGTAGAGAAAATGGAGCCCTCAAACTAGCCATCTAATACTCAAATTATTGAACAGTTCTATTTCTATATATGTTTAGTAGTGTATTTCATAAACATGACTATAAAAAGTAATAGTATGTCAGGTCTAGGTCAGATATCCATGTGGTCCTTTTTACTTTAAAAAGGTCAGATAACCATGTGGTCCTTTTTACTTGTAATCTGCAATTCAGTTAATGAAAGACTATCTCACTTTTTTACTTTGGTGGTGGTGGTAGTGTTTTTTTTAAAGAATCACGTTGGTGTACAAATCTTGAAAGTTTATGTGTGGGTTCTTCCACTTCTAAGCTTGATTTTCCTCATCTGTTTAAAAACAAAAAAGATAACATTATCTCCCTAAACCCAGAGAAAGTATTATATACCTGAACTTTATTAACAATATAGTATTAACTGACGCAAACTCCTTTTAAAGATATTGAAAGCCATATAGTTTAATAATACGTTGAAGTGTTAATAAGCTTAGAATTAAAGGAAGACACCTTCAGTATTATGTACAAATTAGTGGGCTATCAATTGTTTGTATTAGGATTTTTTCTGTTTGCCATTTTTTCTTGATATTTTCTAGTTGTTATATTCCCAAGTATTCTTAAAAGTACACCGTTTCTATTTGCTTAAAAGTGATGGTGTTTCATTCTGTGGCATAACGTAATTTTCAGGTGAATTCATTACTCTGGGGGGACCAGATTCCGCAGGATTCTGAGAGGGGAGAAAACTATAGTTTCCTTTCGTATGCCAGTTTATGGTGGCTAGGATGTCTTCCCCGTTCTTACACCAAAGAAGGGATTTGCGTCCAATCCGGAAAGGGCAGAGCTGAGTCGTATTATCCCGCTCCTTTTCCCAGGACCGTCCTTCGTGCTTTCCCTCCTACCGCAGTCTCACCTCCTCCACACCCGGTGAGCTCCCGCCGCTGCGCCTCCAGGGCCCCGCCCCCCCGCGTCTGCGCTCTCGCGAAGGGGTGGGGCGGCGGCGCTCTGACACCTGGCGGCCGCGGGGGGCGGGCCGAAGGCGAGCGTGGGCTGGGATTGGCTGGGGCGGCGCGGGGAGGGCGGGGTGGAAAGAGGGGAGATGGTTGTAGGGCTTGTGTTGGTGCGGGAGCCTGGGCGGCCTTAGGGGCGCGGAGACTCGGCGGGGGAGGGAGGCGGCAGCAGCATGGCGGCCGGGCACGAGCCGCCCAGCCCTCCTTTTCCCGGCTGTCGTCGCCGCCACCGCCGCCGCCGGAGTCGCTGGGACCCTTTAGTCTGCGTGTGTTAGTTGTAAGCCCGCTGCCTCCCCGTCAGTCCTCCGGTCTACCCTCCCTCCCTTTCACCGCCACTGCCAGCCCGAGTGTCGGGCCGGCGGGCAACTCCCACTCCCACCCCACCCCACCCACAAGCCCGCGGGCCGGGACCATGGAGGACGTGAAGCTGGAGTTCCCCTCGCTCCCACAGTGCAAAGAAGACGCCGAGGTGAGTCTGTCAGTGACTGCCACGCAAAGGCCTCCCCCTGTGGCTCCTCAGCCGAGGGGCGACCCCAGGCCCCAACCGTCGAAGCCTCCGGCTCCCCGGAGTCCTGTTGCCTCTTGAGGGCGTCCCGGGACCCAGGGGCGGAGCCTCGCACTCCGGGGCTGTCAGCCCAGACCCCGGTCACTGAGTTCCTCTTCTCCTCCTGAGTCTCCGGCGCCGGAGCCGGGTCTGGTCAACTGAATTCAATGAGATGAGCAAAAACAGCCCTTTCCCCCCAGGTTTGGCGTCGAGGCCTTACTTGGAGTAAGGTTCCCCTTTTATTGCCAAAACAATGCGAGGGTAATGTTTTTAATCTTTTGAGGGGTAATCTTTGGTGTCGTCGATTCACTTGTGGGACACACGGCCCCACGTGTGGAATAGACGTGGGCCCTGAACTTGCTAAGTGTGCCTTCAAAAAGTTTCCCCGAAGTAGTTGGTTTGTTTTGGTTTGGTTTGGTTTTTGGTGTTTTTGAGGCAAGCCGTGACCAGCAGAGTAAATGTCACAAAGCTAGCTCGTTCGAATCTGAAAACTTCAATCCAAAACCTTGCCCTTTGGAGAGAAGTTAATATGGGGAATAAAATTCTTTATAACTTGTTCTCCTGATTTCTAATTTGGGGTTCTTTTTACCCCACCTTACTTCTTCCTTCCCTAACGTTTGTACTGAGTTTTTTCCCATCTATTCCTAGTTTGGAATACTTTATGGTATTGCAGAATACTAAATTAGAATTTTTCTGAAGACTCAGTTATAACAGAACAATGATATTCAGATATGCTTTAGTAGGATCCAGAAAGAAAGAAATCTAAAATCTCTATTTTTAAGAGATCATTCAGTTTATACCAAATATTCATTCTATTGAATGTCTTCATTTGTGGTTCACGTTTTTTATTGGGGGCGGATCTTTTGCTTGTGATAATAATCCTTGAGAATTTCATGTTTTAAGAGTAGACTCTTAAATAGGAAAAAAAAGTAGAATTTAGGTTAGGTTAAAAATGAATTTACACTTTTTTCTTTGTTTCATATGGAATAATGTGAATGAGGAGCATGCTTTTATATCCTCAAAATGATTCAGAAATTTCATCACTGGAAGCAACCTTAGAAATAATGTAGAGCATTCCTACTTTTAAAGTGAAGAAATTGTAGCTTACTAAGAATAAATGATATGCCTAGCACAAGACACAAGTGAGGACCTTGGTCTCCTCATTCTTAATTCATTGTCCTTTTTACTACACCTCAATTCTTCCCTGTTCTAATCTTAATAGTTCTAGTTTAAAATGTTTACAGACTTTGTATTTAATCTTTTATTGTGTAAATAATATATCTTATCTTTGCAAAGATTATAAAATCTTACGAGGAATATAGCTTCTTTTCTGTGTCGGACAGAAGTAATGCTTAAACCTAGTACATAATGATATTATCTGCTGAAAGCCAGTTCATTCCTTATTTCATAGCACTGGATGTTTGTTATCTCTCGGTTACAAGTGACAAAAACCAGAGGAGCTTAAGCAAAAAAGAAAAGAAGTAACTAAATCCAGAAAGTTTGGAGTGCAGCTGCTCTCAGGGACTTGACTAGATAGTATTATAATGCATCAGAGCTGCCTCTGCCTTTCATTAGTGCTTGTCTCTACTTTCTGTCAGTGTCTGTTCTTTTTCTTGGGCTTCTGCACAGGTATGGAGTTTGGCCATCAGTTGCTCGAGGGTCATATGCTTACAGCATACACACTGAGGAACAAAAGTGCCTTTCTCTAAGCTTCAGTGTTTAAAATCTAGAAGATTGGCCCAATTTAGGTCATATGCCCATCCTTTGGATCAGTCAAGAGAGCCAGGAAGGGGTGAATACAGTGAGGGGTCCAGTCTAGGTCAGATACTCACTCTGGGCTAGGGGAGTGAAGCTTATCATTAGTAGCCCTCCCACCAAAACCATAGGAGCATTTCATAAAAGATGGAGGATGCTTTCTGGACAGACAAAACTGTAAATAACCATTAAATAGGGCATATAGTTACTCATGAAAAACTGACTAATAAAACAATGTAATTTTCTAATTTCCAGTGAGATACATAAAATGGCAAACAGTTTTTCATGGTTATGGTGACCAGCCAGCATAGTTCCTCCACATAGAAAGCACTACCAATCACAATCCAAATCTTGCTTAAGTAAAAAAAAATTCAAGTACAGAGATTTCAGTGAAAGCTCTTAATGATTGTTGTGATCAGGCTATGGTAGCTTGATGATCCTGTCACTTCTATAAAAATATTACTTCCAAGTTTCGTGAAATACTGGTTAGAGCACTCTTTACAGGATAGTTGTTAGCAGAAATTTAGCTGTGTTTAGATGGGTTTCCAAAAAGATCATCATTCCTTTAAAACTGCTGTGATTTCCCATTGTTTTTTTTTTTTTAAACATCTTTATTGGAGTATAATTGCTTTACAATGGTGTGTTAGTTTCTGCTTTATAACAAAGTGAATCAGCTATACATATACGTATATCCGCATATCTCCTCCCTCTTGCATCTCCCTCCCACCCTCCCTATCCCACTCCTCTAGGTGGTCACAAAGTACCGAGCTGATCTCCCTGTGCTGTGCAGCTGCTTCCCACTAGCTAGCTATTTTGTAATTAATATCTGCCATCTTTGTGGCTGTGATTCAGTTGTATCGCTTTTCATGGTTATTCATTTCCTCTTTTTTTTAAAAAATGAATTTTATATTGCGAGTTCATTGGAACCTATCTGTTTGAATTATTTCTGATCTAGGTTTAAGGTATGTTCCACCGGAGAGAAAATGCATTTGCTTCTCCCAGGAACCCATGGACACTTTTTACCCAAGACCACTTGACATTAAATTTTCACTTGGCCTCACAAAGATAATTGCATTCTAATGCCAAACCTTAGTGAAGACCAGATTGGTTAGGAAGACCCCACCCCACTACTACCACCACCACCACCTACTCAGAACCAAAGCTAGGAAAGGCAAGAGTACTCATTTTTATGGGGATGAAGTGAGGCCCCACTCCCACCACTTTATCTTTCACTTAGGGTGTTGCCCTCTGGGGGTCCCAGCTTTTTGGTCATGATCTGACTTTGAGCAGGTCCTAGGCTTTGTCTCATGTGCCGTGCCATTTAAAATTAAGTCCGCCTGGAGGGGTGGGATAGGGAGGGTGGGAGGGAGGGAGACGCAAGCGGGAAGAGATACGGGAATATATGTATATATATAACTGATTCATTTTGTTGTGAAGCTGAAACTAACATACCATTGTAAAGCAATTATACTCCAATAAAGATGTTAAAAAAAAAAAAATTAAGTCCATCATGAGGATGTGGAACAACTAGAACTCCCATACATTCCTGGTGGGAGTGTAAATTGCTCTTCTAAAACTTTTGACAGTGTCTAGTAAAGCCAAATATAGGCCTACTCTGTGATTTAGTCATTCCATTGCCACTTATATATCCAAGAGCAATAAATGCATATGTCCACCAAAGAGCATATAAAAGAGTTTTCATTGCACCTTTATTCATAATTGCCAAAACCTGGAAGCTACTTAAATCTTTACCAACAGGAGAATGAGTAAATTGTGGAATATTTATACAATAGTATACTGCACAGCAGTGAAAAGGAACAAACTACTGACATACACAACAACATGGATGAATCTCACAGACATTAAGTTGAGTGAGATAAACCAGACATAAAATAGTACTGCTGTATGATTCCATTTACATGAAGTTTCAGAACAGACAAAACTAAAATCTATAGTGATGGAAGTCAGTGGTCACCTCTGAAAACAGGAGATATTGACTGAGAAGAAGAATGAGGGAACTTTCTGGGATGATGGAAATCTTCATCTGAGTGGTGATCATATGGGTATGTATGTTTGTAAAAATTGATTGAGCTCTACATTGAGATTTGGGCATTTTAGCACCTCATTATAAGTTCTTTTATACCTACATTTTAAAAGAACAGAAAGAAATATAAGGCCATGAAAAGACTAGCAGATCTTCTCAGTATGCTGTGTTTCAGTGCTTACTACCCTTGCTGGTTTTGTGCTTTCTTGTGTTTATGAGTGTGTGTCTCTCTGGGGATTTCCCTCACTTCTTAGTTCAGCTATGCATTTAAAGATACCTTTAAAAATATATTTTAACAGGGCTTCCCTGGTGGCGCAGTGGTTGAGAGTCTGCCTGCCGATGCAGGGGACACGGGTTCGTGCCCTGGTCCGGGAGGATCCCATATGCCGCGGAGCGGCTGGGCCCGTGAGCCATGGCCGCTGAGCCTGCGCCTCCGGAGCCTGTGCTCCGCAGCGGGAGAGGCCGCAACAGTGAGAGGCCCGTGTACCACACACACACAAAAATATAATATATATATATATATTATATTTTTTTAACAGTCATTTCATAGATGGTTTCTCAGGCTTTATAGTCTGCTTCTACTACATTGCCGAGACCATTTTTCAAGATTAAAAATGAAAAATGTATTTTGTTTCTCTATTTTAAAAAAAATGCTGTCTTTGTAGGAGTACTATTCTCTCTTTCCATTACAGAGATACATTTCTACCTTAGATATTAAAGATACTTTTCTGACTTGGGGAATCTGGATGGAGGGTAAAGGGAATTCCTTGTACTATTTTTTCAACTTTTCTGTAATTCTAAAATTATTTCAAAATAGAAAGTTTTTTTTTAAAACTTTTTGCAGTTTTAACTTTAGAAACCTAATTACTGTTTATAATTCTGAGTTTTAAGCAACCAAGCTAGAAACTTTTGGAATGTAGTCCATTTACAAATGAGGACTATCTGTACTATATTTGATTCTTCATTTCAATTCACTGTATTGCTTTTTTCTTTTTCTTTTAAAATATTTTCTGTCTTTTGCCATTTTGTATTATTTTCCAACTTCTTTATCTTGGTCTGCATTCCAAGAATGAACTCTGTACTTTGGTGAAGTGTATCTGTAAAGGAACTTGAACTAGACAGAATCTTAAGCCCAAGTGAGATATGGGAAAGGCTGTTTGATGAGCATCTGGCAGTTTAGATCAGGAATGGCAAATAAATACTTATCACATTCTGTTCTTCTTTCATCATTGCAGATATTGCTCAATGACCACAGCACTCTTTTCTTCCTTGAGTCTTTCTCCACACAGGGTTTTAGCTATCTACTGCCAGTTGATTAGAGTTGGCACGAATGACAAAAAGTGTATTTGACATCTCTGATTTAGAGGATCATTTTTGAGAGAAACTTCTGGAATACCTATCCTTATAATTATTGAACTATTCCATCCATTATAAAGTAACATAATCATAATTTTGGAAGCCCAGTTATTTAAAGAATTACCTTAATCGTTGTTTCTTGTCACTTAAATTTTTAGGTGCTTGTGAAGCCAATTGAATCAGCTGTTTTTATAGAACATTCTATAAGTATAATGTATTTTTAAAAAATCCATACACTTGTATATCACATCTTTAACCTTTAATTGGGTGACTTTTTCATAATGTTATTTACTTTTCTTTTGTTTTCCTTCCATTTTTAAGGAGTGGACCTACCCTATGAGACGAGAGATGCAGGTATGACAACCTTCTCATTTATTCCAGCCAGCCCGTGTTACTGTTACTATCATTGTTAAATAATTTAACCTAATTTCACAAAGGATTTGAGTCTTGTTGACTCATGATCTGTAGGTTCATCACTGAGTATTTTAAATATTAACATATTTAAAGTTGATCATGGCTCTTAAAAAGATGGGAGATGAAATTTCTATCTTAGATTAGAACCATGGACATAGTAATATATGTTTGTACTTAATGAGTCACTTTGTCTTTCTTCATCTGAAAAATTGGGTACAATATTTGTATTATTTCTAAAAGCAGTTTACTTTCTGTGTTTGTCTAGCTTAGATAAACTCAGGAGAGTTGACTGTAAAGCACATCACCCTTTTGACTAATTGCTCATCTTCGTGTCTGATTCCCAGTCAACTTTCATAGTGAAGTTCTCCAGAAGATTGAGTTGAATACTCACAGTATGGAATGAATGAATTAGTGATAGCTAACCCACATAGCAGTACTTTTTTTGTTTTGCATTTCAACTTTGCTACTCCCAAGATCAAGCAATGTCTCCCCTTCTCAGGAATCCCTTGACTTCTAAAAATCTGTTTCCTTTCTCTTTTTGTGAAAATTCACTTTTTAAAAATCTGTGATTACCCATGGGGCATTTTACTTGGTGCTATGGGGAATGCAAATATGAGTAAAATTTAGTTTCTGTCCACAAGAAGCTATTAGAAGAAATCACACCTATACACAAATAATTCTGATGTCCCATAGAACTGAACTACAAAATTATATTAGTATATAGAGTATGATACATACTCTATATACTAAAAACTTTCTATATTGAATTCACATAGAATTCACACTGAAAGCTTTCTATATTGAATTCACATAGAATAAATTTTAATTCACCATTCAGAAGTTACTTATTTAAATTGCTGGAACTGTCAATAGTCTTTCTTTTTAAGCTTTGCAAAAATACTTTACATAGGTAAAAGTTGTAATTGTTTTATCTTGTACTACTTTTGATTTGACTGAATAAGGTTTTGTGTAATTCCAAAGGGATGATTTTCTTTATACCTATTTTATTTCTAAACTATAATAGAGAATAGAAATAAAATTACAGGTGTTTTAGTAATCTAAAAGACAACAATACAATATAGTAATTCTACTCAAACTGCTTATAAAAAGCACAATGGAGGGCTTCCCTGGTGGCGCAGTGGTTGAGAGTCCGCCTGCTGATGCAGGGGACAGGGGTTCGTGCCCCGGTCCAGGAAGATCCCACATGCCGTGGAGCTGCTGGGCCCGTGAGCCATGGCCGCTGAGCCTGCGCGTCCGGAGCCTGTGCTCTGCAACAAAAAAAGCTCTATGGAAGTTCAAATATCTGACTTTTCAGAACTACATTTCAACTTTAAATATGTCATTTGATTATGTAAAGCACATCTGCATTTCTCTTCCCAGTCATTTGCTCAGTGTGGCTAGAAAATACTCCCTAAATAACAAGCTTTTTAGCAAATTATTATAACAGCTATGAAAACACTCAGCTAATCCACTTATATGGTACATATTTTGTATAGATTTAAATTGCTGATGGTAAATAGCTCAATTTTTTTTCCTAGGAAATTTTGCCTGGATTGTTTTTAGGCCCATATTCTTCTGCCATGAAAAGCAAGGTAAGAACTTTAGATTAGATTCATCAAGAGACCTTATTAACCAACTATTTGGAGTAAAATTTTTTGGTAGAAAGAGTATTATTTGAGGAAGGGTGCACCGATATTGCATATTAACAGTAGTTGTCACTCTGGAGCACCTAGTTCTTTCCAAATTTTACTAGACCAGTGATTCTCATGTTTAACCACAAATCACAAATGAGTTTTTGTATTTTTTTTCCTCATGAAATCCATGTATTTAAAAGACTTACTGAAAACTGACCTTTAATAATTTATTTACCCTCTAAGATACTAGACATCTGTAATTGCTAATCATAGTTTCTGAAAAATATGAGATACAATTAAATCCTAAAATAAGGTTATTTAACATTTTAGTTAAAGGGTAAGAGAGTGTGCGTGCACAAGTGTATACGAATGCACTCATACACACCCACACATTTTAATTGAAGTGACTCAAATCTTCTGTTCTTCCAGACTATAGAGGTCTGGATGTTCCAGGTTGTAAAGTATTGTACTATATATCTAGATGTCCTATATAGTTAACCTGAAATGTATTTCTTCAGTTACACAGTTAAAAGGGTAGATCTCATTCAAATATATGTAACAGTGTTATTGTCACTTCTAGAGGATTCAGCCCTATGAATTATGGCAGTGCTAATTCTCTTTGAATTATAATGTGAAACATTGTGTCACAAATGTTTTCCCTAATAACCTGCCTATTTAGAAGTCAGTGTTCTTGTGTATGATACTTACCTGCAGTAGGTTTTATAAAAACTGTAGAATTTAAAGCTTTTATGAAATAATTTGATGTATTTACGAATTTTAGGTGATTGGGAATTTTTTAAAGTTAATGTCATTCCTTTTGGTACTGGAAGGCTTTTTGACTGTTGAGGACTATCTAAGAGTAACCCTAGTCATTTTGATGGCTTACAGCTAAGTTGGAAAGATGGGACGTTGATAAAAAAAAATCTATGTAAATAAATACTAAGGAAAGAATATGGTAGATAACTATAGAATTAACTGTGACTTACTTTGTAAAAACAAAGTTATGCCCAAATAATGTAATATTCACAAATACTGGCCTTCAGGATGATTTTAGACTATTTGCTTTTTGTATTCTCACTGCACTTTATAAATATACCTGTTATACTCTTTCTCACATTAATTTATAAGTGTTTGTTTACAGATCTATCGTCTCAAAATCTCTCCCCCCTAATTTCACCATAAGTCGCATTGGACTGAAGAAAAGCTTCTATGGCAAAATTTGATTATTTCCCACCATGAGTCATTATAGTACAGCCCATATTTCTTTTCATTTCATCATCCAAAAAAGTAACAAAAGAATAACGGAGATAAAGAAACCTTAGGGAATAAACTCCTGTTCTAATAAACTCACTTAGTTTAGCCTATCTTTTATTACATTCAAATACAGTTTTAATAAAAGGGACATATTTAGGCTCCTTGTAAGTAGTGAACCATTTCTTTTTCTAAAATTTTTCTGTTGTTTCTAGGTATGAGATAAGGTCATAATTTGCTTTGTATAAATGAAATTCTGTTGAAAAGTAAAAACTATTTTGTGTGCTATTACTTTTGGGGTCTATCTTAAGGTTTGTTTTTCACTTAGTAATCTAATGTGCCTTCCAGGCTTGTTAAAACATGTTTTTATCCCTAATTTTATATATGTCTTCTTGTAGTTTCCCACATTAATAGAGTAGATATGAAAACTTCACATATCATAGATCAATCATAAACAAAGGAATGAATATTGAATTTACTTTGGAGTTTCCGTAAATGTGAATACAGAACATTGATTTTTTTGTTAAGATTTTTTTTTTTTAATGTGGGCCATTTTTTTTAAAGTTTTTATTGAATTTGTTACAGTACAGTTACTTCTTCTTTAATGTTTTTTGGCTTTTTGGCCACGAGGCATGTGGGATCTTAGCTCCCCGACCAGAGATTGAACCTGCACCCCCTGCATCGGAAGGTGAAGTCTTAACCATTGGACCACCAGGGAAGTCACCATTGATTCATTGTTAATCCTGCCAAATGCTTATTACCTCCTTTCCCCTGTCTCAGGATATACTCAGAAAATACAAAGATAATTTAACTCTAATCTATGCCAGACATAGGAAACCTAGCTGCAAAAATTAACATTTAAAAACCACATTTTCGGGCTTCCCTGGTGGCGCAGTGGCTGAGAGTCCGCCTGCCGATACAGGGGACACGGGTTCATGCCCCGGTCCGGGAAGATCCCACATGCCGCGGAGCGGCTAGGCCCATGAGCCATGGCTGCTGAGCCTGCATGTCCAGAGCCTATGCTCCGCAACGGGAGAGGCCACAACAGTGAGAGGCCCGCGCACAGGAAAAAAAAAAAAAAAAGTCACCTGTAAATTTCACTGAAACCTATAGTCACTTGCAAATAAAAATTATTTGATAGTTCTTAGAGTTGTCATGTTAAATTGTTTTAAATGTAGAGCCCAAAGGCACCACAGAATATAATATACTTTGGAGTTGCCAGTTTTAACTTTAGAAGAATTTTTAAACCCTAAAAGTTTAATTAGATTTTGTGAATTTTATAACTTAATTCTGGCTTATAGTAGAAAAAGTGTACTGGGAGAGGCAGGGAGTAGTCTAGAGATCAGTGATGTTGAACAACTGTTTATGTCATAGTAGTCCTCTCTAAAAAATAAAAATTGTAGTCAATATATGTAACTGCCATTTACTGAAAACCCTTGCTGTGTGTCCCAGGCAGTATGCCAAACATATTTTCTTATATAATTCTCACAACCACTCAAGTGAATAGGTAGGGTTTTCCTTATTTTCGTGTGAGAAAATTGAGCCACAGTGCTCAGATCATTAGCAGAGCTAGGATCTAGAGCTTGGGCTCTCATGACTCCAAAGCCCATGCTTTTAACCACTATATAGTATTATAAATAAATAATAAAGAGTATATAAATGTAAATTATAAATAAGTAATAAAGTATATTACACATGATACAAAGGTCAAAGTGTACAATAAGGTATATAATGAAGGTATAGTATTGTTTCCCAAATAAATTATCTTTAAGGTCATATCAAGCTCTGAAATTATAGATATAAAATAATCCTGTTAGCCTTTTGAGGACGTGTAGTGTATTAACCTTGAATCATTGAAATATTTTGCTGATCACTTTAGGTATGTTATTATGAAATTAGCTTTGATCCCCTGTACTTAAAGCTCAGATGTGGCTACATTAGTTCTAAAGTTGAGTCCTGTGTATTTTCAAATATCTGTTTTACAATAAGATGATGTTTTGTATTTTAAACTATTTCTCTACCTTTTTTTTTTATAGCTACCTATACTACAGAAACATGGAATAACTCATATAATATGTATAAGACAAAATATTGAAGCAAACTTTATTAAACCCAACTTTCAACAATTATTTAGGTAAGAATTGTTGCTATAACTTATAAAAATATTAAGGGTAGCAAACATGTAATATTTTTATTTCAAGTTGATTTTATTATATCGGATTTTTCTCCTGTATATATATGTTTTATAAAGATGGGTCATACAGTACATCATTTAAAGAATAAACTTCCTTTAAAATATTTTTAAAAAGTAATTCATGCACAGAATGTGGAATTCTAAATGTTCAAAAACATGTATACTGAAAAGTAGGTTTCCCTATTCCTGTCCCCTAGATACTCAATTCTCCTCCCTGCAGGTATCCGTTGTTTTTGAGTACGTTTCTAGAGGTATGTTACATATATAAACATATTCTTACAGATCAAGTTAGCCTTTTTAAAAAATTATGTATTTTGGAGATGGCTTCATATTATTTCTTAGCTGCATTCTTCTTTTTTTTCCCCCCACACTGCACAGCTTGCGGGATCTCAGTTCCCCGACCAGTGAAAGCCCAGAATCCTAACCACAAGGCTACCAGGGAACTCCCGCATTATTCTTCTTAAGTTGCACAGTAATCCATTGTATTACTGTACTAAAATTTATTCAACCCATCTCCTCTTGTTGGACATTTAGATTGTTTCCAGACTTTTGCTAATGTAGTGAGTATTCCAGTATATATCATTTAATTCATATGTGAATACATCAATAGGATAAATTTGTAGAGGTGGAATTGCTGGATTAAAGAATGTGAGCATTTAAATTTTAATAGATGTTACAAATTGCCCTCCAGTGAGTTGTATCAGTTTACATTCCCACTGTGAAGTAAATGAGAGGTACTCTTTCCTTGGTATCTCTCTACAACAAAATTATAAAGCATTTAAAATTTTTCCCAATCTCCTAGAGTAAAAAAGGTGTCTTGTTGTAGTTTTAATTTGCCTTTCTCATTTATCTTAAAATGATGAGGTTGAGCATCTGATGGTTTTTAATGTTCTTTGTTTTAGCTTCATTTAAAAAAATAAAGCATATATTACACATGATACAAAGGCCAAAGGGTCAAAAAGGTATATAAGGAAAATGTCTCTTTCCTCCCCTAAACCCAGCTACCTAGTCTATCTCTAGCTAGGAGGCAGCTACTATTAACTCTTTTTTTTTTGATATCATTCTAGAAATATTTGTATAAAAGCATATATGTTAAAACTGTTTTAATGTTCTGCTTTATTGTTTGTAAAAATGAAAGCAACCTGAATGTCCATCAGTATAAGAGACTATAAAATATACTGTGTGAATACACAGTAGAATACTGTAACCATGAAAAAGAATGAAGTATTTCTATGTGTGCTGATATGGACTAATCTTCAAGATTTATTAAATGAAAACAGCAAGGTGCAGAGCCATGTGTTTAAAAATATATGCAGTACATTAGGCATATATTCTTGTATATGCATAGAAAATTTCTGGACTGACAGACTAGAAACTTGATAGTAGTTACTTCTGAGAAGGGAAATTTAGGGTCTGGGATGGTAGAGAGACATTAGGTTTCATTGCAGATGTCTTTATACCGTTAGAATTTTTTATTGTGTGTACACATTTTTCAGTTAATAAAAACTAGTTTTAGGGACTTCCCTGGTGGCGCAGTGGTTGAGAGTCCGCCTGCCGATGCAGGGGACATGGGTTCGTGCCCCGGTCCGGGAGGATCCCACATGCCGCGGAGCAGCTGGGCCCGTGAGCCATGGCTGCTGAGCCTGTGCTCCACAACGGGAGAGGCCACAACAGTGAGACACCCGCGTACCGCAAAAAAAAAAAAACAAAAAAAAAAACTAGTTTTAAAAAGGGAATATCTGTAATCTAAAATAAAATAGATCTAACTTTTTCTAATTGCAAAAGAAATACTTGTTCTTTATAGATATGTTGGAAAATACAGAATGACACCAAGAAAAATATTTTAAAAGTCATCCATAAATACACAACCCAGAGGAACATAACTTTAACATTTTGGTATATTTCCTTCTAAACTTTTTCTACTGTATATGTGTATTATGTATACACACATATAGACTTGTGTATATTAAAGAAAATGAAAATGTTATATTTTAAAATGCCATAGTACATAGCTTTCTAATTTGTATAGAATTTTTGTTTTTAGTGCCAAAATGTCCTGGACACAGCTTCTGTGTGATAAGCCCTGAATTTATTGAAGTTGCTGCCACCAAAATGATTATTAAAGCAATATTGACTTTAAATTTTAGAACTTAATTACTTAACTAAGTTGTGTTAATAAACAGGTGGTGTTGGATAGGTTAGAAATGGAAGTTTTTATTTTTTATTTTTGGCCGTACCACGCGGCTTGCGGGATCTTAGTTTCCTAACCAGGGTTCGAACCCAGGGTCCCAGGAGTGAAAGCACCAAGTCCTAACCACTGAACTGCTAGGGAATTTCCAGAAATAGAAGTTTTTCACAAATTAAGGCTAGTATATTAAAATGACTTATTTTAAATGTTTTTGAAGGTGTAAAATTCCAGGACAGGTGGTCTTTTGTTGCTTGTTGCTCTACTGAAGGTTAGTTCAAACAATGAATGTTTGACTCACGGCTCTGTCAGACTGCTGCCTTCTGTTTTGGTTAGTTTCTTCTCTCTCAGACTTTGGGCTTCCTCTGAATTGTCCTCTCTGAGGTTGTGAGGAAAGGTGGCAGGGCCATCCAGAGAAAAGTCTTTTAGTCCTAGGGAAGTTGGTAGAAATAGAAGAATAACAATAAGGAAAACAGGCAATTCTTGTCTTTATTTTCCAGGTCCACTCTGATCTAGAGGAAGGTTTCTTCCTACTTGTGATTTTTCTATTTTAAGCAGATAGATTTTTTTAAATAATAAGATATCAGAGAAATGTTAACGTGTTACTTAAGGCTTTAAATGCTATCTGTGCCTTCAAGCAGTATAAAATCTATGGCTCGGTTCTTGGGAATATGATATTTTGAAAGTTGTTTTGCATTATTTTCATGGTTGCCAAGAAATTTTCATATTTTTTATATATGAAGAGAGTTTTATCTGAAAATGTGCTTATCACAAAATATTCTATTTTCAGATATTTAGTCTTGGATATTGCAGATAATCCAGTTGAAAATATAATACGTTTTTTCCCCATGGTAGGTATCAATATTTTAATATCATTTAAAATTTATTTATGATTTGACCTGCTTAATTGTGGTTCTAAAACTTAATGAAACATGATTTTCTCCTATACTACTTTTACTTTGTTATGTCTGAAAATTGTGGGATTATATTTTTTTAAATATTTATTATTTTTAAAACCTTTTTATGATCTCCAAATATTTGAGAAATCACACTTCAGATTTCTTAAATTCAAACTAATATTTAAACTTGTAATAGTTGTATTTGTAGCATTTTGGAGATTTTTGACATAAAGTAATTTTTATTCATATAAATAATCAGGAAATTACTTTCAGTATATTTTGTTTCACTGTATGTATGTATGTATGTATTTTATGCTTATGTTACTCCACATGTTTTATTATAACACATTGTCTTTTGCCTTCAGACTAAAGAATTTATTGATGGGAGCTTACAAAGTGGAGGTAAATAATATTCCTTTACTTAGCTTACATTTATTTTTAGGAGATTATTTATGATAGTTAATTTTTTAGTTAGTATTTGTCTTAATTACAACTTTCATATTCTGCATTTATGTATAATAGACTTCCCAAATTTGTATTTTCCTAACTTCTTGTTTCATTTGGATAGGCTTTCTTAAATATCTCTATAGAACTATTTTTCATGTTCTGGGTCAGCTTTAAATCTCTTTAACCTAAAAGTCTACTGTAATCTCCACACAGTTAATATAAATAAATTCAAGGATTTGAAAATTAATAAGTATCCAAGTTGTATGTATAAAATACATAAAATGTTTAAGAAAAGATTTATTGTAGTATGATCCATAGTTTCAATATATTTTAGCTGCTGAATCAGGTATCTTTCTATCAGAATAACTATTTCTTGTTTTTCAGGAAAAGTTCTTGTCCATGGGAATGCAGGGATCTCCAGGAGGTATGAAGTTAGAGATAATCTTTCTTTCTCTTGCATTTAATTAATGAGTTGTGTTTTCTGTTTTTTTCTAAAAATTTTTTCCCCCTCTTCAGTGCTGCCTTTGTTATTGCATACATTATGGAAACATTTGGAATGAAGTACAGGTAAGAAAGTACTCTGAAACTTAGCCACAATTTAGATTCTCATTAAAATAAAGCTTAATGGAGACGGTTTAGAAGATTTAAGTTAATAATCTCCTGATTTTGTCATCTTGTCATGTTTGATTAGGCAGGCCCTTTTATCCCATGGTTAAGTCTCTTAATCCTTGTAGCTTGTCTACCTTGTATAGATCCACTTAGGCTAATGTTTGTTATTTTATGGAGCTAGTGCTAACTCTTGTTATTTTAACCAAAGATAATTATAGTTGGAATAACCCATGGAAAACTGCTTGCTTACTACTAGGGAATTGGTTAATCTGAGTTTAAAAACTCTTAGACAAAGATGTAATTGCTTCTTTGTTTAAGATTAATTTATTATGTTTTCCTTTAACAGTAGTTGGATGAAAAATTACCTAAGAATTGTTTTAGTGTCTGTTCACAACTCATTGTTTGTCTTATCCAAAATCATCTGTTCCAAGCATATTGCATAGACGAGAGAGAGAGAGAGAGAGAGAGAGAGAGAGAGAGAGAGAGAGGGACAGGCTGATGAACTTTTCACCCTAAAACAAACCAAGAAAACTGGCCAATGTACAGTATTTTCTTTCTTAGTGTGTCTTGTACAAGTTAGAAATCTGTTGTAATCATTGATACCTCCTTCTCTTCACTCCCCATGTCCGAAACTGATCCTTTACCAAATCCTGTCTGTTTTTTGTCCTAAAATATTCCTTGAATCTGGCTCTTTCTCTTTATCATTATTTAATTTCCCTAATCCAAGCTCTAGTCATGTTTTCTTTGGACTCTTCCAGTAGTCACCTTCTTAGTGGTCTCATGTTTTCTTTCCTTCTCTAGTCTGTTCTGTTCTCCACACCACAGTGAGAATGATTTTCTCAAAAGATATATCTGATCATATGTTACCTTACCCTAAAAAGCTTTCAAAGGTTTCTGATCCTTAATAATTCTTAACATGGCCAATGAAACTTCACATGACATGCCCCTATCAATCTCTCCATTCTAATGCTGTGTTCCCCATTAACCCTCTCCATTTGAGCTATGTTCAGCATTGGATCCACATGTCTCACATACAGTAGACATTCAGATGCTTTAGTGGTTTTTTTTTTGCCAAGTTATCTTTAATTTATTTAGTTATTTATTTATTTTTGGCTGCGTTGGGTCTTCTTTGCTGCATGTGGGCTTTCTCTAGTTGGGGCGAGCGGGGGCTACTCTTCATTGCAGTGCGTGGGCTTCTCATTGCTGTGGCTTCTCTTGTTGCGGAACACGGACTCTAGGTGCGTGGGCTTCAGTAGTTGTGGCTTGCGGGCTCTAGAGTGCAGGCTCAGTAGTTGTGGTGCATGAACTTAGTTGTTCCACAGCATGTGGGATCTTCCTGGACCAGGGATGGAACCCGTGTCCCCTGCATTGGCGGACAGATTCTTTTTTTTTTTTTTTTTTTTTTTTTTGCGGTACGCGGGCCTCTCACTGTTGTGGCCTCTCCCGTTGCGGAGCAGAGGCTCCGGACGCGCAGACTCAGCGGCCATGGCTCACGGGCCTAGCCGCGGAGCGGCATGTGGGATCTTCCCAAACCGGGGCACAAACCTGTGTCCCCTGCATCGGCAGGCGGACTCTCAACCACTGTGCCACCAGGGAAGCCCTACAGGCAGATTCTTAACCACTGTGCCACCAGGGAAGTCCCAAATGCTTTAGTTTATTTGGTATTTTTTATCTAAAAATTATAATGGAAAAGTTTGCTTAAAAGTGTTAATTCTTAAATATTATTTGAATACAAGTGCTTTTATTTAACTGAAAATGATTAATGCCTGGTAGATTTTGTTTTATATATTCTCTTTATTATTTGGTGATGTATCAGTAATAATATTAATAATGAAAATAACTTCCATTTATTGGGTTTCTGCCATGTGCCAGATACTATTCTAGGCACTTTTATCTCAACAACACACGGAAGTCCCTATACTTCTCATTTATTAACCAGTAATAATATCTGAGCATGAACTGTGTGACAGATGCTGTACACGATGTGTTATACTTATTATCTTCCATCTTTACAGTAGTGCTCCAAGATCGGAATTATTATAATGCCTGATTTACAGTTGAGAAAAATAAAGCTTAGAGAAGCTGAGAAGTGTCCCCTTCTAGGACACACAGCTGGGAAGCAAACGAATTGTGATACTTAGTCTGACCATGCTTTCGGTTTTTCCACTACAATTCACTACTTCTCTGTAGTACAAGCTGTATGATTATGATTTTCTATTTCAGGTAAATTGTTAGGTAAGTTCATATTTTAGATAAATTCTGGAAAAATTGAGATTAATTCATGAAATAATATTATCGCTTTAGTTTTCTTTTTTTGTTTTCAGAGATGCATTTGCTTACGTTCAAGAAAGAAGATTTTGTATTAATCCTAATGCTGGATTTGTCCATCAGCTTCAGGTAACTTCTCTCTTCTTCCTCTTTAAGGCAGTCAGAAAGTAGGATAATTAAAATCTTATGTTCATGTAATTTAGTTGTAGTATTTACTTCGTAAATACTTAAAAATTGCCATAACCTGATTAATTTGATTCTTTGTTCAAGTTTACATCTGTATTTAAAATTATCAATATTTTCTTAAAAGCTACCGTTAACAAGAAAAAAAGAGTTAAAGGCACATTTTTCAACCTAAAGTAAAATAATTGGTGTTAGAAATGTCTTCAATTACTTCTTTATTTTAATCACACATACAGAGCATAAGAGTTTTGATTCTAAATGTATTATGTATAGCTGCTTTTTCTGTTTTATATGCTTTATCTTTTCCATATTCTTTCACATTTTGATGATGCCTAGAAGATGCACTAAAAAGACAGTAAAGTAAACTTGTGAATTTATCTGATTAATTTATTTGATTTTTTTCCAAGAAGGAAAATCATAGGTTGAAGAATGTGCTCTGGCTGATTCTATCCAGTTATGCAGGAATAAATCTTACATTGAGACATCAAGAGCACTACAAAATGGGTTGTCTCAGTTACCAAACTTTAAATTTTGCTTCCTTTTTATTTTTAATTCACTTTTAGTTTTTACTTCATTTAAAAGAGAAAAAAATACGGTTAAAAAAATAAAAATTCAATAATGCCTAAGAAGAATACTTGAAAAGTAAGTCTCCTTAATAGTATATCTTGAAGATCACATATAGCTCTACCTGCATAATATTTTTATGTGTATATGTACATAGATGTATGTGTGTATTGCAGTTTTATATGATCAATTGCTTATACAAGGACCTTTAGATTGTTTCCAGCCTTTCATGATTTTAAACAACATTGGAAAGAATATCCTGGTAGGTACATCTTTGTTTACATGTGTGAATGCACCTGTATGATAACTGATCAGAGTAGAATTGCTGGGTCAGAGGGCATTTGAAATTTGATGTTGCCAAATTGCCTCTAAAAAGGCTTCAGGAAACAAGGGGTACCTGTTTACCCATACCTAATCAATACCAATAGTGAAAGTGTTTTATGAAACTTCTTGATCATTGTTATCATGGTGGTAAAAGTGGCAACTCCTTATGATTTGCCTATTTTTCTATCAGGTTGTTGGTCTTTTTCTCATTGGCTTGTAAGGACTCTGTATATTAAGAAAATCTGTCTTTATCCAACTGATTTGAAATGCCATTTTTATTATATACCAAATTCTGATCTATACTTGAGTCTGTTTCTGACCTTGTATTTTGTTCCATTGATCTGCTTATTGCCGCACTTGTATCAAACAATTTTAAATACTATAATATTATGTAAGTAATTTATATTACTTATATCAAGTAATTTAATCAAGATCCCCTCATTAATGTTTTTTCTGGAATTTTCCTGGTATGTTCTTAACACTTATTTTTTGGTGTGAACTTTACTGGAAAGAGTCCTGTAGTTGTTTTTAATAACATTATCTCTACATTCACAGTTCAGAAGGAATTGACACCTTTAAATTTTTCTCAGTATGTTCCTCTCTAAGAGTATGTTCCATTTATTCAAGTCAATTTCTATGTCTTTTAGTGTTTTAAAGTTTTCTTTATATAGAATATATGCATTTCTTATGAAATTTATTCCTATTTTCTTTTATTCCCATTATAAATAAAATGTTTTTTTCCTTCAGTATGTTTTCTAATTAGTTACTTATATATAGGAAAGCTATTGATTTTTATTGTTTTAAGTTGGCATTAAACTCTAAACAATTCTGAAAATTTTTCTAATTGTCTTAGATTTTCATCTCCAAATCATAATAATTTTGCAACTTTTCTAATTTTTTTTTTCTCATTGGTTGGTCATTGTATCAGAACCATGATAAGTAATAGTGGTATAGTACTTGTACTTTATTCTTGATTTCAGTGTCAGTGCTTCTAGTATTGCACTGTGTGTGTGTGTCTGTGTGTGTGTGTGTGTGTCTGTGTGTGTGTGTGTGTGTGTGTATGTATTCATCTGTGCCTATGTAAAGAGTTTTTACCAGGAATAGATGTTGAGTTTTAGCTTAAAAAAATTTTTTTTAATGGAATGACTGTAGTTTTACTCCTTTAAGCCATTAATATGGTGAGTTGAATTATTGGATCACATTATGCTAGATTTCTTAATTTTGAATCATCATTTTGGTTCACAAATGGATCTCACTTGGTTATGGTACACTATGTTCCATGAATGTGTTGCTAGATTCTATTTGTCAGTATTTTTTTTAAGATTTTGGAATTAGTTGAATAAGTGATATTGGTTTGTAATTTTCTTCTATACTACCCTCTTCTGGTTTGGGTGTTTATCATGTGATTCTCATTTTTAAAATGGAAACTTGCTTTCTCTTTATGTGCTCTAGAACAATGTAAATTAGATTGGAGTTATGGGCTTCTTGGTGTTCTGATATATGGTACCTGTGAAATCATTGGACCTTGATTTTTTAATTTAATTCAGTTATTCATTATTTCATTCATTTGTGTATTTTGAGGGTGGACCAATTCTTGGACAGCTTTTCTTCATTTGGTAGGTTAAGTCTGATTTTCATATACTCCTCAGGTCACTTTGGATGGTTTCATAATCTCCTATATATAATCATTCATTTCATAGGATTTGAGATAAAATTGAGGAAAATATTTTTCCATTCTTTTTTCAGTTTTGTGTATCTGTGCTTTCTTTTTTCCTTGATCTGGTTAGTTTATATAACTTCTTTGTATTTGAATTTCTCCTTGCTTTCTGCTTTCCTTAGGTTTTTGTTGTTCGTGCTGCTGCTGCTGTTATTCTTTAGTGAATTTCCTGAGTTGAAAGCTTAGTTTTTCATTCTTTCAAGAATTCAAGACTATGAATTATCCTCTTAGCATTGCTTTAGCCGTATTCTACATATCGTACATAGATTCTGCTATGCACTATTTTTATTACTGTTATAGCTTGATATTCTGTGATTTCACTTTTGATTTTATTTTTTACTTAACATTTGTTTGAGAGGTTTTTTTAAAAAAAAACTATATAGGTGACAAGGTTTATTTTCCATTTTTGTTCATTTCTAATACTATTTACTTCTTGAATTTTTTAATGTTTTCTTCATGGCCTAATATACAGTTGTTATTACGACTGTCTCCTGGGCACTTGAAAAGAAGATGTATTCTCTGTTTTCAGGGCATAAAGCTCAATATACAGTCGTCCCTCAGTATCCGTGGGAGATTGGTTTCAGGACACCCACCCCCCACCCCCACCGCCCCGTGAATTCCAAATCTTATATAAAATGGCATAGTACAGTCAGTCCTCTGTATCTGTGGGTTCTGCATCCGTGCATAGAGGGCTGATAGTATTTGTTTGATTCGTCTGTCTTGGGCTGAGAGGTGAATTGAAACTCCTTTACTTTATTATATTTCTGTTTATTTTTTCTTTAGTTCTTCTAGTGTCTTTGCCAATTTTGGTACTGTGTTATTTGGTAGATAAAATTCAAGTTAGATCTTCATTGTAGTTATATATTCATTATTCCTCCATTCAATTATTTTACTTTGAAATTAACCTTGTGTAATATTGTTTGCATTTGCCTTGTGAGTTTCTGCATTACTTTTCTTTCCACCTTTCTAAATCACTTTGTTTTAGATGCATTTCCTATATATGGTCTATGGCTGGATTTTGCTATTTGATTTGTTATCAGTATTTTTCTTTAATAGGTGAATTTATCCCACTTTCTTGCACTAAAAATGATATATACTTTTGTCTGTCATTTTATTTCATGTCACGCTTTCTCTTTTAAATGCATCTTTTTAAAACTTTTCACTATAGTTTATGAATTTTTTGTATGTTTGTATTCTTTTGATAATTTTTAAGTTTATTGTTTTTAGTTCTAATGGGCACAGTTGTAACTTTATAGTATATACATATGTTTCTTGAGTTATCACTTTTAAATAACTATCAGTTGATTTCCACTATAAAAGATAAAAATTTATATACCTCTACTTCTTTCCTCCTTCCCCTCCACTACCTGTTTTGTTATTAGTCTTAGTTCTTCTAGGAGTTACCTCTTAAACCTTTAAAAATATTTAAATATTATACCTCTTGTTACTTAGCAATGTAAGATCATCTACTTAAACTACCTCCTGTTATATGTCCTGTCACCTCCTTTTTTTAAAAAAAAGATTATACTTTTTCTACATTGTTACAGATTATAATATTTATATTCTGTCCTATAACCACATTTTCTAGTTGTTCATCCTTAGTTCTACATTTAAATAGGATTCTAGCTTCTGTATTCAACTAATGGAGTTTGTCTTTGAGCATTATTTTCAAGAAGAGTTCTTGGAAACTATATTCCCTAAGTCCTGGCATTTTGGAAAATATTTTTCTGTTGCTCTTATGTTTGAATGACAATTGGCTAGATAAAAATTTTTTGTTTAATACTTTTTCCCTTATGGGTTTGTACACAGACCTGACATTGAATATTGCTCCAGAGAAGGCTGAGGGGAGCCTAATTTAAAATTTTTCCCCCTTAAAAGACTTGATTGGGAGGAGGAGGTGTTGTCTGGATGAACATAGGATGATTTGTCAAGGTATATCTTGTTGAATGTTCTATATTAACTTCTCAGTCTTAGTATGCCCTTAGCACTTACAGAGTCACACCTTCCCTTATTTCAGAAAGTTTTCTTCTACTATGTATTTGGCTTCTGTTTTTGTTGTTCTGTTTCATTTGCCTGGTTTTTTCTCCCAGAGACATATTTTATGTTGGTTCCCTTTTTCTTCCATATCTTCCATTTTCTCTGTAATTATTTTCAACTTTGTTCTTTTCTCTTGGCTTGATTTTTCTCAAGCTTTTCCTCCCTTTCCCATATGTCATTGTTTCATCACATGTTTATTTGGCATTGTTCTAGGCAATGGCAGTAAAGCAGAGAAAAAAATAGAAATCTCTGACCTCATGAAACCTATTCTAATGAGAGAATTAAACAGTAAACAAAGTAAAATGTAGAAGGTCAGATAGTAATGGGTCACAGAGAAAAATAAGGGAGGGAGAAATAAGGCCATATAAGGAGATGCGACATGAATTGCATTTTTAAACGGTGATCAGAAAAGGCCTTATTGCAAAAATGATATTTGAGCAGAGACCTGGAGAAATTAGGAGAACAAGCTGTGCTGATATTGGGGGGAAGGCATTCTAGGTAGCAGGAATATACGAGCAAGTGCCTTGAAATGGGAGTAAGCGTAGTATTTTCGAGAAGTGCAAGAAGGTCAGTGTGGCTGCAACAGAGTAAGCAAATAATGGTAGGAGATTAAAGCTGGGAGGTAAGGGGCCACATGACAGGCGTTTGTAGGCCATTATAAGTAAGGCCTTTGGCTTTTATTTTAAGTGAAGGAACAACTTCAGATTGCCTGCTGCTGTGCTGAATATAGTATACTGTGTATATACTGTAGGGGTTTGTTGGGGTTTGGGCAGAAGCAGGTGCTTGAGTTAAGAGGCTGTTGCAGTGATGGAGTCAAGAGAGTGTTGGTTTGAATCAAAGTGGTTGCAGGGGGAGAGGTGAGAAGAGATCAGATGCTGGATTTATTTGACAGTAGAGCTGACGGAATTTGCTGATGGATTGGATGTGAAGAGAGATTGGGATGAATTTAAGCCTTGTAGCCTGAACACTGGAAGAGGAACTGCTACTTGCTTGTATGGGAGAAACTGCATGAAATTTGAAGGGAGTAAAATCAAGAGTCGGTTTTGGTCATGTTAAGGTTGAGAGAGCTATTAGATAGTGGGCAGGTATACATATAAGCCTGGATTTCATGAGAAAGAACTGTATTTCTAGGGGTTATCAATATATAGATGCTATTGAAAGCTTTGAAACTGGATGAGATCACTAGAGAAGTGAGTGTGGATAGAGAAGGATTTCAAAAACAGAACCTTAATGTATTCCCAGCATGTAGAGATTGTGGAGATGGGGAATCAGCAGAGGAGGCTGAAAAGAGTGGCCAGTGAGTTAGGAAGAAAATCAGGATGGTCTGGTGTTTGGGAAGTCAAGTGAAGAAGGTGTTAGAAGAGTGGGGAATGACCCTCTGTTTCAAAGGTTGATAACAGGTTAAATAAGATAAGGGCTGAGAATTGACATTAGGTTAGGAACATGATGTCATTAGTGCCCTTGACAATTTTTGTGGAAGGGGGAAGATAAGCATAATTGCTCAGAGTTGAAAGGAAAATGGGAAGAGAGGAATGTGAACAGCAAGAATAGATAATTCCAGGAATTACGCTTAGAAGGGGAAAACAGAAATGAAACAGTAGTTGGAGGGGAAACTAGGATTAAGAGGGGTGTTCTGTTTGTTTTCTGAAATGGTAGGAAATGGCATAGTCATCTCTTTTATTGTCCTATTTCTTCCATGAATGCTTTTCTCTCTTCTTTGAACTCGTTTCAGAAATGCCGTATTCTCATTGATTTCATGGAGAATTGTAATTTTGACCTGCTCCGTGGTGTAGTTTTCATGCAGTGTTCTTTATATATAGACTTTTGGTTATAATGTTGCTTTTCTTTCCCTTGCAAACATCTTTACATAAGACATACATTGGTTCCTTTTTTGATATTGGTCATCTTTGAACTGGAGACATTCTTCTTAGATAAGCTATTTGCCCAACAATAAGGTTGTGGGAAAGGGACCAGGGGAGTGGTGGGGAAAGGTAGGCAGCTTAAATTTTCCCAGTTGTCTTGGAAGACTTTCTCACCAACACTTTTCTCCAGTGGTATGACTCTACTTTGTGGGGAAAAAAAAGCCCCTTTTGTCACAGGTTCTTCTTGTTTAGATTGATAAACAGTGCATGCACATTAGAATCACCTGGGGAATGTTACCCATACCAGTTAAATGAGAATCTCTGGGGGGAGAGGAGAGGAGTTGACTATATACCTACAGGTTTTAAGGCTCCTCAGGTGATTCTCAGGTATAGCCAGGCTTGAGAATCAATAGTTTAGCCTTTACTTTCAGCTGACCAAGATCAGCAGATGCTTGGCAACATGCAACCCAGTTTCTCCTCCACGTTGCTTGCGTCTTGCAGAAATGCCAGGTGTGGGTGTTCACATTTTCCTTAATATGCCCTTCCTCCTCCCACAGCCCATGCACACTTCCTGGCTGTATCATACTAGGCAAGGGCTTGTTAGTTTGTCAGCTGTACCCACTCTGTCTGATATCCGCAGTCAGGCATCTTTTGTGCATAGCTTAGTCTGGTTCCATTTTTTTTTAATGTTATTGTGAAATATAATACACATATATAAAAATGCATAAAGTGCGAATAAACATCCATGTAACTGCCATCCAGGTAAAGAAATTGAACGTTTGCCAGAATCCCAGAAGCCCTCTTGAGGCCTCTTTCTAATCATAATTCTCTTTCTGCCATCGTAAAGGTAGCCAGTATCCTGACTTATTTGATAATTAATTCCTTACTTTTCTCTTCATTTTTCTCATATTCAGGGTTATGGATGTTTCCTAGCTTCTTTGAATAAGGAGTTCTCTATTTCTTGTTTTCAGAAAGGGGAGAGAGTTAGGAATGGCTTTATTACTCCATCTTTAACTGGAAGTAGAGGACTATTGATTTTAAGGAATTAGAACCAAATATATACTTGAATCAATTAAATGCCATATATTAATCTGATTTTTAAAAATATTTTATTTCTTTTTATTCTTATAATCATTCTATGAGATTGCCAGTTTGGGTTTTGGGGGTATGTATGTGTTTTAACAGATGAAGTCAGAGATCATATAGCTTATGCCCAGTGGCAGAGAATACATACTGACTGGCAGTTCAATGTACAGTGCCTTAGTGCAAGCTATTTACTTGACTTGATTTATAGTCTCATCAATAAACGTGAAATTATAAGATAGGAATTTTAAGCCTTTCTCTTACAGCAATATGGCACCAGAGTTTTCAGTATAAACTAAGAATACCAATAATGTATGTATTAAACACTTTTAAAATTTTGTTTTGTTTTGAGTATCTAAGAATTTAAATGTATATTCAAGTTAATTAAAATCTTTTCTAGGAATATGAAGCCATCTACCTAGCGAAATTAACAATACAGATGATGTCGCCACTTCAGATAGAAAGGTCGTTATCTGTTCATTCTGGCACCACAGGTAAGGATTTTTTCATTTTGGAGAAATTTGGGAAGAAA
This sequence comes from Pseudorca crassidens, assembly GCF_039906515.1. Taxonomy (NCBI): domain Eukaryota; kingdom Metazoa; phylum Chordata; class Mammalia; order Artiodactyla; family Delphinidae; genus Pseudorca; species Pseudorca crassidens. Next base: position 48,334,259 of record NC_090296.1, on the reverse strand, counting down.
GATGATGGTAGTGAAAAATAGAAGAGAAGAAGCATCTTTTGCTCATTAACAAGTTACACTGAACAATTTAAATTGTTTAGAAAATTTTTGGATGGACTATTTAATTAAAATAAGATAATTTCAAATTTTAAATTTATAATTAAATATGTATTATATTGAGCTTCTGTGTGTACACCACTAGTTAATTAGAACGTGTTGGTTGGAAGATCAGATTTCTACTTTGTTGAGTTTTAAATCTTTAAGCAGTATAACTGTGTTGCAAAGATTAAAATAATAAGAGGGGTCTGGAGATGAGCCCCTAAATACACTTAGGTGATCTTATTAAAAATGAAAGGTGGTTAGTAAGTAAAAGCAGGGTGACTAAATGTAAGCTACCTCAGTTTTTCTCTTGCCGTAAGTATTTGAATCCTTTCTCCTTTCCCTATTGCAGTGTCCCCTCCCCCATTTTAAAAGTTAATGATCCAGGCATGCTCTCAAAATCCTAACTTTGGCATCCTCTCCAAGATCTTGCTACCCTTTTTTGTCTCCTTTCTTTTTATTAGAGCATTCGTGGAATTTTTTTAGTTTATGGTTTTTCTCTCCCAGAGTTCCTTTCAGTCTTATTTGAACCTACAACCTTGTAAGTTAGGAGAAACAGTTTACATACCTGGTTAGTGTTGGACCTGGAAATTTAACACTGGCTGCTCCACAAGTCCAGCACTATATTGCACTTCCTTAGTGATAATACTATATACCCATCCTTCAGGCTCAACTTCCCAGTTGTCATTGACTCTTTGCAACTTCTATCTAATCATTTTCCAAAATGGGATGGTCTGTTTCCTCAGTACCTAGAATTCCCTCCCTCTTTTATAGTACCCTTAATTTCGGTCAAGTTCAGGTCCATATTGGCCTCCTATTCCAACTCTTGTTATTTAGTCTGTTCTGTACATTGTGGCCAGACTTATTTTCATGAAAGATAGTTCTAATAGTGATATTCTTCCTGTATAAAAGTCTTCATTGGCGTATTTTTTTTTCATATTTGTTTATTTATTTGGTTGCCCCAGGTTGTAGTTGCAGCAGGTGGGCTCCTTAGTTGCGGCTCGCGGGCTCCTTAGTTGTGGCGTGCGAGCTCTTAGTTACGGCATGCATGTGGGATCTAGTTGCCTGACCAGGGATCGAACCCGGGCCCCCTGCATTGGGAGTGCGGAGTCTTAACCACTGGACCACCAGGGAAGTCCCCACTGGCATAATTTCTACTGAAGAAAACACATCATAGGTAGTAATTAAAGGCCCTTTTGATCTTTATTTGTATCTCTCACTGTACCTCTATATATGTACTCCAGAAAATGGGACTACTAATGGTTTCCTGTGCGTGTCTTCTGTTCTCCACCTAGAAAGCATCACCTTCAGTCTCTCTCTCCATAAAAACTTGGTTCAGATGTCATCACCTCAAGAAAACATGATGATTAACTTACTGTTCCTCTAATCTCTAGTTATTCAAAACTGCCATAGAGCTTTATCTGTACCTCCTCACTTTCTGCCTTGTATTAGTTACCTATGTCTCTTACCTCCCTTCGTAGAATGCAGGTGCAACACTGCATCTGAAACTGTTACAACCACTGTATTTAGACTTATGGCTAGCATATTTTCTTCTCTATTCCATCAATACTATATTTCTATCCTTAATTTTAATCTTACAGTGAAACATTAGTTTTCTGTTGGAATCCACCCTCTGTATTAACATTATTACCATGATTTAGCACAACCTTTAGGGCATAAGTTTAAGGTCATGCGATTGTTAGGCAGATAACACAGCAAACCCTCTACCAGTTCAGTTGTTCCCTAAAGTTTTCCTCCATTGAGACTCAGATTTCTTGATTATAACTGTTGGGCATACGGGGATAGCTCTGATTCTGTGTGGGAAATTTCTGTACTAGCAGACTCTGATGTGAAGAGTAGATAAAAGAAAATCTCTTATCTGCTACATGCTTCCTTTCTCCCAACTCTAGACTTGTTGGTAATAAAATCATATTTTCAGTGGAAAAAATATTTTTGGCAGCATCTGTGGAAGCAAAAGGATAATTATATCTACAAAATAAAATTGTACAAATGTACAGTGTCCTAAGTCACATGTTTATGGAGCCTAAAAAACAAATTCCGTAACCAAACAATTGTGGACCGTTATCCCTTTAAAATTTCTATTTTCAAACTATTTTAAAAATTAATGTTCATTATATAAAATACCTTAAGAGGGAAAATGTCATGAAGATATAAAGTTCTTTGGGTTGTTTACAACAAAAGGATTTACAACAGTTTACTAAAAATTCAGTCATAGAATTTTCATAGTCATATATATGGTAACACTTCATGAAAAATGAAGCTTTTGCTAGTTGTAACATTCTAATGAATGAATTTATTTATTTAAGTTCCCATTATGTTATGTTCATGCAATAACTTTTAGGCAGTTTGAAGAGAACACATGAAGAAGAAGATGATTTTGGAAACATGCAAGTGGCGACTGCACAGAATGGCTGATTGAAGAGCAACAGTATAGAGGATGTGAATTTCTATTTGGGAAGGAGAAAATACTACAGACAGTAATAATGTAAAATGGTAAAAACACAAGTAGTTTCTTTTCACTTATATGTTGCTTCCAGACATGTTTCTCTGCAACTTGTTGAGCAACATTTTAAGATGTCGGACTTCTGCAATAGATGGCACTGATGGTTTTATTCCTTTTTTTTTTTTAATTCTTTACAGTTTTATTATAAACAAAGAATTTTGGACTTGCAAAGAGGTATTATTGCAATAATGCACTTTTCATACTTGAAATTTATTTGTATGATATAAAGTTGTTACTTTAAACAAAATGCAAGTTAGGGGGGACTTGTTTATAAAATCTGGGTTATTTATAACAAAAAGAATTTCCTAAAGTTTGCTAAAAATTCATTTTGTTTTACGTATTACATTTTAAAAATAATTTTACAGTTCAATTTTATGATGGAGCCTCTTACAGAAACATTAACAAATGCAGGAATCTGCCACATTTCTTTTTAATATAATTCAATAGCTTAATTATCTTTTAGTTTTTTTAAACTTCTTGATCCCATCTTAATAATCTTTAAATCATGACATTAGCCATCTGTCCTTACTTTAACATGATCCAAGTATTGCTTCTTTTCCTACTACCTTCCTAATTTTATCCTATAGAAAAAAAAGTTTAATGAACAAAGGAAAATGTTTCGCTTTATAATACCAGATGCTCAAAAACAAGGAGAGTTTTAAACTCAAGTGACTTTCCTTTAGCATTCTTAAAAGCCAAATGTTGTGTTTGTTCTTTTGAGTTGTGTAGCCTGTTTTTTCTTTGTCCAAAATGGTTCTAAATAGAATATAATAAACCAGTGTAGCACTATTTTTTTCCTAAACAAAGCCCAAAAAAGAAAAGTGCCTTGCCTCATTAGAAAATATAAAAAATAAATCCTCACGTCCTCTAAATTAGTATGTAGAACAGTGAAAAGTTTTGAACGTTTTTCTGTAATTTTTTTTAAACCATAAATTAGTTCAAACTGAAAGTCTTAAGGCTTGAAGAAACCTTAGTAAATTATTTGGAATATGGAGCATTTACTCCATTCTTATGTTGTCTTAATGATTCTGTGAGATTGTTCTGGCTCAGAGAAATGCTTTTCTTTGAGGATGCATTTATTGGGGAAAAGTGATTGTGGGAGACTTCAGTGTATTATACATTAGTGTTGTAATCAGTTCTTGGCATTGCATTAATCCAAATTTCCCCCATAATTTGCATTAGCAAAGTCACTTTAGGGATCCTAGGTTCTCCATGTTTTTATTTATACATATAAAAATTGTTCTAAGAAAAACATTTTTGCTATTTTAAGTATGATGTTGGGGAGGAGAGGAGTGTTTTTAACTTTTTATAGTTGGTGATTTAGGGTAGCACAAACAAAACTCCTTTGTATCTCACTTTTCTCAGTCCTCTCTTGAGGTGCTTTACTGATGGGACTTGTAAGGTAGCAAGTTACCTACTTCGCTTTCCTCCCTAACGTGTAATAATACAGTAAAAGCTTTTTTATCCAGCAGAGCAGGAGAGTGGCAGTGAATCAAAACTGCTTTGTTAATTAAGCGTTAATTCTGCTGCCCCAGGTGGTATTCCTCTTCTTATTTCCCTTCCCTTCCTTATTTTACCACCCTAAAATAACAGCATTATTGTCAATCCCATTGTAGTCTTGTATTCTGTTGTGATTAGGTCATTGGGTATGGTGGTCTAGTATAGTCAAGATTTGCATTGAGTGTTCAGAAATTCCAGCTGGTGAAGTGCCAGATAATACAACTTTCCTGTATATAGATCATTATTGGTTAGGTCAGCAAAGATCTCTTTTGCAAACTAATAATCTGTGATGCTTCATTCCACAAAAACAGCTTAAAAGAATCTTCGTAATAGTCCATTTAGGTTTTAAAAATGAGGCAGTTAAGATTTTCTAAATTAATTTCTTAAATACACATATCCTCTCTAGTAGTCTGGCCAAGAGTACAGGTTTGGTTATTAATTTACAGTTGGTAATTTTCCACTTTTTCTAACCACTGAAATTTTTATGTTGGCACTAAAGTGCCTGCCCAGCACTGTATATTAAAGACTCTCACAAACAGTAGAAAAAAGGACTGTCATCTTCTTGAGTACAAATTAATATGGACAAAAAGTTTATTCTTTCTATAAGAATACTGCAAGTTTGTTTTATCTTGGTTTCATTCTTCCACCCAGTGTTCAACTAGTTCTTCTGGTAGCTCTTCCTATTCTTCTGTTTTGTTCCATTTCTATAATTCCTCTGTTTCCACTGATGTTTTGTGATAGCTAACTACAGTACATTTAACCAATCATAATTTATTTTCTAGAATATTTGAGTAATGTATGAGTGACCCAGCACCCAATTTTAAACATTAAATATTAACCTGGGCACAGAATTTAAAATGATATTGCATCAAAACATAGGAGAACTGCTTTATTTTCCATTTTGAAAGTATGAAACTTCAATATTGAAAATATTCAAACTGGAATGGCAGTATTCTTACCTTGTAATTTCAGTCCATTGGTTCCTGTTAATTTCTTACCAGATGTTTAAACAGCAGTTACCTTTGTTTATTTGTATCTACTCTGTGGTGGAAGTATTAAACCATGATACCCTTTGCTACCAACTCTCAACCACCTAACTTTGAGAGCAGACTATTTGTTTTGGGAGGATTTTGTGCTTCATCTGAGTTTAGAAGTAATGTCAGAAAATGTTAAGCATGTCCTTTTAAAGAAAATATAAGGTTTATAATTGTCTTATTACCATGGTAATTTAAATGAATTAGAAGTATTTAACTGCAATCTTGAATTATAAAGTTGGGATACATATATAGAGATATATATCAAAATCTCAACTTGATGTAAAGTAAATGAGCAGTTACCTGGCAGACTTTTTTTTTTCAGATAACTGTTTAATCCATAATTCCATAACAAACTTAGCTTCACTTCAATATTTATTTTGTCCATTCATCAGTGCTCCAATAGGTGAATGATAGGAAATAGCTGAAAATTACTAAAAGATTTTTTTTTTTTTTTTATTGATTAGAAAAATAAGTTTCTAGGGTCTTTGAATGCTGGATTTTTTTTTTGTCTTATCCATCCATGGCAGCTAAAAAAAAAAAAAAATCACTCAAAATATTCAGGTTTACATGCTAGCTCTCTCTCATAGGGAGTTGCCATACCTCACAGTTCAAAGTGTATTTTGTAGATCAGTAACATTATACTGACATGTAATTGCAATTTACTATGCAGCAAAAATAATTCACAAAGAAAAATAACCTACAGTGTCTATTTAGCTTTGTACAGACAATTGCTTAAGTTACTCTGCTTTTAACATCTGTACTTGGATCAAATGCTTATGTATGTATAGGAATGTCACAGTGCAAGATGCTGCTAGCTCAGGCACAAAGTATTAAAATTATTTTGTGAAGATTGGTGGTTGTATTAAAACTGGTGTGCCATTATACCTCGAAAAGATTGAAAAGCTCATTTATACTGCTTATGCCTCAGAACCTCTTTACTTAGATTGTTGTCTTCTAGGTAAAAGTAACCCAATTTTAGTCCCACACAGATTAAGAAGGATGAATGAACATTGGATATTGAGAAGCACTTAAGAGTATTTTCTAAAACATTGTGATCACACATAAAAATTATGGTCAGTACAGGGAAGGCCCAAGTTTCAGCTCAAGTATATATATTTTTTGGGGGGTGGTACGCGGGCCTCTCACTGTTGTGGCCTCTCCCGTTGCGGAGCACAGGCTCCGGACGCGCAAGCTTAGCACCCATGGCTCACAGGCCTAGCCGCTCCGTGGCATGTGGGATCTTCCCGGACCGGGGCCCGAACCCGTGTCCCCTGCATCGGCAGGCAGACTCTCAACCACTGTGCCACCAGGGAAGCCCCAGCTCAAGTATATTTTAAACAATTAGTTGAACAAGTTTGGAGTTGAAAGTGAGGAAATTTGTGAATGAAGGAAAGGGTAAGGCCACATCCATAGAACAGCTTCCAGCTCATTAAAAAAAATACTTTTTGCTTTTAGTTTTCCCCTTGTTAGCCTACCTACATAATATTCTTCATCAAATCTAAGACATCATCATTAGCATCTCTACACCATCTTTTTGATTCTACTAAAAGGCAAAAAATATTGCTGAATAAACTAAGACAAGCCACTGATCATAAAATGCATCCACATTTCCAAATGTTACATGTAAAAAAGAAAAAAAAAGTGCTTGAGAGTCAGTGAAATACAAATATATAAAATACATGGAGCAAAATAAAAATCACAATTGCCACTTCGTTATACCTTTTCAAAAGTAAACAATGCTCAAAAGTGTATATATTGAAATGTTCTATGCAGTTTTTTTCATACTCAATTTTACCCACAAAATGGCTTAGAAAAATCAAATTTCTCTGGTTAACTAAAGCTAAATACAGATCATCAGTTTCCTCAATGACACAATTTTTATGTATTACACCTTACCTACAACTCTATTTCCTGTAGGGGGGGATTTAAGATAAGACCTTAAGAACACTATTTAAAGGGATTTATTGAAATAGCCACCTTATAGTTTTACTTCAAATTGTTCAGTGGTAAGAAATGAAATAAAGCATTTAATTTTGCCTTTTATTAGGGTTTTCTTTGGTGGTGTTTTTTTCCTGGCCATGCAGCACAGTATGCGGGATCTTAGTTCCCCAACCGGGGATCGAACCCATGCCCCCTGCAGTGGGAGCGCAGAATCTTAACCACTGGACCACCAGGGAAGTCCCTATTAGGTTTATTTGTTAACAGAGGTTTTAAATTACCAGACTGTACCTAGTACAGCTGGTGTTATCAAGGTTATAGGACTCCTAAAAAAGCAAAACTTAGCTTTGTTGCTTTCACTAGGGACAGATCAATTCATCTGCCTATATCATCAGCAGGTGAGTAGTACACCCTCTGTTGGTGAAGAATTTCTGTTGTTTTAGAAAGCCGACTTTAGCTTTACTGCATGGAGGGAAGTCTGGAATCTAGTTGAGGTAGGTGAGAATCAAAGGGATGAGAAACAGGTGATCTTTACTTTCTAAGCTCCTTTTACAAAAGGTACACAAAACTAAGATTTTATGAACCATGACTTGACCTAATAATTCAATAGACAACTCAAGAAAAGCACAGAAAACATTTAGATTCTAACAAAAGACTATTCATATGAACAGGTTTAATATAACATGAAATGTAAAAGATTCGAACCAGTAGTGAAGTATCTAATTCTTATTTCAACTTAAAAAAAATAATTAAAATAAATAAAATCAAAATAGGATAGTGACCAGAATAGTACCATTATAATCACATTAAATAGAAAAGCGTCCATCAACATTTTAAGAATGTAATAAATGCAGTATGATACATTTTAAAGTACTCCACTCAATTTTGTAATCCATTTTCATAAAAATGTTACTCAGAAGAGAGGCTCGGACACCCCTGGAAAAATGAGAAATCAGCTTAGAAATACATAATATGCCAGGATTTACTAATTCACCGTTAAAAAGTACCTTATATTTCTCTTAGATATTTTAAACAAATGAATAATTATTACATTTCACATATAAGACAGGTGGTACTTCAGCTACATTAGAATTATATCAACTTTTAGATGTACATTTAAATTGTCACATTTTATAAGAAGTTAATTTTCATTTCTCCTTATTTTAAAGGCTCACCAGGTTTGCCAGTATAGTATTAGGATCAGCAAATGTTGGACTGAACTACATTTAGTTATAATATGTCTAACATCCAATTTCACGTAATATATGTGAAATGATACACCCCTAAGTGGTATTTAGATATATTTCTTTGAAAAAAATATTAATTTTATGAATGTGATAAGAAACAGCCTTATTCACTGTATGCTTTTTTTTTTTAATGAGCAGTACAGATAGCAGACATATAACTTCTTACTACCTATACTGACTACTAAGAAATAAAGCCGAACTTTAGAAAAATACAATGCAAGAAAAGATTCAAGTTAAAAATATACTCCTTTGGTTAAAAATCATCCCCTTAACAATTTCATCTGTAATCTAAACTCAGCATGTCTCACCAGCCCAAAGTAATCTTCTAAATGTCATTATACTTGTATTACAGTGTTTTTTTCAATCCAGTATTTATTGGAGGTCACTGGGTTGCGGCAACAAAATACTTTAACTCTAGGAAGAGAGTGTAGCCTTGTTGCATCAGCTCCTTTGACAGATGTCTTTCTTAAAAGGTTTTACTTTAGAAACCTCTGACACATGTAGTTTTCTTCAGATACTGTATATCCAAACTTTTTATAGAAACCAGCGTTTTGTGGTAGACATTCAAGGGTAATCTTATAACAGTTCAATTTCTTGCTTAGCAAAGTAAGGGTTGATAATAACCTGAAATTAAAGAAAAAAAGGTAGGCAAGGCATAGAGCATTTGTTAATAAAAATGGATTTTAGTAACAATGTGAGTGAATATCACATAAAACTTCAAGTTTTTATTACAAATAGGTTTATTAGATCATGGCCCTTCCCACTATATTCATTTAAACATTCAAATTGTAAGTGGTTAAACATTTAAATCACCCAAAGCATTTGATTTTGTTTCAAATATACTTTAGTAATCTCCAGCCCATTAATAAATAGAACAAATATTATCCTAAACCCTGAACTCACCCTAAACCCTCTTTAAAAATAGGTTTTAACATTAATATTAACACCAAAGACTAGAAACCTTTTAAAAAATATGGCCAAAATTAATCTTTTTCCCTAGATCTATTCAAACTATTTAGGAATAGCCAACATAAAATGGGTAAATAATTGCTTTGTTCTTTATCATTTTTAAAGTTACTTAAATATTTGTGAAAGAATGTATTAGGTTAACTCTGGATTGGTTGTAACAAGTGTAAACAAGTATAACAAGTGTAAACAAAGCAAAAATGTATACATCTTTATAAAAACTAGGAAAGATCTACAAAAATTTACCAGAAGGGTTTTCTCATGTTGTATAGATTGAAAAATCTTATTCTGAAGACAGAACCTCTTGATTGAAGTTACACAATTATAAAAGGCATGACTAAGTTACATGGACTAGAAATACTAGAAATTGGTCTCTTTCATTCACTGATGTATACCAAAGACCTTGAATAGTATCTGGCATATAGCAGGTGCTTAATATTTACTGAGTGAATTCCTTAAAACTCAGAAGGGATAATATTAAAAAGCAAGTTCTATTTTATAAATAAGCAATAAACCTATGAAACTTACTTTAAAAGATTTAGATAAATGTATAGAGGATTACACTGTGAAGGCTGTTTCAGTACATGCTTCTAAAACTTTGTAACTGAGAACATTTCCTTTGTTTTTAAATATGACAGAGAAACGGACAAATTACTTGGCTCACCAAAAGTTTCTGTTTCCTACTACTATAAGAGTACTACTGGGGCTTCCCTGGTGGCGCAGTGGTTGAGAGTCCGCCTGCCAATGCAGGGGACATGGGTTCGTGCCCCAGTCCGGGAAGATCCCACATGCCACGGAGCGGCTGGGCCCGTGAGCCATGGCCACTGAGCCTGCGCGTCCAGAGCCTGTGCTTCCGCAACGGGAGAGGCCACAACAGTGAGAGGCCCGCGTACCGCAAAAAAAAAAAAAAAAAAAAGTACTACTATTAAAAGTTAATAACTAAGGTGTTGCTGTTTTAACAGTACACTTCCAATTTCCAACTTTATGGTAAAAATTATATAAAAATACCTTATTTCTTCATTAAATTCAGTCTAAGCTATGGAGTGAGAATGAGTTCATAATTAATGATGCTTAAAAAACTTCAAACAGTAAAACACTTTTAAAAAAGTATCTTGCAAGAAACTGTAAACTGAAACACAAAGAGTATCTAATTTATCCAGGGTTACCTTGTTTCTGCCTACTTACAATTTGCCAAGCTGCTTTCCTCTGCATTCATCACTAACAACAACATCTTCTACTCTTCCTCTCTGAAAATATTTACAATGTTTAAAGGACTAAGCATGTAGTTTTGTTTTAGTTAAATCAACAAGTGACAGTAAGAATTGATAAGTGTTTTGTAAACCTGAACTTTGCAAAATGCAAAGTTTTTTAACTTACTATTATAGAGGAGATAATACAATCAATCAATTTGTGGCCTAATTTTGCTTTGTCTGTATCTTAAACCTTCCCACCCCATTATTTTAAAGCAAGTCTCAAAATCCACATCACCAAAATGTAATCTTGTCATGAATGTACTACATCCATCATCCTACTCCTTGCTTAATTGCAATTTATTTCAGACATCCAAATACAGTTTATTAATTTCTAGTACAGAAACCACACCAAAATTCATACTTCACAGAATAATTCCAAGTGTTTTCTATCATATTCTCATTGGATTACCTAGGTTTTGTTTTCTTTACTATTTCATGTGAGTCATGAGGAGTGAAGGAAATCTACAGGCATTAGAAGTGCCACAATTAGAACGGAATATATTATTCTGAACCCTTTACCACTGGGAAACTGATGGGAATTTGTGTTAGTGTAGTATATTCAAAGTATTGTTTTTGAATAAAAATTAGCATTAGAGATTCCAAACATTACCGCCAAATTCCACGATGCTGACTCGATTTCTCTTTGTGTATACCAATTCTACACCTTACAGAACAATTTTTAGCAAACAATTCATATTATTAACACATTTTCTTCCTCATAACTCTTAGAAGACAATGGGAAATTGACTGTTACTAAGTGATTTCTAAGAAGCAAAACTTTTATTCTAGCCAATATTTAGCTCTCTCATTTTACAATAAAAAGCAGTGGGAAAACAGACTTGTCTAATGGTAACTCAAAGTCGATTTTGCTAGAAAACACATATCCATTTTACTCATAAGCATTAATATGAACACATACCTTAGCACAGGAATGGATGAATTTATGTTCTATTATCAGAGTTGCTGTAGCAACTATCTGTCCTAAAGTTATATCTTCCACAACTGTAACATAATAATCCCCAGATTTCTTCATGTGCTCAAAAGATTCTGTGGAAATTGGAAAATAGTGTTATGTGGCAGACATTAAACTTTATTAGGTGCCAGAAAAATACTAGAATTAGCTTACTTCAATAAATATTATTGAATATTTATAGCTATTTTACCACAGTAATTTTAAAGAAAATATCAATTATTAAAAATGATCAAGTAGTTGAAATATCAGCAATCAATATCAACTGGGACATAGTCCATACATTTAAAAACTCTTCTAGCAAAATAAGGTAAGACTAAGATAGCTATTTTAGATGAACAGCACTTAAAATACAAATAAATTGTACATGTTGCCATTTCTGTGATTAGTGTATGAAAACTTTTATATCTTCATTACTAGTTAACTTTAAATTGATTAACGTTTTCACTTAACAGATATTCACACAGAACAAAACTCTTTGCAAATTTTAATAAGAGAATGTTTATGTGTCTCCATTCTTTAATTTTTAGTCTTTTGATTTTAAAATAACTTGACAAAGTAGTTTTCAATTTTCCCTTTGTGCTCTCAAGTGTTCCATGATTACATGACCTGTTTTAGAAATAGAGTCATCATTTTTGTTTGCTTTGAAAGCACCTTGTGAAGTAGATAAAAAAGTAAGTCTTCATTTCCCAGCTTTTCCCAAAGCCACATAGCAAACAGGAGCAAAAGTGGAATAAATATCTTCCCCTCAAATTGACTTTTAGTACTTATATTGATGAAATAACATGATTTTTCATCTAATCTGATATGCCTGCAAAGAAGAATTCAAGAATAAAAACTGAGCCTAACAGTCTCAACATACTGTTTATTTCCACAGTCTTGTTCTAGTAATGGGTCTGGAGTGGGAAGAAATAACATGATTTTTCATCTAATCTGATATGCCTGCAAAGAAGAATTCAAGAATAAAAACTGAGCCTAACAGTCTCAACATACTGTTTATTTCCACAGTCTTGTTCTAGTAATGGGTCTGGAGTGGGAAGAAATAAATTCAGTGAAGGAAAAGAAACAATGAGAATCAGGAAATAATAATCTTCATCTCAGGAAGGTCATATAGAGTACAAAATAAAATTACCTATTGAAGGAAATGAAGAAAATAGGAAGACACTGTTAAGAGCATTGGATGGAGTCAGGAAGGTTGTAGTTCTTTTCTTACCAATAACTTCCTGTGATCTTGGGAAGTCATTTGACCTCTCTTTTAATTTCCATCCTCTCATATGTATTAAAAAGGGGGAGGGATGAACTAAAAGATACCTGCCAACCTTAAAATTCAATATAAATGAACCAAAAAATAAATTTAGAACATATTTTCTTACATTTTTGATTGGGTGATGAAATTTCTGTGAAATGACCTAACCACATGAAAGGTAAACACTACAATAAAAAACACTCTCTAAGGTTGCCACACAGGCTCTGTGCTACAGTAATGATCTAAAAGTAGCCAGGTATTTTGTAAAACATGGTAGTTGCTACAATTGGATTCTAAAACAGTTCAGCTACATTAAACATTTAAATAAGAAAACAGCTAATTTGTTATTTGAATAATTTCGAGCTATTTGAACAAAACCACAAGTAGACACTGAATAGAGCTCTAAACAAAAATAAAATCTTGTTTCCCTTTATTTCTTTTCCTTCAGGAAAAAGAGACTGTAGGACTTACTCATAAATTGTTCCGGGTTGACAACTCCAGTCTCTGTCAGCTGACCTAGTACCTTAAAAAAACCTAGTTTTGAAAAACAGATTTCAAGTCATGAGAACAGCAAATGAAATATATATCAAAAGAAGTAATGTGTCAAGCTGGTGAGCAATTATTTTTTCAAAACTTTATGTAATGAACTATTTTAAAATATTAAACTGAAACCCATTATTCTTTCTATTATCACTACGTAAAACAAATAGTAGTAGGTTTTACCAATGTTTTTGCCTGCATAACATTTCTGGAATAGTGCTGACCTTAATACTCAATATTTACAGAACCAGCATGTACAGTTTTCAATGTAATTTGCATTACATTCAACACAAGGGATGCCGAATTTTCCCAAATATGTGCTTTGGTTTTACTTAAAAATGCAAGATTCTCATTATGACCAAATATGATACTATTTATAAAATAAAATATAAATAACATTGTTGAGACTACAGTTTTTAAAGATTCCTGATTAATTTCATTAATGTTACTTTAAATTAATGTGAATAGCATAGAATGTTGAGAATCTTAACTTCTATACACCCAATAATTAATATGACCAAAATATAATAGTTTCTTAAGATTTCCTACCAAGAAGAAAACTGTAAAAAGTTGATTTTTGATTACTGAAATTTAAGGAAATCATTTTGGAGAATTTAGATGTTAAAAAAAGGAATACATGTAGACAAAACCTTTTGCAACTTATCCAAGGCAAATTATCTTTATCCTCATTCCCTATCCAGCTTCTTAGAGAAGATTCTTCCTTACGTGTCATTATACAAGATAATTTCCCCTTTTTGGCTGCTTAATTAGGAAGGAACACTGTTGTACTTAAGTCATTTGAAATACTGTAATACAGTACTGTAATACAGTAACATCTGGTCTGTACACATTGGAATTGAGTTCTCAGTCACTTTAAAATTTAAGCACAAAGAATAATATATAAGTCCAATAGTATTTTTAAAAATTATAGGCATCATCATCGTGTTTGTGGAGAACACAGAATGCTAACTATAAGTCTAACCAGAATTTGTAAACTGAGTCCATACCTCTATTTAAATCAGCAGTACAAAGAGGCCTCAAAACCAAACCTTCTCCAGGATGTGTTGGGGAAATGGCTGGAGAAAATGTAGCTGTATTCTGACTCCAGTCCACTTCTTTGAGTAGACTTGGGTCAAACATAGGCGTTTCATCAGGTTTCATCTTTGCAGTAAGGTCTAAAATAAAATTTTAAATGTTAAGCCATTTTGTTTAATAGAAGATTGTTGATTGTCAAGAATGTCAATTTCTTTCTTTTTTTTTTTTTTTTTTTGCGGTACGCGGGCCTCTCACCCCTGTGGCCTCTCCCGTTGCGGAGCACAGGCTCCGGACGCGCACCCAGCGGCCATGGCTCACGGGCCCAGCCGCTCTGCGGCACGTGGGATCCTCCCGGACCAGGGCACGAACCCGTGTCCCCTGCATCAGCAGGCAACTCTCAACCACTGCGCCACCAGGGAAGCCCAAGAATGTCAATTTCTTAATAAAAATTAATGCAATTAGAAAAATTCTTTAACAGGTATGCAAGATATTTTATTTTAGCCTATCCTGACTCTAACATCAAATGCCACAGCTAGAGCTCTATAGAAAACTCACAGATTCTATCAAACAGTAAACAAGTAACTAAATTTAGAAGTTTTACACTTGAAAACTCCATTTTCTAATAGGACCTTTAAAGCATTTTTTCCTCTGGGTCAGTGCTACTAGTGTAGCACTGTGAATAGCTGACTTTTCAGGAGCTCGTTTTTTTTTTTTTTTTACGTTATTTAATTTTATTATTGGGCTAAGGAGTAACTCATCAGTTTTTTACCTGACACTAAAGAAGACTTACTGGGCGTGTAACTTTTTTTAAAAATTATTAACCATGAACAGAAAATTCTCTGCATTCACTGGAATATTTGGTCTCAGCTATGACAGATTCACACCAAGACTATCTACTGGATTTTGTTTTCACAGCAGTCTTTCTAAAAATCTGTAAGTTTCTCAGCTACATCTAAGCAGCTTAAGAATAGCCAGTGTCACAAAAACAGAAATATAGATCAATGGAACAGGATAGAAAGCCCAGAGATAAACCCACACACATATGGTCACCTTATCTTTGATAAAGGAGGCAAGAATATACAATGGAGAAAAGATAGCCTCTTCAATAAGTGGTGCTGGGAAAACTGGAGAGCTACATGTAAAAGAATGAAATTAGAACACTCCCTAACACCATACACAAAAAGAAACTCAAAATGGATTAAAGACCTAAATGTAAGGCCAGATGCTATCAAACTCTTAGAGGAAAACACAGGCAGAACACTCTGACATAAATCACAGCAAGATCCTTTTTGACCCACCTCCTAGAGAAATGGAAATAAAAACAAAAATAAACAAATGGGACCTAATGAAACTTAAAACCTTTTGCACGGCAAAGGAAACCAGAAACAAGATGAAAAGACAACCCTCATAATGGGAGAAAATACTTGCAAATGAAGCAACTGACAAAGGATTAATCTCCAAAATTTACAAGCAGCTCATGCAGCTCAATATCAAAAAAATAACCCAATCCAAAAATGGGCAGAAGCCCTAAATAGATATACAGATTGCCAACAAACACATGAAAGAATGCTCAACATCATTAATCATTAGAGAAATGCAAATCAAAACTACAATGAGATATCTCACACTGGTCAGAATGGCCATCATCAAAAAATCTAGAAACAATAAATGCTGGAGAGGGTGTGGAGAAAAGGGAACCCTCTTGCACTGCTGGTGGGAATGTGAATTGATACAGCCACTATGGAGAACAGTATGGAGGTTCCTTAAAAAACTAAAAATAGAACTACCATACGACCCAGCAATCCCGCTACTGGGCATGTACCCTGAGAAAACCATAATTCAGAAAGAGTCGTGTACCACAATGTTCACTGCAGCTCTATTTACAATAGCCAATACATGAAAGCAAACTAAGTGCCCATCAACAGATAAATGGATAAAGAAGATGTGGCACATGCATACAATGGAATATTACTCAGCCATAAAAAGAAACGAAATTGAGTTATTTGTAGTGAGGTGGATGGACCTAGAGTCTGTCATACAGAGTGAAGTAAGTCAGAAAGAGAAAAGTACTGTATGCTAACACATATATATGGAATCTAAAAAACAAACAAAAAAAAGTCATGAACCTAGGGACAAGACGGGAATAAAGATGCAGACCTACTAGAGAATGGACTTGAGGATACGGGGAGGGGGAAGGGTAAACTGGGACAAAGTGAGAGAGTGGCATGGACATATATACACTACCAAATGTAAAATAGCTAGTGGGAAGCAGGTGCATAGCACAGGGAGATCAGCTCGGTGTTTTGCGACCACCTAGAGCGGTGGGATAGGGAGGGTGGGAGGAAGGGAGATGCAAGAGGGAAGAGATGGGGATATATGTATATGTATAACTGATTCACTTTGTTATAATGCAGAAACTAACACACCACTGTAAAGCAATTATACTCCAATAAAGATGTTAAAAAAAATAGCCAGTGTTTTTCATACTATTGAAAAATGATCAATTACGGTATTTTCCTCTCTTTTGAACATTCAGAAATGGTCAGGTTCTTATTAGGTGTGGTCTAATAAAACTGAGACTTGGGCTTCCCTGGTGGCGCAGTGGTTGAGAGTCCACCTGCCGATGCAGGGGACACGGGTTCGTGCCCCGGTCCGGGAAGATCCCACATGCCGTGGAGCAACCAGGACCGTGAGCCACAACTGCTGAGCCTGCGCGTCTGGAGCCTGTGCTCCGCAAGAGGCCGCGATAGTGAGAGGCCCGTGCACCGCGATGAAGAGTGGCCCCCACTTGCCACAACTAGAGAAAGCTCTTGCACAGAAATGAAGACCCAACACAGCCAAAAATAAATAAATAAATAAATATTAAAAAAAAAAAACAGACTTAAATAAGATATAATGATAGAAAGAATGAAAAACATATGAAGCATAAAAATGGCTGGGGGGGGGGGGGGGCGGTGCTTCCCTGGTGGCGCAGTGGTTAAGAATCTGCCTGCCAATGCAGGGGACACAGGTTCAAGCCCTGGTCCGGGAAGATTCCACATGCCACGAAGCAACTAAGCCCATGTGCCACAACTACTGAGTCTGCGCTCTAGAGCACGCGAGCCACACCTACTGAAGCCTGTGCGCCTAGAGCCCGTGCTCCGCAACAAGAGAAGCCACTGCAGTGAGAAGCCTGCACACCACAACAAAGAGTAGCCCATGCTCGCCGCAACTAGAGAAAGACCGCACGCAGCAATGAAGACCCAACGCAGCCAAAAAGAGAAAAAAAAGGCTGGTGGGGCACACTTCTGTGGAACAGAGCTGCTGGAGGAAAGTCTTTCTAACAATTATTAGGAGATTGTAAGGCAACCCTGAACTTTGATTTGTAAGCCCATGCCCAGCTAAAGAAACCATAGTTGACCCTTGAACAACATGGGTTTAGGGTGCCAATCCTCCACACAGTCAAAAATGCGCAGTCGAAAAATCATGTATAACCTATAGTCAGCCCTCTGTATCTGCAGTTCCATATCCGTGGATTTAACCAACCTTGGAATGTGTAGTACTGTAATATTTACTGTTGAAAAAAATGTGTATGTAAGTGGATCCTTGCAGTTCAAACCCGTGTTGTTAAGGGTCAACTGTATTCTATTTGATACCTGCCTGTACTTCTTTGAAACAAAGAATTTAAAGATATATATCCATAACATACTACCATAAAACAAAAAAGCAATGCCAGAAAAATTAAAGTCCATTTAATAACAGATCAATTTCCCCAATAACCCAACTCCCAGATGTTCCCTATTTCATAAGTCACAATATGCTTAAGGGCAACTATTCTTAAGTTTTCCTTAAAGGTCGACTGAACTGTATAACCCTATGTAACTATTATATATAGGTAATATATATATATACTCTGCTGCAGTATAGCAGAGGCTTTGGGAAGGTACTGTGATGTAATAATAGAAGTTAACATTTGTTCAGCACTTATGTGCCAGCATTGTTCAAAGAACTTTACACATTACTAATTCACTTACTATAACAATCCTACAGGGTAGGGATGATTATTATCTCCATTTCAACAGCTGAGGAAATGCAGGTGTAGACAAGTTAAGTAACTTGCCCAAGGTCACAGAATTAGCAAAGCTGAAATTGAAACCTAGACATGGAAAGAGCATGAGCTCTGGAGTCAGACCTGGTGTTCAAACATCAACTGTGTGATGATGGCTAAGGAAGTTAAACTGAGAATGTTTCCTCATTTGTAAAATGGAGATGAAATTGTTAGAAGAAATGAATTACTGTATACAAGTACCTAACAGTGCCTGGCACAGGGCAAGTGTTCAACAAGATACATTGACACTTCAGTTAGCAACTAATTTTAAATTTATTTTTATACGTTCTTGTTAACTTTGTTCACCTTTAAATTAATTCGTGAGTCAGGCACTGTGCTGGGTACAGGAGCTACAAAAAGATGATCTATTATGTTTATGTTAAACTGAAAGTTAGCATTCTTAGAAAGGAAAGAAAGAACTTAAAAATAATAGTTACTATGTAGAATACTGAGAGGTTTGTTTTCTTTCCCTCAAAAAGGACTCAGTAAAAACTATGCCTGGATCTAAGAATAGTAATGAAAGGAAATTGTGATGATTAAAACAATCATTCATAAAATTTAACAAGCTTATGGTCCACTTGAAACAGATTTTTTGTAGATTAATTTTAGTGCATGCACTTTAGTATTTGCCCCTGATAATTGGACCCCTGAGGCTTTTGAGAGTACTCTAATCTGAAAGATGGATAACAAAATTGTTTTTCAGGTATACAGATAAACAGGCTAAATATTTACCAATAAAGTAAAATGTGTACATTAAGTGCAGAAGTCAGAAAGTATTACAAATTTAAGTTCTTCAAGACAACATACCATTTAAACATTTTGATGTTCATGCTATTTAACATACAGTTGTAAGCATGAAGTTTAAAGAAAGCTCAAAAGGAAATGTGGATGGACATTAAGATAATTTAAAGTTAACTAGATTTCGTCTTCCTATAAAGTTGCCTGAGTTTACAATGAAATGTGCCTAGAAAACTCGCAAAATAGGGTTAATAATTTCTGAGAGAGAGGGGAGAGGTACACAGGAGGAGAATTAGGATTATGAAGCCTTTAAAGAATTTTAAACAGTAAATACTAATATTTTCCTGTGCTTTTCTTTAATCGATGGTCTGATTCCATGAATGATAAAAATAAATGATACTGGCTAATATTTATTGAGTACTTTATATACAAATGAAAATACAATGAAAGATCTATCAGACTAGAAAGCAGGCACAGTAACTAGCTCAAGATAACAGAGCAAATAAGGAACAGTGAGGATTCGCAACCAGGTAGCAGGGCCAGCTTCAAGGACACAGGGCCCCACACTTAATTCTCTGCTGCCACTGTCGAAATTGTTAATGTTGCCACAAATTATGCAACCATTCCTGCATGACTCCAGACTCTATACTCTGTAGTACGGAAGAGGCACTAGTGAAGGTGAATTCTCCACTTTATTGCGCAAGAGTTTAAAATTTAGTCAAAGCAGCACTTATATTTGGAAAGTAAGAATTTCAGGCTAGTTAAAGTACTTAATGCATTCTGGATAGAAATAAGAATCCATATTCTTATGGCAATCAAAAATTAATATCAGGGGACTTCCCTGGCAGTCCAGCGGTTAAGACTTAGCCTCCCATCGCAGGGGGTGCAGGTTTGATCCCTGGTTGGGGAGCTAAGATCCCACATGCCTCGTGGCCAAAATACCAGAACATAGAACAGAAGCAATATTGTAACAAATTCAATAAAGACTTTAAAAATGGTCCACATCAAAAAAACTTTAAAAAAATTAATATCAAAATGTTTATATGAGCTATTTTACAAAACAGAGCCATACTTAAGGTTACCTTCTTTTATCTTATTCTGTCCCCATACAGTAAATTCTGCTGGTGCCCAATTAATATGCTGGGCAAGTTAAAGTAAGATGTGATTTGATACTAAATTTCAAAAGCATTTATAAAAGAGCAAAACAGGTAAATTTATTTGGTTTACAAAAGAAATAATTTTCAGCATCTTAAAGTGCCCGCAGTTACCACAATATAGGAAATGTCAGTAAACAGAAACGCACAGTTGTTTGAAGCTGAATTTCACGATTATCATTGGGGTCTTATTTTGTTTTGTTTCTTTTGGTTTTGCTTTTTTTGGTTTTTTTGGCCACGCTGCTTGTGGGATCTTAGTTCCCCAACCAGGGATCTAACCTGGGCCTACAGCAGTGAAAGTGCCGAGTCTTAACCACTGGACCGCCAGGGAATTCCCTCACTGGGGTCTTATTTTGAAGATTTTAGATTAATTTTAAAAAGTAAACCCTAACCCTTCTTAAGTATTTCTCAAGTACCTTTTCTGTTTACCTACTAAGTTAACAAGCATCTAAAGGCCCATATATGCCTAACCTTAGCCCAATAAATGCCTAGTGAATGAATAACGAATGGTATAAGACTTATCTGGAGATCACATTTCAGAATATCTAGAAGAAAAAAAGATTACCAAACTGCTACAAGTGATATCACAAAAACCATACACCAAATTCATTTTTACTAAGATCACATCAGGTTTTCAGTCGGTTGACCATTCTTTGGACACAGTTTCAACAGGTTTCTCAGCATCTATAGTGCACTAGAATATACAAGGGGAGGAGCTGCTGTTAGAATCAAGCAACTGAGAGCAACAAGTAATAAGATACTGGGAATGAAGATTTCAAAAGTTGATATAAAAATTTAAAAAAACAATCTAATGTCAAATCTAAATGGACTTTACATATCTCAAGAGCTTTCAGGGCATTACTGTATGACTTCAGTACATGGTTAAAGCAGGAAGGGGGCCCGTGTGCTGTTTGAGACTTTGGGGTTCGTCTACATACATTTTATAACTATTTCAATAGTAATTTGACTGAATTGTGAATCTAAAGAACACTTCATTCGGTGATGATTTTAATAGGCCTAGCTATATTTATTAAATTATTCAATTACACTTCAGTTGAGAATTTTTAAATTTCCTGATAGTTTATTTGATCCCTGTGACTTAGGCATTATTCCCAGTCTACCCATGAGCAAGCTGGAGCACGTGGAACTTTCAGTACTTGACCCCAAGGTAACACAGCCAATGAGTGAATTGGGACTAAATCCTCCGATGTTGTTCTCCCGTCTTGAGCTCTACAGTACCATACTCAATAGAAGCCAATATTTACATCATCGTGCCAGACAGGGACGTGTCTCCCCTATTCTAAAAAATGTCAGTGAATCCTGCCTAATGAAACTGACCTAAATGATTTCTTGAGGTCCATTCTAGGATTTATTCACGAGTGTATATCCTAACAAAACTATAGTCGCCCTTCAATTTTTTATGAAATTTTAAGAGTTCGATTTACATAAACAGCTCCTATAAGAGAAATCACAGTACTCAGTGTTTCTAGGGGTAGAAGCCCCCGGAAGAGACAAAGGATGTCCGTCTTTCCTGCGGTGAAAACCCCGATTTAGTCAGTGCAGGTGATCTTCGGAGCAGAATCATGTCCTCAAGTGGCTCCTGACCGCCGTGGGGTGCTACGCGGAAAGGAACGGTGGAAAACAGGGCCAGAGGCGTTCGTGCCCATTTCAAAACCGATGGCGGCAGAGACTGTGAACAACTGTCCAATCCCCCACGCTAAAGCCTGACGAACGAAAAATTAGTTTCGACCTCAGTCTCTGTTCCTGCCTGCTAGGGCCACCTCCTGCACGGCTGGACCACTGGCCATCATCCCTAACCTCTGCTCCACACGTGTGTCCGCTCAACTTGCTCCAAACTGCCCTCTACGCCCTCATACGCACCCAGCTGGCGAAGATAAATGCCCGGCTCCCCGAACGGAACCTCCCCCCGCCCCGGACCGGGCCTAGCCCGCCTCGCCCGGGGGGTAGCAGTCACACCTGTTTGATAAATCTGAAGGGCAGGCCCCAGCCGGCACCCAGGGCATCCGGCCGGGCCCAGCTCTCTCTCCCCGACCCCCGGTCCCCCTCACCCGTAGAGACCTGCAGTCGGCGCTCCTCTCCAGGCCCGTCGGATTCTCACCCACCCGGGTACACAGCACTAGATCCACATCCGGCTTCAGCGGCAGCCCCACCTCCTCCACCTCCGGCTCTACAGTCTCCCGCAAGGCCGCTGCTCCGCGAGCCGCCGCCAGGACGTGGCAGCACCGACACCTCCAGCCCGCCCCTGCCCGCTTACGTAGGCCGCTTGCAGGCGGAGGAGGCAACTGCGGGCGGAGGCGGGGTCGAGAGCCTGGGGGCCGGGCGGGGGCGGGGTCTGCGGCCGGCGTCCGCACGTGAGGCGGCGGCGGAGACGTCGTAGGGACTCCACCAGGCAGGCGTGCCGGCAATGAGTCCTGGCACCGCGCGGCACCCGCTCCTCGCTCCCTAAGGCTTCCGCCACGGCCTCAGCGTCTCGGTTTAACTGGACATAATTCTGCCTCGGAGTCAGCTAAGCACTGTAAGTGGTGACTAGTGTGTGCATCTTTGGTTCCCAGAGACCAGAGTCTCGGCCTCTTCCCTCTTCGTTTGCCCCTCGTTGCACCTTCCCTCGTAGTCAGTTCTTTCACTGATTAGGACTTCAGCTACTCGCTGGAGGCTCGAATCTCCTCATCCCCAGTTTTCTGAGTCACACATCCTGCCTCTGTGAGGTGGGACCCCTGCATTCTACTCTGAGACTACGTTTTATTTCTCGCTCAGATCCTTTTTGGATGAACACGGGGGTTAGGACAATGATTCTCAGCTGCGGCGATTTTGCCTCCCAGGAGGCAGTTGGCAATGTGTGGTCATTTTCAACCTCAAGTCTGGGAGAGAGGTGTTACTGGCATCTCTCCAGATGATAGAGGGTAGATATGGGTAGAGATCAGGCATGCTGCGACATGTTTTACAATACAAATGACAGCTCCCCACAATAAAGAATTACCTGGCCTGAAATGTCAGTATTGCTGAAGTTGAGAAACTCTGGGTTAGGAGAAGAAAACTGACTTTTCTCTGAACTCCCACTTACAAAGCGTCTTACCTAACTAGCACGTGCCCTTATTTTACAGATTGGGAAAGAGTTTCAGAGATGTTAAGTAATTTGCCGAAGTTATGTAGCTAGTAGCTCCCATTCCTTGCCTTGTACCATAAATTTCAACTGATTGAAATTGTTCTTAATACGGTTCAAAGAATTAACACCATATACAGTCTGCCAGAAATAATATTTTCTGCTTATTTGTGAGACTTAAATTTCAGATAACTCTTTTGCTGATTGATGTATTCTCATAACTTCAAATATCTCTGTATCTATCCTTGTTTTTACCCTTAAACATACAGAAGAATTAAGACATAAACAAAAATAAACACCACTAATCTTAAACATATAGCCTTGTTTTCTTTCAGACTTCTGGCCCTATGTTTACAATGAGCTCCTCCTGAGCAAAAGAACCCTGTACATTTTATCATTTATCAGAGTGAAACAATTAATTATAAAATGTATCAGAGACCACAGGAGTTCTAAGAGGTACCCCCAAAGATCTGCATTTGAGACATACTACTCCTTACCCTCATTGTGCCATAGGAACCCAATTCCTCTTCAGCAAAGTCAGTCACTCTGACCAGACAGTGACCCTTTTTCTTTGTTGCAATGAGCAGCCCAAGGTAGCCAGGTGACAACGTCACCTTCTAGTTTAATAGAACTGTTGGTGTGTCCTCTGGTGATTTTTATTTATTTTATGGATTCTTTTTTTTAATAGAGATATAATTGGCATATAACATTATATTAGGTTTAGGTGTACAACACAATGATTTGATATATGTATATATTGGGAAATGATCACCACAATCAGTTTAGCTAACATCTATCACCACATATAGTTACAGATTTTTTTCTTGTGATGAGAACTTTTAGGATTTATTCTCTTAGCAACTTTCAGATATATAGTACAATACTGTTAACTATAGTCACCATATATCACATTATATCCCTGGGCCTTATTTATCTTGTAAGTGGAAGTTTGTATCTTTTGACCACCTTGCTCTCATTTCACCCCCCATCCCCCTACTCTGGCAACCACCAATTTGTTCTCTGTATGTATGAATTAGTCTTTTGTTTAGATTCTACATATAAATGAAATTATATAGTATTTGTCTTTCTCTGTCTGACTTTTTTCACTTAGCATAATGCTTTCAGGGTCCATCCATGTTTTCACAAATGGCAAGATTTTCTTCTTTTTTATTGCTGAGTAATATTCCACCACGTGCGTGCATGCCTAAACTTCTTTATCTACTCACCTGTCAGTGGATGCACAGGTTGTTTCTATGTCTTGGCTATTGTCAGTAATGCTGCTATGAACATGAGGGTGCATATATCTTTTGATGTATAAGATAGAGATTTTTTTCCTTTGGATAAATACCCACAGTGGGATTGCTGGATCATATGGTAGTTCTATTTTTAATATTTTGAGGAACCTCCATACTGTTTTCCATAGTGGCTGCACCAATTTACATTCTCACCTGTAGAACACAAGGGTTCCCCTTTCTCCAAACCCTTGCCAATGCTTGTTATCTGTCTTTTTGATGCTGCCATTCTAACAGGTGTGAGGTGATAGCTCATTATGGTTTTGATTTGCATTTCCCTAACAATTAGTGACAATTGAACACCTTTTCATACACCTGTTGGCCTTACATATGGCTGCACTGGAAGCTGTCTATTCAGCTCCTCTGCCCATTTTTTAATCAAATTGGGGTTTTGTTTTTTTTGGGGGGTTGTTTGTTTTGTTTTGGGGGGATTGCTATTGAGTTGTATGAGTTCTTTATATATTTTGGATATTAACCTCTTGTCAGATATATAGTTTGCAAATGTTTTCTGCCATTTGGTAGGTTGCCTTTTCATTTTGTTTATGGTTTCCTTTGCTGTACAGAAGCTTCTTAGTTTGATGTAGTCCCACTTGTTTATTTTTGCTTTGGGTATCAAATCTAAAAAATCACTGCCAAGACTGATGTCAGGGAGCTTACCCCATGTTTGCGTCTAGGAGTTTTCCGGTTTCAGGTCTTATGTTTGAGTATTTAATCCAGTTTGAGTTGATATTTGTGTAGGATGTAAGATAGGGGTCCAGTTTCGTTCTTTTGCATGTAGTTGTCGCTTTTTCTAACACTGTTTATTGAAGAGACTGTCCTTTACCCATTGCATATTCTTGTTTGTTTGTTGTAAATTAATTTATCATACGTGTATGGGTTTATTTCTGGGTACTTTGCTTTGTTCCACTGATCTATGAGTCTGTTTTAAATGCCAATACCGTATTGGTTTTTTAATAAATTTATTTATTTGTGGTGGCCTTGGATCTTCGTTGCTGCGTGCGGGCTTTCTCTAGTTGCAGTGAGCGGAGGCTACTCTTTTTTTTTTTGTGGTACGTGGGCCTCTCACTGTTATGGCCTCTCCCGCTGCGGAGCACAGGCTCCGGATGCGCAGGCTCAGCGGCCATGGCTTACGGGCCCAGCCGCTCCACGGCACGTGGGATCTTCCCGGACCAGGGCACAAACCCGTGTCCCCTACATCGGCAGGCAGACTCTCAACCACTGCGCCACCAGGGAAGCCCTGGGGGCTACTCTTCATTGCAGTGCGTGGGCTTCTCATTGTGGTGGCTTCTTTTGTTGCAGAACACAGGCTCTAGGCATGCGGGCTTCAGTAGTTGTTGCACATGGGCCCTAGAGCATGTGGGATTCAGTAGTTGTGGCACACAGGCTCAGTAGTTGTGGCTCGTGGGTTCTAGAGCACAGGCTCAGTAGTTGTGGCACATGGGCTTAGTCGCTCCACAGCATGTGGGATCTTCCCAGACCAGGGATCAAACCCCTGTCTCCTGAGTTGGCAGGCAGATTCCTAACCACTGTGCCACCAGGGAAGTCACTATCATATTGTTTTGATACTACTGCTTTGTAATATATTTTGAAATCAGGAAGTGTGATGCCTGAAACTTTGTTCTTCTTTCTCAGGATTGCTTTGTCTATTAAGGGTCAGATTTTAGAATTATTTATTCTATGTCTGTGAAAAATGCCATTGGAATTTTGATAGGGATTGCATTTAATTTGTAGATTGCTTTGGTTAGTATGAACATTTTAGCAATATTAATTCTTCTGATCCATGAACACAGAATATCTTTCTATTTATTTGTGACTTCTTCAGTTTCTTTCATCAGTGTCTTGTAGTATTCAGTGTACAGGTCTTTCACATCCTTGGATATATATATATATATATATATATATATATATATATATATATATATATATATTTGTAGGCATTTTGTTCTTTTGATGCAATTGTAAATAAGACTGTTTTTTAAATTTCTCTTTCTGGTAGTTTGTTGTTAGTGTAGAAAAACACAACTGATTCTTGTACATTGATTTTGTATCCTGAACTTTACTGAATTTATTGGTTCTAACAGGTTTTTTTTGTGAAGTCTTTAAACTTTAGGATTTCCTATGTATAATACCATGTCATTTGAAAATAAAGACAGTTTTACTCTTCCTTTCTGATTTGGGTACCCTTTATTTTTCTTGCCTAATTGCTCTGGCTAGGACTCCCAGGACTATGTTAAATAAAAATGGCAAGAGTGGGCATCCTTGTCTTGTTCCTGATCTTAGAGGAAAAGCTTTCAGTTTTTCACCATTGACAATGATGTTTGCTGTGGGCTTGTCATATATGGCCTTTCTTATGTTGAGGTATGTTCCCTCTATACCCACTTTGTTGAGCGTTTTTATCAAGAATGGATGTTGAATTTTGTCAAATGCTTTTTCTGCATCTTAGATGATCATATGATTCTTATCCTTAATTTTGTTAATGTTGTGTATCAAGTTGATTGACTTGTAGATTTTGAACCATTCTTGCATCCTGAAATAAATCCCACTGGATCATGGTGTATGATCCTTTTAATGTATTGTTGAATTCAGTTTATTAATATTTTGTTGAGGATTTTTGTGTCTATATTTATCAAGGATATTGGCCTATAATTTTCTTTTTTTGTGGTGTCCTTTGTCTGGTTTTGGTATCATGGTAATGCTGGCCTTGTATAATTTGTTTGGAAGCATTCCATCTTCTTCAGTTTTTTGGAAGCATTTGAGAAGTATAGGTATTAAATTGTTGAATTTGGAAAAATTCACCAGTGAAGCCATCTTGGTCCTGGACTTTCGTTGTTGGGAGGTTTTTGATTACTGATTCAATCTCCTTACTAGTAATTGGTCTAGTCAGGTTTTCTGTTTCTTCATGATTCAATCTTGATAGATTGTATGTTTCTAGGAATTTGTCCATTTCTTCTAGTTGTCCAATTTGTTGGCATGTAATTGTTCATCATATTCTCCTATAAACCTTTGTATTTCTGTGGTATCAGTTATAATTTCTCCTCTTTCATTTCTGACCTTATTTGAGCCCTCTCCCCTTTTTTTCTTGGTTAGTCTAGCTAAAGCTGTTGATTTAGTTTATCCTCTCAAAGAACCAGCTTAGTTTCATCAATCTTTCCTGTTCTCTTTTTAGTCTCCATTTCATTCATTTCCACTCTGATCTTTATTATTTCCTTCCTTCTACTAACTAAGGGCTTAGTTTGTTCTTCTTTATGTAGTTCCTTAAGATGTAAAGTTAGGTTGTTTATTTGAGATCATTCTTTTTTCTTGACGTAGGCATTTATCACTAAGAACTTCCCTCTTAGAACTGCTTTTGCTGTAGCCCATAAATTTTTGTATGTTGTATATCCATTTTCATTTGTCTCAAGATATTTTTTGAGTTCTCTTTTTATTTCTTCTTTGGCACATTGATTGTTTGGTAGCATGTTGTTTAATCTGCATGTATTTGTGGATTTTCCAGTTTTCTTCTTGTAATTGACTTCTAGTTTCATACCATGGTTGAGAAAAATGCTCGGTATGATTTCAGTCTTCTTAGATCTATTGAGACTTGTTTTGTGACCTAACATATGATCTATCCTGGAGAATGTTTTAGGTGTGCTTGAGAAAAATGTATATTCTGCTACTTTTGGATGGAATGTTCTATAAATGTGTGTTAAGTTCATCTGGTCTAATGTGTTGTTGAAGTCCAATGTTTCTGTATTGATTTTCTGTCTAGTTGATCTATCCATTGATGAAAGTGAGTATTGAAGTGCCCTACTATTATTGTATTGCTATCTGTTTCTCCCTTTAAGTCTATTAATATTTGCTTTATATATTTAGGTGTTCTTATGTTGGGTGCATGTAAATCTACAAATACTATATCCTCTTGTTGGTTTGACCCCTTTATCATTATATAAAGAACTTCTTCATCTCCTATTACAGGTTTGTATTTAAGTCTGTTTTGTCTGATGTAAGTATAGCTACCACAGCTTTCTCTTGGTTTCTGTTTGCATAGACTATTTTTTCCCCATATCTTCACATTCTGTCTGTGTGTGTCCTTAAAGCTGATGGGAGTCTCTTGTGGGCAGCATATATTTGGGTCTTATTTTTCGTTGTTGTTGTTTTTAATCCATCAGCCATTCTATATCTTTCAACTGGAGAATTTTCTGAAGTCCATTTACATATAAAGTAATTATCAATAGGTATGAACTTATTACCATTTTGTTGATTGTTTTCTGGATGTTCTGTAATTCCTTTGTTCCTTTCTTCTTCTCTTGCTCTCTTCTGTGTGAGTGGATGATTTTCTATAGTGGTAACCTTAAATGTCTTTATCTTTTGTGTATCTACTATAGGTTTTTGTTTTGTGATTATCATGAGGCTTACATGAAATATCTTTTAAGTCTATTTTAAGTTGATAATAACTTAAGTTTGAACACATTGTAAAGCTCTACATTTTTACCCCCACCCACATTTTATATTTTTTGATTTCACAATTTACATCTTTTTATCTTGTGTACACATTAACAAATTATAGTAGCTGTAGTTATTCTCTAGGTTTATAAGTGATTAACCTACCACCATTACAACATTAGATTATTCTGAATTTAACTGCATTTCATTAAGGTCTTTTTCTGGGAATTTATCTTGTTCCTTTGTTTGGAACGTATTTCTCTGTGTCTTCCATTTTCTTTGACTCTCTGTGTTGGCTCTAATGCCACCTCTCTCAGTCTTGAAGGAGTGGTCTCATTTAGGAGATGCACTTTAGCATTCAGCCCTGCCCTAGCTCATGCTTTTCTCTTAAACCTTTGTGGTTATCCAGGCAGCCTTCCGTGTTCTTATAGGCTCCCGGTAGCGGAGGGTGTGCCAAGCTCTGTCAGCATCCAGTCAGCACCTGGATGCAGACTGAATGGAAGCCAGACCCTGAGGCAGCACCTTTTAAAGGTGTAAATATACCTCTTCGGGGAAAGTCTAGGAGATGTATCTGTCTGCGCCCTCTGCGCTGAGCCCTGGGAGGGATATCCCGTTTAAAACTGTTTCTTTATTTGCTATCATCCCATTGAACCCATGAACACAAGGCCCGCTGGTCACCAGTGCCAGGCTAGCAGGAGGTGTGTCCTCTCCGCGGCAGTCCCAGAACCCCGGGTGGCAGAAGTGTGCATAAGCTCCTTTCTCACAGGCACCAGCAGTCTGGAGCGGGGCAGAGAGAGAGCATGAAGGTGGCCCCCATGGGCCTCCCTGGTCTCTGGAGAGGAGTGCAGCCAGCCCCTCAGGCCGCACCTATTAACAAGCTGATATTCCTCTCTCCTGGAGAGACTGCTGCCTCTGCACTGGCCCCAAGGAGGGTTAACTGGTGAAGACCTGTTGCTCTATTTGTTACAGTCCTATGGTACCCTTGAACAGAAGCCTCAGTGGCCACCAGAGCCAGGAGATCAAGTGGCATCTTCTGGGCAGCAGCCACTAAAATTGGGGCATCAGCGATGTACATGAGCTCCTTTCTGGGAGATACTGGTGACCTGGAGCGAGGCAGAGGGAGAGCGGAAAGAGGCACCCACCAGCCTCTGTGGTTTCTGGAGAGCGTTACAGTCGCCCCCTAGAAGTGTTTTAAATTAGAAGGCTGTCCCTCAGCCTTTTAAGGTAAGCGACTAGCCTCTTTCATGGAAAGACTGGGTGCATTTCAGTCTGCTGCCTCTGCACTGGGCCCTGGAGGATTAGCCACCGAGAATCCACGCACTCTAAGAACTGTCTATTCGATTAGTTCACTATAGCCTTGTGGGTCTCATGAATGCAAGCTCTGTTGGCTTTCAGAGCTAGATGTTTTGGGGTCCATTTCTGAGGTGGAAGTCTTAAAAGTTGTAGCACCAGTTGTGGGGTCCAAGCCCTTCGCTCCTCAGGGAGAAGCTGAGAGTTTTGAGTTCTCTCCCGGTTTTATGTCACTGCATGGGGGTGAGGTTTATGGTGAGGTGGCGTCTCACCTACCCATCTTGATGTGGGTTTTTTGGTTCCTCTAATGTGTAAGAGCTGTTCAGCTACTTTCTGGATATCTTTCAAAGGAAGTTGTTCTGTGTGTAAGTGTAGATTCAGTGTGTCTGTGAGAGGTGAGTTCAGGATTCTCCTGTGTTGCCATTTTGAACCAGCAAAACATTGTACAGATTCTTACAAGAAATGCTGCATCGCCAACATTCTTGATGGAATAGGTATTGATATTATGTGGGAAAACATGAATGTCAGTGATTGAATTGAGAAATGATTCAGGAATGTTGGACTCAATGAGAAGTTTTAAGACTACCTTAACCAATTTATTTCATTCATATTTTTCGTTCAGTGTGTGCGCAAGAACTAAATATTACAACCTGTGTCTAGTTAAGTATAAAGGGCTCTTTTACTAAGTGGTAATGTTCAAGTGATAAGGAGGTATGTGTTACAGTTTTTAATTGGCCGTATTTTTCTTTCTTAGTGGTATATAATAAACTAACAGTGTATCTTACAATAGGTGTATCATAAGATTTAATCAAATGTGGTTCATATCTTAAAATAATAATTCTCTAAAAATGATCATAAATTGTTTCATTTGATCCTCCTATGAATACTGTGAGATAAGACAAATGAAACTCAGGTAATTTTCATTTTCTTATAGGTGAGGTGGTGTTTTATTTTATACTTTTGAACCTAACCTAAAAAAACAGTTCAGTGATTTGTTTTCTGTAACATTCAACCACAAATTTAAAGCATTTTTACTGTTGAGTCGATCATGATCCATAATGACACCTTTTTGAAACTGGGATATTATAAATGGAAGACGAAAGATGGGAGTTAAGCATAGGTGTTTTATGTGTGGAGTCAGGGAATACTCAGATACGACAGAAATTCCTGGACAGGAAGCAAAAGATCAAGCCTGGGAGAAATGTGGTGATACGAAGTTATCTCAAATCTGGTCAAAGTGCTTTTATGGCGTTTATTACCATATTATAGATTTCTGTCTTGTTCTTGAATCCTTCAAAGGTGGCTCATTTTCTCCTAATACTGTGCCTTCAGATTTTATAGCTGTCAGTAGCTACTGCCTGGTTGGTAGTCAGGTTCTTGCTTCCATGCAAAAGAAACCAATTCTGGAAGAGTTGTTAGTTTACAGAATCGGTGCGAAGGCTGGCATAAACCAGGCTCAGACAATGATAGAGGCCAAGAGAGTCCAGGTACCCAAGAACCCGGTTAGCTGCCCAGAGTCTGGGAGGACCAGTATTTTGGCCTTTCAGTTTCCTCCCGTCAAAAGTTGTATGTTGTTCAATTCTCCAAATGGAAATTCAGAGCCTGGGCAGCCAGCAAAACTACATGTATACTGGATTATTGTATATTATGCCATATATATTTTGTTTAAATATGGCTGAATAGAACATTTAATATACACACTTCATAAAGCCATGTTTAACTCTAAGGAATTATTTTTTTTTATTATTGCTCTTTTAAAGAGCCCTCTTAAGTACAGTTAGCCCTCCGTATCTACAGGTTCTGCATCCATGGATTCAACCAACTGTGGATCAAAAACTTAAAAAAAAAAATTCCAGAAAGTTCCAAAAAAGCTAAACTTGAATTTGCCATGCATCGGCAACGGTTTACATAGCATTTGCATTGTATTACTTATTATAAGTAATCTAGAGATCATTTAAAGTATATGGGGAGGATGTGCATAGGTTATATGCAAATAATATACCATTTTATATAAGGGACTTGGGCATCTGCAGATTTTGGTGTCCAGAAGGGATGCTCGAACCAATCCCCTGCAGGTACTGAGGGACAGACAGCAATACGGGAAAAACCACACAACGTCCCCAAAACTACAACGTTCATCCTGCTATGGGCGTGGCCATTTTATTAATTCCTTCCTTCCCAAAAGTTAAAATATATAGGGGTATTTCTCTCCTGCAAAACGAATCCAATTTTATTGTGAAATATTATATGATTCACTTTATTTGCTGAAATTCACCTATAAAACCAGGTATGCCTGTAGATGGTAGAGGGCCATTTTTAGACATTTCTTAATTATGCCAAGCTCCAGTGGTCACTTGACTTCCATCTCTGAATTCATAGTCTTGAAGTATCTAAACATAATTTATCTATTTGTTTATTGCCTACTGCAAAGGTAATGAATGATTAAAAATTTGCAACATTGCAGAAATGAAGAACAAAGAGTGATAAGTCCCCATAACCCTGCCGTCAGAGATAACTACTGGGGTTTTTTTGTTTGTTTATTTGTTTTTTATTGACGTGTAGTTGATTTACAGTGTTGTGCTAATCCCTGCTGTACAGCAGAGTGACTCAGTTACGCACATACACACAATTCTTTTTTTCATATTCTTTTCCATTATGGTTTATCCCAGGGTCTTGAATGTACTTCCCTGTGCTATAGAGTAGGACCTTGTTGTTTATCTATCCTGGATATAATAGTTTACATCTGCTAATCTCAAACTCCTAGTCCATCCCACCCCCTGCCCCCTCCCTCTTGGCAACCACAAGTCTGTTCTGTATGTCTGAGAGTCTGTTTCTGTTTTGTAAGGGATAATTACTGTTAACAGCTTGGTAGCTCTTACTCCAAACTGCCTGGGTTCCATTTCCAGCTTTTTCATTTAGCTGGCAGCCTTGGACCAGTTAGTTTTCCTCATGCTGCCTCAATTTCCTCATTGTAATAGTACTGGCTTACAGGGCTTTGTGAGGGGGTTGTGAGGGTTTAATAAGATGATATGTAAGGTAATGGTTCCTGCTTAACTATTCATTAAGTGCTCAATGAATACAATTTTTTGTACATGTGTTCATCCCGATAGGCTAGATTATGTTGCAATAACAAACAACCCCCAAAGTCTCAGTGATTTAACACAACAAAAGTTTATTTCCTGCCAATGCTGCATGTCTTACACAGATTGGCAGGGTGGTTTCTCCATGCAGTCACTCAGGGACCCAGGGTAGGGAGATTCCGCCATGTCGTGGTCACACGCTGGAATACAAGGCCCCTTGAGTCACCATAGCAGTAAAAATAGACTGTAAAATCTCACATGGACTTTTTACTGCCTCAGCCCATAATTCTCCACATCCAGTTACAATTTATTGGTCATAGCTGTAAGTAAACTGGGAAATGTGGAGTGAAGAATATCTGGTGAATGCTACTACCTCTGTCACAATCTACTTCTTCCCTTCAGCATGGTATAATATTATTCAAACTGTGTTGCAATTTTTCAGTTTCTTTAAACTTATCATGGACATCTCTCCATATCAGTACATATTCATTCATTCATTCATTCATTCATTCATTATTAAGCCCTTCCACGTGTCAGACATTGTTCTAGGTACGGGATATACCAATGAAGAAAACATTTGATAATCCCTACTTTCATATAGTTTACTGCATTGCAAACAGATAGGAAATATAATATTTTTGAAGTACAATATGTTAGAAAGTAATAAATATTATGGTGTGAAATAGGGGAAATGTAGAGGGTGTCCTGAGGATACACTTTTAAATAGAATGATCATGGAAGGCCTCTTTGAGGTGATTTGATTTAAATTCTGAAAGGTATGAAGAAGTCAGCCTTGTGATTATTTCTAGAGGATGAGTGTTTCAAGAATATAAAATGATTAGTGTGGTTTGGTGATGTGTACGTGAAAATGCATTTTTCTATTTTCGTATGTGTTTAAAATTTTCCATGAATAAAAGTTAAAAATGAAAAAGTAGCCCTGGTTGTAAAACCCACATCCAAATTTTATACCTGCATTTTGGAAAAACAAAATCATGACAGAAAATTTAATAGACCTTCTCAATTAAAAAAGAAAGATTTTATCAATTTACTTCCTCAGAAACAATGTTTTAACTTGTTTATTTCTCTGCGTCCTCACTAAATCTGGGTACTAAACAATCTAGCATTTGATTACATATTGCTGTTTACCCCTGCATACTTGTGTATGTTAGACTTATTTTTCTTATTATTTGTTAAACTCTTAATCATTACCTTTTTATCTCCCTTTCTATCATTCCTTTAATGTGATTACACATATTATACATTCTCTATGAAAATTATAGATTGAGAAATAGAACTTAGTGATGACCTTGTTAAATACAACATCAGTCCCTAATCATTCTTACAGCATGTTGCTGTGTTGAGAATGTAAAAGAAAGAAAAAAGTAAGCTACACAAAATAGTACATCCACAAGCAATTTAAAAGTTTTGAGGATTAGAGAGCTGGCTCAAAAATACTTTAGGTACTTTTTTCAAGTAATTGGCCGATGTGAGGTATAGTTTGAAGAGAGACTTTTCTTAGTCACATCCTTATCATGATTCTTCCACTAAAAATTTTGTTCTTCCAGTGATTTACTTTCCGTTGCCATGGAACTAGGCTACATGGCACAAACATTTTGAGTAAATTCTGTCAGTTTTTCCTTAAAATGACCAAGTGTCTCAACAATTAGATGATAATGATTGACGCAAAAAAATGAAATCAGCCCAAAGAGTTTACTGGACTCTCTCATACTTACTTGGCTAGATTGTGAGGCCACACCCAGACCCCAAGGAGGAGTGTCTGAGAGATCACTGAACACCCCTGCATTTAAGGGAACTGATGACAGGCTTGGTCAAGCAGTGAGGAAGACTCTCGTCAGGGCAAATTTGGTCAGTGTTAGTCATCCAACCAGAACATCATGTTTAAAGGAAAATGCATGACGCTGCTAGGAAGCTATTTTGGAAGAGCTGGGCCAAAGAAAAGAGAATTACAAATTTAGAGAGAATTGCACTTCGGTGACACAGATAACTTGGAAGTCTGATGCATAAAAAGTTTTGTTTTCATTATTCAGTTCACCCTAGTCATGATGTATTTTGTGAGGCAAGATCTCTGTTTTGAGAACAATGTTGTTACCTCAGGAAGGAAGGATTACTGCATTATACTGACATTCAGTTGGAAACATTTTTAGGATTTGGAATGATTAATTTTTCAGTATCAGACTGTCTACTCACAGGCCTTATTTAATAATAAAAACAGTTTTAGAATAATGGCCATACCTCAATGTCAAACGCAGAAAACATATAGCATCATCTTAGTTCAAAGGTCACAAAATTTCTTTGAGACCATGAACAGTAATTTTGATCTCTGAACTTAATTGCCTCATCTGAAAACTAGGGATACAGATTACCTTCCTTCTGCATTTTACTGGTATGGTTTGAGTATACCAAAATCCTGAGCCTGGTTCTTCCAGGCAGAAACCCGAACAAAGGGAAAAATAAAGAATCATAAAAGAACCATTCCTGTGGCCCTTCAAACGATTGTTCCCTATGTTAATTACTAATCCTTCTCTGAAGGGAGAATTTCCTTAGATTTCTACCTGAGGACTAGAACTTTGCTTTATACTCCTTCACCATATCACAAATTCTCTATTCAATGATCATTCTTTCTTTCTTTCTTTTCGTGTTTTGATCATTTGCTAAATATTAAGATCCTACCATGTGCCAAGTAATGTTAAGGACTGGTGATCCAAAGAGGAATGAGATAGACAAGGTCCAGCCCTCATGGAACTGTTAAGAGAGCAAGGGACACCAACATTATACAAGTATCTATAAGTGCACTGAGATTGTGCAGTAGCAGAAAACTCCCTGTGGGAGCTTTCAACAGGGGATTATGTAACCTATTTGGGAGGTCAGAATGGATTTTAGAGATATCAAAGCTAAAGCAAGAAAAAATGAGGAGGAGTGGGCTGGGCGAAGAATAGAGGGGAAAGTGGTTTAGGCAGAGGAAACAGCACTGAACTGATTTTGAAGTACTGAAAGGAAAGCCAGCAGGGCTGCAGTGAGAGAGACAGAAGCCAGATCTCTGAGGCCTTATTGTAGGTTTGGTCTCTATTCTGAGAGTAATAGGAGGGAAGCCATTGAAGTTTTCTGTTTGTTTATTTTTTTGTTTTATATGTTTAAGCAGGGAAGTGACATAGTCACTTGCATTTTTAAAAGATCATTCTAGGCACTATGTACAGAATGGAGGAGAGGATGCTGTACAAAGATATGTGGAGAAACCAGTTAGGCAGTTAGAGGAAATGAGTTAGGAAGTTGGAAGAGAAGAGGAGGAAAAAGTGGACTGATTCAAGAGATACTTAAGAGACAGAATCAATAGGCTTTGATTGCTAGGAAAAGATGAATCAAGGCTACTTCCAGACTTCTGGGTTAACCAAACAGGGGGATGTCATTTATTTAAATAAGGAATACTGGAAGAGGAGAAGGTTTGGGAAGGAGAGTCGTGAATCATAGTTGACCAGCACATAGCATATACAATAAGCCATTTAGAATACAAAAATCTCAGGTGCAGATTACATATAGGTATGCAAATACAGATTCTCATCAAAATTATGCTTATTACTTGATCTCCAAGTCTTGCTTTATACGTTTTGGATATTTATATCCTTTTAGTGGTCTTTTACAGTCCTGTTCGTGGGCATTTCACATCCTTTTAGTCCAGGCATTGGGTGTTGTACTGGCTTTAGCTTGAAATTGCACTATGTAAAGCCTACCCTTTCTTACAGATTCTAAAACCATAATTGCTTGTTTTCTCTTATCCTTAATTCTCTCATGTAATGTCTGATTTCATCTGAAGATCACTCCCACAGTTTGAATTTTCTTCATTTATTATACCTTTTTTTCCTCCGTGGCATTCTAATATACTCAGTCACTTTCTACCCTCCAGCTGCTCATCTTCCCTATGTTTTACCAATTTCCAAAACTGAACAAAAAATGAGAAAACTATTATGAAGGAAGAAGCATATCTTTATGACAAACTATTATTGCCAAATGTTGCTGGGGGACACCTGTTTCACAGCAATGAAACAGGATTGAACTGAATGTCTACAAATCTTCACAAAAGCTATAGCTAAAAGTAAGAATATGGAAAGGTTGAAAACAAAAGCATGGAAAAGATATATCAGGCAAATAGAAAAGCTAGTATAAATCTATTAATATCAGAAAAAAGTAAGAATTTAAAGCAAAGAGCATTACTAAAAATAAAGAGGTTGCTAGATATGATAAAAGAATCACCAGGAACAATAAGTAATTGGAGACAAATCCCACAATCATAATGAAGGATTTTAACACCCATTTCTTAATGAAAGATCAAGCAGACAAAAAAAAAATCAACAAGAATATAGAAAATTTGAACAAAACAATGAATATACTTGATTCAATGGACACATATAGAACATTCCACCCCAAAATTGCAGAATACATGTTTTTCAAGCAGAATATTTGTGACCATATATTGGAAGTCTGCACAAATTTCCAGAGAATGGTATCATATATATTGCTTTCTTTGAGCACATCGGGATTAAAAAAGAAATATGCACTGAAAAAATATAAAAAGTTCATGTTTGGAGACTAAGAAACATACTTATGAACCACTAAGAAAATAATGGTAATTTGGAAATCTTTAAACTGAATGATAAAAATATTGCATATTAAAAAATGATGGGGATTGCTGCTTCTAGACCTGCTAGAGTAACTAATATTGGGCTTAGCTTTGTGCCACAAACAACTATGAAAGTAGCAAAATATACAAAGCAAGTGTTCTCAGGCAGTGGACAGCAGCACAGGGCAATGATCCTTAACATAAGGGAAACATGTGAGGTGACCTGCATGTTTGCCTCCTTGCCTTTCTGAACGGGAGCGCTTTTTTTTTTTTTGGCTGTACGCTGGCCTCTCACTGTTGCGGCCTCTCCCGCTGCGGAGCACAGGCTCCAGACGCGCAGGCTCAGCGGCCATGGCTCACGGGCCCAGCTGCTCCGCGGCATGTGGGA
The DNA here is from genome assembly GCF_039906515.1 of Pseudorca crassidens. NCBI lineage: Eukaryota > Metazoa > Chordata > Mammalia > Artiodactyla > Delphinidae > Pseudorca > Pseudorca crassidens. The sequence continues at coordinate 48,295,720 of NC_090296.1, read as the reverse complement.
TCTTCCCGGACCGGGACACGAACCTGTGTCCCCTGCATCGGCAGGCGGACTCTCAACCACTGCGCCACCAGGGAAGCCCTGGGAGCGCTCTTTGATGTGTGGTACAGGGAGGTGGGCCCAAGTGCAGAGCAGCAGCCTTGCTGAGTAGAAGAGGCAGAGGTCAGATTTGGGCTGCCGAGGTGGCTGTAATTTGTGGGTCAGTATACCCAAAATGACAGAGCTGTGAAGAGGGTAATCTCACAGGAGGTCATCTTCAGGACTATGGCTACGTGGTGGGCTGCCCCTATGCAAGTCAAGACCATGAGAGGCCTGCCAGTAGTGACTGTTAGGGGACTAAGAACGTTAACAGAAATACCACTGCTGAAAGAGTGTGGAATCCAATCCATTCAGACTGGAGGGATCTTACTGAATACCTTGAACATTCAACTGAAACTCCAGTAAGGTCCATGCCCTATATTAAGGACAAAACCGGCGTAGGATCAAGGTGAATCAGTGTAATCAACAACCTGCCAGAAAAAAAACTCAACACACTTTAAAGAAAGACAGTATCATACAGTTCCTCACGGTGTGGCAGCCAAAATTGTTCCACATACAGGAAGAAACTCTTAGAAACGTAACTCAAGAAGCAGGGGAATGTGACCCTTAATCAAGAGACAAGATAGTCAATAGAAACATAAGTGACTCTGGATGATGGAATAAGTAGACATGGATTTTAAAGCGGCTGTTATAAATATGTTCAAGGGTTAAAAGCAAAAGATGAAATTTTCCTTGAAAAGTGTGAGTGAACAGATGGGGAATCTCAGTAGAGAAATGGAAACTAGAAAAACAGAACTAAGTGGAAATTCTATAAGTGAAAAATGACAGCTAAACAGAGCTTCAGGGGAAATTTATTGTCTTAACTCCTTCTGTTCGACTTGAAGAAAGGCTGGAAATTAACGCTCAAAGCATAAAACTTAGGAAAATAGAAAAGGAACAGCAGAATAAACAAAATGTATGGAAGGAGACAGTAATATAATAAGAGAGGAAAGTAATAACATAGTAAACAAATTTATACAAGGCCAATGTAAGAGTCATAACAATAGCAAACTTCTAGCAAGATTCATCAAGAAAAAAAGAGAATGCATAAGTAAACAATAATAGGAATGAAAAAGGAGGCTTAGAAATGCTTCCAACATTAAAAAGATAAGATATTAACAAGTTTATGCTAGCAACTTCGAAAATTAGATGAAAATTGATAGTCTTAGAAAATATAACTTCCTCCAGCTATCTCAAGAAGAAAGTGAATCTCTGAAAAGTAGTTCTATAGCCATGAAATACATTGTCAGTCAATTAAAATCTTCCTGCAGAGCAAACTTCAGACCCAGAGTTCTACCAGTCAAGTAACAAACAGTTCCAATATTATATAAACTATATCGGAGAATAGAAAAAGAGATGAACTCCCCAGTTCTGTTTATAAAATTGGTATAACTTTGATATCAATATGTCAGTGTAACCTAAGACAGTAAAGGACCTGTTCTGACCAGAGTGAAAATCTTAATAGTGGCAGTCTTAAATAAGTTCAGTTAGGAAATGGAATCTGACGTATGTAAAAGTGATAACACATCATTACCAGGACGGGTATATTTCACAAATCCAGGACTAGTTTAATATTAGAAGCAAAGCATGTATGATAAAATTCAACACACGATTTTTAAAAAATGCTTCTTAACAAACAAGGAATAAAAAGGACCTTTCTAACCAGATAAAAGTTACCTAGCAAATACTGCAGCTAACATTATTCTTAATTGGTCATGTTGAAAGCATTCTCTTTAAGCTCAGGAACAAGGCCGGTAGCATAAAGGAGAGAAGATCTAAATGGATCTCAGGATGAGAGATACCCCTGGAACTTTGCCACACTGTGGCCCAATGTAAGGAAGTAAGGAGATGTATCATGTTTATTGAGTATAAGACTCAATATTATTTTTAAAATAATTTCTTCCCAAATTGATCTATAGATTCAATGCAATTTCAGTCAAAATCCAAATGAAATTTGTGTGTGTGTTTGTATGTGTGTGACTTGTCAAGCTGTATCCATAATTGATATGTAAGAGCCAAAAATACACTTGTGAAGAAGAACAAGATGGGGAGAATTGCCCTACAGGTTACCTTATTAAAATATGTAGTAATTAAGGAAAGGTGATGCTGGTTTGGGGTAGAAAAAATGACCAACGGAACAGGATAGAACACCCAACCAGAACCCTGCCTAAATGGAAAATTGATTTGTAACAGGCTTGCTTTGCAGATCAGTTGAAGAAAGAATGGACTTTAAAAACAAAGTGTTAATACAATTTAAATTCATGACGCTAGACCCCTACCTCCCACCATGTGCTAAAATAAATTCCGAATAGATAGAAGGTCTAACTGAAAAGGGCAAATAATAAAACTTTTAGAAAAACACATAGAAAAATATTTTATGGCTTTGGAGTCCAAAAGGATTTCTTAAAGAAGAGCCAAAAAGTATAAATCAAAAGGTAAAGATGACAGCCAAGACAATCTTGAAAAAGAAGACCAAAATTGGAGAACTTATACTTCCCAACCTCAAACTTTACTACAAAACTACAGTAATCAAGGCAGTGTGGTATTGGCATAGGATAGACATATAGATTAATGGAAGAAAATGGAGAATCCAGAAATAAACCCTTACATTTGTGGTCAGCTGATTTTCTGCAAGGCTGCCCAGACAAATCAGTGGGGAAAAAATAGTCTTTTCAACAAATGGGGCTGGGACAATTGGATATCCACATGAAAGAATAAAACTGGATCCCCTACCTCAACTATACACAAAATTAACTAAAAATGATCTAGATCTAAGCGTAAAGAAACTACAAAACTACTAGAAGAAACACTGAGTAAATTTTAGTGACCTTGAGTTAGGCAATGATTTCTGAGATACCAAAAACACCAAAAGGACAAGTGATAAAAAAATAAATTTGAGGGACTTCCCTGGCTGTCCAGTGGTTAAGACTCCGTGCTTCCAGTGGAAGGAGCGCAGGTTTGATAGCTGGGTGGGGAACTAAGATCCCCCATGCCGTGCCGTGCAGCCAAAAAAAAAAAAAAAAGATACATTGGACTTCATCAAAATCTAAACCTTTATAGGGCAAACTATACCATCAAGAAATTTAAAGACACCTCACAGAATGGCAGAAAATATTTGTTGAGGGTGGCAAAGAAAGCCCTCTAGCAGTGCAGGAGATGCAAATACTGGCAGTCAGGAAAGCAAGCCCTATTAATGTTGAGGCCTGAAGGCATATGGGCAAGGCACCAACAGTACCTGCTGCACAGTCCCAGACTCTCTTCAGTAGTATTAGGCAGGCTCCAGTCTTAGCTTGGGTTTCCCCAGCAAGTATACCTAGCCTGAGGCAAAAGGCTTATGTGCTATCACTTTATTAGGGCAAGCCGGTCCAAGAAAAAGAGTGAAGCAAGGAAGGAGGGAGAACCAATGTGAAATTGCCTTATGGAGTTGGCCATTATTCAATGCCACTGCTTGCTTGATCTCTTGGAATAGTCCTTAAGAAGCCTTAAAAAGCCCTTGGACTTTATATCCAAAGACCCAAAAAGCACCTGAATACAATTTTTAAAAGAACGATCAGTTTTCTCCCAAAGGTAGTTAATTGAGATCTGTAAACTAAGACTCTCTTAGACCTCCTTCATACCTCAGGTTCCCTTTAATCCACATCCAACACATAATTGGTAGAAATGAATAGCAGGGATAATTGAAATCCACAGAATAATAGCTACCATTTAGTAAGCACAAGGCAGTTTTATATAATGTCTGATCCTCACAAAGTAACTTTTGTTATACTGATTTTATTAATGCACAAACTGAGATTCAGCTAACTTAAGGAACTTGGCCAAGGTCACAAAACTAGTAAGTAGCAGACCAGGTTTGGGAACCAGATCTGTTTGTTTTTTTTTTTAAACTCCCAAAACAACGCTCTTTCTATTATGCCATGAAACCTCTTAGAAGAAAGGATTGAGATTCCTAAACCTCCTCTTTGCCAATTTTCTTAAAAAAGGTTATTTGTTTTTTAAAAATAGGTCATACAAACACATGGTTCAAAATTCAAGAAATAACAAAAGGGTATCCAGTGAAGACTCTCCTTTTAACCCTGTCCACCCGTCACTCAATTCCGCTTTTCAGGAGCAACTGATGTTACCAGTTTCTTGTGTATCTTTACCAAAGCATTTATACATAAATATAAATAGTCTTTTTCACCCTTTTAACAGAAATGACATAAATACACACTATTCTCACCTTGGGTTTTGTTTTTTGGTTTTTACTTAACAGTATGTCTTGGAATTCATATCTATATCCGTACGCAAAGCTTAGCTAACACTTTGAAATGTTCTCGTCCCTATACCTTTTATTATTAAAGAGTACAAGATACAGTATAGTAAGGTTTATTTCCTATTTCCCCTGTCCTACTTATCCACCACTGAAAAAATAAACAAGAAGCAAAATGCTTAAGGATCGGGCAACAAGAAAGGAAAGGAGAAACATGAAATACACATAAGCTCAACGGCTCTTAAAAGACTTTCTTGTCTTCTCTCAGGTTGCTTTGGCCCTAATGCATCTGTAATTTTCAGGTGCGTTTCATAAAGTACTCTTCCCTTCTGTTGTTTATATGTATGAGTGGAATGTGGCTATATGTTTGTCCTTTTGGCAGCTCAGACCATCTGGCCCCCAGTGTTCCAAGATGAGAAGATAACGTTGTGAAAGTGAACGGGTAGCCTAGCTCTTGTTCTCCAAATTTCATAGTCCTGAAGTCTCCATCACACAATATAGCACTTGATTGCATTTAGTCTCATGCTTTTCACTGGTTGTTTCTTTTACCTAGACTATTACAGCCTTCAGGGCTGAGACCATACCTCACAGCATGGTGGAAGCTGTAGTTGGTGCATATGAGTAAGTACAGGAAGGTAGAAGACAGATTTGGTGGTCCTGATACTTCCTCCTGCATTGAGAAGAGGCTAAGAGAGCTGGTGGGGGTTGTGGAGAGAGTCGAGGATGGAAGTAGATTGGAATCACAAGGAAGATTCCTCAGGATATATGTGTTAGTCCAACCACACTCCTACATCAGCATCTCAGTTGGGGAAGGGAGAGGGAAGGGGGATACATATTTTGAGAAGGCTTCTTAGATGATTCTCATATTCCTCCTTCCTCATACCCCTAATTCATAATTGTGGCTAAAAGAAAGGAGAGGCACAAAGAGCAAATACCAAATACCTGCTTAAGCTGAAAATTATTAAACAATTTATTTTAAAGGGAAGAAGACAAGGCTTTTTTTCTCTCCTAATTTTCTTCTTGTCGTCATGGTAACACACAGAAAGGGCAAACGGTAATAGTGAAAGCTGCCCATACACATAATCTAAGAGGCTCGGATGGCCTGTTTTTGTTTTTTCCAGGTTATCTAATTTGTTTGGTTAAAGTTGTTCTTTCTTCTTTGTCTTATCTTTCCAAAAGATTCACTCAGAAACATCCTGAATCCATGATGTTAATGTCCACTAACATATACACTAATGTTTTCTAATTTTCTAATTCAGTGGTTCTTAAACTTGAATTAGCATCAGAATCACCTGGAGGGTTTGTTAAAGCACAGACTTCTGGAATCCATTCTCAGATTTTCTGATTCAGTACGTGTAAGGTGGAGTCCAAAAATCTTCATTCCCACCAAATTCCATGTGATGCTGCTGCTGCTGTTTGGGGATCACACTGTGAGAACTAGTGTTCTGGGTATTATTAATTTCATTCTTTCTGCTGTAGAGGGGTAGGGAATCCTAGGAAGTAGGAAGAGTGATTGGGAATGGCAATCCCAATAAATGTGAATAGGAGAAGATGTTATAATGCACGTTTATGAAGAAGAAATGCTCTTTTGGCATAGTAAAATCCAGAAGTTTCTCTAGCATTTGGATGAGTCTTCTACATAGTCCTAGTGAGAGCTTTTGACCTAAAGTCCATCCTCCCAATGTGAGAATTCTCATTTTAAAAAAAAAGGTGGAAGGAGAAGGTTACAACCCATCTTGATGTTTCTTTTTTTCAATCCAGAAACATCACCTACTTTTGTTTTGGGTACACCTACTTTTCTCCATTTTTATTGCCGTGATCCAGTCCCTAATCACTGTCATCTCTCACCTGGATACTGCAGGGTCTCCCAGTTACTTAACTTACTACTTAAAGTGTGGCTCATAGACCAACAGCAACAGCCTCGGAGCTAGGAGCTTTATGGAAATGCAGGATCTCAGATGCCCTCCCCCTCCCCCCATGCCAGAAATAGATCTCCAGGTGATTTGTATGCACATTAATGTTAAAAGGCAATAAATGTGCCTAGCTGTTCTATCAGATATCATTTTTGCCCCCTTCAAATCTGTTCTCCACAGCTGCAAGAGTGATCCTCTCAAAACAAATTAGATCCGGCAGTTCCCCTCCAACAAAACCCCTCTGATGGGGTCCCATGGCTCTTGAAAGTCAGACTCGGTATCTTGGCCTATAAGGCCTGAGGTGAGCTGCTCCCTTCCTCTCTAATTCACCCTCGTCCTGCATGTTGTTCCTTTCTCTCACTGTGCTCCAGCCAAACCTTACTTCTCAGTTTGTCTCACAGGTGAAGATCTTTCTTGCCTTCAAACAAGTCGTTCCTTCTGCCCGGAACATTCTCCTCCAGCATCCATTGCAAAATCTAGCTCCTTCTCATCTTTCAGCTCCCAGCCCCCTCAGAGAAATTTACCTTGGCCATCCAATTGGTACCCCACTTCCCATTATTATTTATTTCCTTCATGGTACTAATTTATAATTGTTTAATTTGTCGGTCGACTCTATGGGTCAAACCCCACCCTTATAAAGGGAGTAAGCCTCTCTTGGTCACAGTGTCGGGTACCCATGCACTCAGGAAATATCTACTGAAGGAATGACCCCTTGTGTCTTTACTGAGCAAGAGAAAATTGGATTGGAGGAGGGGAATAGTCTAGGATTTTAAAGGTCACAGAGGAGATAGGGCCTGTATGTTTTGAGGTAAAGGAAGGAAGCGGGGAGTTCGAGAAAAAAATAAGAACAAAAAACAAGGTGGAGGGAGGCAAAGGGAAAATTTTTGTTGGTTGAGGCATTATCCACATGGGGACACTCCAAAGGGACAGCTGAGCCCACTTCTCCTGTGTGGTAGCGGGGCCGGGTTGGTGAGTGAGTTAGCTAGCTCCTTCGTTTGGTGCAACACCTGGCCTGTGCTGCACTCACCACCTACTCCCAGCCCCTTGTCAGCTGAATGGTTTGAATTCAGTGGTTTGAATTTGAAATTGTTGGCTACCAAGGATAGAGGAGGAGGGAAATATGCTTCCACTTCAACAGTGGCCACCTAAGAAGCCCTCAGTGCAGGTAACAGGGGTGGTAAGACTCCCACCCTGTGTGGAGCTTGCACTCAAATGGTTAAAAGTATATTTGTAACTAATGCTTCGCTCTCTCTCCAAAGGATATCTCCAGTCTTTCCCCACTCGCCCAGATTTTCTTTTAATACAGTGATATGTAATTCTCATTTGCACTACTGCATCCTATTTTGTGGTTGATAGGGTTAATTTAGATTAGAATGCTGATAATCAGATTTCTTAAACATATCTACTTCCTTCTGTTCCTAAACATCTCGAATTTCTAAATTAAGTATTAACCTATAAGACATACTTCATTCACGTGTCAATTTTGTTAATGCTGACTTCGAATGTACTCCAAAGGTGGTTGTGAGTAGTACACCGTAAATAAGGTAGTGACGATGAGGTTAGTGTGGGTTTTATTCTGCACTGATCACTTAGATTTTTGTAGAGAAAAACAGACGTGGTTATAAATACCTCAGCCAATTATTCAGAACAGTGTTTTTCAAACTTGAGAAAAGAACAGCCCTCCCATAAATACTCCTTGTAAATCTCTAAGAATATGTCAGCAGAGAAATATTGACTTAATAAGCTAAAAAGGCTTTTTGTATAAAAATACCTTTGAATTGTGAATTCTGATGAAAAATAATTTATAAGTGGTAAAACAATAAAAATTGTTTTAAAAACAATTGTTATAAAAATTGTTTTAAAAACAATCGGGAATTTGGGGACCCTAGTTTAAGAAATCTTGAACTATGTACCAGTTGAGAGAATGAAGCTGGCATAGTTACTCCTCATCACGGATGAAAGAACAGTTCCATAGGCTTGTCTCCTCGACTAAAATAAATAATCATTAGAACAATGTGGAAAGTTCACTAGAAGAGGTGGGAATAGGAGACACTTAACTCTGAAGATGACAGGAATCTTCCTGGAGGATGTGACATTTGAACTGAGTTTGGAGTTTATGCAGGGCTTTGAAAAGCAGATGGAAGAATGAAAAAAATCCATCCCAGGCAGCAAAAAAAAAAAAACCAAAAAACCCATTATATGCAAAGATGAGGGTGAAAAAGACCATGACTCATTTCGTAACTGCAAATTGTGCAGGATATATGAAGGGCAAGACACATGTGGGGGAGTGGTGGGCAATGAAGCTGTAAAGATTGTTAGAAGTTAGATATTTCATCCAGAGGAGCTTAGACTCGATGCCGTAAGTGATGGGGAACCACTGGAGGAGCTTAAGCAGAGGCACCATGATCAGATTTGCACTGTTAGAAAGTGTACATTGCCAGCCATGTGGAGAATGAATTGGAGGGGGTCAAAACAAGAAGCCTGGAGACAAATTAAGAAGTTATTGTTATAGCTCTATATGAAGGTAAGGAGTATCTGAACTAAATAATTCAAAGAGGAATGAACAAGACATATTGAACAATATTTAGACATATTAATGGAATAGAATTGCTAGGGCTTAGTAAAAATTGGATATGGGTATGAACATGAGCAAAGAGTCATACGTGAATCCCAAGCGTCTGGCTTGGATAACTGAGTGGTTTACGGTGTGATTAAACAATACGAGGAAATAATGAGGAACTGGTTTGGGAAATGAGCTAATAGTTTAGTGTTGGGCATGTTGTCTTAGTTGCTGCGAGATGTCTGTAGATAGATAGGTGGAACAAGGGTTCAGAGAGGAGGTCAGGACTAGAGAAAAAAGACTGAAAATTCTTGGTGATCCCTACCAGTGTAAGGTTGCTGTCCATGCGCTTTAACCTTATCACTGGGCCTGGTAGTTCAAGTCCAGATGGCGGATATAGATGTGGTTGTCCAGTGAGAGTTACAAAAGGTGAGAAGAAAGCCAAAAACGAGACCCTAGGAAACACTAATGTTTAAGAGATGGATGAAGGAAAAGAACTTGCAGAAGAAACTGGGAAGTAGAGAGGAAGAACAGGTGAAATCAGCTGCCTTGGGGATGGGAGAGGGTGGTGCAGAGACAAGAAATATAAATGAGTGAACTGGAAGGTTTTAGGTGTCAGAAATTAATAGGGAGTGATGGGCACTTTGGAAATTATGTCTCCTCCAAAGTGGGTAGCTGTGCCTTGTCACAGGAAAGTAGCCCTGACGTTTTCAGATATTTTGATTTTTCAAAAGACAGCGGGAGTTTCGATTTTTATGCCAAGTCTCTTCTTATACAAATGTTGATTCAAATTATAAAGACAAGAAAAACTGTGTATGACCGTGCTTGGTAGGATCTTTGAGATAAGAAAACCAGAGAATGGCACCATCGTTGGATATACATTATTAGAGAATATTACATATCTGTACAAAGCTGCTTAGGTAAACCAAAAATGAAAGAGTTATATTTGATTATGGTATTTTCTGGGATTAGTCTACCAAATGTATACTACTGTTAGACATCTGAGACTATTAAAAAGAATGGCTATAGATTTTAGGTATTTTGTATATCAGAATGTGTAAAAAGAACTTTTCCAAGATGGCAGGGTTTTTTTTTGTTTGTTTGTTTGTTTTTGCGGTACGTGGGCCTCTCACTGTTGTGGCCTCTCCCGTTGCGGAGCACAGGCTCCGGACGCGCAGGCTCAGCGGCCATGGCTCACGGGCCCAGCCTCTCCGCGGTACGTGGGATCTTCCCGGACCGGGGCACGAACCCGTGTCCCCTGCATCGGCAGGCGGACTCTCAACCACTGCGCCACCAGGGAAGCCCCAAGATGGCAGCTTTTGATGAATTCTGTTCAAACTATAATTTATTATTATTTGCCATATCCGACTATTACCTCTGCTCCTTATAGCTTTTGTTTACCCTCTTTTGTGGTAAAGAGCCAGATAGTAAATATTTTAGGCTTTGTGGTCTCTGTCGTGACTACTCAACTCCGCTGTTGTAGCACAAAAGTAGCCATTGACAGTATGTAAGCAAATGGATATGGCTGGGTTCCAATAAAACTTTATTTACAAAAACAGGCGATTGGCCAGATTTGACCTGGAGGCCATAGTTTGCTCACTCTCTAGGGGATACAGTACTTTTTTTTTGGCAGCGCCGCACGGCTTGCGGCCACAGCAGTGAAAGCCTGGAATCCAACCACTATGCCACCATGGAACTCCCTAGGGGATACTTCTTAAACTGAAAAACACACAGTAGTGTACCAGCAGATCAGCATGATGAAATAAAGCCCTGATTTGTACGGTTTGTCAATTTGGGGAGTTTAACGCTGCCAATGAAATAGCTGATTTCAAGCTTCCAACAGTTTAGCAATTGGATTGCGAAATTCCTGAATATTTAACAGTTGGCTCTCAGGAGCTGGTGAGAGCCAGTTCCAGCACACCACTAGTTGCATACCCCTGGGATAAGGACAATGTACTGGGAATAGGTAAAGCCAAAGAAAACATAGGGAGAAAAAAGTTTTGTTTTTTTTTTAACTAGTCTTAAAGGGCTTACTTAACACACATAAATAAGCAAAATTAGTTGATTGTCCTTTTCCATACTCACTAATATTTATGTTGTTTTTGTTTGATTGTAAACATGGAGGGAACTAAATTTTATGTACATGAAATGATCACTTTCGCATTATCAGGAAATCTGATGGTATTAGCACTGAAGTTAAGTCAAAGTGAAAAGGGCTGGAACAAAAACATGTGTGTGTGTATACAATACATGCATGTATATATTATGTGTATATGAAAATTACATATATAATATTTTATATATATTATTTTCAGGTCTTTTTCTGGTTCAGAACTTGTTGCTTTTTGCTATGTCTAGTGATTTTCTGTTTGATGTCATAGATTATAAATGTTATGCTGTTGAATGCTGTTGAATGTTTGCCTTTTGTTGTCTTTTTTCAAAGAGTTTTGAAGTTTGTTCTGGTGCACAGGCTAATCTTTAGGTTAGTTGTGGATCAACCTGATCAACCTGATAATATTTTAAGCTTTGTTGGAGTGTGCCTAGAATAGCCTTTATTCAAGGGCTAGTTTAGCTTTAATACTAAGCCGTGACCCCCTCCAGGGTTTCTGTTGATTGCCCTATGGCTCAGTGAGGTCTCTCTACTCTGGTTGGCTAGAATGTGAACATCATCTAATCTTCTGTGTGCTGAGAAATGTTCCGTATACAGCCTCTGGTAGTAGTTCTTTGCCCAGCCTTGTGGAGTTTCATTCTGTGCTTGTGCAGATTGGTATTCAGCCAAAGACTCAAGAAGACCCCTGTGCAGATTTTGGAAGCTCTTTCTCTGTATAGCTCCCTCCTCTCTGATACTTTGTCCCACAAATTCCAGCTCCCTCCCCTCCCAAAAATCCAGTCTCTATCTTCACAGTTTAGTGAGACCACTGTGCTTTGTTTGAGTTTTTCTTTGCTGTGCTGTAGGTAGGAAGCTGGAGCATTTTATTTTCCTTCTCTCAGATATCAGTCTTTCCCTGTCATTTGCAAACAGTTGTCTCATATCTTTTGTCCAGGTTTCTGGTTGTTTGCTGTGGAAGAGCAAGTCCTGTGCCACTTACTTTGTGATCAGTAGTGGAGCTTAGCATCTTTGTGATGCTAAATCTTCCGATTCCTGTATATTTATTCAGGTCTTCTTGAGATTTTAAATAAACTTTTAAAATTTTCTCCATAAATTCTCTGCATAGAATCTAATATTTAGAGTTTGATTTATTCTCTAGCCTTCATACTTTTATGCTATTGCAAATGGTATGTTTTTTTTAACCTACGAGTTGGAAGTATAAAGGAAAAAAATAAATTTTGCATATTGATTTTTCTACCCAGTAACTTTGTATATTGACTTTCCTATACAATAATTAATTGAAGTATTATTTTGAATTACTTAGATATCATTTTCAAATAATGAATAATGATAGTTTTGGTTTTTTAATTCTAATCCTTATATATATTTTTTCTTGCTCTACTTCACTGTTTAAGAGCTACCATGCAGTGTCAAATAGTTGTTCCTTTCGATTTCTACTTAGCTAAGATTTTTAAAAGTCACAAATGTTGAATTTATTAAATGCTTTTTTCTGCATCTATTGAGATATTTGTATGATTTTTCACTTTAATCTGTTAACATAGTAAATTACATTGTTTGTTTGTTTCATTGTTTGGTTTTTATTCTAATGTGAAACCAACTTTGTACTTCTGAAATAAAACCAACTTGGTCATGTTAGATTTTCCTTTTTATACTTTGCTTGATTTGCTTTGCTATTATTTTGCTAAAGATTTTTACATTTGTGTTTATGAATGAGATTGTCCTATAATTGTCCTGTCTCTTACTGTTTCTATAGGTTCTCACTTATATGTTACACTAGCCCTGAAACATTTTGTAGTTACTTATTTCTTTAATATTTAATAGTAAGCCATCTCAGACTGGAGTTTTGTGAAAATTTTAACCTCTTTATCTCTATTAAGGCTTCTTGCCTTAAAGTTTATTTTGTCTCATATTAATATGCCATACTAGCTATCTTTTGGTTGGTATTTGCACAATGTATATATTGTAACATCTTTTTACTTTAAACTTTTCTATCTGCCTTATGTTTTGGATGACTTACAGAGTGTATCATTGGGTTTTTTATTTTACTTAGTCTGATGATCTAACCTTTTCACTGGAGCATTTAGTCCATTATCATTAAGTATCATTTCTCATATATTTAGGTTTAAATCTGTCATTTCATTTTGTGATTTCTATTTGTACAATTTATTTATTTTTCTCTTCTTTATTGAATTCTTTTGGGTTGATTGAATCCCTCCATGTTTTTCCCTTTATTTGGAAGGTATACTATACTGTTTCTCTTCTTCAGTGGTGACTAGAAATTTCAACATGCGTTATTAACTTACTAAAGTCCTAAAAAGCAATACTTCTGCCTTTGGTATAACATAAGAACTTTAGAACACTTTTAACTTCATTTATTGTCCTCCTTATTTATGTTATTGTGATTGTGTATTTTAATTCTCTCTTTTCTTTACTCCATAAGCCATTATTATTATTTTATATCTGTACAGTATTTACCAAGAAATTTGCCAGTTCCTTTTGCATCCCAGACCATATAGACAACTCCTTTGGTTAATAACAATCTTCATGAGTTCTCTTCTGCTATCTGTTGTTTCTTACTCATGAGTCTTCGTTTCTTGTGTGCTTGGTTATTTTTCTTACTGTAAGCTGCTCATTTCCCTGAGAATTATTTGTGGTGATTCTGTGAGGCCTTGGATGAGGGTGAATTCCCTCAAAGAGTGTTGTACCCACTTCTACCAGGTTCTTAGAGTTCTCCCAATCCAGGACCACTTTAAAACTGTAGCTTGAGGTGTCAGGAATCATCAGGTGGTGTTTTAAAGAGTATTTTAAATGTTTATTAAGCATTTTTATTTATCTGTGGGAGGGACTGTCTGTATAAATGAGTATGCCATATTGAAATGGAAGACATTGTCTACATTTTCTTCTGAGTTTTTAAAATTGTGGTAAAATATACATAACATAAATTTTACCATTTTCACCATTTTTACATGCATGGTTCAGTGGCTTTACGTACCTTCAGATTGGTGTGCAACCATCACCACCATCTATCTCCAGAATTTTTATCATCTTGCAGAATTGCAACTCTGTACCCATTGAAGTAACTGCCCTTTCCTCTCCACCAGCTCCTATTACGTCTACTTCCTGTCTCTGTGAATTTGACTACTCTAGGTACCTCATATGAGTGGAATAATATGGCATTTTTCCTTTGGGATTGGCTTATTTCAGATATTTTCAAATTTCATCTGTGTTGTAGCAGTTATCTTTCTAAGAGTCTTAAAATGATTTCTTTCATAGTTAGGTCCTTAATTAACCTAGGATTAATTTTTGTTGAGCTGTGAGGTGCAGATCTAAATTTATTCCAGTATCGATATCCTGTTGTCTCAATACCATTCATTGATGATTGCATCCTTTTCACATTGATTTGTAATGTCACTTCTGTCATATATCAAATATTCATATAAATATAAGCCTATTTCTGAGATATATGTTTTGCTCAGTTGGTCTATTTATCTATTCTTATACCAGAAGACAGTATAAGTTACTAAGGCTTGAAAATAATTCTTAATATATGGTAAGGCACATCCCTCCATCTAGTAGGTCTGGGGTTACCAAGCCTCAGCTCAGCTCATAGGGAGCTGCCCACAGGCCTATAGTTGAGGGTTGAGAGAAGAGCAGGAATGTGGTACTGTGTGTGGGCCGAGTGTAAACCACCTGCATTGTCACTCTGTGCATTAAGGTCCTGTTGGGTTCAGTTCCGATATATTGTTTCGACCTGACTTCTAGAAATGGCTCAGGTTATAGCTAAGTGGAGCAGAAAACACCCACCTCCTGGCACTGCTTAGACTCAGTGGTCTGCCAGGGCCCACTGTCTTTTCAGAGCCTCATAGCTGCCTGAAGGGTTAAAACATTCAACATATCCATTGAGTAAATATTTATTGAATGCCTACCGTATGCTAGCACCGTGGGTGTAGTAACAATCGAAGCAAATGAAGCCTCTGTTCTCATGACATTTATGTAAACTATTCTAGTTTATTAAAAGGGAAGTAGTTATTTTTTTGTTGGGTTCAGTGCTTTACTAAAAGATGCTAAGGGTCTTCTACATGATTATTAATGAAATTTGGGCCCACTGGTCTTTGTTCTCTATATTTCACATATTTCTGAGGATATGAAGACATGTTGATTTGAAAACTGCTTGATTGCCGGTGATGAAATCTTCAACAAAGATCAGTGTTTTAAAGAGCATAGCATTCACTGGGCAAAAACTTACATACATTTGCATAATTGAGGCCAAATTTATGACAGCAAAAAAAAAAAAAAAACCCTGCAGGAGTGGACAAGGCTGCCGCCAAAACCTCTGCACACTCTGAACACACCTACCCGCCTGCATCCTTCCTGAAGATACCTTACCCCAGAGAATGTGCCTTTTTACTTTCTCAGTCTGTGAAGTGGGGTGGTTTAAAAACAAAAGTAAATTTTGAGTACACTTTTACTAATACTAGCCTTTTAATGCAAACTAGTCAGTCACACAAAGAAATAACTGAAAAATTGCTCTTTTGGATAGATATATGCTGGCTCAGGGGAAAGTACTGGCAGGAATTTCTTTGAACAGGTTTAAGTTATTTCCCTTCATAGAGAACCAAAAAGATATCACATCAAACTGTTAAAATCTAAATAAGATGAATGGGGACTTCCTGGTGGCTCAGTAGTTAAGAATCTGCCTGCCAATGCAGGGGACATGGGTTCGAGCCCTGGTCCAGGAAGATCCGACATGGCACAGAGCAGCTAAGCCTGTGAGCCACAACTCCTGATCCCACATGCCACAACTACTGAAGCCCGTGCGCCTAGAGCCCGTGCTCCACAAGAGAAGCCACCACAATGAGAAGCCCGCGCACCTCAATGAAGAGTAGCCCCCATTCACCGCAACCAGAGGAAGCCCGTGTGCAGCAACGAAGACCCGATGCAGCCAAAAATAAATAAATAAATAAATTTAAAGTAAACAAATAAGATGAACGACTCCATTGTTCATCTTACAAAGTTGGCTTTATTTAGTAGATTCAGCTAACAACCGGAAGGCAGAATTATACATTTCTGTACAAGATTGCTGTAATTAACATTTATCATGGAAACTATGAGTTATTTCAGTTTCTTCACTCAGATGTCATAGAAATTATAGTATTCATGGTAAAAATCATCATCTTTAGTCATCTTTCTTTTCTAAACAGTTCTCTGACAGATACGTCTCTTAGATTCTAAAAGAGGCTGACAAAGTATCAGAGAATATTTTAGCCCAATAAATGACATAAATGTCTTACCTTCTTGCCAGGTAATACTTATCAAAATGTTACCAAAATTAGGCTGCAGTGTTGCATTCTATCACCTCTTTTGCGATGGTCTGTGTATATCTTGTCAGGGATTAGCCTGCCATAACTCACAAAGATTAAAAATTGTTTGCTATTTATATCTCTATGTTTATGTGAATCTAGGTTCTCAAAATCCTGTGACTCAAAAAAAAAGAAATTGCCTGAATGCTAAACTTATATTTGCTATTGGCTTCCTTTTAATTAGTGTCCAAATTTGATATACCCTATAGTCTGACAAAACAAATGGGAAACTCTTCTCCTCCTTGATGCTAAATTAAAAACCATTTTTACTATTAAAACAAAAGATACGGATCTGTTGAATAGATGCAAGATTGGCATGAATTGTAATTGTTACCCTGTAGCAGGTCGCTTGAGGCAGCTAATGGTGGACTGCTCAAATATTTCCACCAAAGTGCCTGGAAAAGCAGGGGAGTGTGGATGAAGGGCTGCCTCTACCTAGGTGTATTGTCACAACAGATTAGGTACTTTACCATCACGTTTTCTTTATAGTTTTTCCATCAGAATGGACAAGTACACCATGTTTCATTTATTCCACAGCTGTATATTAGTACCTGGTATGTTCGAGGCTCTGTGCGAAATTCTCTGAATATAATGGTGAATAACTAAAATACATCAGAATATTCAGAGGTAAGGACTTTATCACCATTTGACATAACAAAAAACTATCTCAAATTTTCTTGTGAGGGCTTCCCTGGTGGCGCAGTGGTTGAGAGTCCGCCTGACGATGCAGGGGACACGGGTTCGTGCCCCGGTCTGGGAAGATCCCACGTGCCGCGGAGCGGCTGGGCCCGTGAGCCATGGCCGCTGAGCCTGCGCATCCGGAGCCTGTGCTCCGCAACGGGAGATGCCACAACAGTGAGAGGCCCGCGTACCGCAAAAAACAAAAAAAAAATTTCTTGTGAAAATTAAATAGGAAGATCTGTGTAACCTGGGACAGAGTAAGCACCCAATAAATGAATGCTTCAAAAACAACATAAACTACATGTAATTTGTAGTCCTTGATTGTTTTTTTAAACAGCTATAAAGGACGTCCTTGGGACAATTACGGACATTTGGATTTCAACTGGATATTAGATATTAGGGCATTCTTGTCGATTTTCTTGAGTGTGACAGTGACACTGGGGTTATGAAGGAGAATATCCTTGTTGTTAAATGATGCTTGAAGTATTTGGGGGTGAAGTGTCATGATATCTGTAACTCAGTTTCAGAGTTTCAGAAATAGATATAGTTGCATAAAGAAGAACGTTAACAGTGGTTAAAGGTAGGTGGTAGGTGTATGGGTGCTTATCATACTATTCTTGCAACTTTTCTGGATGTTTGAAAACTTTCAGAATAAAAAGTTGGGAAAAGCGTTGAGTCCCTTTTTCTCTTCCCTGTTAAGAACAATGCATGATTATGCATTTCCCCAAAGGGAATCTATTCCCCGAAATATGAGTTAGAAATTGGAGATCATACAAGTTTAAGGCAATTTCAGAAAGGATTTTGTTGTTTTTCTTTTAAGTCTAAGTTACATCAGCCAAGGGTAAACTCAGGTCTTAGGCAACACTCTTTCTGAATGTTGTCACAACAGTTACTTAACCTTTATTTGCCCAAGCTCCCTTTTTACCTTGTACATTCACGTTTGCCAGAGGAATTGTGTCTGCATAGCCACTAGCAATGTACTTGTCACTTATTCCACAGAAACGTTCCCATTATGATAGGCCTGGGAGGTGGGGGGCTTGGCCCCAAGGCCATCAGAAGACGCAACTTCACATGGCGAGCTTACAGCTTAGTTGGAAGGTTAAGCATGATGAAGCTGAAGAACACGCTCAGAACAATTTAGAAAGTATAAATGAAAACAGTGCAGTTCCAGAGGGGGAACTGCTCTTAATATCCGCGTGGAAGCAAAGTGTTGTAATATTCTAGATGTTAACAGCGATTGGACATCCATAGACTTATCTTTCCATAGATTAAAATTTTCCTCAAGTCCAAGTAGATTCAGGGCACCACCACTGGAATTTTTTGATGCTACCTGCGTTTTCAACCCAGGCATTATTTTCTCTGAAGTTGAAGCCAGGGAGTGACATTGTGTTTTAATCATGGAGAAATTGTGTTTTTATTCATTCATTCATTCATTCATTTGGCTGCATCAGGTCTTAGTTGTGGCATGCAGGATCTTTGTTGCAGCATGTGGGATCTTTTGTTGCGGCACACGGGCTCTTTGTTGTGGTATGCGGGCTTCTCTGTAGTTGTGGTGTGCAGGCTCCAGAGTATGTAGGCTCAGTAGTTGCGGCACGCAGGCTCTCTAGTTGTGGCACGCGGGCTCAGTAGTTGTGGCGCACGGGCTTAGTTGGCCCATGGCACGTGGGATCTTAGTTCCCCTACCAGGGATGGAACCTGCGTCGCCTGCATTGGAAGGCAGATTCTTAACCACTGGACCACCAAGGAAGTCCTGAGAAATTGTTTTTTGACCATGGTTTTCATCAAGTCCACAAAGCTTCAAAGGGTAAAGAATACCTTCAGTATACCAAATATCTATTGTACACTACAATACATCGCATTAAGTTATCGTGACATCTATGGTCCTTAGAGTCAGACTTAAGATAGCGTCATGGATTTTCTCAAGCAATGCCAATTTTCTCAAGGTTGATCCCCTTAAAAAGTGATGGTAGGAGGGCTTCCCTGGTGGTGCAGTGGTTAAGCATCCGCCTGCCAATGCAGGGGACACAGGTTCGAGCTCTGGTGGGAAGATCCTACATGCCACGAAGCAGCTAAGCCCGTGCACCACAACTACTGAACCTGTGCTCTAGAGCCCACGAGCCACAACTACTGAGCTCGCCTGCCACAACTACTGAAGCCTGCGTGCCTGCCCGTGCTCCTCAACAAGAGAAGCCACCACAATGAGAAGCCGACGCACCACAATGAGACGCCGACGCACCGCAACGAAGAGTAGCCCCCACTCGCCACAACTAGAGAAGGCCCGCGCGCAGCCACAAAGACCGAACACGGCCAAAAATAAAATAAAATAAAATAAAATAAGTGATGGTAGGGAAAAATGAGCTAGATTTACACAGGAGCTAAGAACTCTTGCAGATTCTGTGACAGATTCATTTTAAAAGTTTGATCCTGTATTATAGAGACTATTAAAATTCTAATACATTTACTCAGGCAACTTTTGCTAATATAAAATTTATCAACTTGATATTTTGCTGAAGACTAGAGATTGCTTGTTAACCTAGGGAAAATGTATAAAAGTATTTATTTTTACCTCTAGGTGGTGCTGTGTATTGTTTTATGTTAGGCACAAGACTGCCTACTTTTGAAATGGAAAGATTCTCAAAGATTATGCATCTTGTTTTACAGATGAACACATGAGACTCATTGAAATTTGGCCTGTTGAAGATAAAAATTCTGGTTTGAGGCAGAGCCAGGACTAAAGCCTCTTTTTTGGCAAAATGTTTAACATATGATTTATTTGAGGAAAAATTAGTCATTCCATAATTATTTCATACAGTATTATGTATACTGTTGTGACAGGTTTAAGAGTTTATTTCACTTTATTGATTCATGAAGTTTTCTTTAGGAAGTTCTAAAAGAAAATAAGTTGCCCAATTAATGTGAAAATAGATTGTAAGGAAAGATAATGAGATATCATTTTATATATATATATGTCTAAATTACTTTACCAAAGAAGAACTCTCAATGGTTGAAGGACCCAAAGAGGAATATAGATTGCTAGTAATTATGTGAAAATATATTACAACCCACTAACAATCAAATCAAAACTGAAGAGCAGTGTAGTGCCTCAAAAGTTTGTAACGCTCATCCTCAGAGATACGAAGGCAGTGGTAAGACAGGCACCTCATCGCTGGCAGAGGGAGTGTAAACCGGTCACTCTGTGGATCGTCTGAGGCCGGCAGCTTTTCTGCCTTTCTATTTTGTCCCCTTGTACTTATTGTCAGAGGGAGGAAACCCTACTGCATTATTTCCCAGAGCCAGAATTACTGCGTCTGACTCGCTTTCCCTTTTATCTCTTTGATTAAGAGTGACAGAATTCTAAACCCCAAAGTCTGAAGTTCATTTTGGACAGTGGTAAACAATCACCACGTCTAAACAAACCTCCCTCAATATATGGTGTCCACGTTTCTTCTTCAAGATTTGCCTTCTCCCTTCTTCATTTTATTCTGTGGTTTTTACTGACTCAATTTTGGGGATCTATTTTTGTGCCTTAAAATGCATGTTAAGTTTTCTAACTAATATAAAGTTCACACGTTTAGATATTTTGCTAGCTGTTCCTTAGTTCATACTTGAACCGATTACTGAAAGGTTCTCAGTTTAATTGAAACTTAAGCTTGGTAAATTCCCAATCCCCAACTTAAAACCCTTCATTCTTGTCATAGGAGGAAAGGTTGGCTCATCTGAACTTTCCTTTTTAAATTCAGATTGTCTCGTAATGATGCAACTCATAAAAAACATATTCAGTGTTATATAGTGAAGAAAGGCTAGAACTAAATTGCAAGAGGCCTTGAGTTTCGTCCTGGGGATTGCTTAGAAGGACAGTGAGGAATGAACAGTCGAGCATTTCCATCTGGCACTAATTACTTGTGTGCTCTTTGGCAAATTATTTATCCTCAGTTTCTTTGCCTATAAAATTAAGGTGGTGGCCCAGATGACCTATGACTCATGATCTGACAGAGGAGCAGAAGATTTGAAATTGTGCTTGCAGTGAAAAATCTGGGTCACAAGTCTCCCATAGGTTTAAGATTCCTTCTGATTCTGAAATGCTTTTCTGGTCACAGTGTCCCTTTGAAACCACCCACACAGCTCAGATTGGGACTTGAACCCACTGGTTGGGACTCAAACCCAGCCAAAACTCAGATAGACTTGAACCCACTGTCTTTTCATTGATTGCACACCTGGCCTCAGGACTTGCTGAAGTCTCAGCGCAGAAGGCATTCAACGAGAGGCATGGTGATAGGTAAGAAGTAAGTTTTTTGAGGGAGAGACACACTCCATAGACAAAGTGTGGGCCATCTCAGAAGGCAAAAGGCCCTGAAATACGGGGTGGTTAGTTTTTATGGGCTGGGTAATTTCATAGGCTAATGAGTGGGAAGATTATTCCAGCTATTTCGGGGGAAGGGAGGGGGATTTCCAGGAATTGGGCCACTGCCCACTTTTTGGCCTTTTATGGTCAGCCTCTTGGAACTATCCTGGCACCTGTGGATGTGTCATTTAGCATATGCTAATGTATTACAATGTGCGTATAATGAGGCTCAGGGTCTACTGCAAGTCGAATCTTCCGCTGTCTTGGACCTAATTGGTTCTAACCAGTTTATGTTGTATTCTCAACAGCTATTCATTCTTTTAAAGGTTGTGCCCTGCCCTCTCCCCTTCTGTTTCACCTTCATAACAGTATCTACAGCAGGAGCCTCCTGGGTCCTTGTCTTTCAAGTTTGCTTCCAGATCCCATAGTTTAGAGGCCACTGCTTCTGTTTTCTTAGTTATCCAGAGAAGGAAGTACTTCAGCATTGGAGCTGGTGGCGTAGGAGCTGCTACTGAACTCCTAAAATCATGTAAAAGCTGCAGCCATGAATACATCTGGAAGGGTACAGCAGCATATGCACGAATGTTCCTTTATTTTTACAGGGATGTGTTAGCAGAAACTCTTCACGTGTAACGATTCCCTAATTCTCTCTATCCAGGGCCTGCCTTAAAGTGGACAGAATACATAGCTGGCATGATTTGAGGGGACACCAGACAGGGTGCTTCATTCAGAAATACTCTACTGCCTGTTAGTCCAACATTATTAAATAGCTTAACTTTGGCTCTTGAAAGCTACCACAAATGCTTTAAAAACACAGCTTTCAAAAAATGGAAAGAAATCTAATCTTAGAAGAACAGGAACATTCATAGAATACAGTAGGTCAAGTTCAGACTAAAACTTTGGTGAGGCTTCCGTGAGACGTTAAGAAAGATATTTCAGTGTATATATCCTTTGACAGGAGGCCAAGGGCATCTACTTCTAACCCCACAAACAAGTACCTCAGCATCTTCACATTTCACATTTCTCGCTCTTCGTCCCTCGGTTATCAAGTGTACCATGCTTTAATGCTAAGTCACAAAGTCTTCTCTCAGGTTGCCTGTTTGTGTGTGAGTTGCTGTTGAAAAACAGATTTCAGGTTAAGACTTACTTTGTGCCTGTTTTTAGAAGTATTTAGTTGATCTGAGTCATATTCCGTTTTTGGCCATCAATGTGTTTATAGGCAAACTTCTTACACTTACTTCTGGATGCTTTGTTTTAACTACCTTTAAAGGCATTGATAATGAAATAAAACGTTTAAACAAGAGATTGCGAAAATGTATTGAACATAGGGGAAATTTTTATGCCTTGGCGTTGTAAATTGTAAACAATGAACAGCTTTATTTTCTGTCAGAGTTCTTAGAGTTATTTATAGTTTATAAACATAGTGATGTTATATAAGCTTATAACATAAATTTGTACTTTTAAACTTAGCTTATGTTAATTAGTGATGAAGACAAAAGTAGATTCTGAGAAAACAGAATTGTGAGCATCCCAGGTGAACAGTATAGTGTGACCTTGTTTGGTCAGAGCTTGCCTGTGAGATTTACGATGCGCTTGACCCATTTTGTTGATTTTTCTGTGATTCTTCTTCCTCCTGTACATTAAAAATATTCTCTGAAGCTTTAGACACCTATCCATTGGTTCAACAAATTATCTTTTATTCACCCACTGTGTTCTGGGCACTATGCTTGTGCCTGAAGCTACAAAGATAAGACAGTGTCCCTGTCAGTGTGAGTGGGTGACAAAGACAATGACAACGTGACGATACACAAACAGAAATAGGTTTGAAGTTCCAAGAGGTCTCCTGGGAAGGAGCTCCTGATCCCGCTGGGAATGTCAGGGAACACCTACTGAGGGAACAGCTACCTGAGGAACACACACCTGCCATCACGAGCTAGAGCAGGAGGAGGCAGGTGTATGGGGTGTGCGCTTGGCCGAGGGAGCCCTGGGGGGCTTGCCGCGTGCACCTTGCCCTGCCTGCGAGGTTCTGGGGAGGTGCTTGGAGAAGGACCCACTAAGGGTTGGAGGAAAAATATGGAATAGGGGAGTCTTCCAGTAAGGCAGAGCGGAGGGCCAGGGCATGAAGGTGTTTGCTAACTTATTCAAACAGCTCAGAAAGGCTGGGAGACAGGATTTGTGAGGGGAGTTGATGAGGGAGTGGGTGGTGACATATAGACCTGGGAAAGATAGCGGTAGTTAGTACTTACTGAGTTCTTACCATGTGCCGTGCACCATTCTAAACCCTGACATGTCTTAGCTCATTTAATCCTCATGTAACTCGATGAAGTTACTGTTATTATCTCCATTTTGCAGAAGAGGACATTGTGATGGTATTAAAACATGTCCACAAATTCTTTGATAGGCTTCCCTGTAAGTATACCCTAATTCCTCTCCCCTTGGGTATGGGCTGGCTAATGACCTGCTTCCAACTAATAAAATATAGCAGAAGTGATGATTGGTGGCTTCTGAAACTAGGTCATAAAAGGCATTATGGCCTCCTTCTTGCTTTCTCATTCACTCTGGAGGAAGCCAGCTGCCATATGATGAGGCCACTTAAGCAGCCTTACAGAGAGGCCCACATGGCAAGAAACAGAGCCCTCCGGCCAAGAGCCTCCTGCCGTCTGCCATGTGAGGGAGCTGTTTTGAAAAGAAGATCTAGCCTCAGTCAAGTCTTCAAATGACTGCAGCCCCAGCCTTGACCACAACCTTATGAGAAAGCCTGAGCCAGAACTGCCTAGCTCAGCTGCTCCCAAACTCCTGACCCCGCCCCCCCCCCCACCGCCACAAAGCCTCTGGGATAATAAGTGTTTGTTGTTTTAAGCTACTAAGTCTTGAGGTCATTTGTTACGCAGCACTAGCTAACTAATACAGACACTGAGGCATCACATATTAAGTAACTTTTCCAAGGTCACATAACTCATAAATTATGAATTTGAAATTTGAACTCAGGCATTCAAACTCCAGACTCTATTCACCTCAGCTGTACTATTCTGCCTTGAAAAGTAGGTGGGGTCTGTCTCTGGAGAGCCAGTGCTTATATTACACTTACACACACACAGACATACACATACGCTCTCCCTCTCTCCCTCCCTCTCTGTTTTTTTAGGACTTAACCTTGATAGTTATAGGGAACCACTGAAAGCAGTTACATGTTGGAAAGATCCTTTGGCTTAAAGGCTTGACTGTAAGGGGCTCTAACCAGAATTAGGAAGAACAGTGTCAGGTAATGGAAGTAATCCAGACAGGGAATGTGAGGTCCTGAACTAAGGCATGGGATAGAAAGGATTAGACAGGTTCAAGAAGTATTTAGTGGGTAGACTTGAAGGACCCTTACATGGCTGACTAGGTATTTGGAGTGCTGGGCTGTGAGAGGGCGAGAAGAGTCACTGGGTAGATCTGGTGCCATGGTAGGTGGGTGGGTGGGTGGGAAGGGGATGTTGGCAGCTGGTAGAAGAGTAGGGGAGGGTCGTGATGAGCTCTGCCTTGGCCATGGTGCATTTGAGACACCTAAGAGATACCTGAGGGACTTCCCTGGTGGTCCAGTGTTTAAGACTCTGCACTCCCAGTGCAGGGGGCACAGGTACAGTCCCTGGTTGGGGAGCTAAAATCTCCGCATGCTGCACAGTGTGGCCAAAAACTAAATAAATTTTAAAAACCGTGGCTATGTAAATCAACCATACTTCAATAAAATAAAAAAAAGAGAGAGAGAGAAATACCTGAGAGGTGGGGTCCCAGCACCACTGGACTGGAGTTGCTGAGGAGAGGTCTGAGCTGAGATGGGCACCTGGAAGTCATCAGCCCGCCTCGAGAGGATGCTGCAGTGATGGCACGGGTGACTGCACCATGGGAGAATGTGTGGAATGAGAGGAGGAGAGTCTCTACAAGGAGGCCTGGCCTAACCTCGACAGGGAGTGGGCAGAGACAGGAGCCAGAGAAAAGAGAACCAGGGAAAATGGCATCAGAAAACGTAGGGAGAGAGAATTTTGGAAAAGAGAGTATTTTACAGTGGCAAATGCAGCCTCAGTATCTGACAGGTGCCACTTTCTGCGTCTGTGAAACCTGGCCACTGTGACTTCTAGGCCGACCCCTTGGAAGAGCACCCCGTCATGGGGATCTTTCCACTCCACCCTCTGAGGCATCCCTGAGGGTTCCCGGAGAGCTTCGTATGCTCACCTGGTCTCAGCGGATCTGCTTACCTCATTTCAGTTCAACAAACGCTTATGTAAACTTTAGCACCTAGTAGGCACGTAATAAATGATTATTGGATGACTAAATACTTATTAATAATTTGTGCAAGGCACTGGGTAGGGCAAGGCTTGACTTTCTTTGCACATGCAAAGTAATATAAGAAGACTCCTCCATGAGTCCATTGACTTAATAAGTAGCTGCAGATTTTAATGCGGGTTTTTTTTTTTAACATCTTTATTGGAGTATAATTGCTTTACAATGGTGTCTTAGCTTCTGCTTTATAACAAAGTGAATCAGTTATACATATACATATGTTCCCATATCTCTTGCGTCTCCCTCCCTCCCACCCTCCCTATCCCACCCCTCTAGGTGGTCACAAAACACCGAGCTGATCTCCCTGTGCTATGCGGCTGCTTCCCACTAGCTATCTACCTTACGTTTGGTAGTGTATATATGTCCATGCCTCTCTCTCGCTTTGTCACAGCTTACCCTTTCCCGCCCATATCCTCAAGTCCATTGTCTAGTAGATCTGTGCTTTATTCCTGTCTTACCCCTAGGTTCTTCATGACATTTTTTTTTCCTTAAATTCCATATATATGTGTTAGCATACGGTATTTGTCTTTCTCTTTCTGACTTACTTCACTCTGTATGACAGACTCTAGGTCCATCCACCTCATTACAAATAGCTCAATTTCATTTCTTTTTATGGCTGGGTAAAATATTCAATATTCCATGGTATATATGTGCCACATCTTCTTTATCCATTCATCCAATGATGGACACTTAGGTTGTATCCATCTCTGGGCTATTGTAAATAGAGCTGCAATGAACATTTTGGTACATGAGTCTTTTTGAATTATGGTTTTCTCAGGGTATATTCCCAGTAGTGGGATTGCTGGGTCATATGGTAGTTCTATTTGTAGTTTTTTAAGGAACCTCCATACTGTTCTCCATAGTGGCTGTATCAATTCACATTCCCACCAGCAGTGCAAGAGTGTTCCCTTTTCTCCACACCCTCTCCAGCATTTATTGTTTCTAGATTTTTTGATGTTGGCCATTCTGACTGGTGTGAGATGATATCTCATTGTAGTTTTGATTTGCATTTCTCTACTGATTAACGATGTTGAGCATTCTTTCATGTGTTTATTGGCAGTCTGTATATCTTCTTTGGAGAAATGTCTATTTAGGTCTTCTGCCCATTTTTGGATTGGGTTGTTTGTTTTTTTTGTTATTGAGCTGCATGTGCTGCTTATAAATTTTGGAGATTAATCCTTTGTCAGTTGCTTCATTTGCAACTATTTTCTCCCATTCTGAGGGTTGTCTTTGGGTCTTGTTTATGGTTTCCTTTGCTGTGCAAAAGCTTTTAAGTTTCATTAGGTCCCATTTGTTTACTTTTGTTTTTATTTCCATTTCTCTAGGAGGTGGGTCAAAAAGGATCTTGCTGTGATTTATGTCATAGAGTGTTCTGCCTATGTTTTCCTCTAAGAGTTTGATAGTTTCTGGCCTTACATTTAGGTCTTTAATCCATTTTGAGCTTATTTTTGTGTATGGTGTTAGGGAGTGATCTAATCTCATACTTTTACATGTAGCTGTCCAGTTTTCCCAGCACCACTTATTGAAGAGGCTGTCCTTTCTCCACTGTACATTCCTGCTGCCTCCTTTATCAAAGATAAGGTGATCATATGTGCGTGGGTTTATCTCTGGGCTTTCTATCCTTTTCCATTGATCTATCTTTCTGGTTTTGTGCCAGTACCACACTGTCTTGATTACTGTAGCTTTGTAGTATAATCTGAAGTCAGGGAGCCTGATTCCTCCAGCTCCGTTTTTCGTTCTCAAGATTGCTTTGGCTATTCGGGGTCTTTTGTGTTTCCATACAAATTGTGAAATTTTTTGTTCTAGTTCTGTGAAAAATGCCAGTGGTAGTTTGATAGGGATTGCATTGAATCTGTAGATTGCTTTGGGTAGTAGAGTCATTTTCACAATGTTGATTCTTCCAATCCAAGAACATGGTATATCTCTCCATCTATTTGTATCATTTTTAATTTCTTTCATCACTGTCTTATAATTTTCTGCATACAGGTCTTTTGTCTCCTTAGGTAGGTTTATTCCTAGATATTTTATTCTTTTTGTTGCAACGGTAATGGGAGTGTTTTCTTGATTTCACTTTCAGATTTTTCATCATTAGTGTATAGGAATGCCAGAGATTTCTGTGCATTAATTTTGTATCCTGCTACTTTACCAAATTCATTGATTAGCTCTAGTAGTTTTCTGGTAGCATCTTTAGGATTCTCTGTGTATAGTATCATGTCATCTGCAAAGAGTGACAGCTTTACTTCTTCTTTTCCGATTTGGATTCCTTTTATTTCCTTTTCTTCTCTGATTGCTGTGGCTAAAACTTCCAAAACTATGTTGAATAAGAGTGGTGAGAGTGGGCAACCTTGTCTTGTTCCTGATCTTAGTGGAAATGCTTTCAGTTTTTCACCATTGAGGACGATGTTGGCTGTGGGTTTGTCTATATGGCCTTTATTATGTTGAGGAAAGTTCCCTCTCTGCCTACTTTCTGCAGGGTTTTTATCATAAATGGATGTTGAATTTTGTCAAAAGCTTTCTCTGCATCTATTGAGATGATCATATGGTTTTTCTCCTTCAATTTGTTAATATGGTGTATCACGTTGATTGATTTGCATATATTGAAGAATCCTTGCATTCCTGGAATAAACCCCACTTGAACATGGTGTATGATCCTTTTTTTTTTTTTTGATCCTTTTAATGTGCTGTTGGATTCTGTTTGCTAGTATTTTGTTGAGGATTTTTGCATCTATGTTCATCAGTGATATTGGCCTGTAGTTTTCTTTCTTTGTGACATCCTTGTCTGGTTTTGGTATCAGGGTGATGGTGGCCTTGTAGAATGAGTTTGGGAGTGTTCCTCCCTCTGCTATATTTTGGAAGAGTTTGAGAAGGCTAGGTGTTAGCTCTTCTCTAAATGTTTGATAGAATTCACCTGTGAAGCCATCTGGTCCTGGGCTTTTGTTTGTTGGAAGATTTTTAATCACAGTTTCAAATTCAGTGCTTGTGATTGGTCCGTTCATATTTTCTATTTTTTCCTGATTCAGTGTGGGCAGGTTCTCCATTTCTAGGAATTTTAATGAGGGTTTGATGTCTCCTATAGAGTCAAAAAATTTTGTTTCTGTTGTGGAAGAGCTATTTGTGTTAATAACAACAGAAAAAGGAGTCAAAGGCCACTCTGAAATTTTTCCTGATATTTAACGACTGCGTTTACGAAGGTATTCTGGAAAGTTAACATGGCTTATTAAGCTGAAATTTTAAAAAGGGTTTCTTTAATGACATAAGCTTCTTTCAACTCCAGCTGTTCTAAATGGCAGCTTCCTGTCCAAGAGTCATTATTTTTAAAAGTCATATTTAAGGTAACTGAAATAAAACTTTTAGTAATTAGATATAGTGATTAGATTCTCTTTTAAAATTATGCTTGGATTTTCTATTAGGAAAACCATGGCGAAGTCATAAAATCATAGATCCATAATAAAGTTTCAAAGGTCTGAAAACTTTTATGGGCTAAAAAACACTGAATTTTCAAAATTGAATTCTGTGGCTTTCATATTAAAGGCAAGCAGAAGTTTCCCACATCTTTAAATAATTAAGACAATTAGAAAACTGTAAACCAAACTTTGAATTCTATAGCCCTTCAGAGTATGAAAGCTCAGTTGTAAATCTGCTGGATTTATTAACTGAGGATGCTCATTGAGTAGGGCATAAGCCATATCACATAATGCTACCTACTGAAGGCTTGTTTTGTTCCTTTGTTGAAACACGTCCCCAAAGTAAAAAGACTGGGAAGAGAAAAGAGTTAATTGAGTTCATCTGAAAGAACCTCCCTTCCCATCCCCAATCAAAAACTTCTCACCCTTAAATCCAGCCTCCTTTGACTCTGAGCCCTGCCCCTTTCCAGGCCCTTCTCACCTGCTTTGAATCCCTGTGCTCTGTACCTTGGCATGGAGCCTTTCATTCTATCATTTTTTAATTATTCTACAGTGATTTCTGGGGTACTTAGTACAGGTTTGTCCCTACAGTTTACTCTTCTTGAAGACAGGGTCCACTCTATGCTTTGTCTCCATTTTCCTACAGGAGTTTAACCTATGCTGATCACTGAACTCTCTGTTTCCAGAACTGTGATGGTTAATTTCATGTCAACTTGGCTAGGCTGTGGTGGCCAGTTGTTTGGTCAAACACTGGTCAAGATGTTTCTGTGAAGAAATTTTTTTTAGACGTGATTAACTCTTAAATCAGTGGACATTGAGTGAAGCAGATTGCTCTCCACAGTGTGAATGGGCCTCATCTAATTAGTTGAAGGCCTTAAGGGCAAAGACTGAAGCTCCCTGAAATAGAGCGCATTCTCCTCAAGACTGCAGCGTAGAAACCCTGCCTGAATTTCCAGCCCACTGCCCTATGGATCACACTCCAGATGCAATATCCACTCTCCCCTGAATTTCGACTTCAGACTTGCCAGCCCCTGCAGTCACATGAGCCAATTCCTTAAAATCTCATTCTCTCCTAGTGGTTCCGCTTCTCTGGAGAGCCCTGACTGACAGAAGAATTAAAAACCTACATTAAACAATAGATACAATTATAAGAGATTTCAGTGGGCTGTATCATTTTTATAGTAATTCTCTGAAGAAAGTACCTTCTGGCTCTCAGTTTACAAAAGTGATACGTCTTGAAGGAGCCTTAAAAACTGAGCCACTCAACATTGTCCCTGTCCCCAAATCATGCTACCCTCATGCCTCATTGATGTTTTTTAACTTTTTATTTGGAAATAATTCCAAATTTACAGAAGTGTTGCAAGAGTAGGAATAGTGCAAAGAAAACTCACATATACTCTCCCTGACTTCATCTAGTTTACCCATTTACTTTATCACTGTGCATACACTGTCTTTCCCCGTATGCGCGTGCATGCACACATTTGAGTGTAAGTTATATATAACATAACTCTTTACTTCTAAATGCTTCAGTGTGTGTTTCCTAAGAAGAGGGACACTCTTACTAAGTACAGTTATCAACTAAGAGAAATTTATTACTGATATAATACTTATATCTATTCCATTATCTGTATTCCAGTTGTATCCATTGGTCTGACATTGTCCTTTAAAGCATTTTAAAATTCTTTCCCATTATAGAGTATTACAAGATATTGAATATAATTCCCTGTGCTATACAGTAGGATCTTGTTGTTTATCTATTTTATATAGAGTAGCTTGCATCTGCCAATCCCAAACTCCTCATTTATCCCTCCTCTCCCCCAGCGTTCTGCTTTGGTATCCGTAAGTTTGCTTTCTACGTCCATGAGTCTGTTTTCATGTTGTAAATAGGTGCATTTGTATCATGTTTTAGACTCCACATATAAGTGATATCGTATGATAGTTGTCTTCCTCTATCTGACTTAACTTCATGTAGTATGATAATCTCTAGGTCCGTCCATGTTGCTGTAAATGGCATTATTTCATTCTTTTTTATGGCTGAGTAATATTCCATTACACACACACACACACACACACACACACACACACACACACACACACACACACTGCATCTTCTTTATCCATTCATCCGTCGAAGGACACTTAGATTGCTTCCATGTCTTGGCTATTGTAAATAGCACTGCTGTGAACATTGAGGTGCATGTATCTTTTCAAATAAGAGTTTCGTCCAGATATATGCCCAGGGGTGGGATTGCTAGATCATATCGTAACTCTAGTTTTTTAAGGAACCTCCATACTGTTTTCCATAGTGGCTGCACCAATTTACATTCCCACTAACAGTGTAGGAGGGTTCCCTTTTCTCCACACCCTCTGCAGCATTTATTATTTGTAGACTTTTTAATGATGGCCATTCTGACTGGTGTGAGGTGGTACCTCATTGTAGTTTTGACTTGCATTTCTCTAATAATTAGCAAAGTTGAGCATCTTTTCATGTTCCTGTTGGCCATCTGTATGTCTTCTTTGGAGAATGTCTATTTAGTTCTTCTGCCCATTTTTGATTGGGTTGTTTTTTTGTTTGTTTGATATTGAGTTGTATGAGCTGTTTGTATGTTTTGGAAATTAAGCCCTTGCCAGTTGCATTGTTTGCAAATATTTTCTCCCATTCTGTGGGTTGTCTTTTTGTTTTGTTTATGGTTTCCTTTGCTGTGCAAAAGCTTAAAGCATTTTTTTTCTTTACTATAGGATCAAGTCTCTAATCTGGAACATTTCCGCAGCCTTTCTTTGTCTCGTATGACATAGGAGCCATCAATTTTGATGCAAAATTTCCAGGGAAATTGATTGTTTAGCTAATGCTAGTTTTAGCAAAACTCAGAGTCAGAGATAAATGAATTTAAGATGTAATTTTCCTCTTAGGAGTTCATAAGGATCACACAGAATTCTGGATATGAAACACATACCCTAGTAATGCCTGACTAAATCACTTGACATCCCATCGCTCTCTGTTACACTTTCCTAACCTAGGTTTTCCTCTGCCCTGGGCGCAGTCAGTGGGTAAGGCAGACTTTGTGCCTGAAGTCCTATGACTAAAAGCTTATTCTCAATTAGATCTGGGTTTGGAAATTAGAACCAGATCTGGTTTTCAGTTAATTAATTCATAAGAGAAAACTAAGGGCTTGAGATTAAAAAAAAAATTAATGAGAAAACATTGAAGTCACCGGGAATAGGCTTTTCCAAAATATGCTCCCTTCTGCTTTATTTAATATATTTTATAAACAAACTAATATAATTAAGCTAGATTTAGCCCATAACAAGCTCTGGCTTCTTTCTTTCTTTCTTTTTAAACAGAGGGGAACATTTGATTAAATTACTATTCATCTGAAAATATTATTCGATGGGAAAAACCCATTAGATGTATAAAGACAGATAACATTAAACAGTTAATTGTGAGATGACTGAGAAAAAAGAGTTCTTGGTTTTGAAATACATTTTTATGCAATGTCATATAGTTAAAATCTCTGTCATGCTACCCTCTGCTCCAAAACTGGAAGCCATACAGTACATCATGTAACATCCTCATTCTGGCTGACTCGCTATCTTGGCATGGTTTTTGCCGCAGATGAGTATAGAGACGGTCCTTGTCATACTTTAGAGAAATGTCATTGTTTAGTAGAGTAGAAACACAAGTGAGTAAACTTCTGAATTGTTAGATATTTTAAAATAGAGAATTTAAAGATATATTCTTATGACAAGTGAAAACTATTGTTTTTAAACAGGAAAAATATTAAATTAGAATTTGATGAGGGGGAGCGGGGCAGAGTGGAGAGGGTCATGCATGTTTTAGGTGGTTAACAGCTAGCTGACTATCAGTCAGAAATCCCCCCCGAGTAGATATTACTTTTGTGAAGAAAGCTTTTTTGTTTGTTTTATTTATAGAACTTGATAAATAAGATGATGGCCATTAAAAAAAACCGAATACCATTCTCATTTAGAGACCAACTAATTGTGGGACCTATAACCAAGGTCAGGAAGTTAGTAATAAAGTTTAAGACAGATGGCTCCGTTACCTAATTTAGTCAACACCCCTTGCTCTGGAAACCAGAATGGCCTTGGGCCTAAGGAAGATCTTCCCATACTAAGTATAAAGCATCTCTGATGAAGCAAAGGTTTCCAGACACATTTCTACAACATTTTCCATTATTTACCACACAGGAGGTTAGGTGTGATGCAAATGAAAGGTAGTTATTTTCTGTTTGTGAGAGCCACCCACACTTCCCTGGGACACCTTGACAAAGGACAAAGACACTGCTTTCTCATCATGTAAAGGGAATAAATTGTTTTGCTCTGAATGGGTCTGTACCCATTTGGCTCAATGCAGAAGCAGTCCTGTGCCCAGGGATGAGTTCTGGCCTTTGCCTTCTAGCTTCTTCAAGTGGTTTTCCACCCCTTAATGTACCTAAATGGAATACAGGGAGGCTGCTCCCTACTCCCTCCCAGAGAGAGCGCTCCTCCAGTGAGTCATGCAGACAGACACGCTCCAGCGTCCTGGGCGTTTTCTCTCTAAGCAGACTGGCTTGTGTCGCACCAGCATCCCGTGTTGCCTACAGCGTCAGCTGTTTCCCAGACGACACTGCCGACTCTGCCTAATGCCACCGCCCTGAGAAACCAAGGCCTGGGTCTAAGGATCCTACAGAGTGGGAGGGAAAGGGGGTAACTGATGCCCATTTCACAGGAGCAGCAAGGGCTGAGGTGGACTGGTGGACGTAGTAAATGGGTCCAGACTTTGGAGTGCCTGCAACAGTATTTCAAGCCCTAGGCACTGCTTTTTAAATCACCATGAATAATTTTTTTCCATTCTCCCAAGAGAGCTCAGATGTGAGCATTAAATTTTCCTCGCTTTTAGAAGATTATGAACCTCTGGGCTCAACCACTGTTGTGTTTTATTTACCAGAACACAATTAGATGATTGAATAAATTATTGGTTACTTTGCCAGTAACTGTGACCCCCATGGGATTATTGCTTTTGAAATGCTAAAATGTTTTTAAACTTCCAAGATTCCTGCTGATATGTGTTAAAGAAAAAATTATTCTGATACTTGTTAAATCAGTAAGGAAAACTTTTCCAGGACTCTTGTAAGTCAGAGCATTGCAGTAGGGGAGAGAGAAGAGGCTCAACTCCAAGCACAATAGACAGCCGGGGATTACAGCCAAACAGCAGAGGGAGCGGGGTCAGTGGATGGAAAACTACTAAGAGGATCAAGGGTAGGGAGATTTGCTAAACCTACTTAACAGGATTCTTGCTGAAGGCAGGTCAAGGACACGTATGTCAAATGTGAGGGATGAGGAACTTGATCCCAGCAAGGATGAGGGCCGAGGTCGAGGCCTGGTAGACCAGGGTCTGACCCAAGTTTGGTCAAGGAGAGTATGTTTGTGATGTGTACTGATCAGGGTTTCTACTGCAGAGAGGGGAGGAGGGGCTCTGGTGCAGTTGACCTGAGAGGGGAAAGGCCCTTCTCAGACTTGTGCTTGGCTGGTAATACACACAGGGTTGCTCTGCCCAGGACTTCCCTTCTGGGCCAGCAGGGTCACCAGTTGGGCCGATGGTTCTCAGGGCCAGACAGAGCTTCCAGGCCGCTGCCCCCTGTGCCCCATCCCCACCCAGTCCAGCCAAGCAATCTACTGTTAAACTGGGTCCAGGGAGACTTGGAAGTTTTTATTGTGCTATGTTCCAGAGTCAAAATGGAAGAATCAGATCACCTTTTATTAGTTTTATGTATTAAAAATATTGGAAACACACTTATTTATTTATTTATTTATTTATTTATTTATTTATTTTTATTTATTTTTGGCTGTGTTGGGTCTTCGTTGCTGCGCGCGGGCTTTCTCTAGTTGTGGCGAGCGGGGCTACTCTTTGTGGAGGTGCATGGGCTTCTCATTGCAGTGGCTTCTCTTGTTGCGGAGCATGGGCTCTAGGCACGTGGGCTTCAGTAATTGTGGTACACAGTCTCAGTAGTTGTGACTTCTGGGCTCTAGAGCTGAGGCTCAGTAGTTGTGGCTCGTGGGCTTAGCTGCTCCGCAGCATGTGGGATCTTCCCAGACCAGGACTGGAACCCATGTCCCCTGCATTGGCAGGCGGATTCTTAGCTACTGCGCCACAAGGGAAGCCCTGGAAACACAATTTTAGATTATAAACTTGACCTTGTCAAGTACAGTTTATTCAGTTTTTTAAAGTTGGGGTAAAATAGACATAGAATAAAATTTACCATTTTAACCCTTTTTGAGTGTACAAGTCAGTGGCATTAAAGTATGTTCACATTCATCGCTATCCATTTCCAGAAGTTTTCCATTATCCCAAACTGAAACTCTATCCCCGTTAAACACTAATTCCCCATCCCCTCCCTCCCCTTAGTCCTGGGCAAACATTGTTCTACTTTTTGTGTCTATGAGTTTCTGTCCTCTGTGAGTGCCTCTAGGTACCTCATGTAAGTGAAATCATACAATATTTGTCCTTTTGTGACTAGCTTATTTCTTATTTCACTTAGCATAATGTCTTCAAGTTTCCTCCATGTTGTAGCATACGTCAGAATTTCCTTCCCTTTTAAGGCTGAATAATATTCCATTGTATGTATATACCACATTTTGTTTATCCATTTATCTGTCAATGGACACTTGGGTTGCTTCCAACTTTTGGCTACTATGAATAATGCTGTTATGAGCATGGGTGTACACATATCTGTTTGAGTCCCTGCTTTCAATTCTTTGGGGTGTATACTAGACCATTTGGTAATTCCATTTTTAATTTTTTGAGGAACCATCATACTGTTTTCCACAGCGGCTATACCATTTACATTCCCACCAGCAATGCACAAGAATTCCAAATTCTCCATATCCTCGCCAACATTTATCTTCTGTTTTCTTTTATAGTAGCCTTCCTAACGGGTATGAAGTGGTATTTCATTGTGGTTTTGATTTGCATTTCCCTCATAATTGATGATATGAAGCATCTTTTCATGTGACTGTGGCCATTTGTATATCTTCTTTGGAGAAATGTGTATTCAAATCCTTTGCCTATTTTTAAATTGGGTCATTTGTTTTTTTGTTGTTGAGTTGTTAAGAGTTCCTTATATTTTCTAGATATTAATGGCTTATCAGATATATGATTTGTAAATATTTTCTCCCATTCTATAGACTACCTTTTCACTCTGTTAATAGCGTCCTTTGATACAGACAAGTTTTG
This sequence comes from Pseudorca crassidens, assembly GCF_039906515.1. Lineage (NCBI taxonomy): Eukaryota > Metazoa > Chordata > Mammalia > Artiodactyla > Delphinidae > Pseudorca > Pseudorca crassidens. Next base: position 48,259,475 of record NC_090296.1, on the reverse strand, counting down.
AATTTTGACAAGGTCCAATTTATTTATTTGTCTTTTGTGGTCTGTGTTTTGGTGTCATACCTAAGAATTCATTGCCAAATCCAGTGTCATGAAGCTTTTCTCCTATGTTTTCTTCTAAGAGTTTTATAGTTTTTAGCTCTCACATTTAGGTCTTTGACCCATTTAGAGTTAATTTTTATGGATGGTGTAAGGCGTGGGTCCAGTTTCATTCTTTTGCATGTGGTTATTCAGATTGCAAGCACCATTTATTGAAAAGACTGTCCTTTCCCCATTGAATGGTCTTGGCACCCTCGTTGATCATTCACTTTTATTTTACATTGAGAAGAGGAAACTGTTAGAATTACATTTCATCTTCTAGATTTACATTTCACTTTTTGATAGGTTTTCAAAATCTATCCATCTGCCACATTTTTTTACCAGCCCTTTGCTCGAGAGTCAATGCGGGTAGTGACTTTACCTCAATTAGGGATGACAAAACTCTGCCAGTCTGATGGTACTTGGATGGTTTGGGGAATCTGGACTGCTCCACATTTTCTCTGTTGGGTACCCTACAGATTGAGCTCTCCTCCTAAGGAACGTATTAACAAACTTCTGGAATGCCCGTGCACATGGGAGGAATAAAGAGTCTTAGTCACTCACATGCAAGTGTGAATTCATTTACATTACTTGCCTCCCAGTTGATTACTGAGAAGAAGGCAATTTTCACTTTAACTTGATTAGAGGGTTGGGGAGAAGTAGGAGAGGGAGAAACACTATTTTAAGGACAAGGCAACATTTCAAGAAGGGCAGGCCCAGGTGTGGTGCTACCCCAGACAAATGAGGCATCGAGCACTGTGGATGGACCCACAGAGAGGACCATGGCCCAGACAGGGAAGTAGGAGAATCTAAAGATAAATTCTGCATACTCCACAGCTGTGCCAGGGAGGGGCTGTGGGAGTGAGCATGAGTAACCCAGAGATGTGCAGAGCCAAGGCCCGGCTCCTTCATCGTTATTTTAAGGCAGTAGCCCATATTTCTCTAGGCCTGGAGACATTTCTTTTAGGTATTGTCTGTCTAATCCTACTTTTAAGGGAAAAATGAAAAGAGCGCAGTGCTGAAGAACATCTTACTGGGGGAGTGGGAGCTCTCAGACAGCTAATGTGTCTGTGACCCTCGCCTCCACCTCCAAAACACACACACACACACACACACACACACACACACACACACCCCTCTCTCGGGAATTTGTCCTCATTTTGTAATGATTCTAATTTGAGTTGATTGCACATATTTACATAACAGATATTTAAAATGTAGACTATATTGTTGATGCTGGTGTACCTCTGGTGAGTACTGGGTATTTTATTTAATTAATTAATTAATTTTTAAAAATAAATTTATTTATTTATTTATTTTTGGCTGTGTTGGGTCTTCGTTTCTGTGCGAGAGCTTTTCCAGTTGCAGCGAGCGGGGGGCCATTCTTCATCGCGGTGCGCAGGCCTCTCACTGTCGCGGCCTCTCTCGTTGCGGAGCACAGGCTTCAGACGCGCAAACTCAGTAGTTGTGGCTCACGGGCCTAGTTGCTCCGCAGCATGTGGGATCTTCCCAGACCAGGGCTCGAACCCGTGTCCCCTGCATTGGCAGGCAGATTCTCAACCACTGCACCACCAGGGAAGCCCACTGGGTATTTTAAAAGTTCCATTCGTACGTTTCGAGAATTAGGATGATTTGTAAATTATTAAAGATCCACAGTTTGTCCTGTAAGCCCCTGTTTCTAGTCAAAATCATCCCTGCTACACAGTAGAGAAAAGTAGTTTTACAATTTGGTTCTGTTATCTTTAAAGCATCTTTTATTCACAAAGGGAAAGATGTATCTAGATCACATTCAAAATTTCACTAATGCCTCATTGATCTAATTAATTTGGCCACATAAGACTTGACCATTGCTGGGAGTTAGTCCCATAGAAAAGTATCACAAAGGTCACACCCTTAGCAGGGAGCTAAGGGTTTTCCCTTTTCTATTACAGAACTACTTATCTCTCACTTCTTGATCTTTGTACTGTTACAAGAGAGCTGACTTGTGACACTAGAGTGCAGGATATCACAAAGCACTCCAGCCAATGCTTTTTCTCTTTAACAAATCACACTTGACCGTTAAGTTAACAAGAGAGGCTATCTTATGCTATCATTAGGAAGCTGGGGCTTCCACTTTCCATTATCTTTCCATCAGCATCTACTTTCTTTTTTTTTTTTTCCACTTATGTTGTCCAACAGTTCACGCCCTCAAATTGTGTGACTAATTTCCCCTACTTTCAGGTAGACTATGTGACCATCCCCTTAGCTGCAAATATGTATATATGCCAAACAAACAAAAATATATTTTAACACAGTAGTAGATATCTTGCTTGATTAGCTCTTATATATTTCCTTTATTTACATTTTGGGGAACACATTTTTTTCCTATTTGGAATTATTACTATTATTTGAGGTAATCTCTGACTAAAATCGCTAGAAAGTTGTTTTGTTTTGTTTTGTTTTTGCAGTACGCGAGCCTCTCACTGTTGTGGCCTCTCCTGTTGCGGAGCACAGGCTCTGGACGTGCAGGCTCAGCGGCCATGGCTCACGGGCCCAGCTGCTCCGCGGCATGTGGGATCTTCCAGGACCGGGGCACGAACCTGTGTCCCCTGCATCGGCAGGCGGACTCTTAACCACTGCGCCACCAGGGAAGCCCCTAGAAAGCTTTTGAATAGGGTAGAATAGAATAGAAAGCACCTTTAACCTTGGAATAAGATTTTTCTGATAACAATTTTTTCTTTTAACGATTCCAGTGTGGGGACTTCCCTGGTGGCACAGTGGTTAAGAACCCGCCTGCCAATGCAGGGGACACGGGTTCGAGCCCTGGTCTGGGAAGATCCCACATGCCGCGGAGCAACTAAGCCCGTGTGCCACAACTACTGAGACTGTGCTCTAGAGCCCACGAGCCACAACTACTGAGCCCATGTGCCACAACTACTGAAGCCCATGTGCCTGGAGCCCGTGCTCCGCAACAAGAGAAGCCACTGCAATGAGAAGCCCACGCACTGCATTGAAGAGTAGCCCTCGCTTGTCACAACTAGACAAAGCCCACACACAACAACAAAGACCCAACACAGCCAAAAATAAATAAATAGATAAATAAATATTTTTAAAAATAAAAAAATAAAAATAAAGATTCCAGTGTGGTATCATGGGTGTATGCATATGTCCAAACTCATCAAATTGCAACATTAAATATGTACAGGGTTTTTTGTGTATCATTTATGTCTCAATTAAGCTGCTTTAAAACAAAATAGCTTTGTTTCTGTCAGGTAAATAGAGATTCAGTCTTGCCAAAAAAAAAAAAAAAAGATTCCAATAAATGGAAAGAGATACCATATTAATTGATTGGAAGACTCAATATTGTTAAAATGTTAGTTCTCTCCAAAGTAGTGTAAAGATTCAATGTAATCTCAGTAGGCTTTTTAATGTGTTAGAAATTAACAAGATAATTGTAAAATCTATATGGAAATGCAAAGGACCTAGACTTGTCAAAACAGTCTTTAAGAAGAATAAAGCTAGGAAATAAAGAGGAAAGTATGGAGTAAGGACATAACAGAAAGCCCAGAAATAGATCCTCACTTATGTGGTCAGCTGATTTTTGTCAAAGGGTCAAGGTAATTCAATCCAGGAAACAATAGTGTTTTCAACAAATGGTGCAGGAATAACTGGACAACCGCATGTATAAAAATGAACCTCAACCAGTACCTCACAGCATATACAAAACTTAAGATGGATCCTAGACATAAATATAAAAGCTAAAACTATAAAGCGCTAGAAAGAGAACATAAGAGAAAGCATTCATGAAGTGGGGGTAGGCAACTATTCAGACAGGACTCAGAAAGCAATAACCATGAAAGAAAAAATTTATAAATCAGATTTCTTCCAAATTAAGTATTTGTTTATTAGAGACACTATTAAGAAAATAAGCAATCCATGGCCTGGAAGAAGACAGTGGCAAATGTATATCTAATAAAGGAGTTGTATCCAGAAGATATAAGGAACTCCACAATTCAATAATAAAGACAACCCACTTCTTCTTTTAACCTCATCAACATTTATTGAATTGTGAACCGTTGCAAATACTGCTGAAATCTCAGACTCACTCACTCCAATCCCTCTCTCAGTTTCCGCTTGAAAAGGAAGCCTAGAGAAGGCACCCCAAACACCAGAGGGTAGAAGGGAGACATGGGGGAATGCAGGGGATGGGAAATAGGGGGAAGAGGAAGGAAGGAGCAGGACCAGCCTGCATGGTTAGCCTCCTGGGACACACACACACACACACACACACACACACACACACACACACACACACACACACACACACACACACACACAGGCAAAGACCAGGGGTGTCCATCTACGCCCCACCTGGTGGCCGTGAGGACATCAGGGAAGGATCAGGCATCTGTGAGACATTTCAGTCCTTCCTGTCATGAAGCGAAAGCCCACCTTTTAAAAGATGGACAGAAATCTTAAACCCACACTTCACAAAGGAAGATACATGAATGGTCAGCAAACACATGGAAAGATGCTCAACATAATTAGTCATCAGAGAAATGCAAATTCAAACCACAATGAACTAGGACTACACACCCATTAAAATGGCTAAAATTAAGAAGACTGACAACATCAAATGTTGATGAGGCTGTAAGCAACTCCTGTGCAATGCTAGTAGAAATATAGAAGAGTATATCCACTTTGGGAAAAGGTTTAGCAGTTTCAGATAAAAATCAAACATACACTACGCTTTGACTTGGAAATTCCACTCCCAGAGAGAAATGAAACACATGTTCACAAAAAGGCTGGTACAAGAATGTTCACAGGAGCTTTATTCATAATAGCTCGAGAATGGAAACATCCCACATGTGCCTCAGTAGGAGAACGGATAGACAAATTGTGATGTATTCATACAAAGAATGAACTACTGATGCATCCAACAACATTGGATAAATCTCAGAAACACACGGAGCAAAGGAAGCCAGACACAAGAGGACGTGCTGTGTGATTCCATTTATGGAAATTCTAGAAGAGGCAAACTAAGGTGGGAAAAACAACAGCAACAAAGCAGTGGTTGCCTCTGAGGGTGGGGAGGAACTGGGAAGACATAGAGGCACTTTCTGGGGAGACGGAATGTTCTGAATCGAATGAGGAGGGTGGATTACAGGTGTGTATCCATTTGTCAAGTTGTACAGCTGAGATTTGTGCATGTCGGTGGATGTAATTTTTACCTCAAAAAAGCTGCAAAAACATAATAACTGAGTGAGGAGTAGGAAGACATAAAGGTGATGCAAGAATGTCAGGATAGGGCTTCCCTGGTGGTGCAGTGGTTGAGAGTCCGCCTGCCGATGCAGGGGACACGGGTTCGTGCCCCGGTCCGGGAAGATCCCACATGCCGCGGAGCGGCTGGGCCCGTGAGCCATGGCCGCTGAGCCTGTGCGTCCGGAGCCTGTGCTCCGCAACGGGAGAGGCCACAACAGTGAGAGGCCCGCGTACCGCAAAAAAAAAAAAAGAATGTCAGGATATTGGTAATTGTTAAATGTGTGTGATGGATACATGGAGGTTCATTATACGGTTCTCTTTATATGTGTTTGAAATTTTCCATAATAAAAAGTCCTGAAAGTGTGTATGAAATTAAAAAGTGAATTGATGGATGGATCTTGGGTTGCTCTGGTTGCCATACTTTTCTGGGCAATGTTCAATTATCCATATTAATGGGGGAGGACAGTGGTTGAAGATTACAAGCTTTGGAACCATTTACTAGCTCCATGGCTTTGAGAAAACTTGATTTCTCCATAGTTCAGGTCTGTCATAGGGCTTTGTGAGGTTTAAATGAGACGGAATATGTGTAAAGTGCTTTGCTAAGTCCTTGCTCAATAAATGTTAGCTATTACGATTAGCGGAGGGAAGATGTGGCAGAGATCACTTTAAAAATTTATTTTTACCTGGCTTTGAAAAAATCCTTTTCTGTGTAATTTGAGTGTGACTGTTTCTGATATTTGAGGAATCGATATGATGGGATCCCACTGGGGAAGGTTTGGCTGAGAAGAAATTAGAAAAGCGCTCCTGCCCTTGCAGTGAACTTGGAAATTAACACCTAAACTTTATCTCCATGAGGTTGTCTTCAAATTCCTAACATGAAACGATGACGTAGACAATCCCAAAATCTTTTTTTCTTATTTGTTCGAATTTGAACTTTTTTTTTCTTTTCTTTTGGTAGCACCTGTCTCTGGGATGTTTTGCTTGGGCCAGTATTTAAATTGGCCGTTTTGTAACTTCAGAACAGCTAGTGGTAGGGAGAGAAGGCTAAGATGTTGGGACCTAAAAATAGCAAAATAAATAATCCCCAGCTGGCTGATAAAAAACCAAGCATATAACCGTATTCACTCTCAGACCTGGAGAACACTTGATTCAGCGTCTTTTGTTAGCAGCTTCTAACTCCAAGCCTTCACATTGTTATAGGAAATCTTTTCCTTTATAGCTGGAATTCGTAACCTCATTCATTCAGGGAAAACATTTTGAGCACCTTGTTCATCCCGGCCGTCAGGCGCTGGGGAGGCGAGGCCGAGCACGGCCCTTGGCTCTAAGGCTGGGACACACTCAGTAAATAAGGACGATCTCATAGGGACACAGGAAGGGTTGTCAGGGAAGGTGTCTCCGAGACTCATGGGTGCGCGTCCTGTCGGATGAGAAGGGCTCTGTTGGTCTCTTTTTCTTGCTTTACATACTGTTGGGTTTTGGTGTCATTTTTCTTTAAAGGACCTAAACGGAATTTGCCAGACAGAGCTGGCTTTGAAGACTGATTTGTGGTGACACTCTTTCCACGTCACATTAGTTTCTCTGAGTACCACACATATTTCGTTGTAGAAAAGCAGATTTCAGCCCATCTGCTCAGGGTCAAAGTTCTCCACACACCCTCACGTGTAGCAGAGAGGTTCCCACGCTTGGGCTCTGGGCGCCGGCCTGTGATTCCCTCCTTCCCTCGGCCCCTGAGGATGCTCACACGCTCTGATCTGTTTCCGCCATCTCCCTCCTTATCCTGAAATGGAAGGAGCGTCTTTTCAAATGGAATTTGGCCTTCCCAGGAGTCTTCTCCAGGACATCTTGTTTTGGAAGCTTCAGTGTGCTATCCCCCTTTATCTTGCATTTTTATAAAACCTCTTTTGTTGTTGCTTTTTCATCTTTTTTCCTCCGCTTTTTAAAAATAGAGGCATTTATACTAATTAAGGTTATAGCTGTGGCTTTACGTGTGTGTATTATTTTCCACGTTTCTTCAGGATGATTTTGAAGGGCTTGTCTCCCTCACATTCTGGTTTCCCCAGCTGTACTTCTGAAATAATTGGCTAAATTTAGCTTCGTTTGAATAACTCAAACACATATCACATTACTCCACACGATTTCTCTGAGTATTTTAATCAGTTATTGTTTGTTTTAATCCCTCTTTTAGGTTTTCACAAATATTTATTGAGCACCTACCATTTCCTCATGTCAGGATCGGGATTTTCTCAGTAACCTGGACCCTTGCTTCTCACTCTCCTGCCTTCAGACACCCCCCAACACTCACTCACTCACACACACACACACACACACACACACACACACACACACACACACACACACACACACACACACACACACACACACACACACACACACACACTCTTCTCTCCGTGTCCTTCCGGGCCTCGCCGCTCCGGTGTTCCCGCGGTCAGGCAGTGCTCCTGGGCTGCTCTGGCCCGCGGCCTTCTCTGCCTCGTGAGCGCTTATCACCTCCATCACTGGCTTGGCAGTTAGTCATAAACAGCCATGTGACATGTACCAAACTTCTCCTGTACTGTCTTCCACGATTACTAGAGTCTTTTCATCTCTGGGTCCTACATCACTTAATATAGTCCTCTCTTCCTCCTGAGTGTTCAAAATTTTCGATTTTTTTAAAAAGATGAACAGCTCCTTGCCTTCTCCTTCTCCAACTTTAGCTTCCGGCACCTACTTTGGTTTTCAGATGACCAAGAAAAGCTTCTCCCTTTCTCCAAAGAATAGTCAACCAGGCAGCTTTACCTGCGTCACAGAGGAACTCATCTGAATTTATAGATGTGTTGGAACAAAATGAGCTGACGGGCCTCCAGTGATTTGTGACCTCTTACTTAGAGACAGAACTCAATTAGGTATTACACCACCAGCAACCCCCCTTTAAATAGTTGCCTAACAGATTGCAAAAGACTGTGCCCCAGGCTTCTATGGAGCACAGCTTCTTAGTGCAGTTTCTCAGAATATAAATCAAGGGCAAGGTTTATAATCAAATCTCATAGGTTTAAGAATCATTTTTGCTTAGAAATCAACATAATTTGATCTCAAACAGTTCTTGGGACTAGAGGAAATATTTTAAATTCATTTTGTCTGCCTAAAAAACAAAAATCAAAAGACAAAAACCCTCTAGAATTTCTACATTCCACAGATTTGTCTTAACCGGTGAAGATGAAAGGAAACATCTGTTCAGTTCCCCTCTTTAAAGATCTTCATAGGAGGAATTCTGGGCATGTGAAAGGAGTCAAGGTCACAGTATAGGCTTCCATCTACAGTACAGCCAGGTCTGGCTAGGGCGTTGCAAGGAACTCAATTCTGGCTTCCTGCTAAGGATAAGTAGAAGGCATTTACTCTTCATTATGTGGCTGCTTTCAACAAAATTTATGAGAAAGCAAAAGGAAGTTTCTAAACTACTGCCATATGGCAAGTACTTGGAGCACTGAAATGAGACTAAAACCCAATCAGAAAGAAGCATAACCTATTTAGGACAAGACATCCAGGCCTCTTTTGAAACTGAAGCATTTCCAGACCTTCTGTAAAGACATATAGGCTGATTATACAAAGTTATTTCTTGAGTATAACATTTAGAAATAAAAGTCAAACCCGAGTGACAAAGATGACCTCAAAACAGTCTATTTGCTGTCTGTTCTTTGCTCTTGTTAAGTAAGTTTCTTCCCTGTTAAAGCTACTTTTGAAGCTTCTTTTTGCCCATCTTCTGTACAGAACAACTGGTATCATCACCCCCTGGTACAAATGATGGCTTTTCAAAATATACCCTTGTAAGAACACTTGATATGTATCTTGTTTAGTCCATGATTCTATGTGTCTTTTTCCATTCTCACTGAAGCCATGCTGAGCTAGTCTTACTAATCCATTATTTTTAACCTTCTGACAGTTTTACTTACTTGCATCACTCCTTATTCTGGTACTTTCTGTATGAACGGGGACATTTTTAAAACAAACAAATCAAAATAGATTCCAGCTCTTTTCAAGATTGCCCTGCTCTGTAAGCAGTGGCTTTTATCTATCGTTCCTATCCTGTTGACTTTCTGTTCATATATTTATAAAGCACTTTCAAATCATGAAAGCCTAATTTCTTGAGAGTCAACATTTTGTTCAGAATTCCTCTTATAAAGTCAGCATCTGTAGAAGGCTGGATCTGAAGGACACACTTTAATACTAAGGTGGGCAGCAAGGGAAGGTGTCAAATAAGTTCCCTGACTCCTCTGCTATGACCTGGATGGTTTAATAAGATCTGAGTTGACATCCTCACAAAGGCTTATAAGTAACAATGCTGTGATTTGTATATTGACCAGAGCCTTGAGCTTTTTTTAAAAAATTTATTTATTTAATTAATTTATTTTTGTCTGTGTTGGGTCTTCATTGCTGCATGCAGACTTTCTCTAGTTGTGCTGAGCAGGGGCTACTCTTCGTTGCGGTGGTTTCTCTTGTTGCGGAGCACAGACTCTAGGTGTGCGGGCTCAGTAGTTGTGGCGCACAGGCTTAGTTGTCCCACGGCATGTGGGATCTTCCCGGACCAGGGCTCAAACCCATGTCCTGTGCACTGGCAGGCGGATTCTTAACCACTGCGCCACCAGGGAAGCCCCGAGCCTTGAGCTTTAAGTTGATTTTCTGATTGAGCTGATAGATCTTTTCTTATCCAGTCCTTCATGTGACTAAGCCTGCCTGTTCACAGAATAGTGGTGCCGCCCGTGAGCATGAAACAGAGCAAAACCAACTGGACTGCAAGGGGAATGAACCCCTGACCCTGGGCTCATTAGCTCCATTCGTAAACCAGGGCAGCCCAACAGTCAGCCAATTAGTGATTCACTTGGCAGGATGGGCCAGACCCATGGGCTGATCCAGTCCAGATCCAGGAAAGTCTATCAGAAGAATAGAGTGGCAGCTGTCAAAAGCAAGACTCGCTTACTTCCGTTTTTTATGTTAAAAAAATCTTGTACATTTTAAAACTTGAATCATACTATGTGTTCTGCAAGCTAGATTGTTGATTCATTGTTAGGTTGAGATTCATCTATGTTGTTCTGTATTGGAATTTATTCACTATTTTGATTGCATTTTATGACTATTATATTTGATCCGTTCTACCGTGATGGACACTTGATTTCTGGTTTTTTGCTATTATAAGTAGTTCTGCTGTGCATATTCACGTTTGTGTCTTCTGGATTGCACGTGCAAGAGTTTCTCCAGGTTCTATACATACCCAGGAGTGGAACTGCTGGCCTATAGGATACATCTTTAATTTTACCATTTGATATCAAAGTGTTTGTGCAGGGCTCTGTTCCAGTTTATATTCCCACCACCAAGTATTCCAGTGATTACACATCCTGGCCAATACTTGATATTGTCAGACTTTAAACATTTTTCCAATGTGGCATGTGTGAAGCTGTATTTTAGTTGTATTTAAAATTTGTTTCTTCCTCCATTTTCTAGAATCCTGGCAGAGTTGTACAGTTTTTTGTAGATTCACTGGCCATTCAGCCTTCCTCTTTTGTGAAGTACCCGTTCCAGTCTTCTGTCCATTTTTCTTTTGGCTTCATCAGTGAGCATGTGTACCAGATGGTAATGCTCTGTCAATTATGTGTTGCAAATCTCTCTCCCAGTTTGATTTGCCTTTTTACACTTTATAATATCTTTATAGTTCTCATTTGGACGGAACTGGTTTGTACTTTTTGTCTTATTAATACACAGGCTCTTTCCCCACTGTCATAAATGCTCTCTTACGTTATCTTTTAAAAGTTTTCTTCTTTCCCTATTTAAGTATTTAATCCATCTGGAGTTGACTTGGACTACTACATTCACAGATGAGGTTAGTGGTCTAAATTCCTTCCATAAAGATAAACACCAGCACCGTTTGGTGGGCAGTCCTTGTGTTTCATGCTTATCTGCAAGGCTGGCTTTTGGAAATCAAGTTTCCTTACGTGGGCGTGTTTGCTTCTGGGGTGTGTTTGGGATCTTCGATTATCCTATTTATCTCTGTGCCAACACCACACTTTCCGTCTAGTGTTAAACGACTTCTTGCTGTCTGGTAAGGCCTCACCTGTTGTTCTCTAGGAGCATCTTAGCTATTCTTGGCCGCTTGTCCTCCTGGAATAGAAGAAATGCTGTTTTCTAAATCTTCCTTCTAAGAGCTAACTGAATTTGCAGTTAGACAAGGAAGACAGAAACAAGGTTTAGATGTTCTGAACAGTAAATATCAGAGTAAATGTGTTTACTTGAATGTTACTTGGTCATAAAAATGAAGTTCATGAAATTTAGATTTGAGATGAGAATTTATGCTCAGAAGGTGTTTTTTAAAAAATTGTCCAATATCTACAAACCATATTAATACAGATATGTTAAACCTGTCTGGTTGGTCGTGCTGTTTTTATCACAAATTTAATTAACATTGAACTTGGACTACTTCCCTGAGCAGTAATATAGATAGTGCTTGGCCAATGAAGCCACATGAGACTATAACTAGAGCTCAGGAAATAGTGGTCTCAAATTATTTTAAGTGCTTATAATTTTTAGTAATATGCAGGCCCAGGCCCAGATATCAAAAGGGAAACTCAACTAGGGGTGTGTGTGTGTGTGTGTGTGTGTGTGTGTGTGTGTGTGTGAGCGTGTGAGCGTGCACGCGTGTGTGTGCACACTCTGGTAACTGTTCAGTAAGGGAATAAATAGAGAATTTTAATGTACACATTCAGCCTGGGAAACTTTGTATTGTTTATTAAATAAAGCAGAGAAAGCAAGAGAGGAGTCAGCACAGCGGGAAATAAGGTCACCAGATAAGGCTTCTTTGCTACCCTGTTTCCTGTTCTGGATGGCTCCGCCGTCCACTCGGAGTTTCATTCCTCTTACCCAGATTGACAATTTCCCATTTCCTGTCACTCTCTCTGTCACCTCCCCCATTCTCGAGCTGCCAAACCAAAGCAGTCTACACAGATGAAGACACAGTTAATTTGTTGAAGAGCTTTCAGTAAACACCTTCTTCCTGCATAGTACTGTGTAGAGATGACAGGAGCTTTATCAGCAGAATGAGAACTGGATCAACTTCGTACTGTACATGTCTATTAGGTCTACACCCAGATAGCAAGTCAGCTCACCTCTGCCTTTCTTTGCAACTGTATAGCTGCAAAAAGAGGGAATGGCTACAGTAGCCACAAAAATGTTTTGGGAGGGGGTGGCAGGATTTTTTGGAATCAGTGTCTGCATTTTTAGAGTAAAGCAGAGCATAGACGGCAGCTGTGCAGGGTCATGTGTGGAGGAGAGGCATTCAGGAAGTATCAGTGATGATACTCTGTCACAAAGGGATGGATTTCAGAAAGCCCTGTTCTTATTTTCTGGATTATCAAAGTGGTGAAGACATTACCATGTTTTGATTGATGGTCTAAGAACAGCAGCAGCCCTTGTCAAACTTAATTATAGGGGGTAGAAAGAATTATGAAAGGTATAGGATAAGGATGCATTCCAGAGAATCAAAAAAGTTTTGAGTTTAAAACAACCTAACATTTTACTAAGAAACTAGTACATTCAGTGTAGGTACAGTTAACTCTGTGTGGTTTTTCCTACATAAATTAAGGGTCAGGAATCTAGGTTGGTCTGATCCCACTACATCACTGATAACTAAAGCACCTTAATAAGACTTTTAACATTAAAAAACAACTATGGAATACAAAATGAAATACGCACTATCTGCTACAGTGTTGCCTTTTGTCCTGTGTAAGAGAAAGTCAAGAACTGCCAAGTGGCTTTCCTTCTACAAAGTTCACGTCTCTGGGGTTATAGATGTGTTAATTAGCTAGGTGGTGGGAATCCTTTCATAGTGTGTACCTACAGCAAATCACAATGTACACTTTAAATATCTTACAGTTTTGTCAATTATACCTCAGTAATACCGGGGAAAAATAAGTTCACGTCTCTAGGTACCTGACTTGAAGTTCAAGGTTTTGTAAAAAATAATTTGTACAAAGTGAAGATTACTGACTTAACTACATCAGGGGCTTCCAGCTGGTCTCTAACCTCCTGACTGAAGAGTCAGAAGGGAGCTTAGTCTCCCATCCCCGGAGCCTTCACGTCCACTTAAAGCTGAGTCACTGAGCAGAAACCAGAAACTATGTTGCTACAGGCCCTGCCAGTGTTCTTTTCATGGACTGGTATCATCTCTGTAGAGAGATCACCACCAATAGGGTTCCCCAGGATTCATGAAGGCTTTGTTTTTAATACCACTGGACAGGGAGATGGAAACCAGGGTTCCACTTCTAGCTCTGCCTTGGCACTTGTCAGTTATAGCTGTGTGACTTCAAACAGGTCACTTGGCCTCTCTGAGCTTCACCTATAAAATGAGGTTGAATTGCACGAATCTTTAGACAACGCATGTGAAAGCACTTAGCATGCCTCTTAGTGCACAGTTGGTGTGCCAAAAATGTTTGTTTCCTCCGTACTAAACTATGCTGAGGCTGAAAAATTCTAAGATGTAATAATTCCTTGATTTCCAAGATGGCCATCACTATATTCAATAAACAAATGTATGTTAACTGATCCTAGGTAGAAACCATGAGGCTCAGATCCAGTCCTCAAGGAAGTAATCATTTATTAGGGGCAATAGGATATACTCAATAAAGATGATTGCTCTTAAGTTCCAAAAAGGACCAAATTCAACGGCAGTTCAGAGTTAACAGAAAATTTTTGGCTACAAGGAAACTTGGAAGTATTCATGGAAGAAAGAACACTTGAGCTCTTTCTAAAATGCTACAGAATGCTGAGATTTGGACAGGTGGAGACTAGAAGGTTTGGGGATGAAGACATCCCAGGTTTGGGGAATGACATGGAGATGGGCAAGTGCAAAGTATGTCTGCAGCCGCCCAGTTTGAGTGAAGTATGCAGAAGACTGTTGGGAGATAAGGGTGAAAAAATGTGACCTGGGAAACAGGCCACAGAAGACCTCTGAGCACTTAACTGGGGACTTTTAGCTTTTATGCTGTAAGCAACCAAGAGTTATTAGAGCATAACCTGTTGCTCTGCTGGGGCTAAATTAATCTTGATATCACTGGGAGGGCAGTGGGGCAACCAGAGGCAGGGAAGTCAGCACAGAGGCTCCTCGCTCCCTTGTGGGGAGGCCGTGGGACCATCAACGACTCGGGCACGCCATAGACTAAATGTATTTTAGGGCTTTTAGCAAGAGACTGTACAAGTTGGTGATCTGTACTTAAGGGAACATATTATTACTTTTTTTTTTTTTTAATGGGAAGGAGCTCTTAAATTTATGTTATGACCTGGCCTTAGAGTACAAAGAAAAGCCATGGAGAATGTGACACAGACCAAAGACCTGAATTCAGGGGATGGTGAGAGCAATGACAAATGAAAGACACTGGGCCGCATGAGGGAAATATCAACAGGGCTTGGCCTGATTAACTGCACGGGGTAAAGGAGAAAAGTCCAGAACTGAAGTTCTGAGTCTGAATGATGATGCGATAGCAGTAACAATACGGAGTAAATTCATAAAAATTGTAGTTTTTGAAACTGAGTCATTTTGTTGTTTAAAACCAGTTCTGCCCAAGTCAACAGTGCAGTTCATCTGTCATATTTCTGTTTATAGCTACATGTCTAACATATAAATATTTTATAGTTCATTCCTAAGTAGTAGGAAAAATGAGGGGTTTCTATTTAAGTGGAAGACTCCATCTTAGAGATTAAGTATGTCTGTCTGGTGACACTACAGAATACTAAGCAAGCTGTTCTCACAAGATGCAGGTAGAGCACTTCCAAAAGGCAAAAGATCACTTCTACAAAGTTAATGCCATGTAAACAGTAAAAACAAGAAGTACAAAAGAAACATTAAATAAAAGATTTTGCTTTTATTTAAAATAAAATGCATTTATACAGTCTTTAAACCATGGATTATTGAACAATACTGGTAATCTACCCCCTCCCTGGCACCCTTTTGGGCTACGTGAGCTAGGAATTTTCTGACTAGCACCAATGCGGATTGTAACAGCGCAACAGACTAGAACACAGCCAGTCCAGGCATTCGAGTTAAGGACACTGTGGCAAATCATGACTATAATGAAGTCATCCTTAATTTAGCAGATATTAAAACTGCACATTAATTATATTTTAAAGAGCATTTAATTAATTGCAAAGATGCAACATCCAAGCCATTTGCTAGTTGTGAGTAGTTTTTTAAAAAACTGTACAATCTTATAAAATTTGTGTTTGTACATTAGTTACACAAAATGCATACTTCATAGACCTTTACTTCATATTGTAATGCAAAGGTTGCATATTTTAGGCAGACAGTGAATATGCTGGTGAATACTAAAAGTGTTGTTGTAATACAATATGGTGTAAAAATAAAAACACAAGACAATATACATACATGCTTATTCAAGGACAAAAACAAACCAGGCATGACGACTAACAGCTATTTCCTTCAAGATCAAACAACGACAGTATTAAATATCAGGCACCTTCTGCAGGCCTGATTTATTTGGGGGGGGGGGGGTTGGGAGCAGACAGACGACAAATGGCGACCAGAAGTATAGGCTGTTTGAAAAATACGAGGTCAAATTAAACATACATTAAAACACATGCATTAAACATGATAAATAGACTTCATATAGTTTAAGCCCTGGATAGCTTTAAAGTAGATGGCTTGAGTTTCTTACATACAGTTTGGCTAGCTTGAATCAGTGATGTTTTGTTTCTGACTTGCCCACTACTTCAGTTTTCAATTCATGGCCCTAAGGAACGTGTGCCATATTCAAGTCCATACATTGTATCATGACAGCGATTAATAGTCGTGCTTGTTAGTGCACAGATTAACTGGTCTGGTAAGGCAAAGATGTTTTCATGATAAAATAATAAATTTCAAGCTTACTTTATTAAGCAGCATATAACAAACAACAGCTTTTAAACTTAAATAACTGTTATGGCCATGGAGCTTCATTACACAGCGTTTCTGTTCACACCCAACCACTGGTAAGTTTGTAGAACATCTCTTCATCTAAACTCTCATTTTGGTCTTTTGCACGTGTTGAGAGAAATATGTAGCCACCAATGAATTCATGAACCACTTTGCAATCTACTTCAGTACAAATGAAGGACAATCGTACTTCATCTGCAAACTCTACAGTGACCTAGAACAAAGACAGAGAACGATCAGTCCCTGCAAAACTCCAGATGGTTGGGTCCAAGTGAAGCTACTGCGCTTAAGGTCTGTCCTTATCACAAAATACTTGCTGGTCCTCAAATATTTTTTTAATCCTAAACTAATAATGCCTTTAAGTCCAAAAGCATAACTAAAGTTTACTAGCCTCTCCCCTCCTCCTTTTTAGTTTTCTTGTTCTGAAAAGGAAGACTGAATGCAAGGGGGCTTAGGTCATTAGGTTCCCAAATGGTCTCTGGTGATTCAATTAATGAGAATGTCTCTCTTGAAGTCCTGGGAGAAAACCTACTTCCTGTGTTTAATATCTGCTTTAGATATTTAACCTTTAGGTTTCATGTTTGAATATTTCAGAAATACAAGGTTCTATGAAGTAACTGAAATCGATACAACAAACCCAGCGACCCTAAAACAGATGACTTACTAGTAAAAACATCCTGTTTATTTTAAATGATAATCATGTACTCCAAGGCTAGGGGCAGCATGATGTGCCAGGCTTTAGAGCCCTAAGTATCCCAGTTTGAATCCTGATTCTGTTACTAAGTGTGTGGTCATGGACAGTGACGGCCCTCAGTCCTCTAAATTCTAGCGTCCTCATTTGTCAAGTGGGGATAATCCATCAACCTTACAGGGCTGAGGTGAGGTTTAGAATATGGTACAAATATAAAACATCTAGTATCATGCCTGGCACAGGCATTCAATAAAGAGTAGCTGCTACTTATCTAAAGAGAAATATTTATCTATTTATCCATTATAGAAAGATAACCTTAAAGATGAGGCAATAGTGTAACATATAATTATGTTCTTAGAATTTAATATCTAGGCTAGTTATGAAATAGGCAAGTTTAAGTAGGAAATGAAAAGAATTTATCGGCCTTTTTCTTCTTAATTCATTCATTTTTAGCAAACGGACTACATACGCATTCAAGTAGCATAGTTACAGCTTACCATTTTTATTTCCCAGTTTACATTCCACTGTTTCATGTTGCTGAAACGCCAGGTTTTAATTGCATCTCCTGTGCTGGCGTCCATCCTAATCAGTCTGTTGTATGCAATTCCAATAAGTTCTTCTTTTTTGCCCCCTTGGAATCTACAGCATTAAAAACATAAATAAATGTTTTAAAACATGTTGGGGGTGGGAGGGGGACATGTTGGTCTGTTTTTCTTCAAGACACGTGTGTTTTAATTCTAAAAAAAGTGCTATTCTTGCACAAAACAGAAATGCAATCATTTTGAATTTTTGATGAAACAATTATAAGTATAGAAAATACATTCCAACATTCTTTAAATTTTACTGTGTAACAGGTTAATGGGTCTCAGGAGGTAGCTTTAAATGTTCAATTTCTAATTATATGAAGTAGATTAAGTAAAAAGGCACAGATTATGGTTTACACATAGGTGCTTAGTAGAACCACTGACCTTGCAATAAAGTGTGTGATGCCGAATTCTGGTAATGACTGCCAAGCTTGAATAAATCTCATCTTGGCTTCAATTAGACTCATCTGAGCTACATTCTGATGGGCCTCCAAGATTCTTGCTGTTATCTAAACATGATTAAACATCATCTTTACCATTAGATATTATTCTTTCATGGTAGAATCAAGGCAAAAAAGATTAAAACACTGAATTATGTGCCCCACCCAAAATTATGTATTGCAAGAGTTGGAATTAGAAAATATCTGAAGCTACATTTGGGAATTTTAGTAAAATAATGACTTTCCAAAATAAACCTCAATATATATTTTTTCTTAATTTTAGTTTCCATATGTCAAGAAACAGTGAACTATTAGGACTGCATAACTGCCATTCTTGAGACATATTCAAGTACACATACATATGATACTGCATTATAAAACTATATTTTCTAATCCTCATATACATGAGGGGTTTTAAATTCAGCACCAAGATAATATGATCAGAATGAGTACCTGGCATACAAGTTTCTAGCAGGAATAATATATATTTTTAGCAGCTTTAAAGTACTTGAAATCACTGTAATAACTTTAAAATTTTTCTAAAGGAATCATTAGGTTAATTTTTTAATTTAAATTATACTCACTTTGGGATGACTATTCCCTCAAAGAGTAGAAGGAAATTAATCCATGAGGGGAGATTGTAGCTAGGGCTTTAAATATTTTTAGTTATTTCTTTTCTTTTCCTTTCTTTCTTTTTTTTGTAAATATGGAGAACTTACCAAATCTCTTATATAGCCTGGCTGTAGATGGCAATGCGAGGAAAAGAAAAAGGAAGCAGAAAGAAAAAAAGGCAATCAGAAAAAATGGCAATGAAGCAAAGAAAAAGTTGCGGTAACCTGCAAACCAAAATTCCAGCCAAAAACCATGCAAAAAATTACTTTAGATGGAAACCAAGCAAAGTAAATGCAAGCATGAAAATGAAAATGAGAAAGCAGCGATTACTTTCCATTTAGAATACTGAGAAACACTTCCCATTATTTTAGATTGTTAAGTGTTACTAAAATTAAGGGTAGAAATTTGTAGGGAGAAAATTAAGAGCAAATAACCTTTCCCCCTTCATGTACCAGTTCTTACTGGTTAGGGTAAAAGCTAATGATTTTAGTAGCAAAATAAAAATTAATATTCAAAAGCCTTTAATGTTGTCTCATATTGAGTCAGATAATATGTCCATGCACCGCTTTTCAGAAATAAGTTGAAGGCATAAAATAAGTGCAGTGACCATACTGTTTTCTTATTTACACAAGAAAAGCAAATCCCTCAATTACCATCTGTTTTTTGCATCCTTTTTCCTGGAAGGGAAAATAAAAATATGCCATACACTACAGTAGGAGTGGTGGCTATAAACATATTGGTCCATTTCAATTTGGATTAACATGGATAAGACGTAGAACAATTCTTTCCTTTAAAATGTTAAAATCCAGTTTGGGAGACATCTATGTAAAAAATATCCATAGCAAATTTAATTAATATATAGTTTTTAGGAATTAAAGTAGATTAACTATAACAAAGGCTATATTGATGGACCCAAAGACTTTATGCCCTGGTAGGGCTGAATGACCCCATGGCCTGCTCGTCTTAGACCTACCTGAGCCCGGAGTGCCACTGGATCATACAGTTTAACAAACAATTACTGAGCAATATGTCCAACGACTAGTACACACCTGACACAACTAAACTAAACTAAACTCCTGCTTATCAGCACTTACTAGGTGTCAGGGCAATAATATGACTCAACCTCCAAGGAGAACTCAAAAAGAATGTGCATTTGATAAGATGCCAATGTGGAAGACAGGGCTAGAAAGATCCTTAATCTCAGACCACACACATACTGCCATCCTGCCAGTTAAAGACAGTCACACATTCTCTGTTCTCAAGAGAATTTTCAGCTGACATCTATTCAAGAACTCACCAACAGAAATGTACCTTTTTAAAGCAAAAACTATCATTTTAAAGGCTTCTGAGAAAACAATACCTGTCTGACAACTAAACCAACATTTGGCAGTCTTCACAATTATACTTTAAGATCTTTTTTTCCTAATACCTGATAGTGAAATGAGATTGCTAAAGATCTGAAACTATTCATTGACTTTGAAGGCAAATGAATCCACTTTTAGAAACAAGTCTCTTTATAAATAATTTTTAAATGAATTAACTAAGAATAAAAAATGAAATTAGAACTCGATTCACTTTCCCTTTTTAACTTACAATCTACATTCCACAAAGCTCCCCAGGGCTGCATTTCCTCCATTCCTCACTACTCCCACTTCATATGACCGTGGGACAGACCATTTCCATGCAGTTTACACAACCTCTGCAACTTAAAGATGAATACTTGGTGATTAAAACTTCTGAACATTTCTAGCTAAGTGATTTCAGATCCATATGATAAAGACTGTATTTAAAGTTAAGAATTAGTAAGTGTTCTGGATACATCACTGGGCCTTTCCAGTAATGTTTTAAAATTACTCCTTAACAAAAATAAAAATGAAACTAGATAAAAATGAAGTATTTATTTCAAAGTTCTTCTTCACTCCCCTCCTAAACTGGAACCTTTTCCTTTTATGGCATGATGCTGGGTGTAGAGAATACTGGGGGCTATCCCAAGTGAAACTCCCCTGGCAAAGAACCTTTTACGTTGTACCAAAGAACCTTTTTCCTAAATAGCAATCCTCTTATGGTATTGATTTCCAGTAAAGGAATTCTAGACAGACGGAACAAAAGCAGTAAGTTTCAATGAAAATTTACCAAACTTTGTCACATTACGCAAATGTTGCCTAGGTTTTGCCTGTTAATGTTAAGAAAAGACGATGTTCAACGTGGACTCTATCTACCCTCGTAAAGTTTATTTCCAAAGCTGAAAAAGTCAATTTTGACAGCAAGAAGAGTCATCACAGATTTGGTTGGGAAATGCTGGCTGTGCTTTATATCAGACTTACTTTATATAAGGAATAAAGCTGCATGAATTAAGGAACACAATGCAGTAAGACCATATTCAATTTCCTGAAAGAACATCCTGTTAGCAGAGTGATTTCCTCAGGCTGTTTAGAATAAATATGCTCCCAATATTCCACCTCATTATCTTTCATATTAAAATAATAAGGCTTTTCTTAAACGACCAATTTAAACTGACTGAAAGCTACTTATTTCTTATTTTATGTTTTAACCACCTGATACGAAATTAAGACTACCAATTAAAATGAAAAAGTTGGGTTTAAGAGGGGGAAGCTAAAGTATATGTAGAAAGTTAATAAAACAAATCAGCAGAAAATAGCAGATGAAGTAAAATGAATCAAGTACCTGCTTGTTCTTGTACTTTTTTAGATAGCGAGGGGACACCAAACATTCAGGATTTATATCGGTTGTGATCTGCTCTGGTATTAACTGAGGATCTGGATTTAAATGCTGCATCTTCAGAAAGGAAAGAATATTTTGAACTTCTAAGTTATAGGAACTGTCCGCCATGGTCTTGCCTTTGGAGGCCAACCTGCAGGCTGCCATCCAGTGTGCATACTGTTTTTCCTGTTGAAAAGAAATACTGAGGTTTGAAATCTATCCCATGATGGGGTCCTTTGAGTATAAAATATAAGAATGAATGGTCAACTCACTACGTAAGGAAGCAAAGAACACTGAGTTTTACTTTTAATCAGAAAACTTACATTGTCACAACGAAGCCAGATTTCATTCATGCCCTCTGCAACTGGAATGAGGAGTTTAATGTTAAATTTTTGGCCTGAAATGTTCACATCTGGGGTAACTTCACACCCTGTAGTAAAAAAATTATTAAAATGATCAAATTTACTCTTAAGAAATCCCAAGCCAATATAGGTAGCCCTCATTTTATGCCATCTTAACATGTTGAATTTGCTGTCGTGGAATCTATAAATCAGGGAATAAATTCTTTATGCTCAGTAATTTTGTCCGGGGGTGGAGCAAAGAATCAGATCTATATAATATACAAGAGATTTAACTGCACAGAGTTTGTGGCCCTTGATTGAGAAGAGAAGCAAAGAGTCCTATTAAAAGGATATTTTACCAAAAACACTTGCACTCCATCCCACAAGTTTTATATGTATTGTTTTAGTATCATTCAGTTCTTTGAATCTTAAGTTATTTGGGATTTTTTCCCTAGGTTTCTAAATGTACAGGGATTTTTAAATATCTTTCTATAATTAAATCCTAACTTAATTGTGTTTGGGTCAGAATAAATGACTTTTATGATGCTTTTAAAAAAAGGCATGTTTCGGGTGGATTACCCAGTTTGAGCTAGAGTCCTATCATAAGGGCCTCCTTAGGACCCCACTGCTCCCTAACTCAACTGCTCTCCTCTCCTATTCCTGTGTGGAAGCAAGAAGCTTAATGGCACAGGGGAGGGGAGGCACAGGATCTCCGGATTCAACTGAATGCTCCTGGGCACAGGCCTCCTTCCAAAACTTCAGGGTGTTGGAATACTTAACAAGTAGTTCGATTCAGAGGGTGATCATTTGAACAAAAATAGTTTCTTAAGCATTTCTTTGTACATATGAGAAATTAACTGTAAGCACAATATATTAGAAGTCCATCTGGTATAGAAGGTAACATAAACTTATATACATGGGAAGTCAGTATGAAAATAAGTGGCATGCAGAATTTCACTCTACTGGCAAGTTTTCAGGAATACATACATTTATGGATTATAAAAATCCATGTAATCAACTCTGTTAACCATGAGCTGGTGGCTTTACAGAAGAGAACACAGATTTATTGAATGTATATACCCAGTTAGATAACGGGACAATGGTCAGCATAAATTAGTAACCAGTATAATATAGTGAAGAAGAGCTCTGCAAGCAGACAGATTTGGGTTCCAGACTCTTCTCAACCACTTCATAATCATGTCCAATTTATTTATGCCAAATATCCTGACCTTAAACTCGACCTCACAGGGATGCTGTAGGATCAATAAGATAATGAAGATGTCAAAGCTCCCTAAAGAGTATTCCAAGTGTTAGTACTTAGGTCATGTCACCCTCAATACGTGTTAAGACCATCCAGTAGGCTCTATGAGGAAGAATGTAAACTGTTAGCAGGGCCTGCTGTTGCCTTTCTCCTTGTACTGGAGCAACTTCTCCCGGCACAGAGAGTACAAGGAAGAAGATAATAAACCTCTATGTATCTATCACACAAAAAGAACATATGTTTAAATTGTCATTTTTTTCCCCATCACATAAATGTTTTAAGTATCATATAAAAGAAACACAACATGTCAGATAAAGGAGAGATCCTCTCCTCTCCAGAATTAACTTCAATCATTAATTTGATGGACTTCTCCCCTCTTTGCTTTCTTTTTAGAATATTTACTCCACATAAATAGCTACCACATTAACTCCTATACAGTCATTAGAAACAATTAGGAAGTTGTGTGGCAATATGTTTAACCTGCAAAGTTAAAACAAAGAGATGTCTGAAGATACACAATCTTTGCCACAAATTTCATTAATCATGCAAGTAGATTTAAAGTACGCAAGCCCATAATAATTAGACCTCTTTTTAAAGTAAAATGCCAAAAAAAACTAAAAAAGGAGAGACCAAGCGAGTGGTAACTCAGGCACTAGTGTAAGCACAGAGGCACTCAGTAGCCACATTTCAGACAGTATTCACCCCACGCCTCCTCCAAGCACAGGCTACCTGCTTCCACGGTAACATGCTGGACCTCACTGTAACCCAATTACTAGTTCTCTGAAGCAGTAAATGCAAACAGCCCACTCTGATCACAATCTTCCATTGAGAGACCCAATCCTGTGACCCCATCACTTTCTCCCCATCATGTTTCCACCTCTTCCTTCTCTGCAGTCCAGCCTGGACCCCGCTGCGCCAGCTGTCACCTCCAACTCCCCAGACTCACTGTCTTTCCATTACACACACTCAGCAAACCCTTAACCCTAGCTCAGCCCAGCCATCTACCACTTACTTGCCTCTGCTCTGGCTGCTGAGCACTCTATGAGGGAAAAGGGGGAGAAGAAAAAAAATCACAAAACTGAGCAGATAAGTTTCACCAGAAATTCGTAAATTCCCAACCTTAGCCTGCCCCTTGACACTGGCAAGCCTTCTGTGTTAGCAGACATTCTCAACAATGTTTATTTCACATCTTCTCAGGCCTCCTATGCCACTCACTCTCAGGGGACAACCTCACATGTTACTTTCCCAAGAAGATGAAAGCCATCAAAAGTGAGGTGCCCCAACTTCCTGCCACCAAAGCAGATAAACCTGGCTGCCCTTGCTTCCACACAGTGGAAGAGGTGTCTCTCCTCCCAAGGCTTTTACGTCCGAGTGGGCTGAATTTTCTACCACCCGTCAGGAGCCTTGCTCCATCACAGAGATCTTCTCCTCCCACCTCCCTTCCTTTCCTTCTACTGTGACATTTCCATCAGCATTTAACTTCCTTGAGTCTCTCATCTTAAACCATAAAACGCCTCTCTCCTCTACCTTATACCTCTCTCTTCTATTACTGCCCTCTTTCCTCCTGCTCTGTCACAGATAAGGTTCATCAAAAAGCTATCTTTGTTTCCTATTTACCTCTCAATGACTGTACTTTGGCTCCCATACTTAAAAGCCCATTGAAATCTGCTGAATCTGTTCTTAATCGAGGTTACTAACCACCTCCATGTAGCTAAATCCTATGGAGGCTTAATCTTACTTTTCTGTAGCATCTGACACTATTCACTACACTGTCCTTTTCGAAACACCTTTTACCTTAACTTCCATCATGCCTCATTTCCATGGTCTTCCTATATATTATTTTTTGTGGTTTATTTCCCTTGCAAGTTCCTCCTCCTCTAATCTGCCCTGTCCCTTAAACATGGGTGTCCTGCAAGGTTCTGCTCTTAGCCTTTTCATATTGTAGACAACTATTCCAATGGCTACATCTACCATTAATACTAACTGCTACCACATTGCTATCTGCAGCATGGATCTCGCCCGTGCTCCAAACAGATATCCCACCGGCACCTCAAATTTAAAATAACCCAATTAAATTAAGCTCATCTTCCTCCCCAAACTCATCTCTTCTATATTCTCAATCTCAATACCACCCTATCCACCCAGCTACACAAGCCAGAATCAAGTCCCTCCCCGAGCCTCTCCCAGGTCAATCACCCAGTCTGTTGATCGAACTTCCTCAGAATCTGATGAAGTTGCACCCTTTTCTCCACCCATATTGATAAACGTAATTTGGATCACTATCACTGCTCTAAAATTACTCCTCTACACTGTAGCCAACATAAGTATGATAGATCCCATCATTTTCATAATAATCTTTCAGTGTCACTTCATTGCTGCCAGTTTAAAAAACTTAACAATTTTATCCTCCAATTCCTGCCAATTTCTTCTGCTATTACCTCTCATAGTTAGCAGGAATGGACTCGACAGCTAATAAGGAAGGGTTCATCCTCCCCGCTTCAACTCCATATTCCGGAAGCACAACCCGCCCTGTGACAGCGGATGCTTCTCTCCCCGCATCTGCACACCAGTCTCTTTTACCAACTCTCCTCCTTCCTTCCACAGATCACAATTTTCTCTTTTGGATCGTAACTGTGACATTATTTCCCCCATGAAGTCTCTCCTAATTCTCTCCAATGTCACTGAAGACTAACTGGTACAGCACCCTTACCTCTTTGCTCCTCTAATCTCTTGCTTACTTTTTAAAGTACTATTTACTGCCCGAATTGTAGCTGTTTATCTCCTGACATGCTCTAAAACATCTTGAAGGATGCGACTGTAATCTGTTCTTGCTCCTGTCTCTAGTACCTGGCACAGTTCATGGCAGGAGATCAATCAGCATCTGCTGAACTGCACTTTTTAGAACTGTGCATTTTAGATATCTTAGGGGCCTTAGAGAGCATCCAGTTCAACACTCTTATTACTCAGAGGAAGATACTAAGGTCCAGATAGGCTACTTTTCCAAAATCGCAGAGCAGAACAGAATCTAGGCCATTTGATTTAGTTTACTGGCAGAGCAGAATCTAGGCCGTTTGATTCTTAGTCTAGTGTTACCTTCACCAGTGTGATGTGCTAGAAAAGTGCTCCTTGGGAGGACTTGGGAGAAGTGGGATTAGGACACCCTGTAGGCTGTTCTCCATACCGGGACTTAACTTCTCAGTTATAGAAGGAGAAGACTAAGGATGTAATAGGGACAGAGAAGACAGGGGCCAGAAAACAGATTAAGTCTCTAAATCAAGAGTGGACAATTGCAGCTGGTCCTGAGCAGCTACAAAGGGAAGCAAGAGGACAGCTGCAATAGATTTTGAGAGTAAAAAATAATGGTAAAGACTCAAAAGTTAAACTCGTGACTTAGAGAAAAAGACAGTGAGTCTAACTAAAAGTTTTAGGAAAATTACAGAATTTCAACACATGGGCACAGCAATCATCTACCCAGGGCAGAGGTCCTTCTATTTATTAAAATGTGTGTAACTACACAGCAATAGTTCGGATGACTACTGGGCAGAATAGAGATAGGGGAGAGATTTGGACATCGTGTTGAAATATACTAAAAATATACTAATGCACAATTTACTAAGAAAAATTAAGAATACAGATCTACAGATGTAACTCCAGAGCCCGCAAGCACCTAACGCCTTTCTTAACTGCCTCTCCAACCCCTTAACTCAGGAATTCAAGTCTCACAAGAATGCATCTGGCTGGAATCTAAATCCCACTGGAAATGAGTCTGGAAGATGTATTTTAGTCTTGCAGCTTTGCTGTAAGGGAAGGCACAGTAGAAGGAGTGTGGAGCAGCGAGGAGCCAACCTGCCGCGTCCCCCACCAAGCATGCTGGGTGCCCAGGGCAGCGAGTGCTGGGGAGCCTGTGGAGAGCAGGCTTCCTGGAGGAAGTGGTATCTACACTGGAAGTGAGCTGGCAGTTTTAAGTAACGTCACCGCGAGTGAGAGGCTCATGAACAATCTGCAAGACCAGATGAAGGCTGCAGAGAATCACAGAAAGAGGCAGCAGGATGTCCTCCAGCCACAGAAGAACGAGACCAACCTGGAGAGGGAACTCTCCCACCACCTGAACCACTGCATCCAACAGATGAGAGTGGTGATGGAGCAGTGTGAAGGACCAACAGAACTCACTAAAACCAAATGAAGCTGTAACTCCACAGACCTGAACAGAAAAAAAAAAAGACCAAAACCAGCAGCTCTGACCCTTGGCCAGGCTCAGTCTGGGCCACAGGAAGCAAGCCCACCACAGCTGCCACAGGACCGCAGAAATAGGTCCAGCAATGTGTGCCTCAAGTACCAGCCCCTGTTCTGAGACAGCTTTGGATCTGAAGAAATAAGAGGAAACCAATGAGATTCAGGTTGTCAGCTAGGAGGAGCCTCAGAGGGGTATCCTGGGGCTGCCCCAGGGGCCAGGACGAGAGCAGTGTTGATGACGACGAAAATGTGCAGGGAAGAGGTGTTGGGAAAGGGGAAGAACTCAGCTAAACCCTGCAGGTGGCTAACCCACTGGTGAGCCAGAAAACCAAGAGACTGGGGGCCTGAGCTGGACCAGCTTGTTAGCAGTGAAGGTCAGGAGGATGCTGATGAGGAAGGGAGACCCCAGCAAAAACTGGGAGGAGATGTGACTACAGCACAGATGAGAATGAGGCAGATCCTGAAAATTAAGTGGGCAGCTCCTGCAGAATGAGGAAAACCTAAACGTCCTAATACTGAAGAACAGAAAAGAGACATCATACATTTACTTGGGATAAAAGTACAATCACACACTTCAAGTGAGGACTGCACAGAGATTACAACAAAACATTCATGTGAAATTGAATACTAAACAAAAAAGTACCTAAAGCAGCTAAGAAACTAAAAAACTAAACAACTTTATCCCCCAGCAAAACAAAGTTTATTGAATATTAGCTAACAGATATTCCACCATCAATATTGGTCATTCCAAGGCTTTCCTTACCTCTTAGGTTCATCTGATGAGCTGGTGTGCCACTGGATTCTTCTTTGCTCTTATAGCAAGAAATAGATGTGTCTTTAAAGGTGCACCAGTACTGCTTGTAACCTTTTAGAGTCAGCTTTTTTGGCCTATGTGTCAAACAGAATTAGAAGGAAAAAAAAAAACACTTTTGAAATAACTTTATCAATGCTATGTTTTAGCAGCAAAGTTTCACAATGTTAAAAGTCTGAGACCAAGTTTTACATATGCTGAATTCAGTTCCCTTTTGGCCAGTGTGTTATATTCAATGTTGCTCTTACTGGATTTGCCCCTCCTTTCTCAATCTACTCAGGAAGATCTTACAGTGAGTGGGCAGAGGAAGACAGTAAGGCAAACATTCCAGTATTTCTGTCAGTTGTAGCTGTCCCTATCACTAGCAGGTCACATGGGAAGCACAGGAAAATAAAGGTGAAGTAAATATCAATGATTGGAAGGTTCCTAGGTCCTGTAATTACCTGCAAGTTCATGATGTCCATAGGGCTGCCTTTGGAGCCTCTCTAAACAAGCAAGTTTACCTGGCAAGACTAAAGTGAGGGAAGTGCTTATCTCTCAGGCATGTATTCAGTGGTGACTTATCTCTCAGGCATGTATTCAGTGGTGACTTTAACTTGTCACTCCAATGTCAAACAGGAAGCATGAGGAAAAGTGCAGGTAGGTAAAAAAGGTGTGTAAAGGGAGAACAAAGTAGGGTAGGGAGCAGCATTTGAAATTGTGCCATTAGCTCAGAAATGTTACATATGTGGAGCTGTTATATGTTCACCTACAGTAAATGGTTTATTCCAAAATGGCTTTATATCTTATATTCCACATCACCTCCTTTCCTCTTTCTGCCTTAATGCCTAGCGCTCTTGATTCTGTGGAGTATGACTAGATCGACAGTTTAAAAGTCTAGATAAGATACACTGGAACCTTGTTATAAAATGTCCCATCACCAAATGAATAGAATTCAATAGATTCTGGGGCTCTAAACAAAGAAACAGCCACTGACAACAGCAGTTCATCATGTACTGCTTTCACCCAGACGGGATGCTTTATACTGATATGCCACTGTATGTTTCAGAATCTGTATGATGCAATCCATCTAGGTTTACACAATCTCCTCCCCCACCTTAAGGAAAATGTTTATCAGATAAAACAACTTAATAAGTACTGCAATTTTAATTTGGTAAAGATGGTTATTTTCCCTCATTTGCCAGAGTAAATTTCAAAAATGTGAACGTGGCTATAAAACTGACATTTATTCATTAATATTTGGAATTCCTCCCCTTTTGTACTTACTTGAAAACTTTAATATAGTCAGCAAGTTCAGGAATGGAAGTGATGTCCCCCTAGGAAAAGAATTAAATCATTTTTTTCTCATGAAAACAAAATCTGAAACTCTACTGTTTAGTATCTGATATCAAGAACCAGCTTATTCAGTAAACAAGGAAAGTTACATAAAATACAGATTATAAAGATTTTAAAGGTACAATCACATTATATGGTCACATAGTACAATACAATGGTATTTTCAAATGGCATAAAAAGCTATTAAAAATTTGATCAAAATAGAAATTTATACAACCCACAAGAATACTGTTGATTTTAATATAGCTAAAACTGCTTATAGCTGCATAAGCAGTAACTGTAACAGTCCATAAAATAGTGTTTCTTCTGTAATAACTAACACCTAAGCATTTAAAAATTTTCCTGAGATCTATTTTTCTCTTCTTTTTGTCATATTGCAAATTTGGAGATCACTAAATGGATTTTACCATGACTTGAGATTAATTTTTCCTCTGAAGAAATATTCTCCCACTACTTGTAAGAGAATGTGCAGACTGTCAAGATCTATCTTTACTGTGTTGGAAGCACTAGACACTAGAACAATATTAATGTTAAAAATTTCCCTGAAAGTTTCTGGAAAATTGATGTCTGTATTTTCTAAAGCACTAAATATTTCTCTGTATCCCCCAAACACTTCATGAAAACCTAATTCCACAGAAAGGTATAAACATCAGTTCAAACTAAATCAGTAGGTAAAAGATTCACCCTACCAAAATTGTTGATGTTTTACCCCCTTCCAAAGTAATCTCCAGGTCTGAAAGGGCAGCATCAACTTCATCCACTTCTTTGTCACTGTTGTTCAAATGATTCTCTGATGTCATGATCGACAGCTTATTGATATGATACTGAAACCAGAAGTGATATTTTATTTAAATGATTGTTCTAACTATAAATTTTAAAATGAGATATTATCTGTATCTATACTGAATGTCTTTCATCACCTAATCTGAAAAGCTAAACGTCTCTAAGAATTAGAAGGATAGGAAAATAATGGGCATGGCACCTGTAATCAGTGTCCTAAACCTGCTAATAAATGTTTACTCAAAAAAGTAGGGTCCCTGGACAAATACAAATGAATTCAGTTTGGGTGTCCCTAGGATTTAGAGGGTTAACACCTCTCCCACTGAACTCTACATGAGCAGAGACTTTTTTAAAAAAAGAATAAATTTATTAAAAAAAAAAAATTATTTATTTTTGGCCGCACTGGGTCTTCGTTGCTGTGCACGGGCTTTCTCTAGTTGTGGCAAGCGGGGGCTACTCTTCGTTGTGGTGCACAGGCTGCTCATTGCAGTGGCTTTTCTTGTTGCAGAGCACGGGCTCTAGGCACGCGGGCTTAAGTAGTTGTGGCTCGCGGGCTCTAGAGCGCAGGCTCAGTAGTTGTGGCGCACAGGCTTAGTTGCTCTGTGGCATGTGGGATCTTCCCGGACTAGGGCTCAAACCTGTGTCCCCTGCACCGGCAGGTGGATTCATAACCACTGCGCCACCAGGGAAGTCCACGAGCAGAGACTTTTAAGTGTCTTTTTTCCCCCACTGCAGTATTCCACGTCTAAAACGCAGGCTAGAACCAACAAGTATTGGATGAATGAACAGAATATGCATAAAGTCTTCTGTAGAAATGGATTAACACTGGTTACCTTATATTACTACTATTATCCAGCAGAGGAAATTTAGTTATCACTATTACGTTGAAAACTAAAGTTCCACTTTCCCCCATCCTCAATTCAATGCTGAAAACCTGATCAGAGAGAGATGACATTTACCTTCTCATTCATACATTAGAATAAGGTAGAATATGTTTATATGGGAATACATATACCACCGACACACGTGAATACTCCCATATATATATGTGTATATATATATATATATATATATATGTGTATATATAATGAGTAGTGATAACTCCTCCTATATGTAGATAGAAAGATCTTTGGGTATAGAAGTAGTCATGATTTTAAATACACTTAGGTAAGTGGTTTAGAACAAATATTAATGATTACATTTTGATGCTAAACTTTAGAGAGGTTTTATACAAAGTTAAGCAGAACTTTTAAATCACTTAATCAGTTACCTTTCAAAGCACTAAGTAGCAATCCATATTTCTGAAGGACTCATTCACTGAATACAATCTATTCATGGGAACATTTAGTGAACTAATCCTGAGGCCAAATATCAACATTCCTCTGTATTTTAAGATGTAGTGAATTAGTAATGACTACTCTCTGGCTATATCTTCAGTTGTGCTGAAATGAGATCCTTACAGTGGTAGAAATTTTCATATTCACAAATCATGAAGAAAAAGGCAGGGTGAGGCGCCCAGGCAGTGGCCGCAAATATCAGAGCATATTAAGAAGCATATGGAGAGCTGGTTAAAAATATAGATGCTCAGGTTTGTTCACCCCCAGAGGTTCTGATTCAGCAAATATGGGGTCCAGCCTGGAATCTGCATTTTTTACTAAGTACCTTAGATGATTCTGATGCAAAAGGTCCTTCTGAGTTATACTGGAGAAATCCTGGATGTGAATGGGACTGGTCATAAAATCCAGTTTTGATTTCAAAGGGGCATGGAGTATCTGTTAAATGTTACAATACATGATTGGACCTAAATACTTGAAAAACAGTGTTACTAACTTACCTAATTTAATTTTTTTTATCCACAGCTTCTTACTTTGCATTATTTTGTTTCTTTTTACTATTGTAGACTTATTTTACACAAGGAACCAGAAGCTCTAAGGAGAGAATAGTTCAGATTGTAACCTATGTCTAAAATAAAAAACCCTAGGCATCTCCTTGCCATACTTTCAGAGTTTCCCCCTTCTTGTACTGGATGGTTTCCAAGAGGCTTTGGGTCAGTCTCTTGGAAGGCTTCCAACAACTCAGGGGATTTGTAGTCCAAAATTGTCTCAATGAATCTATATTCTAAAATGATCCAGGAAAGCTATGCTTTGGGGCATTCAGTCTCCATGAATTAAAATCCATGGTTCTGAGGTGTTTTTCACTGAATCGAAATGGAATATCTAATGTTTATTGGGTTGGGGTGGGAGTTGGGCAAAGCTGAAGAATAATCCCATTTCTATGACAGTATGACTGTGTGTATACTCATTCAACAAATAGTTTTGAACACCTATGTGCTGGGATATATCTGTTGGCTTTTTAAAAAAATGCATTATTTTTATAATAAAAAGATAAGAAATACTATATAAGAAAACCTGTGGTTTTCCCCACATACATTTTACATGTATTATTATTCTGTCATTAGCAAAACTTTCACTAGAAAATTATGAGCCCATACTCTAAGTGAGAAAGATGTAGCGAGAACACTATATAAAACCAAGTGAGATAACTCTGAACAAAATTGCTCCAGAATTTAATTAAAGGAATTCTTCAGGTAGTCTGAATCACCCACAAACACAATATGAGAGTCTTAACTGATTAAGCATGTCTCTAGAAAATAACTAAACTAATTCATCTGTCATTACCAATTTTCCCTGTCTGGGCTTCATTTTGATTCCCTTCTTTCAGTGTGTAAAACTAAGGAAAAATGAGCTGCTCTTCCTCTCTAAAGGACAACTTTTTTGAGTCTTAACTGAGAAACTCTTCTGGGTACATAAAAACATTTGGAAGATTGAGGGCATTTTTATTTGTGTTCTAAGGAAAAAATTAAATCATTGTGATAGTGAAAGATATTCATAACTGAATGTCAACCTTGCTTCCAGTACTTAAATAGAATTCCACCATAATCTGAGAACACTCGCCAAAGCCTCACGCAGATATCTGAAACTATTAATCTAGAAAAATTCATCTAGTGGTCAATCAGACCTCAGTGTCTCCAAGAATGATTTGTGGATGCCACCTTAATATTACTTTACCAGTGGGAACAGCAGTAATGAAGTGGGCAATTAATTTTTTAATAAGCCCTACTGTAATTCTGAAACAGGTGGTAAGCAAGAACCACATTTGGAAAAATACTAGTTTAACATTAGCTACCTACTTCTTAAGGATTACCATTCTAAAAACTTATCTATGTTTAGTTTCACTAGTCTCTTAAAATTTTATCATCTTAAAAGGTATTAATTTCTGCCATAGCCCATTTTACAAATATTACCATCCCCAGTTATTTATCAAGTTATGCAAAGCTTCATTTCAGAAATCTGATTCTTAATATAAATTTTATTTCCAGGGGAAAATTGGACAGTTTTAAGCTTATATACATCTAGGGGTGGAAGGATATTTTTCTCCTACAGGATACAGAAAAGTAACTATTAAGTATACCACTAATCTCTTACATAAGACAAAAATTAAATTAAATTCACACATATTTTGCCTTCTAAGTGTCTGTTCACTTTCTACATAGCAAAAAGTAAAACACTACCTATCAGAATGCTACTGGAATTACTATGCCTCTTTACCATTTAAATAATCCCCTACCCTTTCCCCCGAAAAGTCCCATTTACCAATACTCGCCACTACCTGCAAGGCTGCAAACATCATCATTTCTTCTTCGGTGCATTCAATTTCTTCCAAGAGAATAGCCCATTTGGCCTGCTCATAAAGCTGATTAATTCTGATTGCATCATACTGCAGCAAAAGAGATACAATTCTTTTGTAATATATTACCTTTTACATTAACAATAAGGGAAAAAACTACCTATAGGGTTACGTATCCCTAAATATATCCACATCTAATTTTTCATTAAAAATGGCATTAAAATATGCCATAAGATTTTTACATATTCAGTATGAGAAGCAGATTCTGTATGTTATTTTCCAGGGAAAAAAACATTAGGTATTACAGACCTTAATAAAAGGAATTTAACTTGAAGACATTAAAGTAAGGTAGAACTGACTGTTTTTCAGTATTGTTGTTGCCATTTACCACACTAACATGTCATAATCAGACAGTAAGTTAATTATTTCACGGAACATCTTGCTCACTGTGGAAAAGCATACCCAGACAAAGTGGCAGGTCCTTGGAAACAGTAATTATTTTAAGAATCCAAAATAGAGGGCATACAGAAACACACATAAGCACACACACACATTTGTAGAAAAGATTTACTTAAATGTTACTGAATTATCCATTTAGTTACGTTAATAAAAATCAATAGTAATACTGTAACAATACTATCTTAGAATGGTAACAAAATACATAGCCCCCTCCCACCCCATGCAAATATAACTATGTTCCCAGAACAGCTTTGGCTTTACCACAATTAGGTACGATATAGCCTAAAAAGAGATTAAAATGATTTTTTGTAATTCTACTATATACATTTTACTGTTGTATGAAGAATTATTTAAGCACATAATTTAAAATGATAAATACATACATTAAAATCTAGGCTATAATCTAGACATGAAAAGGATGAGAAGCAGACAAGAGAGGTCCCCTCACCCGCAAGGATGACATGAAAGCAAAACACTCAAATCTCTGTGCCATGTGTTTTCTGGGGGAAAACATTCCAGATCTCTACAGCAAATTTGAATCTTATCAGAAAGGCAAAGTACTTCAGTAGCACAGATGATGCCAACCATCTGATAGTAAAAACATATTACAATGTTTGGCTATTAAATTGAGAGAAATATAGACTTAAAAAGAATTTTTTTTTGAAGCAACATCTTCTGGGATATATAATTATGTACAGTTGAAGAGAGATGTTAAAAGAAAACACATTAACTTTACCAATTCCGTAGTACCTAACTAGTTCCTTTAAAATACAAATCAACCAAAAGCTCAATTCTTTAACAAAAAGAAAAGGGTTTAGTTATGCTTCCAACTTACTAAAACAACAGACTACTTTAAAATACAGGTGTCTTTGTCCAAAGCTTTGAGTTTTTAATATTATTCAGGACTTGCTATATATATCCAAACAATTCCTTACCCCACCAACTTCCAAAAAGCAAACAAAAAGGAAGAAAAGATATCCCTCTAAACCCTCGGTACCTTTGGATTCAAATCAAAAAAGCTGTAATACTTGAATCGGAGCAGCAAGGCCTCATTTTCCTTCACATCCTGTTCCATGAGAGATCTTGAGGAATCAAGCCACCTGGACAAATTAACAATAGTGGAACAGAGCAAGACAAAATTAATTCTACCTCTATGTGGATAAAGAAATTCTTAAATTGTATCTATACTTTAAAACTTACTCTTGGTTGGGCAGGATAAATTAGGAGGCTGGGATCAACATATACACACTACTATTTATAAAATAGATAACCAGCAAGGACCTACTATATAGCACAGGGAACTATATTCAATATTTTGTAATAACCTATAAGGGAAGAGAAACTGAAGAAGACTATATATACATATATACGTACACACACACATATTTATACACACACACATGCGGTATGTATATATAGCTGAACCACTGTATATGTGTGTGTGTGTATATATATATATACACACACACATATATATAAGTGAACCGCTGTGCCGTACAATTGAAACTAACACAATAGTGTAAATTATAACTTCAGTAAAACAAAACAAAAACAACTTGTAAAGTAATTGGTAAACAGCAAAAAAAACAAAACAAACTTACCCTTGGTTGATTTTTGCTTTGTCAAGAAGGGCTTGAGGCTTGAACATTTTGGCCAAGATTTCCGGTGATGTTATTGGCTGACTGACAGCAAGTATACCAGGGTTGCCTTCTGACAAAGCACTGTCACCGAACCAAGCAGAAGTTGGTGACAAGGGGCTTCCATCATGAGCATCGTAAGTGGGGGTCATTGTTTTACTATAAAGTCCTGGGCTTGAATATATACTTCCTAATAAATAACATGAAAAACAGGTAGTAACTATGAAGTATAGTTATCTTAGTTTTCAGTAATACATGCTATAATGATATAAAGCATACTGAGAAACACAAGCTTCATTCTGGAAGGAAAAGCTTTAGTACATTATTTTACCTCTCTTAAAAACAAGTGAAATTAACTTTACTTGTATAACATTAAGAACATGTATAACAATAAGGTCAAAAAATATAACTAAGTTGGAAACTCTAGGGAAAAAATCAGTTCAAGAGAGTTAGAATATAAGTTAAGGATATTGCTGAAGCAGAGAGACCAACACTTTTGTTTTTTAATTGTGCCAAGGCTCACCTTTCAGAGGGCCAATGTAAAGAACATCAGTGCCTACAGAAAAGGAAAGAAAGGAATTCAGAAGGTAAAGAAAGGCAATAATAGAAGACAGAAACAAAGAATGAAAATGAAAAGAAAATGGGAAGAAGAAAATACAGATTTTTTCCTAATTGTGAATCATAAACTGAAGTAAATATTCCAAGTGTATTTAAGAGTAAAGAACCTTAGAAGCTATAATCTAAGTAAAACAAGTTTTGTCCAATTCAGAACAATGAGGTTGGGCTTCCCTGGTGGCACAGTGGTTAAGAGTCCACCTGCCAATGCAGGGGACACGGGTTTGAGTCCTGGTTTGGGAAGATCCCACATGCCGCAGAACAACTGGGCTCGTGTGCCACAGCTACTGAGCCTGCGCTCTGGAGCCCGCATGCTGCAAATACTGAAGCCCACGCACCTGGAGCCTGTGCTCCACAACAAGAGGCCACCGCAATGAGAAGCCCGTGCACCACAATGAGGAGTGGCCCCCGCTCACCGCAGCTAGAGAGCCCTTGCAGCAATGCAGCCCAATAAATAAATAAATAAATATAATTTTTTTAAAAAGTCATTAAAAAAAAAAGGTTGTGCTCTAGTCATGTGTTAGTGACAAACATGTATACATCTATCACCCTTTGAAATCACTGTACCCTGTTTTAAGATGGCTCAATGTAACTGAATAAATGCACATAAATTAAGGGAATAATTTTCTCAGTGAATAGCTAAACTGGCTCCAACAGATTTACAAATAAAGTATTCGAGCAAAGGGATATATAAATATTGCCCTAGAAAGAGGCTAACAAGGTGCATTTTACAATTAAACCCCTGAAGCTGTAGAGATACTGTCTTTTTAATCTGCTTTCTCAGTGTTAAAGGGCTAGGTATGTAGTAGAGGCAACATTAAAAAAAAATGTTGAATTAGTCCACTGATGATCTATCCTCTGTCATCTAGACTACAAAAGTTAAGGAGATTAAATTAAGTTAAGACTTTAAAAAAATTCAGAATGACATTAAGTAAAAGCACCCCTTCAAAGTTCTAACTCTGTTAATATATTTTATCCTGTAGTCATAATTTTAAAAAGAAAATGTGTAAATGGGTGTCACACTGTTAATGGATGATGTTAATGGAATGGCTGTTTTCCTTGACTAATTTAGGAATATGCTTAGGAATTTCTCTCCTTTCATCTCTAATGACATACCACCCCCAAACACACAATGATAGAAACAATTACCTATGAAAAAGTGCTGGTAATGCTAGAGATTTTTGAAGTTGTCAAGATAGAGTCTAGGAAGAGAACACAAAGTGGAAAAAAAAAAAAAAATCTCTTACTAGCCTCTGAGTATCTGATTTGATACCCCTAAATGTATTCTCCCAATGGATGCTTAAAACAACTTGTAGAATGTGAACATTGTTAAATAAGCAACAAAGAAAGCTGTGAATGCTCCTTTTCAGCCTTCAAGGAAGAACACTGGGATACTTAGTTGTACCTTTAAAAGCAAGAACCTTAAACTACAAGGGCATTTTCTGAAAGAAAACATTACTCCAGCTCATCTGGGCAAAGAATAATTCTGCTATAGGGAGCATACATGTAAATACGGTGTGGAAAAATAACATTACCTTCTAGGCAGAATCTTCTCATTGTTTATTTCAAAGATCTAGCAAACAAATCTTTTACTAAACATGTCAGAATACTGACTGAAAATTCATTCCTGGTATGAACTATAATTACTATTCAGAATTGAGTAAAGTTAGAATTGATTTATAAACTTCTTTATGAAGTTTCTAAAACAGAAAATATATTCCCCTACATTACACATCATTTAATAGAATCAGCCACCCAATCAATTCCCTTCCCTCTTATTTACCTATACTTTGTGTAATCTACACGTCGTATCTGATCACTTCATTTTTCCCGTTTGTTCTTTTTTGTTAGGCAATCTACAGTAATAACTCATTTAATGTTCCCAACAAACCTATTATTGTCATTTCAGAGGAGCAAACTGAGGCAAGGAGAAGTTAATATACATGTCCAATGTCAAGAGCTATTAAGTTGCAGAGCCAAACTGTAAATCAGCAGTCTGACTGCAGCTAAATACACTGCCTCCCAGGTACCGTAACTTATTTAAGCCATTCCCAGTTGGTGTGCATTTATTCATTTTAGAGTTTTATTATTGATGTCACCACTGCTATTGCAAACAGTGCCTTCCAATAAACAGTTCTGTACCTATTCCCCAGTTCTAGCGGCATTGCTGGGTCAGAGGGTATGTGTGTTTAAGTCCCAGTTCAGTGATAATCCCAACCAGCCTGTATTCGTGATTGCCCAATTTAAGCCGTATTTGAAGCAGAAAACTAATACAGGGTAAGATGAACTAGCAATAAAATATGAGTTTGCTGAACAACATGCAATGATAACTTAAAAACTATAAGGATGAGAAACAAAGACTTCAATAAGCACTACAGTCTTGGGACGCCTACTATAAATATTAAAAACCCAATGTAACCTAATAGCTCCTGAGAGTATCCCTATATTTTAATAGAGTAGAATCTGCCTCATAACTTAGTGATTATATACACATATATCCTTTTCTAAAAAATACTAAAGTATTTAATACACTTAAGAAATTTTTCCATCAAGGTATCTAGCTCATACCATACTTAGAAAACACATTACAGGTGAATTAAAAATATGAATATTGATATTACAGATAAAATATATAAATATGAAATAATTATAAAGGTATTAAAAGGAAATATAGAAAATTTTCTGTAATATTTGTGAAGATTTTATTAACAGTGAAAACAGAGAACTACAAAATAAATGCCAGATTTGACTACATAAAAATGTAAGACTTTAGTATAGTAAAAAAGAGCACAGACAAACTTAAATACAGAATGCCAGTATAGGGAAAATACTTATCACATCAGAAGATTAGTATCACTAAAACAAAAACACACATAAAAGAAAATGGACAAAGTCCATAACTGAAAATTAAGAAACAGGAATGGCTAATAAATATATGAAATATTATTCAACTATTGTTCACACTCAGTGTTTACCAGGGAAATAAAAAAGTAATTCTGAGATACCTGTCACACTGGCAAACATTTTGTAAAGATTTACAACATTCAGTATTGGGCAGAATGTCGGAAAGGGGGCACTTTCATATACTGTTGATGGGAGTGCAAAGCCGTCGCCTTCATAACTCTTCCTCGGAGTACAGTCAACCCTTGAAGAATGTGCAACCACATTTGAACTGTGTGCATCCACTTACATGTGGATTTTTTTCAATCCTAAATACTACAGTACTACACGATCTGTGGTTGGTTGAGTCTGTGGATGTGGAACTTCGGGTATGGAGGGGTAACTACAGGTTATACACATATTTTCGATTTCGAAGAAGGTTGACCTCCCAACCCCACATTGTTCAAGGGTCAACTGTATGTCTGAATCTTGGAGAAACTTTCTGGAGTATATTTGACAGAAAAGTTAGATACTAGTTAGCTAGAGAAACAGTTAAATGTAGTTCTTCTACATGGAAAAATTTGACACTATATACAAAGAAGTAGGGAGACCTCTACTCTGACACACAAAAAGATCACCAAAACATACTGGTCAATGAAAAAACTCATACTGCAGAACAAATATATAATATATATGTCTCTCATTAATGTTATAAAAACAAAACTAGACATACAAGTAGATATAAAACATATAGAAAAGGTACTGGCAACTTGTACTCCAACTGTTTACAATATAGTTATACACAGTGATTAAGAAATGGCTACTTTTTGATAGGGAGCACCAAGGGAATAAACTGAAGTCAAATTTTCAGCTTTGGTTTAGTACATGTCCTATACTATGGTACTTTCATTTTTTATAATGAGGCTGTACTAATGTATAACTTTTGTAATTAAAAAATGATATAGGGGCTTCCCTGGTGGTGCAGGGGTTGAGGGTCCGCCTGCCAATGCGGGGGACATGGGTTCGGCCCCTGGTCCGGGAAGATCCCACATGCCATGGAGCGGCTGGGCCCGTGTGCCACAACGACTGAGCCTGCGCTCTGGAGCCCGTGAGCCGCAACTGCTGAGCCCGTGAGCCACAGCTACTGAGCCCGCATGCCACAACTACTGAAGCCCACGTGCCTAGAGCACGTGCTGCACAACGAGAGAAGCCACCGCGGTGAGAAGCTGGTGCACCGCAACGAGGAGTAGCCCCCGTTTGCCGCAACTAGAGAGAGCCCCCGCGCGCAACAACAAAGACCCAACACAGCCAAAAATAATAAATAAATAATACAATAAATAAATTTATTTAAAAAAATGATATAAAGTCCATTAGTATGTATCACTGAGTAAAAAAAACACAAATTATAAATGCATGTATAACACAGTCCCACTTTCATCATTAAAAACAAAAACATAATTCTGTAATATTTGAATTTTTACTATGAGCATGCATTACTTTTATAATTTTTTTTTTGGCCACGTCGCACAGCTTGCAAGATCTCAATTCTCCAACCAGGGACTGAACCCAAGCCACAGCAGTTAAAGCCCAGAATCCTAACCACTAGGCCACCAGGGAACTCCCATTGCTTTTACAATTAAAGAATTGTTTTTAAAAAAATTTTTTTATGTTTAAAATGGCAAATTCCAGTTAGGAAAAATGGCATCCTGCATGGTGATTTTCTTGACAGTGCCAAGCAAGTTAAGTACTGAGTACTGATTACTTTCTCTATTACTTTAGGACCCAGACTTTTCCTTTGTCTAGCTGCTTTTAAGATTTCTTAGGAAAGTTTCTAATGAAGTAACTTCCTATTTCTATTTACATAATAAATCCTGAAATTGGTAGTCTGTAAGTCAGTACTATACAGTAAAGTTAATTCTTACTTGGAAAAATTGTTTCCCCCAGACATGGGATCAGGCTACTTAAATGGTTCCCTCCTCACAGTTATTTGGAGATTAGATATTTACCTAGTTACAGCTATGAAGTGGCAAAGGACTCAAGAGTGTATCACTTGAGTACAGTCTGTAAGCGAGGTATTTAAAAACTGAGAATTTTATCATAATTCTGTATAAGAGTTTGACTAAAGTCTGAGAATCATTAATTCACTCATGACGCTTTACCTCTTGAAACATTACTTTTAAAAAAAGCTTTGTTGAGGTATAATTTACACACCAATATTTTATCAAATGTTTGTATTAGAATTCATAAAATATTTACTTTAAATGTTATAATTGGAGAGATGATGTTACATAATGGTTAGAAACATGAGTGCTAGAGCCAGAGCAACCTGGATTTGAATCCTAGCTATGTCCCTAATTAGCTTTGTGACCTTGGGCAAATTACTTAACCCTTGTAATGTTCTTTCCTTGTAAGTAAAATGGGGATAATGCCACCAGAATCACAGGTGTTCTGTGAGGATAAAATGAAAGATAATGTATGTAATAAATAATAGTCATCACTTATTGAATATATACACACATATATATAATTGTTAACCATGCTCACACTGAGATGGCTCACAATTCAAGAAGCACATGGGCACTAAGGGAAACTGAGCCTGTTTCCTCCTCAATAAAATGAAAATTACACCTACTCCTTACCACACCCTGCAGTACAGGAACATCTGTGAAGCACTGAGCACAGTATCTGACACCCCGAAGATATCATAAACTGAGACATATGGACCTGTTGCTAGTTATTATGGGCACAACATGCAAGTGATCATATTTCTCAGTATTTGCTCCAATACTTGACTAACATGACTGATAAATCATAAAGTCATGCAAACTAGATATTTAATATTTGTTTTAAAAATTAATCACATGTTGGGGCTTCCCTGGTGGCACAGTGGTTAAGAATCCACCTGCCAATGCAGGGGACATGGGTTCAAGCCCTGGTCCGGGAAGATCCCACATGTCGCGGAGCAACTAAGCCCGTGGGCCACAACTACTTAGCCTGTGCTCTAGAGCCCGAGAGCCACAACTACTGAGCCCGCGTGCCACAATTACTGAAGCCCGTGCGCCTAGAGCCCGTGCCCTGCAACAAGGGAAGCCACCGCATTGGCAGGCGGATTCTTAACCACTGCGCTACCAGGGAAGCCCAAATGTTAATTAAACTGCTTGAGTGTAGAAATGTTTTTAATTAAACTGCTTGGGTGTAGACAAATAAAACCTATTTTTTTTTTAATTCTTTCACTGAAAACACAGTCACTTCACAGACACAAGAGAGCACACATAGTGTATGATTCCATTCACATGAGGTTTAAGAACTGGTAACACTATTCTGTGATGAGAGAGGCAAACAGTGGCTATTTGGGAAAAGGCATGCGAGAGGCCTTTTGGGGTGTCGGTATCATGCTATATGCTACATCAAGTTCTGGGTGGTTACAAGGTATATACATCTTCAAATATTCATCTGTAATTTAAAATCTGTTCATTTTACTGTATGTAACACCTCAATTTAAAACAAGAAAGAAAAGAAACCCATAGTTACTTACTCTTAAAAGATCTGGAGCTTTCCCTTGTCTTAATTCATTATCTTTTGTCTTCAAATTGTACTTTCTTAAAGCACTATATAAAAGCTCTCACTTGCAATTCTAAGACCAATCCTGACTGATTTCAACCCCTCCAAAATCATCCCATAAATATACTTTTCTATGTAGTTCTTTGTCTTAAGAATTAAATGAGTTTCCATTTAAACTAAAAAATAACTTAAAGCAGGGATTGTGTCTACTGTCAGATACCTTCATCTATATAGTCAAGTCTAAATCAGATTTTTTACCTTATTCTAATGACAGACACATTCTTTTATTCTCTTTCACCTCCTAATCTGTAGGCTTCTACCACTACTCTTTCCCCTCATTCCCTCCTCCACATTTTACTGGAATTAAATCTGATATTCTTTCTAAAATAACGATTTGTTCATTTTGTAACATATTCAGAAACCAATGACTCTACAATGCACTAGCCTATATACTCCTCAGCCTGACATTAAATACCCTCCAGTGTGATCCAGAAGTTCCTTGGAGGTCTCTCTCGCATGAATTGGCTCAAATGGTTTATTTACGCGTCTTGTACTTTTCTTTTGCCAGGATGTTCTTTGTTAATATCATTCTTTCTACCAGGATTGCCTTTTCTTCCCATCAAAATCCTAGCCACTGGAATCCTAGCTAATTCACAAACTTACCTCCCCAATCCCAAAACTGAATATACCCTATTTGGAATTGCTTTGTCTTCTGAATTCTTATAACATTATTTTCTGCAACACTCATTTAACATTGATGTATTACCTCCTTAAATACAGTACCTGTAATTGTGCTTTTCAACGAGCCTATAAACTACTTAAGAGTAAGGATTGTCTTATTTCTTGGTATCTCCCAAATGTAATCAGTACATGAGTAGTGACATAAAAGTTACAAGGTATGTAACCTTAGACATGCCTAAACTTACTGTGCCATAATATCTTCATCCTTATATTTGAGTAATAACATAATCCACCTCAATGGGTTGTAGTGAGAATTAAATGAGTTTCCACGAGTAAAGTGTATGAAATAGGTCTGGGCATACATAACCTCTATGTTCACTGTGTACTTTCATTACCATCATCATCACCCCAGAACTTAAAAAACCAGGAATGAACTGAATAGTAAAATTAGTTTACTTATTTGCTGCTGGGATCTATCCTAAGAAATGGATTTGTAAATGTGTGGCCAATGGAAACATGGGAAACTAATTTCCTGGGACTAAAGAACCACGTAATCTAATTAATTAGTCATCTAGCTTCTCAAAAGACACTGCCTACGTTCCTATTGCGTGCCATATGCTGAGTTGGGTCCTGGTAACAAAAAGGTAAGAAACAGTCTCTTCATGCAGGGGCTCACGATTATTAGGGGAGAACATGTAGTATAATACCAAACACAGAAAAGTCTGGTGACTTATGACAGAAGGATAACCTAATTCAGGTCGGGGAGGTAATAGAAGGAAATCTGAGAAAGCTTCTTAAAGGAGCAACACCTTAAAGGGAAAAGAGAGGCACT
Organism: Pseudorca crassidens; assembly: GCF_039906515.1. NCBI lineage: Eukaryota > Metazoa > Chordata > Mammalia > Artiodactyla > Delphinidae > Pseudorca > Pseudorca crassidens. Next base: position 48,215,032 of record NC_090296.1, on the reverse strand, counting down.
AAGAGACCAGCATATGCAAAGCATAGAGACAGTTTTAAGTAACCTGATAAAAACAATAATGTCTTAACTAAATACTGGTGGTTTTCACAAAATACCCAAAAAATGGAACTAAATGCTAAAAAAAAAAAAAACTGTCCAATTTCCACAAAGCAAAGAACTGAGGCCAGTTAAGGTACTGTCTCCTTTTGACTCTCCCTGAGCAGAGAACCAGCTTTTCTTTTTATTGACGCGACTGCTACCACCTGACATGACGATCTGCACATAACAGACTCTAGTGATGATTTCAAGATCGAGGGAAAAGATGCTGAGGGAGAATGTTCTTTAACTTGACCACTCTCCTGGCCTACACAGTCCATTTATCCCAATATCAAAAACACAGAGGGAGACCTACTGTATAGCACAGTACATACTATACACAGTATATACTCAATATTTTTTAATAACCTATAAGGGAAAAGAATCTGGAAAAGAATATACATATTCTTTTTCTGATTTACACACACACGTGTATGTGTGTATAAATGAATCACTGTGCTGTACACCTGAAACTAACACTATACTGTAAATCAACTATACTTCAATTAAACACATACACACACACAGAGGCATACAGTCCATGGTTCTCACACTGAGCCCATGCTTAGTCAAAGCCTTACCAGATCCGGGAGTGATAAGAGGCCCCTCTAACTCAAGTGCCTCATCTTCAGACTGGTCATCTAGCTTTTTCTTTTTTTTCTTTGTTGGATCTCTGGGTTTTTTCAATAGAGAAAGCTCTTCAGGGTGTCTGATATCTGTTAAAATAAAAAAACATTATTTTACTAGCATAACAGAAAATTTAAACACATTACACTTGGTAAATCTGTTAATCCATTCAAGAAAAGAATTTGTAATTTCCTTCTGTGTATGTGTGTGTGTGTGTGTTTTGCCAGATACTAATGCTATGCAAAAGATTGGAGTATGACACTTTTAAAGACAATATACCAAAGCACTCTTAATTCATAACTATCCAATAAATGTAGTTACCTCAAAGTAGAAAGATAATAATCTACTAGGGTACAGAAAGAAAATACTGGAACTCTTATTTACATATTTTTAAATACAAAACTGTAAGAAATTAAGGTTTATATTATATGGTAGCCCTCATTCATTCTGTATGCCATAAGTTAACACAAGATATGTGAAGTAAATGTAAAGAAAATACTTTCCCATCATTACCAAATCTCAAAATTTTAGTCGACTCAAACTTTTCTACCTTGATATCAAATGGCTACAAGTTTTTGTGTTTATTCTATTCATTTTCATGTGAAGAACCTGATGAGAAGCAAAATGGTTACAGGAAAGTAACAAAAAGAATTAAAATGACCCAAATAAGTATAAATATCACATTACATATTATATATTATATACCATGTTCATAAATTGCAAGAATGGTTAAGAAGTCAGTTCCCCCAAAACTTAGCTAAAGATTCAATGGAATTCTAATCAAAATTCCAGCTTATTCTTTTGAACAAGTTGATTGTAGAATCGTTCTCATTTCCTTATAAATTTTATGAGTCAAAGCAATTTAAAATAAAGCTGGAAGACTTATACCACCTGACTTTAAGACATCATAAAACTACAGCAATTAAAACAGTGCAATTACTGGCTAAATGATAAGACGTATAAATGAATGGAATAGAAGAGAGGACCCAGAAACAAACCCAGATACAGGCGGTCAATTATTTTGGACAAAGGCGTCACAGCAATTCAAGGGAAAAGGGAAATCTCTTTAATAAACAGTGCTAAGCAAGAGATTCATGTATTTTTCTAAAAGAACGTTAGCCCTCACCTAACACAATGTGCAAAAATTAATTCTAAGTGTATCATAGACCTGAAAGAAAATTTAAGTAGACAAAGATTTCTCAGATAGGACACCCACACCCCCCCATAAAAAAACTGCCCTTTACTACAAGAAAACAACACCACCACCACCCACCACCACTCTGCTCCTTGAAAGACTGTTAAGAAAACAAAAGGCAAGCTGTGTATTGCGACAAAATATTCACAAAATATGCATATCTGACAAAGGAGTTGTATCCAAAATACATAAAGAACCCATACAACTCAATAATAAGCAGACCAGTGGGCTAAAGAGTTGGACAAGCACTTCACCAAAGAATACATAAGAATAAACAAGAAGCATATGCGAAGATGCTCAACATTACTGGTCAGGGAAGTGCAAATTAAAACCACAACACACATATACACCCATCAGAGTGGCCAACATTAATAAAACTGATAATACCCAGTGTTGGTGAGGATGTGGAAGAACTGGAACTCTCATAACCAGCTGTTGGGAATGTGAAATGAGAATTTTTGAAAACAGGCAGTTCCTTATAAAGTTAAACATATACAACTCAGACACTCCACTCCTAGTTGTTTACTTAAGACAATGAAAAGCATATTTGTAAGCTTTACTCACAAAAGCCAAAACTGGAAATAACCCAGCTGGATAAACAAAATGTGATCCTTTCATATCAGTGGAATACTACTCTTACAACGTAACACAACTCATCAGTGAAAAGAAACAAACTATTAATACATGCAATAACCTGAATGTATCTCAAAATCATTATCTTAGTGGAAGAAGCCAATTAGAAAAGGGTATATGCTGCATGATTCCATTCACAATATCCCAGAAAATGATAACAAATCTATAGTGACAGAGCAGAGCAATGACTGTTAGGCTAGAGTTTGAGAGCTAACGGAAATGTTCTATATCCTGATTGTGGTAGTTTCAGAGATGTAAGCATCTGTCAAAACTCATCCAACTGTACACTTTAAATGGGTGCAGTTTATTGTACATCAATTATACCAAAATAAAGTTAATTAAAAAATAAAGAGGGTAAGGAGAGGGAGAGCAAAGAAAAACAATAAAAGAAAAAAGCAGCAAAAAAAAGAAGCACTAGGTCATATCTCACAGTGTTTGGTGGCACTACCCCATATGTCACAGACAACAAAATCCAAGTCGCTGCATAACTTGTAATGATGCAGACTGCTAAGTCACTGGATCAGAATTTGACAGGGGGTAGTTTGTACCTTCAGGAACCCACAGTACTCACTAGATTCAATCCAGCGTTACAAATTCAGGAAGCTTTTTATCAGTAGGGGAACTCAAACTAGGGTGGACCACACCTGCTGCAGCGCTGATGAGGCATTTGAGGCAGAAGCACACGGCCAAACTACCTGGATCTCAGCTCCACTATTTATGAGCTGTATGACTTGGGCAAGCTACTTATTAGCCTGCCAGCATCCAAGTTTCCTCAGCTGTAAAATGAGACTAATACTACCGCAGGAGGTTTTTTGTGAAAATTCAATGATTAATATAGGTAAAGTTTCTTGCACAGGGCCTGACAAGTACTTTGTAAGTATTAAGTATTAATGGTTTTTTCCTAATTTTAAAAAGTATACAATTATGGTATAAATTTGGAAATTATGAAAAAGTATAAGACATGTAAAATCTGTTCTTGAAAAATGGAATATGACTATGTGAATCAGTGATCATTTTAATAGATGTATAAAATTGTATTAATATAATTTAACCATTCTTCTAATACTGTGCCCATTATAAATAATGGTTCTACAAACATCTACCTATATACATATTTTTCCACATTTTATTTCTTTAGAAGTTCATTGGAACAGAATTACTGGATCAAAGGTTATAATAATTTTAAGGCAAAAATGGAGGAAGATGGGCACTTGTGTTATTTTTTAAAGCTTTATTTTTAAAACAGTATGTTTATCTCCTTGTTTTAATTTACATTTCTTTGATTAATACTGATGTTGTACACTTCCTCATGGGTTTTTAGCCATTTATATTATTTCCTTCCTTCACTCATTTTTCTATTAGATTTCTTCAAATCAAAATTAAATTGCATATAAAGATTAACATGGTAGCAATCCCTGCAAACCATACTGAACTTTCTTTTTAATTTTATTTTATATATATCTTGTACCATGTTTAAAAAAGAAATTCAAATAAATCTTTTAATAACTATATGGATTTTTTGTTTCTCTGTTGGTTATTTGATTTTTACTATTAGGAACACTCTGGTACACATTAGGTTTTTGTTTTGTTCTCTATATTTTTTTTTTTATAAGTTGAGTCTTATTTTTTTAATATTAATTTATTTATTTAGGCTGCACCGGGTCTTAGTTGTGGCACACGGGATCTTCGTTTCAGCATGAGGGATCTTTAGTTGCAGCATGTGGACTCTTAGTTGCAGCATGCATGTGGGATCTAGTTCCCCGACCAGGGATCGAACCCGGGCCCCGTGCATTGGGACCACAGAGTCTTACTCACTGGACCACCAGGCAAGTCCCTTGTTCTGTATTTTACATGCAATTTTGGGGGGAATATTATTCTGAAACATGAAAATGCAATCAGCAGTAAAATTGTCCTCAACAAATACTTTAGCAGAGAATAGATGAACGTAACTGCTCCTTACTTATTAATAAATTAATAAATTTGGGCTAAGTACGTCTTAGGTACTAAACAGCAGAAATCACGATAAAAATAAATTCTTAAATTCTGTCACTTTCTTAAAAGCTTCCCTGGCATGTCTTTTCCAAGTTAAAAATAGGACAGCATATTCTTTAGCTAAAGTTACAAAATTATGGGACTTCCCTGGTGGTCCAGTGGGTAAGACTCCCCGCTCCCAATGCAGGCGGCCCAGGTTTGATCCCTGATCCGGGAACTAGATCCTGCATGCATGCCACAACTAAGAGTCTGCATGTCGCAACTAAAGATCCCTCATGCCGCAACTAAGACTAGCGCTGCATGCATGCATGCATGAATAAATAAATAAATAAAGTTACAAAATTAAAAATCACAGATTTTCTTCAGTCTTGTATATTCAAGTTGAGATAGGCTGGGACCTGGTACCCTTTAGCAGAGTGCTTGCACCTGGACAAATGTCTGCTGAAGCAACAGAATACATAGAAACTATAAGGGACTAAAAATAGCTGCATGCATGTGCAGTTAGGGCAATTATGAACAATAAGATACAAAAAGGCCACAAACCAACTGCCATTCTGGAGGTGTTGGGAAGCAAAACTAGGGTACTGAGCATGATCCCTACACACAGCACCAAGGGGTGGGCAGACCATCTAAGCCACCGCTCCAGCACAGCCCACCAACCTGCCCCCACCCTCACCCCATTTAAGGGACCAGCCCGCCCTCCTCAGAGAGCCAGTAAGGGAAACTGTTGCTTGTTTCTGCTCTCTCGTGCTGCAGCACAAGTCCCAGTAAAGCCTTGCTGAATTCCTTGTCTGGCCTTTTATTGATTTCTATTGATTAAAGAGTCCAAGGGCACAAGTCGGTAACAAAGTTAACCCATTTACCCTCAAAAGTAACTTTTGGGGTTTGAATCAGTAGCGCTAATTTCTATCATTATGTAGATTCAGAAACTCAGAAGATATTTCAAGCATGTCTTTTGAGCCATATTTATCTAATTAGCAGAAGTGAATCATCATTTCCTAGACTACTTTTAAAAGAAACAAGATTTAACATGCTAAGGGACCTAATGATTTACGGGTTGTACTTTCAATTCTCAGTGTACCCTCAGCTTTGCTATCACTGCCATGTTGGGAGAAAATAAAGGCTTTAGAAAATTCCTAGCTTCTGAATAATCATTTGTCCCCTCTGCTTCGGTATTAAGTGTGGGCAGGGTGGTAATCTCTCTCTCCACTCATTCATTTCCCCAAAGTAAATCATAAACTGGTACAGGGTGAAAAATCTAAAAAGTATGTAGGGACATAAAACTAATCACGCCTGAGAGATACGACACGCTTCTATCACAATTTGCCATTAACAAGTTTAGCGGGCGAGGGGAAAGCAAGCATGTATAATTGGAAAAAGCCTCCTAAATGTTTCTGGTATGTCCTTTCTGCTTGAGAAACACTGCACTATATGATTCATCCTTTGAGATTTTTGTTCCTAGGTCATTTCCTGTCAGCTCACAAGCCAACTATTATTAGAAAAATCAGTATTGTTAACTAGCTTTTTGGTCAGTCATAGGCAGATGAAGCAGCTCCTAACTTGTATGTGCCCATGAGAATTGCCTGTGACGTAAAAATAATTATATTAAAAATATATGCTTACGCCACACCCCCAGATAATACTCGTAGTGACTCAGGGGTTCCAACAGCTTGTTTTATGAAAGTTCTAGTGATGGATGTTAACGAAACTTACTGTGGTGATCATGTCACAATATATACAAATACTGAATCATTATTTTGTACACCTGAAACTAATATAATGTTATATGTCAATTACATCTCTATTTTAAAGAAAGCGCTATCGGTAATTTTGATTCCAACTTTTCCTTGAGAACTAGTAGCTTAGGGAAAGGGGAGGAGGGAGAAGGACTACATCTTATTTCTCTAATTGGAGCAACGTAGCCATTGGCTACACACGAAGTCTGTGAATAAGTGGTTTTCACTTCATTACAACAATAACAGAAAAAGTGAAGTAAATCCATATAAAATACTATTTCATTGATACAGGAATTTAGGACTTATTATTTACTGTGTCTTATATCAAGGAGAAACTAAACTAGTGAATTTAGGAATCTGAATCACATGTGTAAGACTGGACTTGGGGAGGAGCATAAGTAATTAAACAAGGTTTATACTAAAATAAAACACACCTAGAGGACTATGAGTTATAAAAACTTTAAAATAGGCACACCAAAATACAGTGCTATCTTTCCTTTGTGCTAAATTATAGTTCAATAATAAAGATATACTAGCATTATGAGTCACTACACAAAGCAATGATCCAGGATCTATTTATAACAAAAGGATAAACTACATAGCAATAAAATTTAACGTTCAAAATCAACATAATGTTATCAAGTAGAATACAAATCTAGTGGAAGACAGACTAAATAAATTATATAATTATGTAATTATATATAGTACATATATATATCTCCAAAACTATGGGGCTGAGGAAGTGGGAAACTAAGGAGCAGAGAAGGGTTCTCAGGTAAAATAATAATCATTTTAGTTTAAAAATAAAATTTTCTGGAGCGTTTCCAGTTAAACATGTATGTTGAGTTTGTGCATTTACTTTCACTCCTTTCCAAAAATCATACCAAAATGTAAAGAAATAAAACATGAACCTAAAAGGACAAAAATAATAGGAGAAAAACATCAGATGAGCAACATCAGAAGAATGCTGAGACAAAAGCCTGATGGGAAAGAAGCAAATGATTTAGCAAAGTGGACAAATAGAAAATCAAGGTGTTTGCAGGAAGTACCAATGGGAAACACACTGACTCACTTGTGCCAAACATCAAGCATGTTCATGTACTGAAAACAGAGAGACAAGAAAAATGAATCCTGCCCCACATCGGATTACACCTACCCCTTAGATACGCACCCTTTAGGATTCCTTACGGGAAAATCTGAAAAGCCCTAGGGAAGAGATCTTTTAGATACTGACATTTGAAAAAGTGTGCTCAATGTCTAAATACCCTGCAAAAGAGTGACAAGCTAAACCCCGTTCAACTAGAGTTTCCTATTAGGTATATGTATGAATGGACAATTAGAATGGACAATCAATGACTGACAGACATTATAGAAAGGACTCTGTGGTAGGCAGAATTCTAGAGATATCTCCTTAAAATTCCTGTCCCTGGTTATACAATCATATGCTAATCTAGGGACTGCTGTGAAGAGACTTTGCAAATGGAATTTAGGTTACTGATAAAGTGATTTTAGGGAGATTATCCTGAATTCTCTCAGTGGGTCCAGTGCAATCACAGGAAGCCTGCCTAACAGAAGAGAAAGGCGGAAGAGGGAAGCAGAGGAGAGGTCATATAGATTTGAGGAGTAAGAAGAGCTGGACTTGCTGTTGCTGGCTTTGACAAACGAAGAGACCACAAGTCAAAGAATTCAGAAGGCCTGTGGAAGCTAGCAGACAAGCCAAGGGGAGCGTCAGTCCTAGAGCCACAGGGAACCCAATTCTACCATGCAGAATTCTTTCTCAGGGCCTTCAGGAAGGAACAGAGCCCTGCTGACACCTTAATTTTGGCCTTATAAAATTCTAAGCAGAGGATCCAGCTGAGCCATGCTGTGCCCAGACTTTTCACACAGAAACTGTGAGATAATATATGTGTGTTTTAGGCTGCTAAGTGTAAGGCAGCAATGGAAAACTCACAGACCTTCCAATGTGAAAGAGAGCAAATGAAATGGAAAAGAACAACTTAGGGAAACAGAAATAATGCAAAGAACAGAATAGAATAAAACATAAACCTCCTAATTACAAATCTCAAAGATAAGACAATGGCATCCGTGAAAGATGGATAGGATGTTAAAAAATAACCAGAGGGACTTCCCTGGTGGTGCAGTGATTAAGAATCCACCTGCCAAATCAGGGGACACGGGTTCGAGCCCTGGTCTGGGAGGATTCCACATGCCGCAAAGCAACTAAGCCTGTGCGCCACAACTACTGAGCTTGCACCCTACAGCCCGTGCTCCGCAACAAGAGAAGCCACCACAGTGAGAAGCCCACGTACTGCAATGAAGAGTAGCCCCTGCTCGCCGCAACTAAAGCTCGCACACACAGCAACAAAGACCCAACGTGGCCAAAAATTAAAAAAAATTATTATTTTTAATTAAAAAAAAAAGAGATAAGAAGGGGCTCTTGGATATTAACAAGGGGGAGGAAGGGTCCTTTCCATTTTTAAAAAGTTTTTTTTTTTTTTTTTGTGGTATGCGGGCCTCTCACTGTTGTGGCCTCTCCCGTTGCAGAGCACAGGCTCCGGACGCACAGGCTCAGCAGCCATGGCTCACAGGCCCAGACGCTCCGCGGCATGTGGGATCTTCCCGGACCGGGGCACGAACCCGTGTCCCCTGCATCGGCAGGCGGACTCTCAACCACTGCGCCACCACTTAACTATTTTGTTAAGGTTTAACTTATATAAAGTCTACAACTCTTAAATGTATTCATGAATATCTGGGTAATAAAGATCCAGATAGAAATATAAAACACTGAAAAATAAAATTTGAGAGCCACAATAAAAAAGCAACAGACAAAATATAAAGTCAGGTAAGAGGATCAATCCAAGAACTAATATCAGACTAATTACTAGCAACAAAAAGAAGAAAAAAAACACAGGGGAGGAATTAGGGCACATTACTATGAAATTTCAAAATGGCAGGGAAAAAATCCTAAAACATGCCAGAGAGAAAAAGCAGTCTACAAAGAAAGGATAAAAATTAAGAACACTATCAGGACTATAAATAGCAATACTGGAAGCTAAAACAACTGAACAATGAATTCCCAATTCTGAGGGAAATTAATTTTCAACCCAACAATTCCTATCAAAGGACAAAATAAAGACATTTCAAATATGACATCTCAAAAATTTACATCCCATCTACCTTTGATGATGGAGGATATAGTCCATCAAAATAAAAGAGCAAATCAACACTGAGGAAAATGCAAGGATCAAGTATGAGAGAGAAGACACTTTCCCTGGACAATGGTGGAGGGAAGTTCTGGGGCTGTAACTGTACAACTTGACCTAGAAGTCACCTACTCCAGATTGGAGCAGGAGGATGGAGGGACTTCACAGTGTGTTTAGGAAGAAAAAAAAGGAGGGAGGGAGGAGATTATTATCAGATAATGTATTTGATCATGAAAATTATAGAGAATCTAGAATGTAGAAGAATCAACAACAGAGAAGTTTCAAAACTAAGTAAATGATAAACAAAAAGGCATATAAGATAGAAAAGGTGAAAGTATACACTTTGGTTCAGCAAGTAAAAATACTCACCTTGTTAAAATAATGCAAACAATGATACTGATTTAATAAAAAATTATAATAGTTATAATAAAGTGAGAAAGAAAAAGTTGAGAAAAAAGAAGTGAGCAGGTATCTAAAATGGATAAATCAAGAAATAACAGAGCTTCCCTGGGCACAGTGGTTGAGAGTCCGCCTGCTGAGGCAGGGGACGCGGGTTCATGCCCCGGTCCGGGAAGATCCCACATGCCACGGAGCGGCTGGGCCTGTGAGCCATGGCCGCTGAGCCTGCGCGTCCGGAGCCTGTGCTCCGCAATGGGAGAGGCCGCAACAGTGAGAGGCCCCCGTACCGCAAAAAAAAAAACAGAACAGCATAAGCACTTTATTTAAATTACGGAACTAAAAGAAACAGTAAAAAAGTAGAAAGTGGTAGGGAATGTGCTTGGGGTTGGGGAGAAATAGGACAGAAAAGTCATTTTATGTTATATGCTTTTTTAGCTTTAACTCTGTTATCTATGGCTTTGATTTAAAAAATAATTTCAAAATCTTTCTGCTTATTGTGTAAAGAATGAATTGGAAGGAACAAGGATGGATAAAGCAGACCACTTAGGAGGCTGCTGGAACATTCCAGAAGAGAGATGGTGGTGGTGTGGCCTATGAGAGCAGTAAGGATGGTAGAGATGGAAAGATGTGGAAAGATTCAAGATATATCTTGGAGGCAAAATTAACACTTCTGGGTGATGGATGAAATGTGTATAAGGAAGAGAGTGGTGCTAAGGACCACTCCCCAGTTTCTGACATGTATCTGGGATGGTGCTTTTACTGCTATGGAGACTTCTGAGGGGCAGAGTGGGAAGGGCAGAACACAGAGATTTGGAAAGGAATACCATGAGCTCAGTTTTGAACATGTTCAATTTGAAATTTCTGTGAAAGAAATGGTTTTGTTATTATAAATAATGCTTCAATGAGCAAATGATGGCTTTCTAAAAAAGGTACATGGCTAGAAGAAAATCAAGGATGAGTTAAGAATGGTCTCAACTAAGATGGAGTAACAAGAATTTGATTTACCCTCCTGCTTTATTTAAACAATAAGAAAGGAAAAGAAACTTTTTCAGGTATTAGACAAGGAGCACAGGAGAGAAGAGAAAAAAACCAGAATGAGCTCTTTGACTGTACCAGCTTACTGCCTAGAAGTAGTTCGGGGTGGGGAGGGGACAAACAGAGTCAGGTCTCGCTGAGTTGAGAGATCTGAGGTGGAATCCAGGGAGGCCAAGATGGCTAAAATTTGTGGGTCAGAGTACCAGAGAGAAGAGAGCTCCACAGAGAGATCTGGAGATCTGTAGTTATCCACTGGGATCTGGGTGAATACTGATCTGTGCATCTGTGAGGGGAAAGTCTTCCTAATACACAGGATATTGAGAAGAATCCCCAGAAGGAAATTAGCCCTGGACTAATGGTGGCTCTGGACCTGCCCTAACAGAGCATAAAAGCAAGTGTCAAAAGGATCCAACTGATTCCAAGTAATATGACTGAAAAATTTGACAGAAAAAAAGCCAATGCTACTTTTTAATTTTATTTATTTATTTTTGGCTGTGTTGGGTCTTCGTTGCTGTGCACGGGCTTTCTCTATTTGTGGCGAGCGGGAGCTACTCTTCGCTGCGATGCGCGGGCTTCTCACTGTGGTGGCTTCTCTTGTTGTGAAGCACAGGCTCTAGGCACGCAGCCTTCAGTAGTTGTGACAAGTGGGCTCAGTAGTTGTGGCGCGCAGGCTCTAGAGCACAGGCTCAGTAGTTGTGGAGCACAGGCTTAGCTGCTCCGCAGCATGTGGGTCCTTCCCGGAGCAGGGCTCAAACCCGTCTCCCCTGCACTGGCAGGTGGATTCTTAACCACTGTGCCACCAGGCAAGTCCCATCCAACGCTACTTTAAGGAATACAAAAAGAAATCCAGCCACCAACAATGAAAAATTAACAGACTCTAGCATTCAATCAGAAATTACCAGACATAAAAGAAGCAACCCATTACCAGGAGTAAAAGGGGGGAAAAAGTAGCAGAAGCAGAAATAACTACAATGATAGAATCAGTAATCAAAGATATTAAAATATCTATTATAAATACACTCCATATGTTTAAGAAAGGAGAGAAAAAGATAAAAATAAGGAAGAAAAAGTTGAAGATTTATGTATTTTTTAAAAGTCCAAAATCAAACTTCTAGTGATGAAAAATACATCTGAAATGAACATTGGATGGGATTAACAGCAGATCAGCAGAAGACCAATAAACTTCAAGACAACAATGGACACTATCCAAGATGAAACACAGAGAATAAAGACCAAAAAAAGGAAGAGAGCATCAGTGATCTATGGAAGAATAACTGTTGCTCTAACATATATGAAACAAGCCCAACAAAGGATAGCTGTGGGAAGGGACACCAAAAATTATTTGAAGAACTAGTGGTTGAAAATTACACAAATCTGACGAAAACCGTAAACCCACAAATCTAAGAAACACCATGACCCTAGAACAGAACAGACCTAAAGAAAACTATGCCAGGACACACCAGAATTAAATGCTGAAAACCAGGATAAAGATAAATTCTTAAAAGGTTAACAGAGAAAACATTCAGAGGGGAAAAAATAGAAGAGCCATAACGGACTTTTCTGAAATTATGCAAACCAGAAGACAAGAGAAAGACATCTGAAAATTACTGAAAAGAGAAAAAATCTAGAATTCTTCACATAGCTGCAATATCTTTCAAAAATGAAGGCAAGATTTTTGTAGACAAAAGGTAAAAAAAAAAAAAAAAAAAAATTATCACTAGCAGACCTGCACTATAAAAAGGTCATATGAAGTTCCTCAGATAGAAGAAAAAGGGTATCACATGGAACGTCTTCTTACAAAGAGCAGTGAAAAATGATAAATGCGTGGGCAATTATAAAAGACCATTTTTCTTATTTTTTAATATTTAAAAAGGCAATTATTGTTTTAGGGGAAAATAACGTTGAGTTTTAGCATATTTGAAAGTAACACATATGACAATAGCACAAAGAACAGGAAAGGGGAAATGGAACTATACTGTTTTAAGATTATTATACTATGTGTGAAATGGTATACTATTTGAACACAGAACGTGAATAAAGTTAACGTCATACACTGTAACCCCAGAACAACCACTAAAAAGACAAAAGTGGTAATAGCTAGTAAGTCACAGGTAACAATAAACGTAACTGTAACAAACAAACCCCCCTCAATTTAAAAGAAAAGAGGGGAAAGAAAAAAAACAGAGCACATAGAAACCTTAAAATAAATACCATATAAAAAGCAAATACCAAGGTGACAGATTTAAACTCAACGACACTGATGATCACATTGAAAGTAAATGGTCTGGGCTTCCCTGGTGGCGCAGTGGTTGAGAGTCCGCCTGTCAACGCAGGGGACACGGGTTCGTGCCCCAGTCCGGGAAGATCCCACATGCCACGGAGCGGCTGGGCCCGTGAGCCATGGCCACTAAGCCTGCGCATCCGGAGCCTGTGCTCCGCAACGGGAGTGGCCACAACAGTGAGAGGCCCGAGTACCGCAAAAAAAAAAAAAAAAAGTAAATGGTCTATCAACTGTGTTGCATGCCAATTTGATATTATCACTGTAAAGCAATATTACACTTAGAAACCTAATTGTTTTCCCATAATCACTGAATTCTCTGATATGTTTTTTCCAACTTCCTAGCATTTCCTCTCTGAAGTATCTAAATTAACTGTCCTGGATGAAGTTTCCTTTAAAAGGCAATGTCTATAAAGTCCTATGGCTTCAACATATTCAATTTTGTTTTGAAAGGTAATAAAAATAGTGAATTTCTATTCCTACATCTAAACCACTGGAAAAAAATAAAATAAATAATCTAATGGAAGCAACCTAAATGTCCATTGACAGATGAATGGATAAAGAAGATGTGGGGTGTGTGAGTGTACGTGTGTGTATGTAATGGAATATTACTCAGCCATAAAAAAAGAATGAAATAATGCCATTAGCAGTAACAGATGGACCTAGAGATTATCATAGGAAATGAAGTCAGACAGAGAAAGATAAATATCATATGATACCATTTATATGCAGAATCTAAAAAAATGATACAAATGAACTTTCCATTTACTCTTAAAAAGGCTCGTCATTTGTAAAGCCTGCATGTCGGAACCCACCTTACATAAAAGAACTTAGCATGCTTTGCCAGCAGTGTTTCTTTCAAAAAGGAAAGGAAAATGTAACTAAAAACCTCATTTAATCATTACACAGAAGCATCTTCTTAAGCGTTATGTTATAAAAAAAATCAAGATACTTTTTACCAAATAAAAAACTTAGCAGTCTGCCAAAACTCACACAAGAAATAGACAATCTGAATAAGTCTATACCTATTAAAGAAATTGAATCAATAACTAATAATCTTCCAAAACAGAAAGCACTAGGGCCAGACAGGTTCACTGGTGAATTCTACCAAACATTTTTTCTAGTTTTACTGAGGTATAACTGACATACAACACTGTGTAAGTTTAAGGTGCACAGCATAATGACTTGACTTACATAATATTACCACAGTAAATTTAGTTAACATCCATTATCTCATACAGATACCCAAAAAAAGTTTATTTTCCTTATGGTAAGAACTCTTATGATCTACTCTCTTAACAACTTCCAAATAAACCATACAGTAGTGTTAACTCTAGTCATCGTGCTATATACCACATCCCCAGTACTTACTTATCTTGTAACTGGAAGTTTGTACCTTTTGACTACCTTAATCCAATTCCTCCCCTTAGGCTGTTTCCATGTCTTGGCTATTATAAATAATGCTGCTATAAACATGGAGGTGCAGCTATCTCTCCGACACAGTGCTTTCATTTCCTTTGGATATATTCCCAGAAGTAGAACTGCTGGATCATATGGTAGTCCTACTTTTAGTTTTTTGAGGAACCTCCATACAGTTTTCCATAGTGGCTACATCAATTTACAATCCCACCAACAGTGCACAGGGGTTCCCTTTTCTCTACATCCTTGCCAGCATTTATCACTTGTCTTTTTGATAACCATTCTAACAAGTGTGAGATATATCTCATTGTGGTTTCAATTTGTATTTCCCTAATGATTAGTGATGCTAAGCACATTTCCATGTACCTTTTGAACATGTGTATAACTTGTTTGGAAAAATGTCCGTTCAGGTCCTTTGCCCATTTTTAAAAGTGGATTATTTGGGGATTTTTTGCTATTAAGCTATATGAGCTCTTTATATATTTTGGGTATTAACTCATCAGATATATGGATTGCAGATAATTTTTCCCATTCCACAGGTTGTTTTTCATTTTGTTGGTCATTTCTTTGGCCATGCAGAAAATTTTTTTGTTTGATGTAATTCTACTTATTTTTGCTTGTGCTTTAGGTGTTCTATCCAGAAAGACATTGCCAAAACCCATGTCAAGGAGCTTTTTTCTTGACATCTGAGGAAGAAATTATACTAATTCTCTATAATCTCTTTCAGAAGATAGAAGCAGAGGAAATATTTCCTAATTCATTCTATGAAGCCAGCATTACTCTAATACTAAAATCAAACAAAGCCATAGCAAGAAAAGAAAACTACAGACCAATATCTCTAATGAACATAAATGCAAAAATCTTTAATAAACTATTAGCAAATCGAATCTAACAATGTATAAATAGAATTATACACCATGACCAAGTGGGATTTATGTCAGGTATGCAAGGCTGGTTCAACATCCAAAAATCAATATAACCCATCACATCAAAAGGCTGAAGAGGAAAAATCACATGACCATATCAATAGGCGTTAAAAAAAAAAAAAGCATGACAAAATCCAACACTTATTCATGATAAAACACAGTAAACTAAAATAGAGGGGAACACTTCCTCAACTTTTTTTTTTTTTGGCTGTGCTGTGTGGCTTGTTATGATCTCCCTGGTGGTCTAGTGGTTAGGATTCAGCGCTTTCACTGCTGCGGTCCAAGTTCAATCCGTGGCTGGGGAACACTTCCTCAACTTGATAAAGAGTATCTACAAAAAACCTTCAGCTAACAACATACGTAATGATGAGAAACTAGAAGCTTTCCCACTAAAACAGGAACAAGGCAAAGATGTCCTCTCATATCACTGCTTTTCAATATTGTACTGGAAGCCCTAGCTTATGCAATAAGACAAGAAAAGGAAATAAAAAGTGTACAGATTGGGAAGGAAGAAATCTGTCTTTGTTCACAGATAACATGATCATCTCTACAGAAAATCTAAAAGAAGTGACAAAAACTCCAGAAACAAATAAACAATTATAGCAAGGTAAAGGACACAAGGTTAATATACAAAAGTAAATTGCGGGCTTCCCTGGTGGCACAGTGGTTGAGAGTCCTCCTGTCAATGCAGGGGACACGGGTTCATGCCCCAGTCCGGGAAGATCCCACATGCCGCGGGGCGGCTGGGCCCGTGAGCCATGGCCGCTGAGCCTGCGCGTCCGGAACCTGTGCTCCGCAATGGGAGAGGCCACAACAGTGAGAGGCCCGCGTACCGCAAAAAAAAAAGTAAATTGCTTTCCAGCAGTGAGCATGTGGAATTTGAAATGTAAAACACAATACTATTTACATTAGCACCAAAAAATAAAATACTTACATATAAATATGACAAAATATGCACAGGATCTATATAAGGAGAACTACAAAACTGTGATGAAAGAAATTAAAGAAAGAAATAAGGGGAGAGACATTCCATGTTCATGGTCAGGAAGACTTGATCTGTCAAGATGTCAGTTCTTCTCAGCTTGATCTATAGATTCAATGCAATCCCAAACAAAATCTCAGCAAGTTATTTTATGGATACTGACAAACTAATTCTAAAGTTTATATGGAAAGGCAAGAGACCCAGGATACCCAACACAATATTGAAGGAGAAGAGCAAATTTGGAGGATTGATGCTACCTGACTTCAATCCTTACTGTAAAAAGCTCCAGTAATCAATACAAGGTGGTATTGGCAAAAGAACAGCAAACAGATCAATGGAAAAGAATATAGAGCCCAGCAAGTGACCTATATAAATATAGTCAACTGGTCTTTGACAAAGCAGCAAAGGCAACACAATGGAGAAAAGATAACTTTTCAATAAACAGTGCTATAACAACTGGACATCCACATGCAAAAAAATGTATCTAGACCCAGACCACACCCTTCACAAAAATGAACTCAAAATGGATCACAGACCTAAATGTAAACTGTAAAAGCCTTAAAAGATAACATAGAAAAAACTCTAGATGACCTTGGGTTTGGTGATGACTTTTTAGATATGATAACAAAGGCATGATCCATGAAAGAAATAACTGATAAGCCAGACTTTATAAAAATTAAAAATTTCTGGGCTTCCCTGGTGGCACAGTGGTTGAGAGTCCGCCTGCCGATGCAGGGGACGCGGGTTCGTGCCCCGGTCCGGGAGGATCCCACATGCCGCGGAGCCGCTGGGCCCGTGAGCCATGGCCGCTGAGCCTGCGCGTCTGGAGCCTGTGCTCCGCAACGGGAGAGGCCACAACAGTGAGAGGCCCATGTACCGCAAAAAAAAAAAAAAAAAATTAAAAATTTCTGCTCTGTGAAAGAAGCTGCCAAAGATAATGAAAAGATAAGCCACTGACTGGGATAAAATATTTGCAAGACATATCTGATAAAGGACTGTTACCCAAAATATACAAAGAACTATTAAAACTCAACAGTAAAAAAACAAAAACTTGACTGAAAAATAGGGCACAGACCTTAACAGATACCTCACCAAAGAAGATATACAGATGGCAAATGAGCGTATGAAAAGATGTTCCACATCACGGAAATGCAAAATTAAAACAATGATATACCACTATACATCTATAAAAATGGCCACAATCCAGAACACTGACAACACCAAATGCTGGTGAGAATTCAAGAGCAACAGGAATTCTCATTCACTGCTGAATGTGAATGCAAAATGGTATAGCTACTTTGGAAGACAATTTAGCGGTTTCCTACAAAACTAAGCATATTCTTACCATATGATCCAACAATCATACTCCTTAGTATTTACCCAAAGGAGTAAAAAACACATGTTCACAAAAAAAAACCTGTACGTGAATGTTTACAGCAGCTTTATTTATAATTGCAAAACTTGGAAATAACTAAGATATCTGTCATTAGGTGTGGAAAATAAACTGTGGCACATCCAGACAATGGGATATTATTCAGCGCTTAAAAAAATGAGTCACCAAGCTACGAAAAGACATGAAGGAAACTTAAATGTACATTACTAAGCAAAAGACACCAATCTGAAAAGCTACATATTGTATGATTCCAATTGTATGACATTCTGTAAAAGGCAAAACTATGGAGACAGTAAACAGACTAACAATTGCCAGGGGTTGGTAGGGGAGGGATGAAAAGGCAGAGTACAGATTTTCAGGGCAGTGAAACTATTCTGTATGATATTACAATGATGGATATGTCATTATACATTTGTCCAAAGCTGTAGACTGTACGACACCAAGAGTAAACGCTAATGTAAACCATGGAGTCTGGATGATAATGATGTATCAATGAAGGTTTATCATTACAACAAATGTCCCAGTCTGGTGTGGGGTCTTGATAGTGGGGAGGTTGTATGTGTGGGAATGAGGGTAAATGGGAACACTCTGTACTTTCTGCTTAATTTTGCTGTGAACCTAAAACTGCTGTAAAAAAAAGTTTATTAAAAAAACTGATAAATGATATAAACAGGCAATTCAAAAAAGAAACTGAAATGGCCAGTAAAGACATAAAAACATAGTTATCTTTATAAACTAAAATGAAATACTGTATTTTTTCACTCAGAGAAGCAAACACTAAAAACTGACAACGTTCAAGTGTTAGTGACAACTTGAGGCAATGGGTTTTCACACACTGACGGTTGGAATGTAAACTGGTATAACCACTTGGGAAAGCAATCTGACGGTATCTGAAATGAATTATGTGTACACTTAAAACACAGCAATTCTACTTTCTACTTCTACACAAACACAAAAGAGAAATTCCTCCACACTCGTGCAAAACGGCATTAAGAAGATACCTGCACAGCAACTGCAGGAACATTTTGTTTTGGGATATACACACTCACAGATGTGGATACATGTATGTATGTTCACATATTTTCAAAAGTACTGGAAAGATACATATTAACCTTATGCAGTAGTTGCTTTGTGAAGGGAGATTAGAGGAGAATATGAATCAAGAACTTTACCTATATTATTTTGACTTAAAAAATAGTTTAGCAAAATGATAAAATATCAGCTATTAATTCTAGATAATAGGATTTAGGTAAATGTTACATAATTCTTTATATTTTTCTGTATTTTAATTTTTGTCTTAGGAATTCCATTAAACATAAAAAAAAAAACCTTGTAATTTGAGTCATTAGAACAATACAGTAACGTCCTGTATCTCCCCCAAATCTATGGTACAATGGAGTTATGTACTAATGGTAATGACAATGGTTCACATTTTCTCTGATGGTTGAATATTTCCTGTCATATGACAGAATTGGGTCAGCCAAAAGTAATCTACATCTCATTTCAGAAAACATAAACAGAACTGCTACAAGAGTTTTCAAATTGTAGACTGGTTAAGGACGACAACACTCATGGTCATTTCCTTAGGAGCTGTGTCAGGCCTTCAATGAAGGAACACAATCTGCCTGAATCACTAAAATTGAATATTGACTTACGTTGAAGGAAATACTACAAAAGCTACATCACTCTGCAAATAATTGCCTGTTCTCTTTTCCTTCCCATAAAAATAAAGTCATCAGAATGAGGTATTAAATAATAATATATATTTCTAATAAGGAAATACTAGACACCTCCTGTTCTACCTTAACTCAACATTTCTTTACCTTAAAGTAATATAAAAACTTTGAAGAATAAAGTAATATTTTCACAAACACAGATAGCTCACCCCAATCCCTACTCCTTGAGATAAACTCAATGTCAGTCATCAGTCATATACATATCATGCAACTCATAATTTCATGAATTTATCTGATACTTACTAAAAGTCTTACAGATGTCAGAAACAGCTTTGAAGACTCTGTCAGAGAAATTCACTTTCACCTTCACATACTTCATGTTGGGAAGTTGCAGGCGGAGCAGCTTGTGCTGGGGGGTGAACTGAAGCTTAGCATCTGCCTGAACGCCATACTTGTCCAAGGTCCAATGTGTCTTGAGGAGCCAAGTTCTCTTCTTTTCCCACCACAGAGCGTGGTCAGACCAATCTTTTTTTACATCTATTAAACAAACAAACAAAACACTTCTAAAAATCATCAAGATCACCTTGAGAGAAATCATAAGCAGAAAACTAAATAACTGGGTATTTAATATGATCAACTAATTAAATACTAAGTGCCTGTTTTGTGATAGGTACAAAAGAAATACTAAATAGCTGAGAAAACATTCTGCCCTTGAAAACTAGTATAGAAGGGAGCTGAGGCAGAATACACAGGGTAACCTAGTAATGCTTAAGGGGGACACACAATGAGGAAGAGAGTAAGTACTCTCTGTAGGCATTCCGAGAACAAAGAGAACCCTGGGGACTAGAATCAGAAGGATTAATGATGACGCGGAGTTGGTGGATTCTGAGCCCAGCCTCGAGGAATGGACGATATTCTGATGATAAAATAGGTGAGAAGGCTGAGATATATGAGGCTGCAGAGGCATGCTGAGGTTAATGAGTGGTGAAAAGTAAGATGAACCAAAGTGAACAAAACCCAATATCCTAGGTAAAGAAGAGACTGGAAAAGAAAACATCCACGAGCAACACTTAACAACTTATTAAGAGAAAACAAAAACAAAAAAACTACACTCCCAACCACACACCCAAATACATTCCGAGAAAAGTAACTTATAAGTCTCACTGTCCAACTTTTTTCCCCCAATATATTTCGGTACAAGAGAAAACATTAATATCTGTTATACTCTTTAACATCCTTATGCAATTAAATTAAATGAAAATAAATTTATACCAAATAAAGAGTATAATTTACACAAGATTTGGCTACCCCCAGATATAGCCGATCATAACAATAAACTTGCAAATAAAAGCCAACTTTAGCGAGTTCTTAAAGTAGCAATAAAAGTAAAGACTTTTTGTATCAATTATATGATAAACTAAGAACCAAAAAAGGGGGACAGGATATTTTTTTTAAAAAACAGTATTAGCCAAACAAAGCTTTCCAGGGGAAGAAAATAAAAATGAAAAACATTATCATGATTCTGATATAAAGTTCATCTTAATACAGTTTTAAAACGAATTGTTCAATTTTAAGAAGATAAATTTAAAAGTATACACTAACCTGAAATTTCTTTTTTAGCACCTGTCTACCAGAAAGCTTCAGAGTAAAAAATCAAACCACCACACTGATTATGAGCCTAGAAACACTTTCTATAACGGTGAAATTTACTTGATATAATTAACTTCTCCTCATTATGGAAGAAACACATCACAGGTGGGAAAAAGACTTTCAATTCCCCCAGCCATTTAAAAAAAATATTTTAATTAGTAAGTACTTTAATGGGAGAACTGTAATTACTTGTGATTATATTGCCATTTTGAAATTTCAATATTTGTTTTGGGAAAGCCCAATTATGTTATTTGAAGTTTGGCTGCAGAAATACATATTTTACAACTACTTACTTAGTTGTGACACAATGTATATAGTACCCTGCATCTTAAACTATTTTCCAGCACAGAATTTATCAACTAACTTTTAGAAACAACAAATCTGATCTAGCTCATAAGAACACAACCAAGGTTGGGACCTTTTCATATACTATGAGGTAAATGTCACACACATTACAGATGGTTTACTTTTTTCTTCAGGAATAAAGAACCCAAGGCAGAAAAAGATAATTTGTAAAGAATGATAGTAACCAAGCAGAGCAAGGCTGAGCTGAACTGAATTAATTGTAGGTAGGTATCTAATACTTTCTTCCCCATATCTCAATCCATTCACTTCTGCTCCCAATATCAACCATTAAGGAAGCTACAACATATATTCCCAGTGGGGGGAGAAGAGAGGAAAAAGCTGTACACCACTAATAATAATAATAGTTTTGTAAATACTGACTTAAGTCATTTGGGTTCCCTTTGACTTACATCAAAAGACAATTCTGAAATAAGAACTTTGGCACAAATAGCTTATTTGGGGTGGGGGTGGGGGGACCCCAGGAAGCATACCTGAGGGGATTAGGAAAAGCAAAACAGAGGGAGAAAAGTCTACTAAGGATTCATTAACTTCTGTGGCTAACTGGAGTTCAGTCCTGTGAGATATCCTCCGAGGAATTACATAGAACATGACTTAGAATTATCCCCCTAAGGAAAGAGAAAGCTGGGGCATCTATCCAATTCCTTGGTTGAGGGCTGCTCCTAGGGCCATTCAATTCCCAGCATTTCCCCAGCTGCCACGCATGGGCTGGCCACCCTACACTCAAGCAGTTAACTCACCAAGGCTGAAATATTTACTACATGGACTTTTTACAGAAAGACTTTGTAGGCCCGGATGCAATAAAATCTCAACTTTGCATCACTTAGGCTTCAAACGCTAACCTCAGAAACAGGTACTTCCCGTGATCTTCCTCTTTAAAAATTTAACCCTCCCCATCAATTCCACCTTGGTTTTTTACACCAAAGGAATGGCACCCCTGCATCCAATAAGAATAAACATTGACAAGAAGGACATATAATCCAAAGACTGTGTACTAGAAACCTATGAATAGTTTGTTTACCCACAGAAAGAGAGAAAATCTTTTACTGACTGGCAACACTGGTAAAATCAGTCTTTTTTACCCACAGAAAATAGTAGGTAAGTAACAATATAGGAAAGAAAAATCACCCCAAATAAAAGCAAAAACAGGACACCAGAAAAGATCTGAAGTGTTGATAGGGCACATGCCAAGAGACAAAAACAGAGAAAAGCAGGCATTCTGACAGCAAAAGAAGTAGTCAGTGTTAGAAGATGGAATGGCTGGACTATGGGAGCCTGTAACATATGTTCAAATAGTATAATTTTTGGTAGCATTCTTGAAGACTCAAAATACCAGCAACCTAATCAGCATTAATTATAAGATAATCACTACTACAGAACAAGAACAAACAGCATCTATAAAATATTCATTAATTCCACTAATATCTACTGAACATTTACTGTGTGCCAGAAGGCACTATTCTAGTGCTAGAGATACAGTGATGAGAAGAACAAAGTGCCAGCATCTTTGAAGAAGGCCAATATGACTAGAATTGAGGAGGTGAAGCATCAGAGAGCTCGGCAGAAGCCTTGCATATTATAAAGTCGTTTAGCTTTTATTATGTGTGTGAGAGAAGCCACTAGAGCAGTGTTTTCCAGCTTGTTTGGCATTAGAATTATCTGAGCAACTTTTCAAATAGAGTAATGCCTGGACTCAGCCCAAACCACTCTGGGTGTGGGTCTAGAAATCGATTTTAAGCAGGGGAGTGATTTTTTTCCTCTTCTCTCTCACATCTTCTTTTGCTCAAGACAATCCCTCCTATATGAAATGATTATGTTCCAAAGTTCCTTTAAGTCTTAGAATTTAGATTTGCCACAAAGAAACATTATAAATAGGTTCCAAATCAGACTGTTACTCAAATCTAAAATAGCCCAAAGTATACTACTAGCAATATTACACTAAACTGATATCATAAGGCTTTTGCAGAATATATGGCTGATGTTCAACTAGAGATGTAAGGAAAACTGCTAAGTTGCACCTGAAGACTGTGGATTGGATGGAGAGGAAGAAAGACAATGTTGCTGTTAAGTTGTGAGGGAGACAAGGGCTTCCTGCTAAAGTAGGGCACTTGGCTACTCCCTCGTCATCCTTCCATAAACTCCAGGAATTAACTGGCCTCCTTCCTCTTTCCCAGCTACAATTTGTTGTCTTAAGCCAAGGTTTCTTTCCTCTACTAAAGCTCCTAAAAACAGAAGAGCTTTACCTTCTGCTTTCCTCTCTAATTCCTGAAACATAGGAACTATTCTGATGTTTCTAATGAAATGTTATTGCCAATAATGTGTAAAGACAAGGTCTACAAGTAAAATTAATGCTTAAATAAGTTTAAAAAATTATCTCTATAATGTTATCCCTAATCTTTATTGAAATGTAAAGGACATTAAATATTAATTTCGCTTTTCGATCACATCATCTTTTGTTCTTAAGAATGCCTCACTCTCACTCTTTTAGGTCTCTCTCCTCCCAAACTCCTTTTAATTTCAGAGGTGAGGCAGCTGAGGATACTGCTCCCTTGTTTTTAGGATGTGCCCTCGTGTTCTTGTTTTTAATCACTCAGACCTTCAAAAAAGGAAATAGGCAAAATGGACGAAGTGTTGCTCTTCAGGTACACAACCAATAAATAAATCAATAAACATTTTCCAAGGACCTACCATATGCCAGACACTAAACTAGGCCATGGGAATACATAACTAGTTTCGTAAGAATTCCCATCAAAGAGTCACTTACAGTCCAAGTGAGGGACGCGGACAGTGGCAGAAAGATCAGAATCCAGTTCTAATAGGTATCTAACTGATATCTCAACTGAAGAGTCAGCATGAGAAAATGGGCTCACAGACTAAATTTATGTTCACTCAGCTCTGCCCAAGGTTAACAAACTCTGTCTCCCAGGCACACAGAGACCTGGTATTTCCACTTTATTTAATAATTTCTTTACCTCCCTACAGATGTCCAATCTGTCCTCTTCCTCACTCCTAAATACCTATTTCCTATAAGACTGCTAGTTCATTAGGGTCTCAAAGAGCTACAGGGAAATAGTCACTCAAACCACTCCATTTCTCTGTTCCAATACTATCCATACTTTGGAATGTCAATTTATTTATATATAATGGACCCCAGTCCCCTCCATACACCAAGAAGCTAGTCAATTCAAGATATATCCTAAGAAAGATATGGATTACACCAGATAATTAAGGACTAGACCATGGAAACTGTGATTCAAGTGAGGGTTGGTTTCAAGAGGTCCATCCTAGAACCGGCCAACGCTACAAAGTGACTCATCAGTTCACTCTCAAAACACCAAGTGTGAAGGAATATTTATATTATGCATGTCTTTAACTGATTTAACAATGGCAGCTACAGACAATAAAACTCAAAAAGGTTATGGTTAGTAGCTATTTTACTATTTGAAGAATGAGTATAGTACTATGCAAAATTAAACTGAGTTCAAAATAAGTGAAGAACACAAACAGGTATCAACTGTAAAGACACAATTTAGAAAAATAATGTAATTAACCACTTTTGATTTTACATTAGAAACTAGAATTATATTATAAAATGAATACTCTATCATCTAAAAATAATTGTAATAACTTCCAAGTCATTCCTCTCTTCTTTAAGACTGTTCTACAGAGACCAGAAGTAAATTCCTCAATTATTTTTAATCTTATTGTAGAAGAGTAACCCTCCCTTCCAGACTACGCTTCATTCTAGAGGAATAATCCCCAACAGATTCTCAGCAGTGTATTCTATACTACATTACTACAAGGCTATCTATGACTGAATCAAAGTTACTATAATAGGATTATTAGTATACTAGAAAGAAGTATATTCCTGATTTTCCACAGCTATGAAAAGCAGAAACAGACTGCTTTAAAAAAAGTCCCAGAGCTAACTCAGCTGACATATACTTTTGTTAATCAATAAAATGAAAAAAGGAAACACTAGCAATGAAGCATGTAAATATTCCATAATTCAGTAACTGTCCCCCACTCACCCCGTCCATTCAACAAATTAAGGGAGACTACACCAAGATCATATAAATAGTAATTATATTAACCTAATCTTTAAAATTGAATATCTTTAAAATTGAATATCTCTCTCCAAGGTCTAGTTTCTTCCTCGGTTTTTCTTTCTATCAAAGTACTATGGAATTTACCTCTCAAACAGCTGTTAAATTTGTCCCTTCCTTTCTTTTTATTACACTGCTTTAGCTTAAGTCCTCAGCATCTCTTGTCTGAACTACTATGATCCCATTTTTTACAAAACTATCTGAGTTATCTTTTAAAATGCAAATTTGATCATTTTACTTCTCTACGTAACTTTACAGGTCCTTCTGTTGCTGAAGTGTTTTATCACCTCTTAGCAGGTTACACAAACCTTAACCATCTGTGCCCCACACTGCTTGGCTATCCCCAGGTACAGCTCAGGCTCTGGCCCAGTTTGTGAAACAACTTGATGTTTTGTGCGTCCTTGATTGGATACCTTTCTCTTCCTCCCCTCATCAAGCTGACAAAATCCTACCAAAAACCAAATATTACCATCCCCAAGCCTTCACTGACCCTCCTGTTAAAGCCGTTACGTACATCTTAGCACTCTGAATATATACCACACTTCATTATAATTGATTTTATGTAACTACCTTCTTCCACTAGATTATGGGTCTTTGATCTTATTTATCTTGTACCTCAAAGGCAGAGCCCAGGGACTTTCCTGGTGGTGCAGTGGTTAAGAATCCACCTGCCAATGCAGGAGACACGGGTTCGATCCCTGGTCCAGGAAGATCCCACATGCCGCAGAGCAACTAAGCCCGTGCGCCACAACTACTGAGCCTGCACTCTAGAGCTCGCAAGCCACAACTACTGAGCCCTCATGCCACAACTACTGAAGCCCATGTGTGCCTAGAGCCCATGCTCCACAACAAGAGAAGCCACCGCAATGAGAAACACGTGCACCGCAAGGAAGAGTAGGCCCCGTTCGCCGCAACTAGAGAAAGCCCGCGTGCAGCAATGAAGACCCAACATAGCCGAAAATAAATAAGTAAAATAAATAAATTTTTTAAAAGGCAGAGCCCAGGGCCTGGCACATGGAATTAAACCAATAAATATTTGTAATATGCAGGCAACGTGTAAACTCTTAAGTGTATACAGGCAAATGAAAAAATAATAAAACTGGTATTTACTGTACTGTAATTTAAAACATTAGAAATATTGAGAAGTGTTACACTTCTTTGTAAAAACTTACCAAGAGTAGTTTTATTCATTTATTTATTTTCGCTGCACCAGGTCTTGCTGCATGAGGGATGTTTAGTTGCAGCATGCAGACTTCTTAGTTGCGGCATGTGGACTCTTAGTTGAGGCATGCATGTAGGATCTAGTTCCCCGACCAGGGATCGAACCCGGGCCCCCTGCATTGGGAGCGTGGAGTCTTACCCACTGGACCACCAGGGAAGTCCCCAAGAATAGTTTAAATACTACTTGTCTATGCCCTGGAAAATTATCATACTCCTTTCTAGGTCTGGATCAATTTCCAACATTTTATCCTGCGTACTTTCAATGCCATGCTATATCTCCGAGAGTTCTTTTAATATGCAGTTTTTTGCTGGTGTCGCTTCCTCTGAGACATCTTTGTCTTTTTTGTCATACCACTTAATCTCATTTATGTCAATAAGTCTGCCTTCACTAAATTCCTCTGGCTGTGTATCTAGAGTCTCTCAGATGGCAACAGCACCCGCATTCCCACGGTGAGCTGTTTCTTCTATAACTCCATTTAGTCTTGATTCAAATTTCAGTTCTGGCATCACCACTTTTTGGATTTTTCTGCTGCACATTTATCTTTGTTGGCCAATTCCCTCTTTCAGTTATCCATTTAAAAAAAATCTCATGAGTTTATCAGTGGGAGAAAAAGAAGCAACACAACTACATATGCTGGCTTACGCATGAACACAAATATACAGTAACCAATCATGGACAGACTGAAATATGTGATATGACTGGTCACCGATCATGATTCACATGTTACTGACACAGTGAACTGTAGACTGAAGAGCTAGAAGCAAAGTTGGTACTTTATGCAGTTACTCAAAGTATGGTGGTAACTGAAATGTGAACCATGTTGTTGGATAACTGGTGTTAACTAAACCATGATAACTGAAACATGTGCATACTGAAACTGTGCAAAATACTGATGGTTTCCAAAAATATGATATGTCCTTTTCTTAAAAAAAATGTTTTTCATCTGTTAGCATAAGCAGTAAACTGCTTCAAACTTTACATATCATTCAAGTTGCCAAATTATTTCAATTAAAGTACCCCATTCAATTTTAGCTTAAGAAAACTATTGGTTTACATTAAGACTTCAATGACTGGCTAAAGCAGATGCATCACCCAGTTTTCAAAAACGTTTAGAAACTAAACTCCTGATTAAAAAGTGACTCACTGATGTTTCTTTGACATAGCTAACTTGATTGAAAATTAGGAATTCACTCATCAAAACAAAACAAAATCAACTAAGTTTACAAATGGCCTTCTGAAGTTACTCACAAACCCAAAATAATGTTTATCAATTTCAATATCAATTATTTCCTATTATAAAATATACTAACTCAAAGTAGTTGAGGAGCTTTACCAGATGACATACATGCATGCAATTACAGAGTGCGCACAAACAGAAGTCATGTCAATTATTCATTTCCAGAGGGTGGGTAACTTTCTATCCAATCCAACGGCTTACTACTAATTTGGTTCAACTTGACTTAGTTCCTAGAAGACTGGACTCAGAGTCCATGCAATGTCAACATGTAACAAATTCTAAGAGAGTTAACATCAAGGCTGAATGTATCAGTTAGTATTTGACTCACAGAGGTAATATAACTGGATTTGTCTTTTAAAGTTGGTCAAAGGCACTAGCTCTTCTATAGTTCAAAAAAGAAGTAACTTAAGAATATTTTATTGGCTTTGACATTTAAAATTTATCTCAGAAACAAATTCTAATACAGGACTGGAGTGCAGACTACTGAAAAGATATTTCTTGGAATCCAAGAGGCTTACTACTGCTTGTATCTTATGTTACTGACACATATGTACATGATGAACTCCAAATTTGTAAAGATCTAATGTCTCTTCCAATTTAAAATCTATTATTGGTACCTCACAGCTCTTAGTACAAGTGTTTTAAACCTGGTTTACAACGCACTTCAAGCACTTGCTTATTTCTTAAGCCTGTCAAGTCACGGGTTCCCCAGGACCATTCCTCCATCATCATTAGACTTCTTTCAGTTCCTCAAATGGCAGCCTTCCCTTGTTCCCATGCTCTCATGCTGGGACTTCTCATCTTCTCCCAACCTGTTGTTCTTTTATCCCATGCCCCCATGCTAAGATCCTTTGTCACTCTTCTGGCTAATTCCTACTCCACCGTCAGCCCTCGTTTTAAAAGTAATTTCCTCCAGAAACCCTTCCCCATTGACTAGGTCAGATTCCCCAGTACATACTCTCAGAACTATTTCAATTATCCTAACACTCATCACATTATAGCAATTACTTATTTAAAGACTGTCTTGCCCCTAAGACTACAAGTTGAATTAGTGTAAGGAATAAGCTAATTTTGTTCACTTCTTGTCTCTCTCATTCATAGTATGGCATCTAGCATTCAGCAGGTTCTCATTTAAAACATTAAGTGGGTGCGTGAAGGAATAATAGAACAGAATATCATTTCCTCACTTACTTAACTATATCTTTCCTCTCTATAATTATTATCTTCTACTTCTCTAAGCTAGTCTCCAGAACACCATAAACACCGCAATCCTCAATCCAGAATGCCTTTCTTCCTAACTTTTCACGCTGGCCCTCTTTAAATAAAGCCAGTCTCTGTTCATGCTTCTAAATCTCCACCACCTTCCTGTACCACTTATTTGGCACTTCACAACCAGACTGTCAACTCAAAGCAATCTTCCGTTTCCATTTTGGTACTAGAAAGCTGCTCACGTTTTGAGTGGGGACTATGTCCCATTACCTAATATAATGGTTGGCCCTCCATAAATGTTTTGCTTGCTGCTACTACTGATGAGGTCAAGTTCATGTACCTCTTTAATCCCCACAAAAGTCTCATGTTATAAACCTCTCTAACCTATTGAAAACAGAATATGAGTGTACAGACTTTAGGTAGGAATATTTATATGCGAATGTCTCCTCTTGCTCTAAAGCCCCTCCTTCCTAGTCTAAGTTCTTTAAGGCATTTATTCCCCAAACTCATAAGGTGAGATATTTAATAGTGAGGTATCCCAGAGGTCCATTAGGACCCTCAATAAAATAACACCAGTTACTCTAACAGAACTTACTATGTGCCACTGTGTGCTTTACACATAGGTATTCATTTAATCCTCACAACAACCCTATGAGGTAAGTATACCATTATCTCCATTTTACTTGTAAGGAAACTAAGTCACAGCAATGCTAAATAACTTGACACAAGGTCACAAAGCTTATAGGGAGTGAAGCCAGTATTTAAACCCAAGGCAGTGTGGCTTCGGGGAATATATTCAGAGTTCAGAACCATTAAACAAAACTTCCAACAGCAAGAAAATAAGAAGAGGTTTCTGGTTAAGTACTACATAAATACAATGAAAATGAATTAGCCTACTTCAATCCACAGTTCAAATTTATGTTTTAGGTTTACATAGTATTTGAAGGACAACTGAGGATAACATTTTTTTGAGCTCTTAATATAGGCAGTCTACTTATTACCAGGGATTCTGTTAATACTTTTAACACCATACTCAGTTGGTTAACTGAGTAACTCCAAGAAACAGGGAAGTAAACTAAGGTTAAGGTTAAATGAGACTAATAATCAGGAGAGGTTAAAATAACATGCCAAGGTCATATATAACTCGAAGTGGCATGTCTTAGACTTAAGTTCTTAAACACTAACGAAGTTCACCTTTTAAAGAAGGCACTTGCCTAAACAAGAACATTAAATTTATTGGAAATACCCTCCATTTAAGCATAGTTTATCTATAATTTTGTCCATATTGAAGCATAAAATCTACTGCTTCTAAAACATGTTATACTTTTTAAAAATATTACCCATAGTGATGCAAGTTAGCATAATAAAGTTAAAATGCATTCCTAATATGGTAGAGGATAAATCAGTACTATTTGGCTTACCTTTATAAATGACACTTTCTCAATCTTTTATAAAATATTATTTCTCTAGCTCAGTAAAAGGGAACATTTTACACAGCTACATTTCATCATCAACATAGCTACACTGACAAAGGCTATTCTAAAACACTTCATATATATTAACTAACTGAATCCTTATACTAATCCTAGGATAAAGATACTATTATTATTCCCATTTTACAGATGAGCAAGCAGAGGCACAGACAAGTAGGTCACAGAGCTGCACAGCTAGAATATGGTAAAGTCAGGACTGTGACACAGTCAGGAGGCCCTCCCACAGTCTGTGGTCCACAACAAGGGCATTCTATCACAGCAACAGATTTCATCAACACCTTGCATAAAACCTTAAAATGATACAGCAATTGTTTGCTTTCTTCAAGTTATTTTTAATTTCAAAGGTTATGAAATTCAGGAGCTGCATTAAGGAACAATAAGCCTGGAGGCACTTATCCAACAGACATCTTCATCTACAATAAATAATGCTGGCACTTGATTGGTGTTTTATTCATAACCTTGAGCGTTCCATTAAGAAAAGATATCAAAACCATCAACACACTGATGCTTTAACATCACAATTGATCTTTAAAATACTTAATGTAGTTTTTAGTTACAGCATAATATAAGACAGGTAAATATCTCAGAAAAGATTCACTACCGATTCCAAAGCAAATGTCACCTCCTCTGGGCCGAAGGTTATCGGCTCCATAACCTTGAAAACTGTATAAGGGTTGCCCAAGGATACACTGAAACTGGATGGGTCCTTATACAACTAAATAGTAGATAATCGAGTCTGAAAACTGAATCGTGAAAGGAAAGGAAACTGAAATGTAAACTCCACATTTCAATGATTTATTGCTTATCTTCTTCTCTTAACACTGATTCACTTAGAAGCAAAATTATTGAAACTGAGAGAAAATATCAGAAAATAAATTTTCAAGACATTTTACCACGTAACTCTGAGTCACTATGAATAAATAGTGTAGTATTCTCAATGAAGGAAGGTAGACCAGGATTCGAATAATGACCCTTTATACACAACAGTACTGTTTTAGCTTATCTTCTAGTTTAGAGAGAGATCATATTTGAAAAATTTTCAAAGAATTCTAATAACATTACAAAGGTAAGGGAACAAACATAAATGAAGGCGTATTCTGTGTTTATCTATATTGTACAAGTAAGGAAACTGAGATCCTTAACGTGAAAACCCTGACTTAAAAAATTTTTTAAATCACACAGCTATTAAGTGGGATGGTCAGGATTGGAATCCAGACTTAATTCTTTCTGTAACATTAAACCCTGAAACGTTTATTATTCAATGATGCTTTACTATAGATCTATTTTTATGACTAAAGTTCTAAAAAATCTAACTTTTCTAGTAGATCGATGGTAAATCAGTTTTCATTGGACTATTATTTTACACCTCAGATTCTATCAAATTAAAGTTGTAATTACATTATTTTAAATTGATATGATGCAATTATTTCCTTTCTAATACATTATCACTACTTTACCTCACATATTCCTCCTTATTAACATACAAATAGACAGAAGCTATACAACTTCCAGGACAAAATCTTTGAGACCTTGCCTAGGCCAATTTCCTTGCATGAGACAATTTTTTAAAAGTTCAATCCAGAAAAGAAAAATCTTGATAAAATGGACTTCCTCTAAATTTTGCTCTTTGAAAGATACGGTTAAGAAAATAAAAAGACAAGCCATAGACTGGGAGGAAATACTGCAAAACACATATCTGATAAAGTACTTGTATCTAGAATAAAGAACTCTTAAAACTCAGTAAGAAAACAAACACCACAATTTAAAAAAATAGGCAAAAGATATGAAGACTGTTCACTAAGATATACAGATGACATATAAGCAGGTGAAAAGCTTCCCATCGTTAGTCATTAGGGAAATGGGAATTAAAATCATAATGAGATACCACTACATACTTTATTAGACTGACTAAACAAAAATAAAAACAAAAACACCTGACAATACCAAGTGCTAAGGGAGGACTGAGAGCAACTGGAACTCTCAAAAAAATTTTTTTCAATTCTTATACCATGCTGATAGGCATGCAAAATGATGTGGTCACTTTGGAAAAACTGGGCAGTTTCCTAAAAAATTTAAGCATGGGGGATGGTGGGGGTGGGGGTGGTGGGATGAACTGGGAGATTGGGATTGACATGTATACACTAACATGCATAAAATAGATAACTAATGAGAACCTGCTGCATAAAAAATAAAATAAAATAAAATTCAAAAAATAAATTTAAGCATATACTTAGGATACTACCCACCAATCCCTCTCCTTGGTAGTTATCCAAGAGAAATGAAAATACACATTCATGGAAATGTTTACAACAGCCCAATTCATAATCTCCCCAAACTGGAAACAACACTGGTAGACTGGAAACACTGGAAACAAGTGGTAGATGGATAAACTGTGGTACACATCCATACAATGAACTACAACTCAACAACAACAACAAAAAACTACTGATACACACAAATCTAAAATGTATTATGCTAAAAATATTTTTTACATAAAATAAAATGTATTATACTAAGCAAAAGAAACCACCCTCAAAGCTACGTGGTTCCATTTATATGACATTCTAGAAAAGGCATTCAGTGGTTTTTAGAAGCTGGGGTTGAGGGGATGGGCTGATTATAAAGGAACACAAAGACATTTTTTGTAGTGTTGGGAAAGTTCTATATCTTGATTGTGATTGTTTTACATGACTGCATGGGTTTGTCAAAACTCAGCACATTATACTAAAAAGTATGAATTTTACTATACATAAATTATACCTCGTAAGCTTGACATTAAGAAAAAATTAACAAGCAAAAAATGCAATAATTATGCAAAAATTTGTTACAAATGAATTATACTGGATATGAATTTGTAACCACAAACCCAAGTGTAGAATGTCACATCTCATTTAAAAAATTATTTTATAATATTCTTTTAGAATATTTGTTTACCTCACACTGGGCATATACCATTTTGTAATGTACAGTGGCATCAGCATTATTAATTTTTATTTCAGTAATATAATTATTTAAATAAAAATACTGAATATGGGGCTTCCCTGGCGGCGCAGTGGTTGAGAGTCTGCCTGCCGATGCAGGGGACACGGGTTTGTGCCCCGGTCCAGGAAGATACCACATGCCGCGGAGCGGCTGGGCCCATGAGCCATGGCCACTGAGCCTGCGCGTCCACAGCCTGTGCTCCGCAACGGGAGAAGCCACAACAGTGAGAGGCCCGCGTACCGCAAAAAAAAAAAAAAAAAAAAAACTGACTATGTTAGCTTTTTTCTTAAACCACTTTCATTAGTTTCTAAATGGGCTTAATGTTTTCATATGCCAAGGCACAATTTTGTATCATTGCTTTGTTATAAGTGAATAAAAAACATACTACTGAGGCCTTCGTGGTTATAAATTTTTCAAATCTCTGGAATACCATCGTCCACTTGTTGGTCCATTCCATTTCAGAAATCTCATGAAAACAGTAGTTAAATAGCTCTTTGCTACATTACAGGGGCAGGTGTGTTTGGAAGTGAGCGAAAGAGCGGAATGATAGCTATTTTCCTTGTTGTTTAGGGGGTGAGAGCACAAAGCAGTCCCAAACTAGGCTCCTTCTGAGGAGTACAGTTCTCCACGATTAAAGCTAGAACCTATTAAACAGTCTAGATTATATCTTAACTCCTTTCAAAAGGAGTCCCTCCCTGATCCCCATCCCCAGTTCAGGGTATTCAGGGACTTTCAATGCCACTCTCATTTGTATAGCACAAAGAGTCCATGTAATGCATTTTCACATGTAGTATCTCTTTTCCCACCAAGACCTGTAAGAAAGTTTTCTTAAATTTGCATTTTACAGATGTCAAAACCCACTCAGCAGACTGGATTAGCTGTCCAGTGATCACACAAACCAATACGTGGCAGAGCCAGAATACTGTTTATTATTCTATGGATGCATTAACATTTACTACAGTCTAAAGACAACCAACACTATGGGAAATCTATACCCAATGATGTCTAAAACTATTATCTATACCTTATCCGATAGAAAGCTAAGAAGAAAACTGAACTTTAAAGATAAAAGTGTATGAAAAAGAACCTATAAACATATCATTCTAGGGCTTCCCTGGTGGCGTAGTGGTTGAGAGTCCGCCTGGCTTTGCAGGGGATGCGGGTTCGTGCCCCGGTCCGGGAAGATCCCACATGCCGCGGAGCGGCTGGGCCCGTGAGCCATGGCCGCTGAGCCTGCGCGTCTGGAGCCTGTGCGCCACAACAGGAGAGGCCACAACAGTGAGAGGCCTGCGTACCGGGAAAAAAAAAAAAGCTAAGGAACTGTTCCATAGGGTGGCTATGAAGTCTGAAAACAGGTACAATTGCTTTACACGTATCTTAATGTAATATTAATAAGCCACATATTACATATTCTCCTATGGTTCCAAACTTGGTAGCCATTGTGTATATTAAAAGAAACTAAGTAAAGAGGTCAATTTAGTGATAGTTAAATGTAGAATGAAATCCTGGATGGAAAAGACAAAGGCCAATACTGGAACAACTGGCAAATCTGAAATATGGATACATGTCAGACAATTAGTATTGAACATGTTAGACATGTTAGTACTGAATCAATGTTACATTTCCTGAATTTGATAACTGTAATGTAATACCTAAGAGAAGTCCTTGTTCTTAGGTGATACATATTTTAAGTACTTAGGGATGAAGGGTTATGATGTGTGCAAATACCTCAAATGGTTCCCAAAAAATGTGTATGTGTTTACGTGTACAGAGAAATCAAATGACAAAATGTTAACTGATGGTCTAGATGAAGATTATAGTGTTCACAGTTATTATTCTTGAACTTATAAGTTTGAAATTTCAAAAAATAATTAGTTGAAGGTAAAAAGCAAAACTTTAAATTTTCTTTCAATTTTCTTCAATAGCTAACAGACGTTTCCGACAAGATCTTTTCTAAGAAACTGAATAAAAAAGATATATCCTTCCTAGTGCCTCTATAAATAAGTTAACTCTAGTTGGAATCAAACAGTATTTGTTGATCTTTTAAAAACTGTGTATAAAACACGGGAGCAAACCACACATAATGTATCCAAGGAATAGCTTATACTTTATTAGGTGCTATGAGAATTTCAGTAAAATTTACAAACTGCCCTTTATTTTAAGGAGCTTAAGATGTGCTGAGAAACATAAAATTCAATGTCCAGCTCCTGTGGATCATTAACAGTACTCTAAACACTTATAAGACAGTACATATTTAACTAAAATTTTCCTCACTCTAATATATATGATTTCACCATTAGGTGTTTCTCCCACCCCACTCCAAAAGATTTTCAAATTTATTTTTATCTTAATATATTTCACTACAAATGCAGTGAGGCTGCATCATGTAGACATTTTACTTCCATGAATTCAACCATAAGCTCTCAGGGGGAAAAACTGAGGATTTCAACAGCACAGCACCATTCCACGAAATAAGCATACCTTCCCCAAGGAGCACTAAGCAGGAGTATAAGGGAGCTGTCCAGTAACATATGTGTCTCTCCCTGTGTGCATCTTGCCAAGCTCTGATCCTAGTATTCAAAGCATTTTTGTGTAACAAAGCCCCTAATGCAAGCTAATTGCTTCATCTGGGGCTCAACTAATTTATCTTTGGAGTTTCTGAAGGAAAAACTAGCTATTTTGCACTCCTATGAAATGAATGTATGGAAACCATACTTCATGATGACTTTAAGGGATTTTTAAGGTCATCTGAACCAAAATCTTTTTTTTGGGGGGGGGGCGGTCATCACGTGTGCTAAATTCACAGTTTAACTCAATCCTAACATGCAACTCCAACGCAAATGTACTCTATTTCATTATTATAGCAAGAACATGACACACTTTAAAGCAAGGATGACTTCTTTCCAAAGGCTACATCCAGAAACATATTCCTCAAATTTTCTAAGTCAACTCCATATATTTTTTTAGGTGCTCCTGAGTTTGCCAATTTACATTTTTTCCTCTGGATTATCATTTAATCTGATTTAACCCAACTTCTACATTCTTCCTACCCATAGAATCAGAGTTAGAAGAAACTTAGAAATCACACAGCCTATTCCTCCCTCCAACCTCATAGAGCTGTTGGCTGGAGATTTCCATTCACTAAGTTCCATGTTATAATAAATTCCTTACTCTCTAACTACCATAAATTTTTCTAGAAAATTAAAGATCTAATTGTACACAATTCTAAAAAGACAATTTTTATAAAGTGATACTAAAATGCAGTGAAACAAAGCATCTCTCTGGCATCTTGAATCCTCAACACGTACTAACCTCTGAATCCTATGGAGTAGAACAGTTTTAATAATTCTGAATGATCTCCAGAGGAACGTCAGGGAATCCCATAAACCTGGGCCTCTTCCTTATAACATTTGCTTTTGAATACAATTATTTTATAATTTTATCCTCTGATGTCTTATTTTTATAATCCTTAACCCTGATGTCTTATATTTTAACTCTTTTCTTAAAAAAGAAAAAAACTAGGGACTTCCCTGGAGATCCAGTGGTTAAGATGCCGTGCTTCCACTGTAGGGGGCTCAGGTTCCATCCCTGGTCAGGGAACTAGATCCCACATCCCGCCTGGTGCGGCCCCCCCCCCCAAAAAAAAACAACTATAAGCTTTCAAAACTTTTTAACAAAAAGTACAATAAATTTTAAAAATTCTATTTAAAGCTTCTAATCTGGATTTTTAAAAAAATAAAGTGAAGTAACTTTTCGTTTTCAGAATGAGGTCGAAATTATTTGTCTAGTAGCAACCTAAAGTCATAGATGCAAAAAGTTTCTGTGACATCAGGATATAATTCCCTAAAGCCCACCTTTTCATGGTATACACTCTTTATTTTCTTGTAAAAGGTTAGTGCAGAATGACAAATGTGTACTAAAATTTAAAAGGGATCGTTCAGATCTTTGAATGAAAGTCATAAATCTAAGAATCATGGTTGAATGACCTTAGCTGAAGAAGCACACAAGTTCTTTATAAAATTCTAACTAAATACAAAGATGTTGTCGACATTCTAAGGAACCATTACTTACTTTTACAGCTTGCTTAATTAAAGTGCCTAAGTCTGGGATGAACACTGTACCTTCAAAATAAGGCTGACCTTCAAGGGCCAAACCTTAGTGTTGTATCATAACCCTTTTCTTGATCACAGACCTCTTTGTGAATCTAATGAAAGCTAAAAAGCCTCTTCCCAGAAAATTTCACATGTGCACATACACACAAAATTTTAACACAATGTTGAGGGAAGGAGTCATCATGGACTCTATCCATCCCAGAGAAATAATTGCTATCGCTGATTATATGGAAGACAGCCTTAAAACATAATGCTTTGGTATTCATACACACTCTGATGAGAATAAGAAGGGTATCAAACACGCATCCGGAGTTTGAAAACGTAGGTGAAGGCTGTTCTGCGGCACCGTAAGTGTTCTGAGACCAGAGCACCCTGGTCTGCTAACTGTCCATCCCTGCTCTGCAATCCCCTCCAACATGACACCCTGTCTCATCCCTACCATGACCTCCACCTCTTATCTACACTCGGCAAGTTGCTCTGATCTACTTCGTTGACAAGTAACCATCCAGTCTGCCCTTTAATACCTTCAGTAACACAACTTAGGGCTTCAGAAGGCAGGCCATTCCAGTTTTAGGCAACTCTGAAGCATTATAAAGTTCTTTTCTAACCTGATTAGACTGGTTTGTAAATTTTAAATGCTGTCCTGAATTTCGCCTCTATTTATTTGCCAATAGGTAACAAAATAGCTTGCCATCCAAAGTATCTAATCCTAAAACCAGGAGCAAAAAATCATTTAGCCTTACTTTTTCCCAAACAGGAGAGTCAGAATTAAGCTGAAAAACACTTTCTATTTGAAAGTCAAAACCTAAGAGGATCAGTATTGGCTCAGTTCAAGAAAGATGTAAGGCTTTCACGTACACAACATCTCCTACCTTGTTGGGCTTCTTTTCACTGCATAAAATATTTAAAATGCATCAACATTAAAAGATTAAATTATAATCACTGCAAATTAACATCAGTTCTGTCTAAAAATAGTTTCTTCTCTGTATTTCTATTTATGCCTGTGATTCTGTAATAAACAGCTCTAATCAATGCAATATAAATATAGAAGTCATTATTTATTCATTAGATAAAGCCTGGCTTTCAAGAACTACAAGTTATCTCAGTCACCTTCAACAGGTCCTTTTTCACAATAAGGAATATCTCTTATTGAAACCGGAGTATTAATAAGGTCCATTTATCATATATAAAGCAATATCTGAAGAAAATGCTTGCTTCCTTTGAAAACAAAGGAAATACAAACAATTATATTTGAAATTTTCTTCCTAAAACGTAACCCCTCACTAGTGCTGAACAAAAAAGGTTCAGAAATATTCTGCACAGTGATTGATTAATCAGATAAGAACAATGCTAACGAACAGTTAAGTGGATAAACACACAGCAAAATCTCATTTTCAAAGGGCCACGGGGGGGGGGGGTGCCCTCTGTCCTGCGTTTTGTCTCAGAGAATCAAATAATGCACAGTCCTAAGGAGGAGGCTACCCTGCAAGGAGCTTCTTTATGGTCCTTCAATAATTACACTTCCTGCAGGAATCCAAAGAAGACCCATCTAAATGAATGCTGTCTTACACTGCAAATTACACTGGAGCACTATTTTGGTAAGTTTATGTGGTAGGTATACACTAATCCCTTGGTAAGAAATACATTTCCTGATAAATAACCACTTCTCTACTTTTCCAGAATGGCCAGAAGAAGGAATGCTGTGTTTTAAAGACACACACACACAAAGCCTAAAAAGATAATGCCATGCATTTCCACTTTTCAGAACCTGTATTACAAACAAATGGCACATTAAAGCTCAGGAACAGTCCTTCAAGCTGTCTCTTGTAATAAAAGCATCTATTGAATCATTTTAGTTGATTCTTCCAGCTGAAAATGGTTTCATCCATCACAAATGTGTACTGAAAAATTTTCTTACACTTCACATTGTTGGATACCCTATTATTTAAGACTGAGTCAGTTTTAAATCAATCAACATTTTAAAATCAATATATTTGTACCTAAGCAAATATGTCAATCTCAAGTTCAATAATGTCTGCTTTTTAATACAAAATTCTTTCACCAGCTTGTTATTCATATAAAATCGAACGCGGGAAATAACTTAAAGCACGGACTACTATAGGTAGTCAAACACTGCCCTACCCCTTATAAGAGTGGATGACTGCAACATTTTGATATACTCCATCACGTAGTAGTACAGCTACAAGACCTTCACATCAGCGCCAGAAGTTGAACAATTTCCAGTAGAATTTATTCTTAAATAGATTTTGCATCATCCTCAATACCAAACGTCACCAACGACCAGGTACACTGAAGATAAGTAATTGATAACCACAAACCCTGTAATATAACCCTCTCAACATTCACTTGCGCACTCTTTCATTTCTTTTAATGTGAAATCGCTAAGTGTAAAAAATTAAGGAATCTTCTCCGTTTACTACGCAGTTGAGCGTATTAATCGGGAGGCTGGAATCACCAAATTATGAAAATTTCAGAGTAACAATACAAAACAAGATTCAAAGGGAAAAAGGTCTATTTGCTTAAATACTGAGAGAGCTTACATTTTTTAAAAGTATTTGCGGGATGCCAAGCAAGATTTCCAAAATCCACCCGTCCTCCCGCCTTAAGTCACCCCCCCCAACCCCGCGCCCAGCCTGGGTAGTCGTTACTTTGACGCGGCCGGGATGCTACTCACCGAGTTTTTCCACCAACTTGAGCATCACCCCTCCAATGTGCACCTCCCCGGTCACTCTTAGGGTGACATCGCGGTTCAGGTCCGTCACATGAACGCTCAATTCCCACGTCCCATCCGCATAGCAGCCATCTGGCATCCTTATCCCGTCTAGAGCCATGGCTCCTTCCTGCAAGCACGGAGGAAATGGCTCTCGTCAGCGTCACTCCCCCAAAGGCAGGCAAATCCCACTGAACTCGCAGAGTCGGCCGCGAGGTGAGAGAAGGTGGAGAACGCGAGGGTTTCCGCATGAACCCAAGTTCGGGAGAGACGCGGCGAGACCAGCTGCAGGCAGGATCCTGCGCCCCTTCCCAGCGGCTGCCCCGCGCTCCCGCCCGGCGGCGGCCCTCGGCGGACACGGCGCCGCCCGCCCCGCGCGGCCCCAGCCTAGCGGCCCTCGCCTAGCGGACCGCGGCGGGCTTCACCTGCCCGCCTGCTGGCCGCACCCAGGCTCGGGAGACGCCGCCTGCGGGCTCCACAGTCCTCCTCCCCGCCCACGCTACCCCTCGGTCCCCTCCGGGCCCGGCCCCTCACCGCGCGCTTCTCGCGCTCCCGGCCCGGGGCTCCCGCGGCAACAGGCGCGGGGCGAAGGCTCGCCCGGCGGCGGCGGCGGCTGTGGCTGCGGGTACCCTCCTCTGCGGGCGAAACGCTGCGTCCCGGCCGGAGCGACTAATGGAGTCCGGTCGTCGCGGCCCCTCGCCTCTCCCTCCGCGCTCCACCCCTCTCTCCCCGCCCCCTCAGTCCGAGTCCGGCTCCCTCCCCCTCGCCCCGCTAAGGCGCACGCAGCGGGTCTAGCCGCCTCGCCCCTCCCCCCGCGTCCCCTGCGGCCGCACTCGGGGCCGAGGCCGCGCGGACTCCCGGGCTGGGGGCGGGGCGGCGCGCGGCGGGGGAGCGAGCAGTGCGGGGGAGGCGGGGGCGCCCTCGGCGGCAGTAATCTCTGCCCCGCCGTGCCGCTGCCCTTTTATGGAAATGAAGGACCCGGCGTAGGGATTGAATCCAACATCCGGGCTCTCGGCGGCGGGACCTGAGGAGGGGGAGCCACGGGAGCGCAGCTGCCTCGCACCGGGGCGCTGCTGGGCGCCGGGCGCTGCGTTCCGCGCTCGCTTCTCTGGCTCAGCGAGGGCCCGCGACGGTGGGTGTCGGCGCCTCCAGCCGGCGGAGGGGGCTCGTCCGTGAGAAATGGCCACAGGAAATTCCCAGGGCAATGTCGTTTGCAGGGAACAAAGTCCCCCGCCCCCTTCCCGTGCCTGGAGTGAGCCCAAAAGTCTCAGGGCGGTGAGAGGGGCCGCACTCCGGGAGCTGGAGACAGAAGGTTGGGAACGTAAAAACTTTAAAAAGTAAATGCCCAGGCCAGCTCCGTGAACCTCCAACAAAAGAATGAGAAAACCCGGAGGGAGGTGAACCACAAAAATTGCTTTGCAAGCAATGTCCGGCACAATCAGCAACTCCTACTGGACTCCCAAGAGTTTGCTTGCGCTCTTAACCCATTCGGAAGCTCCAACCAGAAGTGAGTCATTTAGGTCTTACGATGCGCTTGTTAGAGGGAAAAAAAATCAGGGCAGTGAGTTTTACTCGGAAACTGTTTTTTCCAGCCTTTTCAACTCTTTGTACGTATTTGTGTATTTTTATGTGCAATTTAGCACTAACAGCCTACTAAGGCATTTAGATGGATATACATCCTCAACCGCACCCTGAGCCACACCTTGAAGGAATTTTAATAGCTCTGGACCGGTGCCAGCAGGTACGGGAAGAACTAAAGAATGTTACCTGTGGAGACTGACCAGTGATGGAGAACGGTCCTCCAGCTTCCCACTTTACTTCCACTTCCCCCTTTTACTGGCGTACTCTGTGGAGAGGGCTCCGGTCAGAAACAGCTAGCCGGGAAAATTGCCTCGCTGGCAAATGCATGGCTCGACGAATTTAGGTCAGGAAGATGCAGATAAGATATCCCAGATCCCACAAAAGACCCCAGTTTTAAAAGTCTCAAAGTCTTCTTGAACTGTGTCAAAAAGACGGACCTCACCACCACCACCCCCCACCCCGCAAATAACCCTGTGTTCAGCAACACAATTGGGAAACGAGGTTAGAGGCCTCAAGTAAGGGGTGGGACCCATAAAGGAGTGAAAGAAAAGCAGCGAAATTTAGTCAGATGCCAGAGGTTTGGCACCAAAAATAGGGAAAACCACTACAGTATTTTCAGCTAGTCATCATGGAGAAATTGATGCCTCGAGTCTGCAGTGTCTCCACTCTCCAATCATTTCTACTCATGAAGGGTCTAAATAGTGCACTTGGAAGCAGTATGAACTTCCTGAGAGGAGGGAATGTTTTTGTAAATTATGGTGTTGGAAATATATAGGAAAATGTTTTTAATAAAATAGAGAATAGCTTGTTATGGTAAAAAAAAAAAACTGTACAGAACTGTACATGCAGCTGTAAAATAACAAGCGTATCTAGTCCTAAATATTTAGAGAAAAAATACTGAAAGGAAATACACCAAAATGTTAAGAAGCTCTCTGGGTGTTGAGATCAGGAGATTTTTTTTTTTTTTTCTCCTCTATTCTTTATTTTCCGAAAGCTCCAAAGCTTTGCATTCAGGACTTGTCTGTTGCCGGCTTTAATTGCATCCAGCATCTCGATTTCTCTGGGCATGCCATTACCTTCACAATGATAGACACAACTGATAGAGCAGCTGCTGGACACCTGGACAGGACTTTCAGAGGTTTCCTTTTGTGTTTTTTAATATTCCCAAATAAAACGAGTACTTTGAGAGCAGGGACTTCAAATTCTTTGCGTTGCCCACAGATTCACAAATAGCTTGGCACAAAGAAAACGGAAAACGTGCTGGTACCAAATCAACACAAATGTCAAGGAAACACTAGGTCTGCCCCAGGGAGA
Organism: Pseudorca crassidens; assembly: GCF_039906515.1. Taxonomy (NCBI): domain Eukaryota; kingdom Metazoa; phylum Chordata; class Mammalia; order Artiodactyla; family Delphinidae; genus Pseudorca; species Pseudorca crassidens. The sequence goes on along the minus strand of NC_090296.1, from coordinate 48,171,463 downwards.
GATTTCATTTTGGGGGAAATCCTGGCTTTTAAATCTATGTGGTTTATTTCCACACCTTATCCTCTAAAGACTTATGGCAACGTATAAGATACATAAACTGTGAGATAGCATACATTATAAAAGGCACAAAACAACAGGAAAACAGGTGGGAAGTGGAGGGTTAGAAATTTCAAATAGAGCCAGGAATGAGCTAAGAACTGTACCTTAACAACCTTCGCAAGTACTCCAGTAAGCTCTGAATGACTATGGCTTCTCAAACATGCCTTTATAGAACCAAAAATATCCATGTCCTGTCTGAATATTCCCTTTTGTGGAAGCCAACTGTCGTGTCTCAGAAACCCACATTCTAGTTCTTGTTTTCTCACTCTCCAGTGAGTTACTTTCTGAACAACCTCCCACCACAGTGCCCACTACTCTGACTGCTGCCCACTTCTGTGAATGATCCCTATATAAGGGACGGGGAGCTGGAAGGGGAGATGTTAATATTGCAAATTACCAGCCCCATTTCTTAGCATTGGAAACAGCTTGATTATATCTTTATAAGAGACTTTACTAGCTTTAGAAAGTCAGCAGTTTGTGTTTGAGCAGTATAAAGCACAGGAAGGCAGTGACCCTCTGAAGGAACCACTGGAGGAATAGTTAGGCTGAGATGGGTGCAGCTGGTCCCTTTAGGCCTTCTTTTTTGAGTATTTCAAGCTGTTGATTGCTTTGAAGATTAAAGAAGAGTCAGACATGAATCTCTGAAACTGGGGATTTTTTTCTAGATTATCGAGTGAGACCTTCAAGTGCATTTCTGAGATGTTTACTTCCACCTAACGTTTCCCAGTATGTTCAGATGTGGAATCTTATCTGAAATCCCCCACTAGAACCTCTAAGACAATGCAATACTTCTGGTACTTACATCATACTGAAAAGTAGCCGAGAACTCCAGTGTTTGGAAGAACAGCTCAAGCATTGAAAGCAGCAATATCCAAATAAGGTACCAAGCACTGGGCTTAGGTTTAGACCAAATGATACCTCACAGATCAGCCGTCTAATGCAGCCCTCCCTCCGGCTTGGTTATCCACAGGTTGACTTCAGCTTTTTCTCTGAGCCTACTTAAACTGTGCTTTATATTCTTAAAAGGTTAATACAAAATATAACCACTGAGTTTGAAAGAAAGAGAGGTTGGGGGAGAGGAGAACATAAGGGAAGGTTTGTGTGAGTGTGAATGTGTAAGGGTAGTTTAAAATGCACGTAAAAATGCCATATGAGGCCAGCAAGATGAAATGTAATGAATTATTCCTGTCAAATACCAGGTGAGCAGGATTCCTGTTTGTCTCAGGGATTACCAAAAATGGAGCCCACTGGTAAGGCTACTAAGGGGGTAGAAATCAAGGAGCATGGAGTGTGAACTAAGAATGGGAAGGAAGGTTGCAGGAGCCACTTTTCTGATAGAAGTGGATACTCACGGTAAACAACAAGAAAAGGCCTGGCAAACTTACCAGCAAGGAAGACTTGCTTCGGAGTGGGGCTGTTTTGACACAGATCTAAAGAAAGCCTCTCAGATAACAATGAAATCTCTGCTTCAAGGGGAAAGAAACGCACTGCTTGCATTTACTGGTCTAGATTATAGAAAGCTTTTCATAGAAAACCATGCTGGGTGATACTTAGAAAACAATTTTTGAGCACCACGTCATCTTGTGAAATGTTCTGCCTCTGACAAAAATATGAACGATTCACACAAACAAGGCAGCTCACTGTGTGTGTAGCACAGTGCAGGGCGCTGAGACACACGTGTCGATGTATATAGCACACGCCACAAGTGCTTAAGGAACATCTATCTAATACAGGAGACATATTTAAAACACCAGAAACGATGTCCATATGCAAAAAGAGTTAAATTACACCGCTGCCTTACACCATATACAAAAATCAACTCAAAACGGATTGTAGACCTAAATGTAAGATCTAAACTATAAAATTCTTAGAAGAAAACATAGAAGTAAATCTTTGTGACCTTGGATTAAACAATGGCTTCTTAGATAGGACATCAAAGCCAAAATGATGAAAGAAAAACTAAGTTGGATTTTATCAAAGTCAAAAATGCCTGTATTTCAAAGGACAGCATCAAAAATGTGAAAAGAAGGAGGGAATTCCCTAGCAGTCCAGTGATTAGGACTCCACACTTCCACTTCAGGGGGCCCCAGGTTTGATTCCCTGGTCGGGGAACTAAGATCCCATAAGTCAAGTAGTGTGGAAAAAAAAAAAAATGTGAAAAGACCCACAGAATAGGAAAAAATATTTGCAATTCATTTATCTTTTAAGGGACTTATATCTAGACTATATAAAGAGCTATTACAACTCAACAACAAGAAGAAAAACAAGCTGATTAAAAATGGGCAAATGATCTGAATAGGCAGTTCTCCAAAGAAGATGTGCAAGAGGCCAATAAGCACATAATAAGATGCTCAACGTCATTAGGCGTCAGGGAAATGCAAATCAAAACTGCAATGAACTAACACTTCACACCCACTAAAATGATATGATAAAAAAAAAAGATGACAGTAACAAATATTGGCTGGGATGTAGAGAAATTACAACCCTCATACATTGCTGATGGGAATGCAAAATGGTCAGCTGTCTTCAAGAAACAATTTGGCAGCTCCTTAGAACACTAAACATAGAGTTACCATGTAACCTAGCAATCCTACTCCTCGGTATACACCCAGGAGAATTGGAAACATATGTCCACACAAATACTTATATGCAAATATTAATAATAGCCAAAAGGTGGAAACACCCAAGTGTATTTCAAGAGATGAATGAAAGACATTTGGGTTATTTCCATCTTTTGACTATTATTAATATTCATATAGAGGTATTTTTTTAGCGATTCATTAAAAAATCAGAAGGGAGAAAAACTCTGTTACTCTAAGGACTAAATTGTGAAGTACAGACCCACTTTGAAGACTGTGATAACCTAGCCTCTGAAAGAAAGTCATCAGTGCAGTCATGGAACGTTTTATGAAGAAGATAAATCTAAGCAGATATGAAGTAGATGGAGTTTGGCCTTTCCAGGGGAGTGATATGTGAAATCAGGAGGCAGAAGTGAGCATGGCATGATCACCAGCCAGGGAGAAGAAAGGAAGAAACGTCAAGGAGATGCTCTGAGGAAGAGTGAGCATGGAGTGAGGCTGACGAGGGAGGACAGAAATTTAGAGTCTGAGATAGAAAATGGGGAGCCATTAAAAAGTTGGCATATAGTAATAGCATCACGAAAGCAATGTTCAAATAAGATTAATCCAAGAAAATATGCATGATGGATTGGAAGAGCAAGGGACTAGAATTCAGAAGGTAGGCTTGGAATGTGTTCATAACTTAGATGTAAGAAAAAGCCTTTGGCTGATGAGGTAAGTAATAGGGGGTGGGAGATGGAGGAAATTTCAAAAAAAATTACTATTATCAAAAGCTTTTGTGCATTTTTGACGTTCTAAGTACTATGCAGGGCACTTTACTTGTTCCTCACAACAACCTTGAGTTTTTATTATTATCTTTATTTAATGTGAGTTAACTGATAGGCAGAGTGATTATCTGGTTGTATAACTTGTTCTAAACCACACAGTTGGTACGTGGAAGAAGTGGAATTAAAACCGAGGTCTGAAAACAGAAGGTCATAAATCCTTCAAAGTTTTCACGTTTGGGTGACCAGGAAAAACAGTGGAGTTACTGAACTGGGAAAGGGAAATTGGGAGGAGCTGATTTCAGGGACCAAGGGAAAGATGAGGCTTTTAAAAAAAGAAATATTGAACTTGGGGTGAAAGCTGTATATCGCAGTGGAAACATTTAGATAAATAAGCCTGGCAATCTTGTGAGAGGATCAGATCACACAGAGAAAAATCATTAACAAAGAGGTGAGCCTTCATGGATGGCTCAACCCCCCAAATGAGACTGACCCTTGGGGAACTGCTCCCCAAAGGCAGAAGCTGGAAGAAGAGGCATCTAAGGCCACAGAAAAGAAAGGATCAGAGGTGGGAAAACAATCAGGTAAGTACAGTGTCAGACAAGCCAAAACAAAGAAAGAAACCATTTCAAGAAGGAAAGGTGGTCAGTAGTATCAAACGATGCCGAGAAGTCCAGGAGAATAGAAGTGCTTAAGAACACGAGGCTGGTGAAAATCATTGTTCACCTTGCAGAGAGCACTTTATAGCTGACCGACAAAAGACAGAGTTCAAAGAGCTAAAGAAAAGGGAAGTTTATCAATGAAAGGAAAGCAAGAAATAGGATGGTGATTTGGAGGTGCCACAGGAGCAAAGACGCTTTTTTGAAACAAAGGAGACCTAAGCATTCGTAAAGACTATGGAAGATATAAGGGGGAAATTGTTGCTTAACACTGAAACCGGGATTCCCTCCAGGATTATCTGGGATCATGCCAAAGATTCAGGGGGAATAGGAGCAGCCCTTGCCAGGACAGAAGAAATACACCCCAGGTTGCAAGGATAGAATTGGGTTATTGGAAGGCTGGAACCATCTTATAAGTGTGGAAACACACCACAGGATACAACAAATCAGCGCATAAACATATTTAAATAAATAATGTTTATATTAGGCAATAAGAGGGTGGGGCTGGCTGAGTTATTGTGCTGCTCGGATGGACACCCTCCCAGGAGGTCAGATTAGGGCCAGGATGTAAGAAAGGAAGGATGTGATTAAGAGATTATTTCAGTACAACGAGGACAGAGATTCAGAGGCTCACAAGGGAAAACCAATGTTAACAGAACAGATGCCAACTTGCCTGGCCCATAGGTGCTGCTGGGGATCAGCTGGCCTGGAGACAGTACAGCCATCCCTTGTAAATCACTGGAAGGCCACAGGCCAACGAGGCTAACCCCCAGAGCTGCCTTCATGCAGTCAATTCCTGCAACACAGCAGAAACTCCCACTAGATTAGTGTTTCCTTGTTAATGAACACACTAGACTCCTCCCAGATTTTCAGTGTTATTTACAGTCTAGCAAGTTCCTCCCTGTTTTTCCTGGCTGGTAAACTGCTTACTCCCAGCCCTCATTCTGAGAAAGGCTCCCTATCCTTTGTGCTTTGTATCACAATGTCCTCTTCAAATGCATAAACCCTGTATTCTTCCCAAACCAGTAGTTGCAATTCCACTAAAAGAGCCAAACCAGAAAGTCACCTACAATTCCAGTTACCCTAAGGCCAACTCAGTTCCACCTGGAAGGACAAAAGTGCCTTTTATCAGCTTGCTCCTAGGCAGGTACTCAGGTGACAGAGGATTGACCTCAGCTGAACATCACCACCTGGTGCCCGGGAGGTGTCACTGCAAATCTTTTCTCTCCCTTGGCCTGGGAGGTGTCACTGCAAATCTTTTCTCTCCCTTGAACCAAATTCAACATAAATTTCAATGTGAACTTAATGAGCAAATGGAAAAAATGCATCTATTAAAAGATAAACTCTTCATTTTGGGATCCCATCCTTTCTTTAGGACAGCGCTCTTGGAGATATCCACCTATTCCTGCATCAGCAGTTTTTCCCGCTTCATATAATTTTCCCCTTGCTTTCTAGATCATTGCCATCACCATATAAACAGACTCTACCATCTCCCATTTAAAGAAAGAAAGAAAAATGTCTTTCTTGATGACATACGTCCCTGCACTACCCGTTACTGCTATGGTCTCTTTGAACTTAAAACCACTCAAATGAAATACCTATATGCAACGTCTCTACTTCTTCAAGTCTAAATTACTTTTTAACTCACCCCCAAATTGGTCTCTGTTTCCACCACTCCACTGAAACTAATGGCCTCTCTGTTGCAAAACTCACAGTGCTTTTTCCATGCTCTTCTCACTCGACCTCTCAGCAGCATTTTTTTTTTTTTTTTTTTTTTGTGGTACGCGGGCCTCTCACTGTTGTGGCCTCTCCCGTTGCGGAGCACAGGCTCCAGATGCGCAGGCTCAGCGGCCATGGCTCACGGGCCCAGCCGCTCCGCGGCATGTGGGATCTTCCCGGATCGGGGCACGAACCCGTGTCCCCTGCATCGGCAGGCAGACTCTCAACCACTGCGCCACCAGGGAAGCCCATCTCAGCAGCATTTGATGCTGTCTGCTCTTTCTAAATGCTCGCTCCTCTTGGACTCTTTCTTCTAACTCTCTGTCTTCTTTTTTCCGTCTCCCTTGCTGGATCCTTTGCCCCTAGCCAATCTCTAAATTCAGCATGGTAGGTAGGGGACCCAGTTTGGGACCTCTTTTCTTCTCTATATGCATTCTCTCTCTAGCCTACCTCCCTCTGCCTCGAGACTTTAAATACTGTCTCTATGCTGATGATTCCAAGTCTCTAGCCCAGACCTGTCCTTGGAGCTCGAGACCTGGAGATCCACGTGTAATAGATATTTCAAACTAACCTGTGCAACATGAGTCTGACTTTCCTACAATATCTATTCCCACTCCAGTGTTTTCCATCTCAGTAAATGACACCATCATGCATCCACTGGCTCAGCCTAAAAATCTGGAAGTCAGCCTTGTTTTCCCACATTCCTTCACCACCCCTCCTCCAGTGACTCAGTTCATGCTAAGTCTGTCTCTACAGTATATCCCCAATTCACCCACTTCTTTACATCTCCACCATCACCCGTCTGGTCCTGGCCACTGTCTTCTCACTTGGATTATTTATTCAATAGCGGCATAAATTGTCTCTCTGCTCTTCCCCTCTCCAGTCCATTTCCTACACAGTACCTACAGTGATCCTTTATATATGTAAATCACAACATTTACTCTTTTTTCTTTAAATTTAATTTATTTATTTTTGGCTGCATTGGGTCTTTATTGCTGTGCGCGGGCTTTCTCTAGTTGTGGCGAGTGGGGGCTACTCTTCTTTGCAGTGCGCGGGCTTCTCATTGTGGTGCCTTCTCTTGTTGCGGAGCACCGGCTCTAGGCGCCCAGGCTTCAGTAGTTGTGGCTCGCAGGCTCTGGAGCGCAGGCTCAGTAGTTGTGGCGCATGGGCTTAGTTGCTCTGCGGCAAGTGGGATCTTCCTGGACCAGGGCTCGAACTCGCGTGCCCTGCATTGGCAGGCGGGTTCTTAACCACTGTGCCACCAGGGAAGCCCCTACTCTTCTCTTAGAAATATCAACAGCTTTCCATTGTGCTTAGAATAAAATCGAAACTCCTTATGGTGTCTTAAAAGGCTTCACCAGACCAAGACCAACCTACCTTGCTGACCTCCCACTCACTGTCTCCAGTCAGTCAGGCCTCCTGGCTCTCCTGTCTTAGTGTTTGCCACTCCCCTGCCCCCAGGCTTTTCCCTGGCTCTTTCCATGACTCTGTCTTTCTCAGCCTCAATGTCATCAACTCAGAAAAGCTTTCCCTGGCCACACAATTAAAGTAGCCTTTGCCCCCGCCCTCTACTGCCCAGTTACTTTCTAATTCCTCATCTGCTTTTTCTCTTCAGTAAAATTTATCAAAAATTTGAAATTATCTTGTTTGTTTGCTTATTTGTCTCCTTCCCACCCAGCCTTCCCCTCTGCCATTAGAATGTAACCTCCTTGAAGGGAGGAAACTTCCAACTGCATCGCGATGCACGTGGGCACCATTCGTGTTGTAGTCCGTGGGAATGGAGGTCCCTGTGGCCACCTGCCCTCCTCGGCCTTGTGCACAGCCATAGCCCCCCAGCACCTAGCACAGTGCCTGGCACATGGCAAGTGCTCAATAAAAGGTTGTGGAACCAATGAAAGAGTGAAATGTAGTGAACCAGACGATCCCAGATGTACATCTCAGATCCAAGCCTCCAAGAAACGTACACTCTAGAAGACCATTAGAACCAAAAGTGTAAGCATCACATGTAAATACTGATGGGTTTCTTGGAGACACATGCGTATTTAGTAGCATGGTGCCTCTGGTCTTTGAGCTATAAACAAGTGTATCAATGTAGATAGATGCTGTCCTCATCCTCACACAAGGAGAGTCCACTTGAGAAAATCAGTTTGAATTCAAGCAATAATTCTTTTCTCCAGTGTTTAAAAAAAAGTCATTCTCCAATCTTCTCCACTGTCCTTGAATAGTCAGCACTGGCCCCTTCCGTCCCAGCCTCCCTCCTCACTCTCCCACGTCTTCATCTCCTATCTCAGAGTGAATGTTGAAGCCATCAGGGTAGAACTGCCTTGACTTACATTACAAATCTTCCATCCTGCCTGCAGCAGCACAAGGTGCCCTCTCCTCTTTTGTTGCCATTAGGCAGAAGAGACATCCATGTTCTTATCAAAAGCTAATCCACCTGTGTCCCGCATCCCACTTCCTCCTATTCTTAATTCATCAATTCTCAATTATGCCTCTCCAGGGTCTTCAAACTCTCTCCTTAAACCGGAGACTTCTCATCAGCATTTTAATACACTCAAGTCTTTCCCAACATTTGAAAGGCCGGTGGAGAACAGGTCAGGAAGCCTTCCTGGACCTCACAGTCTCCCTAGTTGCTCTCCTCCCCTTCATAGAGAGCAAAACTTCTCAAAAACATGTTGAACATTGTCTATATACTCACTGTCTCCCTTTCCTTACTACTCTCTTACTATGGAACCCATTTCATCCTAGTTTCTACCTCCACTGAAGTGGCTCATGTTGGGGGCACAATTATCTCCAGGTCATTAAACTCAAAGGCAGTTTTTAAAAATTAATTAATTTATTTGTTTATTTATTTATGGCTGTGTTGGGTCTTCGTTTCTGTGCAAGGGCTTTCTCTAGTTGCGGCGAGTGGGGGCCACTCTTCATCGCGGTGCGCGGGCCTCTCACTATTGCGGCCTCTCTTGTTGCGGAGCACAGGTTCCAGACGCGCAGTCTCAGCAGTTGTGGCTCACGGGCCCAGTTGCTCTGCGGCATGTGGGATCCTCCCAGACCAGGGCTCGAACCCGTGTCCCATGCACTGGCAGGCAGACTCCCAACCACTGCACCACCAGGGAAGCCCTCAAAGGCATTTTTAACCCTCATCTTACTTGATTTCTTGGCCACTCTTTTTTTTTCTTTTTAATAAATTTATTTATTTTATCTTATTTATTTATTTATTTTGGCTGCATTGGGTCTTCGTTGCAGTGTGCAGGCTTCTCATTGCAATGGCTTCTCTTGTGGAGCACAGGCTCTAGGCACGTGCGCTTCAGTAGTTGTGGCACACAGGCTCAGTAGTTGTGGCTCGCTGGCTCTAGAGCTCAGGCTCAGTGGTTGTGGCGCACGGGTTAGTTGCTCCACAGCATGTGGGATCTTCCTGGACCAGGGCTCAAACCCATGTCCCCTGCATTGGCAGGCGGATTCTTAACCACCGTGCCACCAGTGAAGCCCTCCTGGCCACTCTTTAACACTGGCAATCACCTCTGCCTGCAACACTTCCCTTGCCTCCTGTCACACCAGGTTTTCCTGGCCCTTCCTTGCTTCTTCTCAGACTCCTTGGCCGGCTTATGTTCCTCATCGTGTTCATGATTTGTTGGAGCCCTTGAGATTCTTTCTGAACCCCTTTCTCTTCTCATGCAAGGATCTCTTTCTGGGGTCTCACCCTGGCCCACGGCTTCAAACACCAGCTCCATGTTAATAACTCCCAAATTAAATCACCAGCCCAGAGTGCTCTCTGAGCACCAGTGTTCTATACCTAATTGCTCATTCCAGATCTCTACTTGGATGTGCCACATGGACCTCAAACTGAACATGCACACAAGTGAAACCTGGGTCTTCTCTTGCCAGTGAGATTCATCAATTCAACTGTATAGACCAGACACTTTGGAGACATCTTTTATGCATTCTTCACCTCTTTCCTCTTCTTTTTTTTTTAATTTTTAAAATTAATTTTTATTGGAGTATAGTTGCTTTACAGTGTTGTGTTAGTTTCTACTGCACAGCAAAGTGAATCAGCTATGCGTATATGTATATCCCCTCTTTTTTTGGATTTCCTTCCCATTTAGGTCACCCCAGAGCATTGAGTAGAGTTCCCTGAGCTATACAGCAGGTTCTCATTAGTTATCTATTTTATACATAGTATCAGTAGTGTATATATGTCAATCCAGTATCCCAATTCATCCCACCCCCGACCTTCCCCCCTTGGGGTCCATACGTTTGTTCTCTAAGCCTGTGTCTCTATTTCTGCTTTGCAAATAACTTCATCTGTACCATCTTTCTAGATTCCACATATATGCATTAATAGACGATATTTGTTTTTCTCTTTCTGACTTACTTCACTCTGTACGACAGTCTCTAGGTCCATCCACGTCTCTACAAATGACCGTTTCATTCCTTTTCTCTTTCCTCTTCTTAATCCATCACCAAGTTCTGTGGACTTTTTTCTCCTACGTATTTATTAGATGCATCTACCTCTCTCCATCTTCACTGCCACCGCATTAATCCAAGCCACCATCGTGTCCCATCTGGATTTGCAATAGGAGCTTACAGGGGTCCTCACACCCGCCTTTGCTCCTTCTCATGTTCTCAGCGCTGTAGCCAGAATGCAAATCTGATGGGCTCACTCCCCTGTTTAAAACCACTCGAAGCCTTTGACTTTCTCTTAGGAAGAAGAACAAAATCCTTCCCACGCCCCAGGCCCTGACTCATCTGACCCCCGCACACTTTGCCAGCCTCATCTTGTTCTGCTCTCTCCCTTTTGGCACTACCTTCCAGTGGTCTAGCCACACCGACTCCCTCCAGCCTCAGGGTCTTTGTAGAGGGGTTTCTCTACCTGAACAACCCTAGCTTCCCTCTCACCCTTTGTCTGCTTAGCGCCTAGGATCCCTTAGTTCTTAGTATGTGGCGGATACTCCTGATGCTCTGCCCCATAGCTGGTCTGGAGCAGTGGTTCTCAACGTGTCATCCCTGAACAAGCAGCGTCAGCATCGCCTGGGAATCTGTCAGAAATGCACATTCTCCAGCCCCACCCCACACCTACTGAATCAGAAGCTCTGCGGTGCGGCCCTGCAATTTGTGTTTTATTCAGTCCTCGAGGTGATTCGGATGATTTGAGAACCACTGGCTTGTAGTGTCTGTATAAGCTTCCTACGTCCCTCTGCTTAAGGGGGTGGCTGTGAGCGCTGAGAATTGAACACCCCTGGAGTGACCCTTAACGAATGAGGAACGGGAGTGGGTGGATAACTATCCCAGTCTCATACCCCTTCATGAGACGTTCTTAAGGATGTTCCACAAAGTCTCGCAGAGGGTCCCCAGGAGAACTGAACCCTGGTTGCTCATAGTGGCAACTTGCTCATTAATGGTTTTCCTTCCTTTCCTTACTCATTCACAGAGCTTTCCAGAATCAACTCTTAAATAAGTTACCTGTGCCCAAATCTTTGTCTTAGGGTCTGCTTTTGGGGAAATGCAAACTAGGATACACAGTGCAGATACCCCATGTGAGGGAAGCTTTCCTTTACTCCCAAACTAAATCAGTTCACTCTGCCACATGCTCTTTTTAAGCCCTCTTCTTTTGCATCATAGCACTTTCCACAGTTTATACTTAGATAT